>NC_138824.1:75712584-76432004 GCF_965183815.1 Platalea leucorodia
AATATAAATGTTACCCCCAAAATATCTATCAATCAAGTAGGAACTGTAGCTTTAGCCTCTACATAAAACTCTTTATTTGAATGCCACAAAACACTACTTTCTATGTCAGCATTAAATACAGAAGCATTTGAATAATCACAAAATTTCCCAGGCATAGCTTCAGCCTAGAGCACAAACCAGTACCATGTGAAGATATTTACGTTAAAAACCCAAACAACCAGAGCTGCACAGATCCTGTTTTACCCTGACAGGCAATAAGGACTACTCTTGCTTACTATGCCTTTGACCCCGAGCATATTTTCCTAGCTGCGTTGAGCCCGATTCCCCAGCACCTTCCCACTGACGCAGTCAGTTTTGGCCCAGCTGAGCAATGTTCAAGTGCACATCGCTGCGGGGGCAGGAATCGCTGGCTCTGCACTTTCGCAGCACGGCAGAAGCGCTGTAGCCCCAGTGGACTGCAATAAGGACCTAGTTTAAATTCATTTTAAACCCAGTTAACCTGCTCTCAATGAACAGCCTCTCTCTAAGAGAAGAAAAACATGCTGGGGAGCAGGGCTTCGCTTCTCCTCCCGGCGGCTCCCTCCCAGCGCTCTGCCCAGGCAGGGCCAGGGAGAGGAGACTGGACGGAGGGGTGCAAGACAGATAGATAAAGTAGGATTTTGCAAATTAAAGTCACTGCAAATAAGTACCAATTGTAGTGCATGCAAACCAGCGCACGTGTGCAGCAGGTAATAGTCTTTTCAACATCTCTGAAAAATGATACATCTGATCACTGCTTCAAAGCACTGCAGATGGGAGCATCACTTTTGTGAACGCTGACCTTTTCTTCCGGCAGCAAGGGAAATCAATGCCACCTTGCGTGGAAATGTCAATACAAATGCTCAAAAATCATAATATTAACATTTCAGAGTCTGAGGGACTCTCATTTGAAAAGTTTCTGCAACAGTCTTTGCATTTTTAAAAAGATATAAATCAAATTTTATCACTAAAAAAGCTTTCAAAACACAAGGTAAACTGAAAGACAGTGTTTCGGGGTTTTTTTAATAGTAAACTCAATTCCCTGTGTCATTTTAACCCAACTGCAGGGGCGCTGAAAATGACTGTAGAAGCAGTAAAAATCTATGTAATTGATTTTTATTGTTCAACCTAAAGGAAATGCTTTTGTATGTAAAAGTGACAGCATGATACAGCAACTGTAGCGATGTTTTGAAATTCCAGTTTAAATAATATCAAGTCATTAGACATGCTTTATTGATGTGCTTCTAAAGCAGGTGTAAAATGACACTGTATCTTTAAGTTCTCTCTACAGCACCAAATAATGTTATTAAAAAAGCAAAACCAATTTCTGTAATTTCCCTACATCCCCTAAAAATAAAACACATCCTGAATTTAGCAGAAGGCTAGTAATTTGGAGGAAATACGGTGAGACAGACCATATAGTCTTGGCCTGGGGAAGAACAACAACAAAAAAAAAGAAACAAAAAAAAGCCACAAAACCTAACAGACCGGGAGCCAAAGCAAGACAGTTTTCTCAGCAGAGCCAAAAAGACAGCCTCAACTAGATAGCACTGCACCACCAGAACTGGGATCACCAGACTTTCCTGAAAGGCATCATCCCCTGAGAAGGACACTCAGAAATGGAGACCACCAAAAGGAGTATGGCGTGCAGAGACCAAAATGCAATTTTTCCAGCACAAAGTTTCCTTTACCCAGTTGTCATGGAATACGTAAAATACACTACTTCTGTGTTCAAATCCGTACGCTTCCCCTCCTTCAGAAATGACGTCCTCAGGCAGCCCCTTCTTTTTAAGCTATCACACGAAAAGGACAAAATCATGAACTACATGTCACTTTTAAGTTTTCAGAAGTCCTATAAAATATTACAAATAACCAATTAGTGTTTCTTTTGCTTTTAATATTCCTGCCTGCATACAAATGCTCCTGGAAAGCTAATTGGACCACCATGATATTAATTAAAGAAAACTCTTCAAATTAATCTAATACACTGCTGCGATAGAACCTTAAAATAATACGCCCTTTCCATGAATAATCCAGAACTTTATTCCCTTAATTTAAACTGAGGCATCTCAGACATTGTTTGCTGGAAAAAGTCACCTTTTCAACTTCAGTTTGGTTCAGGGTTTTCCTTTTGTCTTCACAGTAATCCCTGACGGCCCAGAGAGGTGAAATGCGTGCAAAGGTTGGTCAGTCAAAACTCCCTTTAGTCACATTGTTAACGCTAAGAAACCTTGCCTAGCCCACTGAATTTTAATCCCAAATTGGAAATACTTAGAGCTGGTGGCAAAAAGCAATTCTTCTTCTTTTGACATAAAGTACGTACTTTGAGAGCCTGTTTAAAAATTCACTTTTCCAGCATGAAAGCACTCAAAAGCTGAAGTTCCTCTATTGCCCCTCCAAAAGATGTCTCAGCTGTACCAAAGAGAAAAGGAAACATTAGGCTGTGGATTCAAATTAGCTGTCAAGAAACACGAACATAAATCTGACTTAATAGCGTAATTTGGAAATGTGTTCTGGGCCCACCCTTGGCAATAACACCATGGTTTAATTCATGTTGTAGCAATATTTAAAACATCTCTGTAACTTTGGTTCTCCACCCAACTAAACAACAGAAAATTATGTCATTCAATGAAAAACACCACACGTATTTAAGTGAGAGAAACCATCTAAACTTCTGACATTTTTTCATCTTCATATTTTTTTTTAATCCAAAAGATTTGTACAGCATTTTTTTTTTTTAAATAACTTACAGGATCAAAAGGAGAATAAATGCATAGCTTCAAAACCTTAGAATATAACCTCCCCTTGTTGCGGAAGAGTTCAAAGTCATAAAGTGCTGCAGATATGAACACACATCAGACAAATAATCTAGTAACTAACTTATTTTTCTGGTTTATTTAACAATATTCCAAGCTTAGAACATTAAATAAAAATCTCACAGACAATGGGTAGGACTAACAATGGCTTTGTTCTTTTTTTTTTTTTCCTTTTTCTTCTCTTTTTTTTTTTTAAAAGAATGCTGAGACACATCAATTGAACCGACTACAGTTTTATTTTGGATACCAAAAAAATAAAAAGAAGCTGGAAGGAAGAGAGTAGTGCATTGCACCGATATCAGTAAAACTGCTTGTAAGCATCACTGCATACATTTAGCCCTAGAAGGATGAGGATGGAAACAGGAGATGGATGCTGCCAAGAGGGGCAGGCTGAACGCAGACCAGGGGAGCGGAGCTCTGGGCTCTGCCTTGGTAGCAAGGGCACAGCTTTGACTTATGCTCCCGTAAGAGAGGATCAGCACGCCGTGCACTAGCATTTGCGCAGCTCCTTGAGGGCTAGAGGTGGTGGTAGCAGGTGGAGGTGGTGCAAGCGGAGGCAACCAACACCAGCTGGCACTCGATGGACTTAAAAACCAAGAGGTCTTCCTGACAGGGGTGTCACAGGAGGTCAGTAACATCAAAAAGGGACCTGCTGTATCTCGCTCCCTTCCATAATTTGATTTTGCTACCCTCACAGATAGCCTACATACCTGCAAGAGTTTAGGCTAAGACTGTGTTTTGCACCTTGGGCAATCACATACACCTCTTCATTGGACATGGAGAGTACCAACATTCAACTGGATGCACTGTGCGTGTACTTTGTAGAAGTGCAAATTAATTTTCAGGGGGCTGGAGAGTGAAAACCCAGGCTTACTGACAGCCAAGCATGGGCCACACTACCTGTTAAATGCATTTTTCCTGGGCTTAAACATACCAGGTAGTTCACTACTGTTTACTCCAGTGCTCCTTTACTCTAACTTCTGTCCTTCCTCCCCACCCGCTCGCCCCTTCCCACCACCTACAAAGAACACAGAGGCCTCAGACTTGTAAAAACTATTAAACCAAAACAGAAACGAGCAGTCTGGAAATAGATTCAATTCCATCACAATTCTCATTTTTGTATGTTCCTCCTGGCTGGGCCCTTTCTACAACCAAACGTCCATGGCTACCGCTGTGATGGAAAAACCCAACTTTCTTCCTCCAGAACAGTAACGGCCAGTCTTCAACAGCTCTCTCTCCAGAAAGGTTGTGCTTGACACAGTCGTAGACTAAAGCTGGGGTGGGGGGTGAGACACCAGTAATAAAAATAAAACCCCAAGCAAACCTTGAGTATAACTGGACAACGCCAAGAGCCCTCCTCCGCACCTCAGGGAAAAACACTGGCTGCCATCCCACTCCGTGCCAGGCATGAACTCTAATCTTGTTCATGACCTGCAGTATTTCATAAGAGATGGGGGGGGTTGGGTTGGTTTTCTTTCTTTGTTTCTTGTTTGCCAAGTTCTCAAAAGGGCTTAAAACACTTAGGCGTAGAGACACAAAGGGAGCAATTACAATACACAACAACTAATCAGAAACAGTACTCAAACATTAGACTGGACCGGACTAAAGTCCACTCTACAAACTGAAGCAGAAAGAGACAGGAGGAAAAAGAAGAGGTTTTAAGTGCTAACGTAATAAGAAACAATCTTAAAGACTCACTAAATACATGTGGGGAAATGGAGAGGTCCCCTTCTTTTAAATATATTTACATAATATTAAAGCTTTTTATTTTGCTTTTCTCGGCAACAAAATTTTCTAGCTACCCTGGGCAAAGTCCCCATTTAAATTAAGAGGTTAAGGATTTTATAACATAGCCAGACTGTTGGACCCGCGGCCCGTACATGTCTCCCCGCCCTCTCCTTCCCTCCCTCTCTCCCTCCGCCGCCGAGGGCCCTGATGCCGTGCCTGCTTCGCACCGCCGGCATCAGCTGAAACATCGGCACAAAGGGAAGGGAACACGATGCACCCCCGACCCCGCACACTCCGTTACCACTTTGTAAAAGCACAAGAGACTACAATCAGGGCTTGCCAAGACACAAAAAAAAAAAAAAAAAAAAAAAAAAAAAAGGTTTTGCCATTTAGCTGCTGCAGTTAAATGGTAAAACAGGACTAATGTGGACACAGCAATACCAGTTTAGAAGTGTTTATACCATTTACACTGCACTGGAAAGGAAAATAACTTATCCCAGTATAACTGCATCCACATTACAGCCTACGCCAGCACAGTATCAGTTAAAACAAAAACACATCAGTCCCCTAATTGACAGAATTATACCAGCTGAACTTTTCTAGCACAGACCAGGCCTAAGACATGAGGTAGTGAAAAAGAAAATCAGGCTCAAGATCTTTTTTCATTCCATAGCATCGATATACTCTAAAAATATTCACTGCTCAGATTTATGGATTTTAAAAATAATGTTTTAAAATCCAAAATTTAAAGCTAACATCCTGAGTCACACAGGATTTACAAACGGAGGCATAAATCTTAAAAATGCCCTTGCTCAGGGTCCTAATTCAGAAAATATTTTTATGATAGAAAGCACATAAGCACGTGTTTGTCTCCCACCAAAGCAAGTGGAAAGGAAGCACATGGATAAGTGCTTTCTGAAATCTGGGCCACAGTCAGAAATCACGGTCTTTGTAGAATTTATTTCCTCATTCATTTCAGTGCTGTTTAATCACAAGTCATTCATGTTTTAAGACAGTGGGAAAAACATAGATAATGGAAGCTAAATCAAGTTTGTTACAACTGTTCAATATTTACAGCATTCATAGAATAAAACAGAAGTATTTTTGGTAACTTAAGACAAATACCTTTTTTCTTTGTTATTAAATGTACCGCAGCAGTCCTGTTAAACAAACCCACTGTCTCGGATATTAAAGAAATTGTTGTTTACATTTACTGAGTCATTTAAATTAAAAATCTGTTCCTGTTCCAAACCCCACTCTCCTTCGTCTTCATCCTCCGGTTCTGCCTCGGACCCATTCCGACTGTTTTCGTACAAAAAGATCTGCTCATCCACGTGAGCTGGGGCTAAGCGGTTTCTCTTTGCGCTTACAACATTAGCAGAAGAACCGAAAAGGCGTTCAGGGAAGACCCTTGTGGCCAAAATACACCAGTATTTTTGAAGAACCTTTGGTAGAACTGGGAACAGTGCTAGTCTGTCAGACCACCACTTCAGCGGGTCTTCGTTCAAACCAAGGACCTTTTGTGACTTGAAGTTGCTCAGCTCCTCAACGATCTGAGCGTGCCATTCCTCCTGGTCTTCCACGCCTCCTGTCTGGCAAAAGATCTCTGCGAGCATGTTGTTGATGACACTGGTAGGAGGAGGAGTAGAGGAGATGATGATTTTTTTCACAGGGGGCTCTTCCGAAACGGTGAAGAATTTCTCCTCAGTCCTAAAAGTATTTTCTTTTACTTTCTCCAGCAGGCTTTTTGCTTCTTCCACCACTCTGTTTTCAACCTGCTGCCGCTCAAAGGCTGAAAGAAAAGGCAGTTTTTTGTAGCGGGGATCCAAGAAAGTTGCAACGTTGAGAAACATGTCTATCTCAGGCGTGTGCTGGTAGGTGGTTGACAGCTCCTTAGCAATCACCTCCTTTGCCATGCTGATTTCTTTCAAATCGTTCTCTTTGATGTTCAGGGTAGTATTCAGAAGCATGTGGAGAAGTGGCTTCACCATACTGATCGTCGGGTACTTTGAAGCAGACATCATCTCTGCAACCTGCTTGAAAGGCTGCAGCAGTTCCACCAGCCCTTCGATTGTATTCCACTCGCTGGCTTCCAGCATGAGGTGGTGGTTGTTGCTGTCCTCCACCAGAACAGCCGCAATGACAAACTGCTGCTCCTTGAGGCGCTGCAGCATAGCGAGCGTGCTTCCCCACCAGGAAACACGGTCGCTTACCAGCATGCAGTGGAGAATATTCTGCTGCTTCTGCTTCTCGCTCAGCATGTACATCGCGACCGTAGACTGCTGAAAATACTCCACCAGTTTTCGGCACCTGGCAAGAAGGCTGCAGAGTTTGGGGAGCTGAAAAGCTTGTTGTATTCCTGCATTAAAAGTGTGCCCCAAACAAGGCATCTGTACGGGAATATCTAGGAGAGAGCAAGCTTTCACAATGTCTTTACTGTAATCTGTTGTAGCACCAAAGACTTTTGTATTGATCCCCCACTCAATGAACGTTTCATAAAGGACTCGCGTAATAGTCTCTGCAGTATTATCCTCTGGTACTTCAAATGTTTTTAAACACCGCGAGTTCACCGCCAGGCAGTTGGCAGGACTGCTGCTGAGAAAGTGAACTGCGACGGTTACGTACGACCTGTTCTGGTTTTCGCTCCTCCACATGTCCGTGGATATGCCACACCACAGAACCTCGGTGAGCTCTTTCAGCACAATTTCTCTAATGGCATTGTACTTTTCAGGAATAGCTTTTGTACAGAAGTACTTCCGGCTTGGAAGTTCATACCTGGGGTCTGCTGTTCTCAAGAGGGCCTTGAAGGTGGGTTCATCAACGATAGAGGCCGGATACATGCCCTCGCAAATTAAGCTGATGACTGCGGATGTCAGCTCCTGGTGCTTTTTGTTTTCATAGTTCTGGTAGGTCTTCATGATGAGGCTATCTTGAACAACCTGCTGGGACGACTCTGGCTTGATTTTTGAAAACGCCGTGGCAAAGGCTTCCCTCATTTGCTCTGTGTTACTTTTCACAAATTCGCAGAATTCGTCGGGGTGATTTTTCTCAAGGTGGTAGGAAAGGTTGGACGTGTTTCCTGAATAGGCGATCTGTGCCATGCAAATACGGCAGTAGATCTTCTTCCACTGTAATATGCATCCTTCTGCATTGGTATCAAACCCAAAGTACTTCCACACTTTACTCTTTGCTCTCGGGTGAGCCACTAACTTTAGGTCTGATGGGGAACCTTCTAAACTTTTATTCTCCATCGCTTCTTGGCCACCGTCCCACCTTTTGATCCTTCACTCATTAATGAGTACCTGATAAAGGCAGTAAGATAAAGATACAATGAGAAAGCACAAGTTTGACCACACTTAACTATGTGAAATCAGTGTTTCTGCGAACGTATCAAGAAACCTACCTTACTAATTACATTTGCAAATTTAAAGATGAGATTTGCAGGAAGACCTACAAGAAGCCCATCAGAATGTCAAAAATTAAAAAGGATTTTAATATATCACATTCTGCTATGAAACTGAGCTAGAAGACCTGAGTAAATCTTATTTCTGGAATTACATAATTCTGGGTAGAGAAAGCATAACCACCACCACAGAGCTGATACATTGCTGTCACGCAAACGGGTCATCTGCTATAGCATTTTCCTGCCTCTTAGGTTATAGTTAGGGCTAGACCAACATCCTCTCACCTAAGAGTTACTGAACTTCACTGTTAATATTTATTTCAATTGAAACCTGATATGAAGGAGCAAAGGTTTTATTGTTTGTTTATTTTGAAAGAAGTTTTGTTAGCTCCATCTAACTGTTCCAGCATTTGCTTTAAAAAAAAAAAAAACAACCATAATAAAAAAAATCTGTGATGCAAATTATGGCATTAATCTGCTCCTCTGAAATGTAAAGATGTTTTCTGACTGAAATAAAAGGAAAAGGAGTTTGAACCTACATGCAGATCAACAATACGTGTCTGACACCTTTCCTGTCCTTCTCTTTCTGAAATCACAGCCATCTCCTGAACTACTAGTTCACAATTGTGGTTCCTGGAATAACAGTGCATTATAATTACAGGAAAAGCAGACAGGGAAGCACTAATAAATGCTATTATCCACATCAGCTAGAAAATAATTTTGCTGTGTTTTCTTCAAAAGGCTACAGAAGCCAGGAGGGGGTGACACTCTAGAGATGAGTGGTGATAAGGCAAGACTTGGCAACCTGAACCTAAATATCTGCACAGGAAAATGTTCGTTGTGCGAACGGTCACATGCAAGTACAGCTTGAGGCCTACAGCATCTCTTGTGCCGAGTGCCGGCAATCGGCACCTGCTGGAGCTGATTTCACTACACCAAAAAGCCAAGCCACAGCACAGCTTGACTGCATGCTGCCGCTTCTCCATTTCTTCCACACCACCAGCTGAGCCACCGCGACAGCGACAAGCCCTTCGCCGGGGGCCTGGACAGGATAGGGAAGGAGAAGAAAGCCATCAGTTAAACACAGATGCAACCTCCTCCACAAAAATCCAGGGGAAGAGAGCAGGAGAGAAACACCAGGAGCATCCCTGCAGCCAGCCTGAAAGCAACAGCATTGCTCCTTCTCTGCTCGTCAGGAGCTGCACCTGCACCCAAGCCCAGAAATCCCCGGGTGCTAAGACTGGCTGGTTGGGGGAGGAAGAAACAATCTGACATTTTCATACTGCTGCAAGGGAATATCCCAAAAAAATGTACGCGTGCAAGCTTCTCCAGTATGCTTTCCGCTGCTGCTGAACATTCCCAAGAAAAGATGTTTTCCCTCTGAACTACAGCTGGTATTTTGCAGCACTTTCTGAATGTCTTGAATGAAAAACCAAAGACAGGTTTACGAAGACTAAACATATTTATTTATACATAGCTGTTGGTTTAGAAGCAGAATGAGAGATGCAGGGCAAGCATTTTTATTGGATTTGTTCTGAAGATTTACTTCTGGGTGTAGACCTTTTTTTTTTTTTTCCCCCTGAGGGAGGCAACGTTCTGACTGCAAGCATGTCCTCTACTGTGATTCATTCAGTGCCTTTTAAGTTGCCAGGATAAACTATTGATTTAACATGGTAATGCTGCCTAATTCCAAAGATGTGCATATCAACAGCACCAAGGTATGCAATCCCACAAAAACTCATGATTTTGAAAGACAAAGTGGTGTAATATATAATGATGTAACCCTGCCATACCATCAGACTGGGCATTAACAAGACATGTTGTATCGGTATGTATTATTACTGCTTTGAGATCCCTCCATTTCACTCCATAACATGCTGTCTCTAGGAAGTAGAGGCTCCCAGTATTTCATTAAATCTTACAGTTTCCTTTGCAGTTATGTGGCAGTTCCTGAAAGCAAGGAGGAAGGCACTGTCATAAAAGCGTTGATGCGTCTTTAATATTTAAAATTAGTATGACACACCTTGGATCATAAAAAGTTCATCACAGACTGATAAAATACAAGTTATTTTAGAGCAAGGGAGTGTTACAGACTCACCCCGCCCTTCATTCTTACGTATGTTACAGCTTTGCCATGGTTTTGAGATGGATCTGGCACTTGGCAATAGTGGCAGAGTAGTATTGCCACAGTTAAGGATACGCCAGCATAACACAGCCTTTATTATAATGCTGTAAACCACTTTCCAGCTGTCATAATAGCTCAAATATAAACTGCTAATCATCCCTGCCTCTCCTCAAGTGTTACACAGCATAACTAGCGCTACGAAGAAAAGAAAAAAAACAAAAAAACAAAACCTAAAACACACCTCTCATTTTTCCTATAAGAGGAGATAAATTTTTCCTGTTTCAGTGAAACGAGTGTTCATAGTCTAGGCTTGGCAAAAACCAGAGCAGCTTCAATGCTGAGCCAAACTGAAGACACCAGCACCTTGCAGAATGAAATCTATTGGGCATGAAGCACCTCACGGCCTTTGAGAAGTGCCACAGCTTGTTACAAAGGCAGCTGATGGAAATGCTCTCTTCTAGCTTGCCGAACTTTCCATGATAAAAAACTAGTGCCGCCTTGGTTTGCTGAAAACCCCTCCGCGCACAGAAGCCTTCAGGCTACAAACCTGCCTTTTCCCTTCTCCCTTGAACTCCCACCCACACCGAAACAGACTGCACCTTCGGAGAAGCTGGTGTTTTCCTCGCCGCCTCCCTGCAGCTGGCCAGCACCACCAGCCAGTATCAGGGCCGAGGCTTTTAAGAGCCTGCAGACAGGATCCTCTGCTGGCCTCGCAGCAGACTCAGCGGCCACAGGAGGAGGAGGAGGAGGAGGAAGGGCACAGGTTTCCTGGCCCTAGCACCTCATCCCCACCCTCCCCGGGGCAGGCTGTGCTGCCGCCTCACACCTCTCAGACCCCTCTCACTCTCCTAACACAAACCCACAACTCCCCGCTCCAGGGCATGGCTTGGGCCAAAATGTTGAAATGCCAGCGACGACGCACGTTGCGGAGGGCAGCGGTGCTACCCTCGCACCAGGCAGGACTCGGTTTCCCCGGTGGCAAAGAAAATAGGTTCAAAACCCATAGGAGAGTCACTCGGATTGCGAAACCAAGCACGGGGATGTGAGGAAACTCGGGGTGTGCAGCCACCCTGAAACCTTAGCTCTGCCCCCTTGTGCACGCACAGCAATGGCACCCTCTCTAATTACACGGTAGGTATCGTTGTCGCACAACCCTTGCCTCATTCAGCACAGGGGCAACTATAAAACGAGTGTTTCCTCACTTCTGAAGCTACCTAAATAACTCTCTCAGGTGCGTGTGTGGGGGAGAGGGATTAATTGTTAGATGCAACTTTATTTTTGCCTGCCACCAATCCTTCCTACCCGGTCACTTCTCTACTCACCTCTGGATGTTTTACAACCTAGAGCTTGTGCAGCTTTGAGCTGAAGTGCTCGGTCTACCACTATGCCTTACTCATATAAAGTAAAAGCCCTCAATACCTGAATCAGAATTAAGAGAAGCATGTTCCCAAATTAATATTTCACGATTAATTGTAATGAAACTCAGTGCAAATGATGATACAGAATAACTAGAAATTGGGGAAAATTAAAAATACGTATGAAATTTCAGTCACTTTTAAGAAGAACAGGAATCAGCTTTGAGGTCTTCTGAACTTCAGCCACATTAGCACCTTCTTCAGAGCCGGTTTGCTACACATCACGGGTACCAAGTTTAACTACAAAGACTTCAGAACTACAAAACATGCAGCATTTAATCTTCCCCTACCAAATTTCAATGAAACATGTGAAGTAGAAGAAAAAATGCAGGAGGAAGATGCCAAATAAATTCCTTGAGAAGCTTTTAAAATACAAAAATTTTAAAATATAAAATAATAAAGATAATATTATTACTATATGAACTATTTTTGTTATCAGTAGGATGACTTTCAGTGACCACATTTCCAGTGTTAATATCCTGATGTCATAATTCATGTAAGTTTGTCTTTTATCAATCCACTGATTAGATTTTTGTTTTTAAAAAGCTGTTTATATCAAGATCTTTAGTCTTTTAGGGCTTTTTTTTTTCCTCCAATTAATTAAGATTAAGCACTGTAAAAAAAAAAAAAAATCCAAGCAGTAATTTCTAATGAAACTATTAATTGTTTAGACCACTGAACACTAACACAGTTTACACTACATATCGGCAGTTATACCGTTTATGCAATTAGTACTTGGAAAAATGTTTTAACGTAAGTTAAACATACGTTCCCCTTTACTTCTGCACACTGATTTTAGTTAGCAAAGCAATCACTGACTGCACCCCCTTTATCCTCCCAGCTCTGTATTTCCCTCCCCTGAGCTTCAAGATCAGAATTTCAGGCCAACTTCCCTACTCTGTATTGTGGGGGCGGGGGAAGGCTCACTTCAATAGCGAATATTACTATCTTTTCAGTTTGCAACTCGAAACAACTACCAAGTTTTTGCACTGAATCTAGATTTCAGAGCTCAAACCGCCCTCTTTCCCAAAGATGTCTTGAATCCCATCAAGATGTGACAGAACAGACGGTCGCTTTTAAAAGCCATGAGAAAGCACAGGTGCCAAGAGCACGCCACTCTGACTAAGTTCAGGTAAAGAAAAAGAAAAGAAAAACAAAACTAATTTGATTTACTTTGGATTGAAGTCCTGAACACTTCTTCCCGGCAAGTGCAAGAAAGTAAGCTTTTCTTGGAAAATTCGGAGGCAGAAGGGCTGCACTGACACTGGACCCCTTCGCTCACCCGCAGAACTCAAGGACAAGCCACAAGGCATCTCTCTGTTTTAAGTCTTCCACAGGAGAGCTGCACCGCTGCCGCATGAAGAGGGGGAGCTGACGGGGGAACTGGGGCCAAGGAGACGGGATCGGAGGCATCGGAGACACCGCTGCCCTGCCCTGCCCTTCCCAGCCCCGCTTCACCCCTCCAGGCTCTCCCAGAGAAAGCACCCTGACAATAAAACACCTGTACCTGTGAGAGTTACGGACACCCCCTTGAAAAGATAGCGAAAATTTTAAACATACGCACTTTTCTAGATCACTATCTGGAAAAGTTGCTTGGTGGTTTCTTACAGCAAGTGTAGTTTACTGATCCAAGCTTTAATTAAGCATGTTCTAACCGACACTTTCACTTTTTGTTGCACTGCAGTCGCTATTTTGCAGTTATTATGGAAACGAGGTTCATCTGGGTAAAAAAGTTCCCATTGACAAGCTACTCACTTTTTTAAGCAGTGGCTGGACACAGCAAGTCGAAGCGAGGCAGCAGTTAACTGCCAAGAGGCAACTACTCGCAAACAAGTATCTGAGGAGGAAACTACTTGTCCTTGGAAGAAACCACCCCGCGTTAGGGCTGAAAGAAAACTTTCCATGTCTGTCAGATCTGTCCTGGTCCTACTTAGGCAGCTGCCATTTCCCAGGTTGGTTCTTCACTGCCTTCCTCCAGCATTTCCAAATTTGACACTTTTTTTTAATAGCAGCTAAGAACAGCCTGAAACAAAACACGGGTCACATTTTCGTCATGCTGTTTCTCTGTGGTTCGAAAAAAGATTTGGAAAGTGTTACACACCCTAGGCACAATACCCAGCTTTGCTCTGCCGAGAAAAACTAATGCTAGAAAAATGCTCAGATGACTTCAAACTGTACGCACATCTGCCCTTTTTGTCACCAGGGTTCTTGCGTTGGTTTGGGCGTTTTATCTCCGTCTTTTGAGAATGAGAAAGGAGAATCCCAGCCTATCGCAGAAGGATCAGGAATGAATAAAAAGTAGACAAAACGCTACCCAAGGATGCCGTGTATGACGAAATGCACAAATACACTCTTACTACGTGGTGTACTTGTCCCATCCCCTCCCCAGTACTTCAGATAGATACTCTCTAAAACAGTTTCCTCATCTGCCCCATCTCCTTACAAAAACACTATGCCCTCTCAATATTTTTTTTTTTTTTTACTGTTCCTCTAGTTAAAACTATCGACAGAGCCACAAAGGCTCACTTGCTGCTGCTAAGCAGAGAAAGTTAAAGGCACTGACTTGCACGCAGTTGTATGCTCAGCTCTGACGATACCTGACGCGTCCGTCCGGACTCACAGTTTGCTGTAAGTTTATAACCTCAGAAGCATTTTAAAGTCTTCAAGAGTTACGTGAGGAAAGAGGAAATTCGGATCTTTGTTTTCTGGTAAACTCAAAGTTTCCTCTAGTCAGTATTAAACATGCTGTTGACCCAAATCGGAAAAGTGCAGAAACACAACTTCTCCAACCCGTGACTAATCTGGAGTCCCTCGGAGAAAACTGCGAGCGTCACTCGCTTGCCAGCTCAAAGGCTGTCAGCGGTGACAGCCGGTATCAAAGACTGAGCTTTCGCTCCCCTCCCGCAGCGGCCGGGGCCGGGAGGCTACGGCCTGCGGTCCCAGCCGCCCCGGCGGGCGGAGGCGGCTGCCGGCGGGGCCGGTGCCGGGGCGGGGGCACGGCGGGCGGCGGCGGCCGGGCCGGCGGGAGGCTGCCCGCCGCTGCCCGCCTTCCGAGCACCTACCTGGGCGGAGGGAGGCTGCGCCCGCGCGGCTCTGAGCCGAGGTCTGAGGCGAAACCTTCAGAAAGCAAAAAAGAGGAAGAGGAGAAGCGGGGACCCCCGGCCCGCGGAGCCCCCGCGCCGCCTCCCGAGGCCGCAGTCAGGCCGGCGTGCAGCCAGCCGCCCGTCCCGGGCCCGGCCCGGCCCCCCGCCCCGCCCCGCGTCCGGGGCGGCCGCGGCCCGGGGGCCGGACGGGGCGGTAGGGGCCGGGGCCCGCCGCCCGCCGGCGGCGGCGAGGGCGGGGCCCGGCGCGGCGGGGGCGGGGAGGGCGCCCCGCCAGCCGCAGCCACCCCCCCCCCCGGGCCGCTGCCCTCGGGCGGCGCGGTGGGCCCGGCCCGGCCCGGCCCGGCCCAGACCGCGGAGGGGAGCGCGGGAGGAGCCCGGCGGCGGCCGGGCCCGGGCCGGGGCCGCCGCGGTGCCTCAGCCCCTGCCCCGCTGCGGGGGAAGCGGCGCGGCCCGGGCGACCCGCCGCTGCGGCCAAGGTCGCGGCTGCCCTGGCCTGTCCTCTCCTCTCCTGCCCTGTCGGGGCCGCCCCCGGCCGGGCCGCGAGGTCCCGGCCCCGCGCTCCCCGGGACAGCGGCGCTGCCGCCCCCGGGGCGGCTGGGGGGAGGCGCGGCAAACTTTCCCCCTCCCGGCGGCGGGGGCTGCCGCCCCCCGGCCCGCAGCCGCCCCGCCCCGCCCCGCGGCGCCGGCTGCGGTGCTCACCTGGGGCCGGGGGGCAGCGCGGGCGGAGGCGGCGGCGCAGCTGGTGCAGGATGACGAGGAGGCCGACGCGGTACACCCGGAGCAAGGGCACCAGCGCAGACAATAGCGACATGGCCGCCTCCCGCCCCGCGGCGGCTGGCTCGGGGCGAGGCGGGGAAGGAGCGCGGCGGGCCGCCGGCCTGCGCCGGGCACGGTGGCTCTCGGCCGCCGCCGGGCCGGGGCGGGCCGGGGGGGCGCGGCGCGGCCCGCAGCCAGCGGAAGGGAAAGGGCCGCCGCTGTCACAGCAGCGCCCGGGCGCGCCGCGGCTCCCGCCCTTCTGGGCATGTGCGGCGGGGGAAGGGCCGCGCCGCGGCCGGCGCGGGGAGGGAAGGGGCGGCGGCGGGCGGACTGGCCGCCGGCAGCGGCGGGGCGGCGGCCGGGCCCCCGCCGGGGAGCTGGGGAGGGGGCGAGGGCAGCGGCGCGGCGCTCGGCGGCGGCGTGACTCAGCAGCGAGAGGCGGCGGCGAGAGCGGCCCGGGTCGGGGCGCGGAGGCTGCGGCTGCCAGCGCTGCCACAGCGGCAGGCGGGCAGCAGCGCCCGGGCGGGGGCGGGGGGGAGGCAGCCGCCGCCGCCTCAGAACCCCGCGGCCGAAAGCGCCCGCCGAGCCCCCGCACCATTTCCCGTCCCTCTGGCAGCCACGGGGCGCTGCCGCCGACCGCAGGGGCAGGGCGGGGGCCGGGCGCGGCCCCGACCCCTCCGGCCCGCTCCGCCGGCGGCCGCGGCTCCGGCGGGCACCGATTTCTGCCACGGCGGCTGTACGTGCGCAGCCCCCCTGCACCAGGCGCCTGAACGTCGCCCCGGCCTCGCCAGCGCGTTGTGCCCGGCCCTACGCGGCGCACCGCGCGGGTGATCTCGAAAGCGTGGCACCTCTCGGTCCTCAGCCCGGTTTTTAAGGCGGCGAGGACGGGGGGCAGGCGAGCAGGTCCCACCGACCCGCTCTGCGGGCAGGCGGCGGGTTTCGCCACAGGAAACGCAGCGCTGACGTCGTGGGTTTCATCCCCCGCGCTGGCAGTGCCTCATGCGTGGCGACGAGCCTCGATATCGATACAAAACAAAAACTGCCGACAGTCCTTTCACAAGAGGAGACGTTGACCTATATATTCAATTTCAGATCCTTAGGTAGCAGTTTGTCTTTGAGGACGGTGGGGAGCCGTGCAAAGTTCTGGAAGTGCATTTGAAATGTAATCTCCTCCTCCCCTTTAAAAAAAATAAACATACTTTCTAGAAGAAATACAATTAACAATACCCTTTTTCGATGTCGGATCAGATTGCTCAGCAGAACTGACTGTCTCCTCAGAGATATGCATAAAGTAAAAGCATGGTGTGTAGTTGCTCCGGGACAAAACCAACCATTTAATTTTATGTATCTCTGGTGATTTTTTTTTTTTTAAATTAACACATGGAATTATGCAAACATAAATAATAAGCAGAACGTCATGAAGTCACATCAGTGAACAATTCATTCTTAATGTATATTGTTCTCAACGATGTACTGAGTGGTAGAAAGAGCATGACAAAAAAAGACACGAAAGAAGAAACGCTGACATTTAGTAAAAGTGAATTATTCTTTCAGTTTACCTCAGTAAAAATCAAATCTCGACTCCTTTATGTTGCTTTACATCCTTTTCTCAGAACTACAGCATTAATGAAAGCCCTTTGCAACATTAAACCGTGAAACTTGCCTGCAGTGTATTTACATGATCTGTATATAAATATACCATTCTTTCTCAGGTTTTCTAGTATAATAAAATCAATTGATGTGTATTCAAGTTATGGAAATAAAAACTCCTCTGTCTTTTTTCAGACAACGCTATCCAAAGCCTTAGATAGGTTAACATTATGGTCTTACCGGTTCCACTACTTTTTCTCAAGGTGTTAAAATCATTTTCAACCCCCCATGAGTCAGGAGTACGGATTCCAGAAAGGATGAGGAAAATTTGTTCCAACACTATATTAAATTATTTTTTCTAAAGGCTGATGGGACAGAAAGTGGAGGAGAAGTGAAAATATTAACAAAAGGCTGTAGGTCTTTGATTCTTTTCAAATACTGTCTTGTAATACATCCTAATTTTATTTACACAATCATAGAATCATAGAATCGTTAAGGTTGGAAAAAACCCTTAAGATCATCGAGTCCAACCGTTAACCCAGCACTGCCAAGTCCACCACTAAACCATGTCCTCAAGCACCACGTCTACCCGTCTTTTAAATACCTCCAGGGATGGAGACTCAACCACTTTTCTGGGCAGCCTGGTCCAATGCCTGACCACCCTTTCGGGGAAGAAGTTTTTCCTAATAGCCAACCTAGAACTTCCCCTGGCGCAGCTTGAGGCCTTTTCCTCTCGTCCTATCACTCGTTACTAGGGAGAAGAGACCGACCCCCACCTCGTTACAACCTCCTTTCAGGTAGTTGTAGGGAGCAATAAGGTCTCCCCTCAGCCTCCCCTTCTCCAGGCTAAACAACCCCAGCTCCCTCAGCCGCTCCTCATAAGACTTGTGCTCCAGACCCTTCACCAGCTTCGTTGCCCTTCTCTGGACACGCTCCAGCACCTCCATGTCCTTCTTGTAGTAAGGGGCCCAAAACTGAACACAGTCACCATCTTCACTTATTGATATTTTGGGTTTTTTCTTGCAATCATTAACTGCAAAGCCTCGAGTATTGGGGCTGGAATCTTGTCCATCTACTTTAGATACTTCACTGAGACATTATTACCTCAAGGAAATTTTAGGTGCCTGAGCCCTGGGAGGGATGAAAGGAGCAATCTAATTGCCTCAGCTTTGCCGTACAGGCAGCGGACAGAGAGAGGCACTTCAGAAGACCTGCAGAAGATGACTGCTCCCTTTGAGGTGCTTAGAGGGCTTCCTTCCTTCCTTCCTTCCTTCCTTCCTTCCTTCCTTCCTTCCCCCGACGGTAAGTGAACTTACAGCACCAGTGGGCAGAGCCAGCCTGCGGTTAGAGCACAGATACCCTCTTGGAAAGTCGTCAGAAGCACTAGCAACGCTCCATCCACACATGCTGCAGCCTATCCGTCCCTCCTGCAGGACTGGCACTAATGAAGCAGTATGTGATCATAGTGCTTCCACCCACATTTTGCATAAAGATGCATAAAGCCGTAAGAAAGGAAGTGGGTGATGTTTCTAGACTCTAATTAAGCCCTGAGCTCAAACTTCCCAGCAGAATGGCATAATCAGCAACCATCAGGTAGCCTGGATGGTAGGTGTTGCAGCTGAGAGCCTGTGCAGCCAGGAACGCGCAAGGCACGGGGCCACATCAGAGCAGACAAAAGCGAACCCAAGGATAGCCTAGCAGTTCAGATGCTCTCTGGCACGGGGTGGAGGGTTATGAGGTTATGGCCTATTTTTCTTGTTTGTTCCATGACAAGCTCCCGTACGACACATCTTTTCCACGTATGTGGGTTTGCTCCTCTTGATATGAGAACTGGAACCAACAACCCCTTGTATCCACCACGTGGTGGTTCAAGCTCAGTAGGAGAGGTCGATGCTTTTTGCCCAAGCATGGCACAATAGTTGGGGCAGTCTCGTAAGGTGCTGACAGTGTCACATCAGTCACTCTCAACTGGTAAAATGTACACTTCCACTCCCCTGCTTAGCTCAAGATGTGCTCTCTGCATTTCGCACGTGTGTCGAAGCTGATGGCCCACACTGGAAGAAGCAAGACATAATTCTGACTGCTGCTGATTTTTCAGGCTTCTAAAAGGGATTTAAATGCTTGTCTTCCTAAGCTGGATTGCAGAGGGACTTGAGGCAAGAGATAAGTGCCTGTCTTCCCAAAACAGGATCTCCTTAACATGTGGGAGAATAAAGTTAAATGCCTGAGGAGCTTTCAGGTTCAGTAGGGAGGTGCTCACAAGATTAGGCAGTGCTGGGAAACAGTCGGTTGGGGCTGCATCTGGAATTCATGTGGGGTTTTGAGCACCTGCAGACCACTTTGACAGGCTGCATATGCTTTTTCCCACACACACACCCCCTTTGCAAAAAAAGTCATTTTAGGTACTCCCAAACTAGGCATCATCTTACCTAGCACTGGGCACTTGAGTACAGCAGGACCGTACGGAGCAGTAAGGTCGTAGCACCCTCCGTAGCAGCTTGGGGATGGTCAGTTCCCTAGAAGGGGAAAGAAACTTTGCCAAGGGAAGAGGTGTCTGCAAGCTACACGGTAGAAAGGCCCAGGAACTGAGAGCAGGCTCCTCTGCTGTGGGCAATCATCTGATGGGACACATTTATTTTTCTTTAGTAACACTGGGGGAGATAGTAGATGGGTGTAAGACCGACCTTCTGTGTAACAGAACCAGTGCTACGGTGCCCATGATTGGGATGGCTTTTGATCCCTCTCAGTCTTTTTCAGATATTTCACTTTTCAAGAAAATAGTCACCTTGGGAAAAACTGGCCATTGCCGGCGTGGCTATAGTCATAAGGATGTGAAGCCCAGGAACACAGTAAAGAAAAGAAATCGGAGTTTTTCTAGCCTAGCATTTAAGTTCACGGATACAGGGGGACAGAGTTGCAGTCCACGTTCCCTGAAGAGCCTAAGCTTTTTAGACTAGAGAAGAACAGGACGAATTGTAGGCTAATAAGTGCAAACAGAGTTCTGGAATAGGGACAGCTTCCCCTCTTCAACCAAATGTTCAAACCACTCAGCTCTTATGCAAGAAGCACAGCGTGCTTATTACTGCCGCTCAGGTTTGTTAAAGTGACCACCCCTGCAGCGACTGTTGTATTCGTGCATCTGAGTATTCAGCGCATGTGGCACTTTCAGGAGGTATCTATCTGGTCTGGAAAGCCTGGAGCATGAGTAGTTGGGGCTGGGTTTGCATCCCCCCCCAGTACCCCTACTCCATATCAGGCAAGATCAGAGCATCCCCCCTGCAGTTCAGTCAAGACTCAGAGACCAAAGAGTCAGAAGATGGCACGCAGAAAAAAGCAATAACAAAAATAAAAAATAAAAAAATAAAAAAGAATTTCCCAAACACATGTGTTTGTTTACCTACAAAATTTCTGCAGGAAGGCAAGTATAAAGCAGGTGAGCTGCTAACAAAAATACACAAGCTTTTGTTAAAAACAACGTCTGTCATAAAGCACTTAAAAATAGTAAATCTATTTAGAATTGAGTATAGGGGTATTAGCAGCCTACAAACTGTACTGGGCAACTTGACCTGGTGAATTGGCTGAAAGAATAACAAAACATCTGGAAATTCTAGGTGTAGCCAGGACTAACCAGCATTATTTCAGCAGTGGGAAATCAGTTCTCACATGGTTCCGGGACTTTATTTGAAAATGTCCATAAGTAGATAAACTTATTAACCTACATGAAGTTTCAAAAGCCCTTTGACAAGATCCTGCGCACAAAGGATGCTAAGCAATCGGGGGATAAGATCCAGCATGTTTACAAAACAGAAGAAAAGAAACAAAAACCTACACTAAAATGAGAGCAAAACAAAGTGATTGACTTTCATCGGGAAATCAGAGCAAAATAACAGCAGGGTGTCAAGTTTCCATACCACATCCAACCCTGGCTTGTGCACTCCTTAATGTCTTGGATGGGGTAAGGGAAAAGCTGTTGCAGCAAAATGGCACAGCATTATTTCTATTAGTCAATGGGAGAGGAGCAGGGGAATTTCAGACAGATTTAAACAGGAGAAGTGGACTGGCAATATTCCAACACTGATAAAATAATGCTATTGAAAAAAAAGATTAATTATGCCCACTATAGAAATGGATTTGTTGACAGTTAGTTCATTTGTGTTAAAAAATATCTAGTGTCAATAATTGCCGTGTGGTTATTTCAATGTTTGTATAGCGATGTCTGCAAGCACCTGTGGCATACCCTGTGCAACACTGCCCGACGCATAGCTAAGAGGATTTTGTTAGGGTTCAGCAAACAGCCAAGAAGATGGCAAGAGTTTTCCATGACACCAGGTCCTCCATGTGTCTTTGATCCCTTCCCTAGCAATACTGTAAGATAAACACGTCTTTCATCAGAAACTCGGTTAGCACCATTCTAATGTGAAGGAAATAAAAAAGCAGAATTACCCCTCGCAAACTGGATATCACAAGTTGATCTGCACCTGTATTTTTGTTGCATCTGCTTGCAAGAATACTTGAGTACCACGTACAACAATATTGCACAAGGAAAGGTTTGTGGGGAGAACATAGCACGCCATACACGTAACCCTGCCCGTCCCCTTAGCAGAACGGGGCTATGACAACACCGCTACTGTTAGTATTCCAGCTTCAGTATCAGAGTTCACTGGTCTCATCCATGCTGTCTGCGGGCACTTCCCTGAAGACTGAGCTCGCCGCTGTCGCAGCTGGCCAGCCGGCCTCGGGAAGCGGCGAGACCGAATCCCACAAAGATGTGGGAGCCTTCGTTTGGGCATGCCGGCTGCGTTAGGTCCCACCCATTATAGATAAGCAGGTGACTCCACGCCATAAGCAGGGCTTCCTCACACTGATGACAGATGGGTGGCCAGGTCAAGGAAGCTAGGAGATGGAGTTTGGATGTCAGGATCTTCAGAGACGTACAGAAATGGCCAAAGCGGCAAGGACTGTGCCACACAGAAACGCGTGTGTGGTCGGCGCTGTGGCTGATGTTTTAGACAGTCCAAGGGGCATCTTCTGCTGCCTAAAGAGGGTAATTCTTACCTGTTGTGAACTCTTCATACAGCTTGAAGTGACCTGTCTTTGTGCCCCAGTCTGTCTGCGTGTGCCTCACACCAGTGTGAAGATACTTTTCCTCACGTATTCCTGTTTTGCCAATTGACTTGTTAGTTCGGAGCTAATACATGTTGTCTTTAGGACCCACGCTGCTTTTGTACTTAACTGCACAGATTTCCTGGGCTCCTTGGGGGCAGGTCCTGCCCGCAGCACTCTGCGACTTCAGCATGGGAAGAGCACCTCTTATTTTTTTTGTTGTTGTTAAAGACTGGCTGGGGTGTTTCCGACTGCCTGTCTCTAGGCTGCGGCATAGGAGAGAGCAAACGCGGTGATGGATAAAGAGATGCGTAGAACAAGCTGGAGGGAAGAAGATCAGGCCAAAACACAATGCAAATGCTGAGCAAAGGAAGACATGCAGATGACAGAAAATAGTTGTGAGAAAGGCTAGAGGTGGGTTGGCTTTGGTTTAGCTTTGCTGAAAAATGGTACAGCCCACCGCTAACCCAGATCATGGCATGCAGTGGGAAGGATGAAGATGGGCAATTTTCTGGTCTGTAGGGTCAGGACGTCTGCAAGCAAGCGGAGCTGAGCCGCCCTGGTGCAGTAAAAGCGTCCTTCCTGCGACAGGGCTAGGGCCGGGGCCGGGGCCGGGGCCAGCTGCCCCCCGTGATCCCAGGCGGAGGTCTGCTCGTGGGGTCTGCGGGGAGGTGGGCCATGAACAGGAGGGATGCGTACAGTGTCCTGAACTGGGAGGTGCCTGGAGCCCGCTGTTACCTTTCTCCCTTCTATATCGAATATACTGAGGGATTATAGAGAATCAGAGAGAGCCTGGCAGTTCTTTAAGCCCTCTCTGCACTTCTTTTTATCACTTTTCTGGCACAGCTGCTTTGCACTCCTCTTTGTCAATGGGTCCTGGCTCCTGAATCTCCCTAACCAGCTGCGGCTGGTTTCTATAAAGCCCCTCAGCGGCCTCTGCACTGTTACTTCTCCTTGTCCTGGGAGAGCCAACGCTCTCTCCCGTTTTTCCCAATTCCATCTCACTTTACTTTCTAATCACCCGGACAAACCTGTCTCTCTATCTGCCTACAATCACTGGATTCCCCATTCCCTTGATCACACCTGCCTGTCAGTTGTCCAAAAAGATTACGTACGCCTTGAATTTTCCACTTACTTTAATAAATGAATGATTGCAGCGTTATATAACTTGTTTATGTTTGGCTTGTGCAGTAATGGTTTGGATTTTGGCTATTGTATAGCGTTACATTAATTTACTAAGCACAAAGCAACTGTGTAAAAAGCTAGCAAGGCCAAGAAATGAACAGACTCAATGTTTTAAATTTAAAGGGAAAAGTTAAACAAAAGAATAAAGAGATCCTGGTATTCTTGAGGACAAATTCACACGTGACATAGGGGAGGTAAGAGGAGACATCTGAAAAACCATTTCTCATTCCTTGTCCTTGGGATGATCCAAACCTCTGTAAACACTGAGATTTATTTTTCATTCTTCATCTCATTTTTGTTAGTATAAAAGCAAATCATAGTGTCATCAGTGCCGAACTGCCTTAAGAACGACTGCAGAGAAGATTCAGCCGGGCTCAGACTTTACACTTTCTCCTCTAACACTTGTCTGTGAGGAAGCATAAAATGTTCCAGAATTGTAGTTTGACCCCCTAGAATATACGCACGAGAAATTATCAAAGACAATTCATTCTGCTGATAAAAATAAAGGCTGGAGAAAGCCAAGGGCTCCCTGACAGTTGTTAAGAACACACTTTCAGAATTGTCTGAAGATGTCTGATTCCGATTATAAATATATTAGCCTTCATATTTTTCAGAGGTAATAAACTATTTTGATTACACATAATAAGTTACTTACGATAGTTTAATTTCTATTAAGACAGCAGTTTAATTCAACATCATCATCACATCCCAGTCTGCTGAGAGAGTGCAGAATGAGAGATTGGCCATTTTAAAAAATCTTTCACTAGAGACACACAAAGTGGGTATTTCTCAGTCGTCTGGCTGCCCCGAGAGCCGAGATTGCTCGAGCCTCATAGATAACGTTCGGATTCCCACGAGGCACAGTGGTTAGAAACGGTGCATTTCAGATTCTGGATTAGTCTTGGGTTTGTATTGTTTTCTAATTTGCTGCTGCTGTTTCAGTAATATCAGCCATTTACATCCAGTATTTAATGACAATAAGCCTAACATAAAGGACTCGGCTATCACTGCTTCTATATATGTTAGATATATTTTTAGTTTCTGTGTTTGTGTTTTTTTTGTGTAAGAATATGCTTTTAAATACCAGCATGACATTATAAAATGACATAGGTAGTTCACATGCATAAGAAGCTTTTAAAACTAAGATTTAAGACTGTTTTATAACGAGTATTTTTTATCTAGTAAAAGGCCTTAATCCAAACCAACCAATAATTGAAGAGTTGTAATCTTTAAAGCTACTCTTAAAAAAGTAGGCTGTTTTTTTTCTAGAAACTCGCAAAAGACCATCACCCAGTGATCCACTACATGTCACTCTGACTGTTAATTGATAAGTTTAGGATAAGCTGCTTTAGCATTGCAGAACATTTTATTCCACAACACCAGCTAGAAGATGGTTTCCTACCCCCTGCCATCACTTCAAAGCAGATTTATATGAGGTGTAGATTACTAAAGTGAGTTTAGACAACTTCTTGTAATAAAAAACAGGCTATACATATATATTGTAAACATATAGGCACATTTAGGTGTACAGACAGATAAAATAACATTTTGAAATTTCATTTAGCATGTGGAAAGGGAATGGCATTTCCTGCACCCAGGACTTAATAGGGAAGCGTTTACAGGGGTTGGTTTGTGCTATTACTTCTTTCCTCAAAAGAGTAGGGATCTTCTATATAAATCACGTTGCAGCATTGTTACTACTTTGAATAGAAGAGTTACATTGGCTATAACATGCACTTGTTACACAAAAATTATAGGTGGAGAGCAAATTCTCCTGGTAACCACACATTCAAGTCACAAGCCTTAGCAAACAGGTTTTTGTCTATCAGAAGTGTAAACCCAGGCGCCTTTACTACTGTTCTAGATTAAAGAAAGGCAAGCAACCAAAACCTTACATTACGCACAGGATGAGTGGCTTTATGCTCACGATGTCGCTGGCTGGGTTTCTAATTGCAAAACAAGGGGGTTTCCTGCAACTTGCATGCTAGGTCTTGCACCCATCTTGCTTGTGGCTAGCCTGTCTTTTATTGGGGTTTTGCTTCCTAATAATGAGATTATTAAGAGCCAATTCACTGTGTTTAAATATTTTTTTTTTTTCAAGGAGGAATCAAGGTAAAAAGTACATTTTGCATCTGGCTTTCTTTGCTTTTTGTTTGTCACAACATCAACCATGCCCTTGTTTTGCATTGTCTTGCAACCAGCTGTTTACAATAAGCCAGCAATAGCAATCAAGGATCTGATTCTCTCTCTCTTGCTGTTGCTGATTAAATAGGGAGAGTATGAACCAAAAGAGAACTTGACTGCTTAATCAAAATAGAGTTTATTTACAGAAAAGAGCATAAATTTGGCTATAGTCAGGCCCAAAGAAATGGCTTTTTTTACCTGCAGGTTTAGTTTTCCCTCTATTTTATTATTAACTGTTCCTGCTCTAATTAAAAGGTTAATTCAAATCATGATGTTACAAAAGAAAATTTTACTCAGCTTCAGAAATGCGTATGGATGAATGCATGATCTGTAGTTCAGGGATGGGATCAAGCACTGAACAGCCACATTGGATGTGATGGAAGATCAGCACAGATTTGTATATATCTGTTAAAATGACCAGGACCAGATATCGTGGAGGGAAGTTTAAAATCTTCTCAGCAGACAATATCTCCTACACAGTAATCTCCGCTTTCCTTCTCATCTCCACCTATTATACTGATACTTAGTAATGGTTGTTAGACTAAAACTTTGAAGATTTCATATCCATTTTTTTGTCTTGCTGGCATTAATTGTCTTTTTAAATATATTTGATATGTAATGATTCTCCAAATTAGTTTTGCATTTTATTAAGTCTCTTCTAGTTATGCTGTGTTTCATGTATATGATTATATACATTGTGCCACAAAGTATTTTAATGTTTTATAATGTACCACCTTCTGATTTCATTGCATAGCCCTTTATTTCTGTACTATGAGGCAGGAAAGCAAAATTCCCAGTCTATCTTTAAACCACTTATTATTTTATATACTGCTTTTTTGTCTTACTCATTTCCTGTTTACTGTAAAAGATCTTTTATGTCTCTTCAGAGGGAGTTCACGATACAACACAATCTGTTAACTTTTATTTAGACACCTCCTGTTCAAAGTGTACTACGGAGTGTCTATTAATGTAACTGAGACTGATATACAGAAAGAGGTGTCAGTATAAAGAATATTTCGTATATTTACAGCGCGAAACTGCAAGTGTAAACTAGGCAGAGATTAAAGTACGAGCATTAAGTGAACCACGGATAAGAGACGTTCTTGTTAAGGCCTGCACAGAATTGGCTAGTCATACCGTGCTGCGCTCTTCCCTATTTTTAACTGCAAGATCATATCAAAATACAGATGACAACTGCACTAGATGTTTTCCTAAAATTCTGCTCCCAGGCTCTGTTGGCTGTCTCCAGCACTGGCGCACCTCATTACAGGCATCCAGCCCTGGCTTTAGAGGGTGAAATCTCTTCACATGCTGAGAGTAACGAGATCGGTACTGCCGACGGAGACGAGCCAGAACCTTATCTAGTGCCACAAAATGCCTTGGATAGCATCTGCTCCCTGATCAGCACACAACAGTTCTCCATCTGTGCCATTCTCCAGCCGTACTCCGGGACCGCATCACCCCTTCACCAATTAGGCCACTATGCTGCTAAGGACAATTTGTAAGTAATATTTTTTCTGCACTTTCTTTTTCCAATTACTATTGTTTGCCGCTTGAGAGAGGGAGCGAGAGAGGAAAAAAACAAAGAAAATGATGGAATGAGTTCTTGAAACATTTTAAATATAAGCCTTGGTCTCAACTTTTCCTCTTTAATTATCTGCTGCTGCTACTTGGAATTTTCAGGGCTGTTTGAGCCCTGTAATAACTTGTTTGATTTATAGTTATAATGATTTATTCCTGCTGGGGGGGGAAACCATGCTGATTACTTCTCTCTTGTTTTTGCTGTGTCATTCTCTAGGCTCATAGTATGTATTGCAATGTTTTTTCTAAAAAAATAAAAAAATCAATCAATATAATTTTCTGAAAGCAAACACTTGATGTACACATTGATACACAAGCTGCAAACTATATCATATGTGAAAATAAACGCACCTGTTGAGTGTACAGATGCTTCAGGCTATTTCCCAGAAAAATACATTTTTCCATATACCAAGAATCAGATGTGCTCTCTGTTATTTTCTTGCTTACATAGAGCAATCTATTGCAATCTATTATCTTATTTGCTTTTTTGCTATGCACTAGGCTAATAGTTTCAATGATTTTCCCTTAATAACGTCAAGCCATTTTTCTGGTCATTGCGCTGGATGATGGTCCTACTTAGTACATATAGTGTAGCTTGGGTTTTTTTTTTTTCTCCCAGATCAACCAGTTTCCATTTATACACACTACAATGATTCCAGTAGAAAAGCCAACCAACTGGATGTTTTTATATATGGTTGGTTTGAGTTCTTTGGATGAAATTTATTCACCCTTTAGAGAGGGCGAAGAA
This sequence comes from Platalea leucorodia, assembly GCF_965183815.1. Classification (NCBI taxonomy): domain Eukaryota; kingdom Metazoa; phylum Chordata; class Aves; order Pelecaniformes; family Threskiornithidae; genus Platalea; species Platalea leucorodia. The sequence continues at coordinate 75,740,341 of NC_138824.1, forward strand.
GTACATCCTTTTGAGTGCTCGGGAGGTGATTTTTTGCTGCATTCAGGCCTCCTGCACAAAGGGGAACTTTGCTCTTCTTTCAGTATTAGCATTGTGCCTGCAAATAGAAATAATTTTACCTTCAATTAAGCTTGCTATGCATCAGTGGCACACTACTGACTTCAAGTTTATTCTACATTTACAACAGAGAGGAGAATAGGTTTCACTGCCCTGAAGATACATTTCTTGATAACTTGTAGACACTAATCAAAAAAACTAATCCAGATTATTAGTGACAAAAACCCACAGGCATCTGAAGTGTGGAGTGATTTAATCACCTCTGTCCAGCGTCTCCCGAAATTATCATTAATGATGACAGGCAATATTTGTTTCAGGGGAAAATAGGCGTGCAGGTAGCGATGGCACACACAGCCTCCTCCTTCCATCAGCTCTGCTCTCTGCTGCGCATTAACTCATTTTCTTGTCTAGGAATCACTCCACGGATTGACTGGTTTTATTTACCAGCCTTCCTAGGCAGAGCTTGGAAATGAGAAAAAAGTGTGGCACCTTGTCTACCTAGTCATTTATTATATTGCTTCCTTGCTTCAGTCCACTCCCTGCAAAGCTTTTGTTTCTCTTTCTTCTTTGCCTTGTACCTGCACTTCAAGCGTAAGGCTGCTGCCTCTGACATCTCTACAGAGAAGCCTGAAGCCGTGCTCTCACGTCTCCGTGCATAGACTCTTCCGAGGAGCTGGCTGGGGAGCGAGGAGGGTCACTACCGGAATACCAACCTCTCCTGGTTGCCGGCCAGCGCCAGCAGTATCACTGGCAGTCTGGAGAGCAGAAGAAATCCTCCCGTAATAATTTTGTAATACTTAGTGGATTTGCAAAATTTTAGGCTTTGCCTATTTGTCGGTGTCCTTTTTTATTTGCTTATAGAATAAACTCATTGAAAATATTCAAATCTAAGAAATTAGCCCTAGTATGCATCTAGAAAGAAATATATCTACTAAGATCAGTGACAATTACATGACAAAACCTCTATGGACTAATTAGTGGAGTCAGCAAACAGACATTGGTTTCCTAACAGGGATTTTTTCTTTTCTGATTCCACCCCCCACCCCCCCGATAATCTGCCAGTTCCTCAAGCATATTTCTTCACCTCCTAATATTCTGAAAGGCACCGTTACTGTCTCCTGCATCTTTAGCACCCACCGATTCCAATCAAAATAGCAGCAATGAAGATGGATACCCTCTGTCAGGCATTGCTTCATCTCCTAGCAGAGCAAGGAGGGCAAAGCCAGTATCATAAATCACTTTCCTTAGAGGGTATAGTCAAGTGACATGAGAAGTTAAAGGCATAAAATGAAGTTTCAACTTCACCTGTCATTTTCTGTGTCACAGAGTGGCAAAACCCCAGCCGTGCATACAGTCCAGCTCAAGGAAGAAGAGGGGCTGCACAGTCTCATGGCCCATACTGCCAACTATTTCCCTGAAAGTCCTGGTGCTATGGCCAGGCTGCAAACCCTCTGTCAAAAGCTAAGTGGCAGCTGTTAATATCTTTACAAGAAGTACATAAAATGCTCAGGCTGAGAATTTTCTCTGGTAACTCATTAAGGGTAAGACTCGAAGCCCAGCAAGTCTGTCAAACACATCTCGGTAGGCTTTGGTTCTCTTTGGACATGACACCCAACTGCAGAATGAAAAGAAAGGGCAGAGCTGGCCAGAATATTCAAGAATATTGAAGAAGGGAGGCTGGGGAGGGAGGGCTGGCTGGAAATACCCAGCACCCTTTCAGGTCTGTAACAATAGATGACAAACAGAAAACAAAACAGCAGCCGAAATAACCTTCCAACACAAAAATGTTTCTCTCCATTGATCGTAATGAAAATGCCTTGTTTTTCTCCAGCAGGCTCTTTGAGCAACCTGGGAGCCAATCCTCTATCTTCTAAATCCTTGAGGGTCTTTTCAGCCCTCAGAGTGGCCAGCCTGCTTTTGGGGCAGGTTTCCCAAGAATGAAAAAATGCAGCAATAACTAAAATGTAAGTGCTGTAGAGGATCTCTCCTCCAAATTAGGATTGTTCTGCTTTAGCACTAAACTCTGCAACACTGCCTTTGAGTCTCAGATTTATTTACTGACCACAGCACCCCTGTAATTAAGCTGTGGTTTTGCTCCAGAAAGTGAACCCAGGAAAAAAAATTGAAATAAAAGCATCCTGTGATTCCACATAACTGCAGGCCAAATGATATCCTCAGTTACCCTTGTAGAATGCCATTAACTGTCGATGGGGTTGCAGAGGTGTAACTGGAAGGTGGATTTGGCCTGCAGAACCGTAAATCACCTGGGACAGCAGCTAGAAAAACACCAGTTGACCTGCGTAGCCCGAGCCAAGCTGCGGAGCTGGCGGGTACGGCTAAATCACGTTGTAAATGTATAAACTGAAAAAAATGTTCCAGATGGTGTGTTCTTCCCCTTAAATCCTCTCAGCTCTCACCTGGGGATGTGAATATCTCTAGACATAGTCATACAAAGAGAGGCAATACTGAAGAAAAAAGAGTCTTGTATACAAAAAAAGATTTGAGCTCATACTTAAATGGTTTACTGGAAAAATGTTAAACTTTCCATACATATTTTTTTTTTAATATCAATACTCTTATTTTTCTCTAGTCTCATAACCTAACCAAGAAGGGAACAGGTCAAATGAATGTTGGCTTATAAAATGAGAGACATTTTATGCTTTGCTAAGATCGCAGCGCTGAGATGTCTGATGTTAGAAACAATGGAGCAAAAGATTTAAATGACTGAATACTATTTTAGAATAAATTTGTCTTTCATAAGTCGCATACACAAGAAGAAAATAAAAATTAAGGAAAATTGCTCAAATGAAAAGCATAAGCTGTGAATATCAATAGACTACAATATGTAGGCTTGCATATTCTAGCTGCCATTGCTCTATTTGGCTTCAGAAACAAAATTATTTAGGATAATTATAATTACCGCTGGTAAGAATTTCCACGCTCGGGGAAATGCTAACATTCCAACATTTGTTTTCATGCTGAATCAAATAAAAAATTCAAATTCCTCTCAGAGAGAAATTCTGAAGAATTATGATTCTTAGGTATTAAATACAGATACTGTCAAAATGCTATCCGACATATATCAGTATCCGCAGCATCTAGTAGGAACATATTGTAATATTTAATTTGGTATTCCAATATGATTACAAAGTCAACATGAAAGGAACAGGAAAATTAAACACATCCAGGTCACAAAGTAGAATATTTTGATGTTGAACAAGGATGTTGGGGTGAGATTTTCACCACTGGAAATGTTTGCATTTTGAAAAAAAAAATATTTGCTGACAGTAAACTTTTTCATCCACTATTGTTTTACTAGCAAAGTTTTGACACCTTTCAGCACTTCTTCTCTTTGACAATATCCTGATCGTGCAGTTTGTCTTTCCTTCTCGCTTCCTTCCTTCCTTTACATTAGTACGATGACAAAGCAGCTTTGTTACTGTATTTGGATATTTTTTTTACAGTGCCTAGTTATATAGAAACCTTCACATCTCTGGATTAATGTGCAAAATTGAATCCTCACAAAATCCAAGCGAGGCGAGTAAGCAGATAAAATGATGGACAAAGAGAGGTGTGTATTTAAGGGGAGAGCTAGGATTAGAAGCAGCGTAGCCCTGGGTCTTACACCGTGCTTCAGACTGTCGTGCCTCTTGAAAAATGGCTCAGTGCATCAGCTCACAGAAGAGATCGGCCAGCTGAAGCGCCATGCATAAAACCAGATTTTCAGTGTATTTCTGACAACACAGCTCATGCACGTGGGAGCGCACGTAGCGGGAGGTGCACCTTCACGAGTCCTTTAGTTCAGATCCAGGAGCGCTCCTCTTGAGGCAGAGCTCCCGCCTGTCCCAGCAGCCTGCCTGGCTTGCGCCCCGGAGTCATCTGGGCTACAGCAGAAGAGGCCCCCCACGAGATACTCCTAGGGTGTGTAGGTATTCAGGCCATACCATCAAACTGGTCCAAAGTAAAAACCCCTGGAGTACCAGCTCCTATTTCCTCCCGTCTGATTCTGCTGAGCTAGCGCGGATGTAGCCATAAAAATCCACGTGCCATCCACCGTATTTGGAATATTCCTGCAACTATTAGTTAAGATTGGACCTTTCTGAAAGTATTTGTGAAGCATAATCCTTAAGAAATGTGGTTGAGACGCTATGGAAAGATACAAGTCCTATTGCACAGCACAGTGTAGGGTAACGTAGGTGCACCCATGTTATCTACCCACACAGGCAGTGCTTACACTGGGACGCAGAGCAGTGCTCCTACACTCCCTGACCCATCTCTGTAACCCCTTCGTCTGCTTCTCCATAGCTGGAAACTGGGTACTCGGGCAGGATGTCTTCTGTGACCCCTCACGGGGGTTGCCTCAGCTGGACGAGGAGGCGACCAGCTCTCCTGACCCCACTCAGGAAGGCCTAGTTCCTTGAAACCTCAAGCTGCAGCGCACAATATCCTGCTGTTCTCCTCCTGACAGGGAACGGCATCAAAAGCTTTGCTGGAAGGAGGGAGAAACAATGTTTGGCAATGACGTGTCTCTTTCTTACCCAACAGCGAGCGCCGCGGTTCCACAGCCCGGTGCTCGCCCTGTCCCCCGCGTGAGCAGGCTGGGCTCCCCGGCCCCGACCGACACAGTCCCTCCAGGGAAAGCTGCAGTGTCTCCTTGTGCAACACTCAGGCACCTCTGCCGCTGCCTCGAGCGCTGGCCAAGCAGAGGATTTCAACAGAGCAGCCTCCACATCCAGGCACCTGCGCATGGTGCCGAAAGGCGGGCACTGCAGGAATTTGCTCTTCACTTTCCTTTTCAATAAACTGTCTCCAGTAATTGCCTTGGCTTTAGAGTCGAAGGCCTCTGGAGTAATGAACAACTGTTATTTCTAGTACAATGGGATCATTGTCTCTAATGGTATCCCTTAATTGCTACTGCAGTGCAAATTATGAGAAGCAAGAATATCCGAATATAGAGACACTTGGCCCCTGTGACAGGAAATTAAGGTCTGTTCTCTAACACTGCTGCACGCCCTGAACTCCTGCTCAAGTCAAAATGAATTACATACATTCAATACTTCGAAAAGCAAGCCCTTAACCTTTACAAACAAGAGCTTATAGAGCTCATATTGTGTGTGTTCTGGCTATCCCTATAAAAGTCCAATGCTTTTTCAGATCCTACTAATCGCCTGGCCATCCTGGTCCCATCAGAGTTCATGACAAAACTTGGCTAAGAAGGTTGAAGTACCTTCTTTAAAAATAATGAATAAATCTGTGGGTGTATTATCTTTTGACATTTTAGTGGGTTTGATTGCTTAATTGGTCATTTTTTACTGTAAGAACAAGTGAGCGAATGTTGCTATATCATCCGCAATATAAAATCTGCCATCTTCCCTCCTATTTTTTGTGCCTTGAGAGTCTATTGTTTTCAGCCTCTTGGATAAAATCTTTTTCATACCTGTTCATGCCTTGCTTTGGTGTTGTACTCCTTGGAAGCAATAATGACCAGAACAAACTCAGGCTCCTGAGAAAGAGCATGTTATCTCTACAGTGCCGGTTTAATATTCCAAGAATTAAGAGTCTAAATGTTTAATCTCCACTGTGAACTGTCTGAAAAGCATGCTATTGTCAAACAATAGCGGTAAACTGCCGAGGAAAGGCCCAATCCTTCTCTTACTGATGTCAGTGGGAATCTTGCCAGAAAGCTCAGCATGAGCAGGGTATAGCCCAAAGTAATCAGTTCTACAGATGATTACATGAAAAGCCCTTAATTATAGCATGATGATTGAGTATTATTACCGTCATGAGACAGAGGCATCTTCTGGAACCAAAACCAAGAAAAAGAACATATTGAGGCTATTCCTCCTCTGAGTTGTGCCTCTTTGGCAGCAGCCCTTTATCAGATGACTTTTCACATGTTAGCACAGCTACTCTGGTTTTGGCCGCAGCGTGACACGCACAGTGAAACGAGCCCAGATTTCCTGTTCCACAGTTCCTCTCTGCTAAAGGTCTCTCAGCCCGCCAAGGCTGCGCCGTTTGGTAAGTAAAATGTTTTCGGCAAACCCAGGAACACTCTGCTCTTTGTTGTCCGCCTTCTCGCTTTGGTTCAAAGGCACGTCTGGCTCTGTAAGGGCCTTTTCCAGGCTGGGGAAGAGCGAGTAGCTAATGACCTTGCGTGATGGCTGCAGTCTGATGAAGGCGGGGAAGAGTGAGCACAGACCCCCAGAGCCAGATGCCTGCTTCTGCAGCTCTGACCAACCTGCCCAGCGCTCGAGCTGAGAGCGGGAGGAGGCAGGTTATGGCCGTGAATCGGGCTCTGAGGGCACGGACGAGGCGTGCAAGCTAGCGCGATGCCCGTGCAAACACAGTCAGGATCTTCACGGTCCTTCAGGGAGCGTTTGCTGTTAGGCAGGTACACAGAGGCAGTTTTGCGCAGTTCATCTGAGAATGTGAAGCTTGCACAGTACCCCGCAAAAGCAAAGTCTGTACAAAGATGGGAATATGATTAGACTTTGGATTAAAATGTTTTATTATTACTTATATGTAAGGAAGTTCATTTTCTCCTTCTTACTTGGGGGTCAAACAGAAGCCTGCCCTCCCCTCTGAAATCAATGATTTTGCCAGCTGAGCAAAATCTGTCTTAATAAAGACAAAAGGCAAATATTTATAAAACATGCATAGTCACTTCACTCAGAGTTACTAAATCATTAATAGTATTTGATTCTGGTTTTTATTGTCAAAGTCACAGGAAGCTGCAGTGGTGACAGTGGGAAAACACAGCAAGTTTTAGGTACATTTGGGGGGGGATTTTCTTCACTACCTTACTTAGGAGAGAAGTTTTTACATTGCATTTTAATTTATTTTCCACATTTGTATGTTGCTTACGCTTCTTATCTGAAAGGAACTGTGAAACTCTCCCACTGCTTCCTGCCTGAAATTGCTCTCTCTGGATTCAGCTCTGATTTCCCCGTCATGATATGTGTTGTGGGGCTTTGTCTCCTCTCAAAATTATCATTAAAATGGTACACCAGCAAGCAGTCCCATTTGTAACGGTGGGGGATTCTGAAATATTTTCAGTTATTTTCATAATAGCAGTTGGTAATTTCCTGAAGCTATGCATTCTGATTAAATATCTTTTCTTTCTGCAGTCTTCTGAAGCAGTCATAAAAAATGACTGCTATTTCATTTTAACCTCTCAAGAGATGAGCAAAAATCAGTTGCCTAGCAAGCAGAAGTACTATTGCTTGTGTTAAAAGGTCAAGACAAAAACGTGCTGAAACTTTTTGGATACTTATATAAAGCAATGATTTATGACTTGGGAGTTGTTTATTCCACAAAGGGATCTGTATTTGACCCTGTGCGTCCTGCTCTCACATACTTAATGCCACTTAAAGGAGAGGAGTATCGGTATTCCTCAGACAAGCATTCTGACATTTTGAAAAGATAACAGCTACCTCTCAGTTTAAATAAACTCAGAAATGTGCCTGGAAAATCATTTGTCATCGGCTACAGAAATGTCAAAGTTCCAGATTAAGTGATAGAGGTATTAAATTCTTTTCACTCTTTGACCATGCGCTAAAATAAGCAGCAAATGTAAAGCTATTGTGCTTATTTTCTAAAGGCAGCTACTACATTTGGTAATACCTTCCATGGAAATCCATCACACAATATACATATTACAGTTCTGAATAGCCCACTTACTCTAACCTATGCTGTGCTTCAGTTCTCAAGATCTTTATCAGAGCAGCTCATGTGCCACACATAGCAAACATGCTGCCCCTCTCAGTTGGGGGGATGTATTTCTGGGGTGCTACAAGCTCAATGTATTAGAGTGCAACATTAATTCCATACAGAAACCTTAGGAAGTGAGAGCTTGGTCTGGGTTTAGGCTTTGTACAGACCTAAGTGGGAGGGAGTACGGGGAATTTACATGTTTTACATGAAGAGGCTTGGCACATCTATAGCCCCTACACTCTGGAAGCACAGTAACTGCCTGGCTACCAGTGTTTTTAAGGGACGGGGAGGAGATGGAACCATGACTATCCTTCTTGTGATTTGTAAGAGATGGGAAAAATCTCCAGGAAAAGCAAAAGAGAGCACCACTGTCACATACAGTGGAAAGATGTCAGCTACACAGTACACCAGAAGGCATCATTGCATCCTGCATCTTCTACAGTATAACCAGAACGTCTGACAGACAAAGCTTTCACTTTACTGTTCACATCCAGTAAAAGATCTGTCTGGATTAGGCAACAAGGGTGAAGCAAAATGCCTCCCCCTTCCTTACCTGCTGCTATGGAGGCGTGAAAAGTGGATCGTACATCAAACCAGGAGGAGGGAGAAAGAAGCTTCTTATCTCCATCAAACTCTCAACCTCTGCCACCAAGTTTCCAAATTCGAAATACTCCCTTTCCGTCGCGTTGGCACAAGAGCTCCCCAATGACCTGAGCCAGCGAGCGTGTGAGCTCTTTCTGTCTCATCCGTCTCAACCCAGATGGCTCGTCAATTCAGGCCTGGGTCCTGGGGGGAGCTGAGGCGGGCTGGCACAGCCTCCGACAGCAGCCGGACTCCCGGCAGGCTCAGCATCCCACCTGCAGGGACTCTGTGGCAGGGTCAGGACTCTGGCAACTGATCCAGAAATCAAAAGTGGCTACGAAAACTTTCATGGAACCAATAAAGTAACATTCCCTTTGTGTTATTTGTTATCCTTTCCCTCCAAACTTATCAGTTATATCAACCGTTTGTTAAATTAGGGTTCTGGAAGCAAATGCACTTGTGTTCTCACAGACTTTTCTTTGAACTGATGATCTGTTTCAAAATGCTTTTCAACTTGTTAAAAAAGAAAAAGAAAAAAGGAAGAAGAGGGGGTAATGAGCTAATATCCTTCCTAATAACCACAGAAACCAGAATCTTCTGGAGAAAATTAGCATTTATCTCTCCCCTGGCATAAATCACTCTAACCCACTTTCCCAATTTGCCTGATGGTAAGGGATTGCTAGGCAACACCACACTTGCAGGTCAGCTGCCACTTCATGACTATGCCCATGTCCATTTTTTTGAGGCCCACACTGAATTTTTTTCAAAGATTATGTTGCTGTTTAAGATTAAGAGCGTTTAAAAATACTTAAGCTAATCTTCCTACTTTAATAGTAGCTCTTGCTTAGTCTAAAGCTCCATTGCTACGGCTGAACATTGCTTGGAGTGTCTAAATATTTGGAAGTAAAACCCGCTGTTTTCTTCAGTAGTATAATGAAGTAAGGTATAAGATCAAGCCTGATTTTAATTATAAGGTGTCCTTTCTCTTACTCTGCCTGCCTTCCCTGTTTTTCATGCCAACAGCAATTGTTTGATTTGACTTGGAAGAAAACTGAATGGCTAGCCTGAAGTAGCAGATGAATCATTCTAATATCTGACAACTTTCCCAAATAAAGGCAGCTCTCTCCAGAAGCAAATCTCCGTCGCTTAACAAGCTCATCTGAGCCAGTGTAGTTAGCAGGGACACAACTCACACTGAAAAGCTGATTGCTGATGGTGGGATTTTCAATGTGTTGCCAAACTGTATAGTAGGAAGCGATATTCCTGACTTCCAGCCGAACTTCAGCACACAGCCTGTGCCCGAGCAAGTGCTCAAGAGTAACAGATATATGACCTAGTGCAGAAGTTCCCAACTGTGCAGTCCTGAAAAATATAAGGCGCTCCTCAGCGGGCCACCACTGCTGCTGGGGCATCTCCCGCCCGCGTTCTGCTCAGGCGCTGCAGAGGTCTCCTTCCTGCAGGCAGCCCGGGCATCACCCTAAGACTCTCGTCCAGACGCTCAGCTGCTTCAAAGCAGTGCCAACTAAAGGTGGGTGTTCATAAAAGGAAGCACTTGAATACAGCGCAGAAACCTTTTTAATGCCAAGTACCTCATTAAATTTCAACTTCCTTGAAAACGGCGCTCGGAGCAGCGAGAACGCAAGCGCGGGGGATAAAATTCACCAGCGATGTATGCTGGTAAACCAGGATGGCCGGAGCCAAGCGCTCCGGGCCACGAGTTAAAGCAGCCCTTAGCTTGCACCTGAACCCCAGGAGCCCGGTGAAGGCCAGGGGAGAGCCGGGGCCGAGGGGCCCCAGGGAGCCGGGCTCCCCTCCGCCAAGGCGCCGAGTTCGCTGGGCAGCATCTCCCTCTGGAGGCTCTCCCCGGCTCCTGCCTCTCGCCACCGGCCCTGGCTGGGCAGAAGTCCACCCCAAACCACCATCTGAATGTCAGGCGTGGGCGAGCCTGATTTATTGTAGTGCATTTTAGCAGGCACCTGGCTCAAAATAGCATGTTTAGCCTAAAAAAGAATACCATTCTTAAAAAATAGTATTTGGCGATTTTTTTTTAGATCTGTTACCTAATCTGTGAACCTTTCGGTACAATAAGATGCCACTTTTTTTCTACAATCCTGATCATTAGGCATATGCTTTTCCTAAAAGGATGGGGAGGCTAATGTAATCAGATGTAATTAGAAAGTCAAAGTTGAGGGGTTTAAGAACAACAGAATCTAATCAAACACAATCATGACAGTTGTCATCACTGTCACAGTACTTACAGCAATTTCCCTTTTAAATTATCCCCGTGTTTCCACCAACACAGAGGCTAGTCATTCAAGCCATTTTAATTATATTTTTATATCGCTGTCTCATTTTTATTTGTTTGGCTTTCTTCTCTCTACTAGATCTAGCTCTTTGATGGCATCCATACACGCTGAGGTTGCTCAAACTGCTCTGAAGCTACAATTGGGTTATCACAGCTTTCACAAACTTGCAGACGATCCAAAGAAAACTGAAAAGATGGAACCAGAGGTTTCACAAAGATCCAGTGACTTCAGTAACACTCTACAGAGCCCCAGGGTCTCCCTCATCACAGGGGCAGCAACACGCCACCTCTTCTTTTTGGTGAAAACCATGGAGCACTCGCATTTAGCACGACAAAAGATTCAAAATAAAGAATTTCTAGCCAGGTTCTAAAATGCCAGGTAAAATGCCAGCTAGCACTGTAATAAAAAAGGAAAACCTAATGTAAAACAAGAGTACTCTGATTAGCATGTTGCTTTTTAATGAACATTACACATTCAGCGAAACGACTGGGCTTCAGAAATAACAAAGTACTGACTGGGTGAAAAAAATTATTGCAGTTCACTGGTAACTCTCACGAAAGCTCCTTTATGAAGTGACTCTTTCTTTGGACACTTTTTTAATTGGACACATCTTGGGACCAAATTCTCTCATCAAAGGATAGATACTAAGTTCCCACTAAAGTCAATGGGACTGCATCTCAGAAGAAAACTTGGCATTCATTGGTGTTCCTCTAGGGAGAAGGGAGAGTAAGGACAAAAAATGTATTTTTAATTAATGTTGTAAAAAAAAAATATATTACAATTTGTGAAATAAGCAAATAGATAACACCATATGATTATAAAAATTGATTCCTATTTATAAGATTCTTTGAAAACATACGTCTCTTAGCACTTAAGTCTTTTACCAGAGGGTACATTTATTTTGTTCTGGCTTATCCTCCGTTATGTTCATATTGCAAGCTTTTACAGAAGTTTCCCTCTAATGTATTTAATAAAATACCCTTTTTTATTTTTTCCCTTTTCAGAAAAATACCAAGTTGAATTTTTTTTTCCTAAAAATTATTACATAAAATGGAAATAGTACTTCTAGCATTACTGAATCCTTAGTTACTAGAATCAGAAATCACAAATCCTACCAGTCACATAAAACCAATAACAAGCAAAGCTTTATTTCAATGGAAAACATGGTCAGAAAGGCCAGCTACCCTGTGTGTTAAAGAACCATGTGAATCACAGCAAGGGAGAACTTACTCAGCTGTTGACTTGCTTAGTCTATGCCAAGTTAAAACATAATTATCCTTTCTCTGTATTTTTATTTCAGAAATAAAGAGGCACGAAGAAAGAATCTGTCATAGACCCATAGCCAGCTCCTGACAGCCTTGTACTCGCTCTGCTCACACCAGGTACTATGCAACTCAGCGCCTGTTCCACTGCCCTTCACAGACACCCGCCATGGTTTTTCAGTTGCTAAACGTAGTCCTTTGAAGAGGAAACAGTCTGAAAAGCTTTGTCTCCCTCACTGTTCTTTGTACCTTTCGAGACAGATGACTTGTTCAGCCTATTTTCACTTTCTTGCCAATTAGCTTGACTATGCATTTAATATTCAAATTTATGTTGTTGAGTCTTCTGTGGTTTTTATATTATTCTACATACAAATCTGATGGAATATACTTGGCCTAGAAACCCTGATGACAGCCGGATCGTCACGGTAGTGGCAGTGTCTTCAAGAAGCAGCGTTTTGCAGACTCTGGATGCTGAGGTAGGATGCCCAGGCCATGGAGGCCTTGGTCTTTGTTTTTTTCTGTGCCAGAAGATTATCTTATCAGCAAGTAGTGTTTATGGTTGTGACTTCTGTGGGGTTGATATTAAAGCCTTTTGAACTAAAGGGCTCTTTGGGGATCTTTGTGGTTTGCCAAGTCACACAATGACGTTAGGTCATTCCCATTTTCTGCCCCAAGTCAGTTTTGTGCTCTTCTCACTTACGATCCGCAGGGAGATGCTGCTGTTGACATATCCCAGGTGGGAGGTACCAGCCACTTGGTTAGGTTGCCCTTTGGAGTTCATTTAGTCACCAAGGAACTGCTGGCAATGCACAACTGCCATGCAGTACAGTCACCGCTCAGGCGCTGCATCTTTCGTCCTTGGGTTTTCCTTGGCGCCAAAGGACGGTAACTGAACCAGACGCTGGGAACAGCCTGGCTTTCTGACTGCTGTACTGAGTGCTTTCAGAGGAGAGTTTTCATTTCTGCTGGAGTCCAGTCTACTATACCAGCTTGAGAGATTGATGGCCTGGAAACATTTATTTCCACTCTGCTTGAATTTCAGGAGCTGATAAACTTTACACTTTAAGGTAGCTTAAATTTTCCTATCATCAGTGTTGCTAATGGAGGTAGCCGGTGTACTCAGAGATTTCTCCAAACACTAATGGGCAAACTCCCTCCTCTGATGTAAAATTCAGACCATTTCTTACAACTCAGCCCCTGGTAGTTACCTCAGCAGTGCAGTACTGTGACACATCTGCTCAAACTTCATCCAGATATAATTTAAGAAGGTTTGAACTGACTTCATCAGGACTAGGACTTGTTTATATGCTTTTGATTAGCCTAAAGAGTAAGATCTCCAAGCTTCCTGTTTAGCTGATGGAGAGTGACAGACCTTTCTAGATGGTGACCCGAAGTAATTAAATTACACACTGAATGGAGACCTCTCCTCTTGCCACTCACAACAGAAGATCCAAGGAAGAGTGGCCATCAGCCAATCAGCCTTTGTGAATCCCACATAATATATCCAGTGGAAGAGTCCCCTGAACGTTATTAGAGATGAACCTAAACTAAAACCTGCGCAGTAAAATTTGTCTAGCAAACAGAGAAAGCGAAATTTGCAGAATATATCCTCCATTTTTTAACTAATTATTACTACCACCCTGTACCCAAGGGAAGTCTAGTACGGACCAGGGAAACACAAGACCAAGGATGTTCCTGACCATGAGATGTTAAATAAAGTATGGCCTGTAATTTCTCCTCAGATATCTCACTGAATATGTTCCTGTCTAATTCCTAGCACCTGCCACCTTTTATACAGTCCAGTAAGCTGTTTGTCAATGTTGGTACAAGTGTTCACTGTACCGAAACCAATCTTCTTTTTTCCAACAGGCCGCTTTGTGTCACACAGTATCAAATGTTGTGTTACACTCTAGACACGCTACATCTCTAATAACTCTTAATTTTCTTTTATTTCCTCAGAAAAATGTAACATTATCTGACATTTTATCTTTGGAAATTCGTATGTGTGCTGGTCATCATTCTCTCATACTTCAGATATTCAAATACATCCTTTTCTACCATTCATAACAGCAATTAACCATAGCTAAACATGCAACTTACTGAACGGTAATGGTGGGATTCCTTGCTTCACTTTTTAAAAAGTATTGCATCCTTTCTCCCCTACACCTCTCTTGCCTATTTACAGTTTTATCATCTCTTTAGCTAGCTATACAGATGTTTGTCTTCAGCTATTTCCCACCTGGTTATAACTTCTCAAAATTCATTGTAGAGGATCAGACCATTATTCTGACATGTAGGCTATCTGAGCCTAAAGACCACGTGCAGGTATTTTTTACTTATTTTTTTTATAATTAGATAACCTGATACAATTATTACACGGTTGTGTTATTACGACATTACCCCACTTTATTCTTTTTGATAGACCCTATAAATATCCCATTTGAATTCTCAATAATATGGCGTTTATTGCTGTTCTTTTACTGTCCAATATACTGGAATGCCTTAAGTACCCTGGTATTTTTTGGCATCAGTTTCCTTTGAAGTTCAATGGGACATGCTCAGCTACTGCCCTTTGCATCTTTCCACAGCTGCACCCACAAAATATTGTGCATTTGTAATATAAAAATAATGATTTGGTGGAATAACAGCAATCCAGAGGATACTTCTCTCTGGTACTTGGCTACACTGGGTGAAAATTTTGATCACTGAAATATTGTATTTATTTCATCATTGAAACAGAAGAATAGTGTTTAATATAATGGAAAATTTCAAAGTGAAATCTTGGACTAATCTGAGTTGATGGCAAATATCCAATAGCTTTGTAGATTAGAGCTATGGCCTCATAAAGAAAAGAATTGCAGGATTATCTATAGCTATAATGATACAAATTCCCAGACTATAAAACCACAAAATATGAACATTTTAGTATTTTCCTGATAGTAACCTTAATTGAATTAGATTTTTACAGCTACTGCTATACACTTTTAGAGTTAAAAATATTATCAAGTGTAGGATGTTGCTACATAAAGAACAGTCATCAAATATCTCATAAAATATCCACGGTAAGGAGTTTCAGTTGCTGGTACACAAGCTGCCCAAATGTCGTAAGACGACAGAGTTTACAGGTGAAGTTTCTGGAGACCATCAATGATTGCTTCATACAGCCGAAAATCCTACAAAACGGGAAAAATCACTTCTGTGGATTCAGTCCTAAGCAACATTTTGGAGCCAGTTCAGAGCTAGTTAGAGCTTGAAGCACTTTTACTTACAGTTGAAGCTTTTGGAAAATTCTGTAACTTGTAAAAGATAGCCATATGTTTCTGGCAGCTGTGTGTGTCCAGTATCCGTAGTAAATGATAGCTGGAGCACACAGCAGGAGGGCTCCTGGACTGCATCCTGTGCTGCCCAAAGGGAAGCCCTCTCACACCCGGCTGGGAGAGCTCTGTGGTAGGAACCAAAGGCCGGGAAGTGGCGCCAACCAGCAGTCTCATTTCAAGAGCATGCTCTTGATCCAAACCAAAACACTAATGTAGATGCTTTCCATTTATCCCGTGGGGTGGTAGTTGAGTCCTACTATTACAAGTTTTCAACACTGGTGCTGTGCCATGGTGATCCAGTTCTTCACACATTCTATCTTCAGCTAATAAAATAAAATTAAGACTTAAAAAAAAATATTGCTTGAAAGTAGGAAACAGATTTTTGAGTACCCTGAAAGCGTAATTTAGCTTTCTGGGCTTCTGGCTTGAAAGAAGGTTTTTCTCTAAAATAAACAAGAAAAAAAAAAAAAAAAAGGAACCCTTGCAGCTGAACTCAAGCATTTGACAGACCTTAAGAAGGACTGTGCTAGTCAGGATGTACCATCTGTAGATAAGTAGAGCTGAGGAAGGGAAGGGAAGAAGGGAAGCCAAGCCAAGCCAAGGGAAGGCAAGGCCAGGGAAGGGAAAACATATCATAGATTATTTGCTGTGAATTCTGTGATGCTTGTTACCTCAACACGTTTGGTATCACAAAGCTGCCAAGTGTGAGATAACTTTCACACATCTGTCAGGCAGCTGTGTTACAACTGCTGCCTGCTCATAGCCAGTGCCACAGCTTCAGCTGGGCTGCAGTCAGAGCTCCTTCTCCAGTCTCCTTAGAGTCTGCTGGAGGAGGGTGGGTACGTTGATATATACATATATGCTGAAAGTTCACTGGAGCTGGGCCAAACGTAGATCTGAGCAGGGAGAGAAAGGGGCTGAGTAGTATTAATTTCCTTATGTCCTAGTGTTCCTGTATGCTCTTATGGTCCACCCTGAACCTCCCTGGCTTTGCTGCCTCCTGGAAACAGCTCCCTCAAGCTGCGCAATGCTCTTTTGCCTCCCCAGCTGTCTTCTCATTTCCTTCCATCCAACTCCCCTGCTCCCAGGCTTTAACATAGCAATGGGTACACTACTATATCAACTTCTCAATGGCTGTTATTTGCTAGCTTGTGAAAATATCCATTGGAAATATTTCAGTGGATCTTTTCAATGGCAAGAAATGAGTTATCATTGACAAGAACAGAAATAAAAGTTCATCCTCAAATTATTACCTCTTCACATTAAAAGTGAACCTTGTCTAGATGTTGTAAACCTAGATCTTGTAATTGGCAGTCTAATAATTTCCCACAAAAGGGTGTAATAGGACATGTGTAACATATAAGCATAAACATTTTCTATGATGTCATATATTTCTGTATGTTTCCACCTATATTTTTGTACAAATAATTAATGCATAAAAAGCTCATTTCCCCATAAAATACAAAAAAATGAAACCTGAAAGTGCTAGTTGTAAAAATGCAGACAGCCAAGTTTACCCAGGAGGTAACTCCGCTTTAGGATGGATTAATTTGTTCATGATGCATTATTATTCTTTACTGACTTTGCAGGAACCCTAACAGATAAAAACTGTTCCAAGAGTTGTGTTTTCACTGTCAGTAATCCTTGTGCAAAAGCAAAAAAAAATCTTGGCAAGACAATACGACACCAACATAAGCCCAAGGCCATTCTTTTTCTACATAAATTTCAGTGTCAGAATGGCAGGAAAACCAAAATAATTTTCAAGCTGCTAGAGGGTACTGCCAACTGTGAAAAATAGAAAGATAACTATAAACATAATTATTCAAGTGTGCCCTGTTAACTAACAGGAAGATTTTGAAGGGCTAGCACCGAATTTTCTACGCACATTTTTTCCTTATAAGACAGACAGACAGATAATAAAAAATTAAGGTGATTTTCTCCTTTGCAAAATAGCTTTCAGAGGCAATATTAACCAGGCTTTACTGGTTCCCAGCAGAATGCATAAGGAGGGCAAGCCCTGACGTAGTTTTTAATTCCATTTCTTCAGGATCCCTATTTGATGTTTTGCGTAGCAGTACCTTCTGAACAAATCCACCTGGGATCAAATTCTAATTATCATTTAAGAAGTCAGTGGAAAATCTGCAGGAGTGAAGGATGAATTTTTGGTCCTTAGGTATGTAAAAGAAGAGGTCATATTTGCAATATGTTTCCTTTTGTAGCAAGAAAGAGAAGATTCCCAAAGGATCACTCATGATCTGTCACTGGTCTGCAAGCCATTTCAAAAGGTACACGTCTTGGAAGAGAAAGGTGCCCGTTGCTGTGATGGCACATCACTGTGACTGCTGCTCTTCCAGGTACAAGGCAAAAGAGGGCAGTGGAGCACTGTAAATTTCAATAGATTAAACTAATAATACCTGCAGATCTTTCATCTACATTTCTTCACTGCAAAAATTATTACAATACCTAAAAAAGCAATCATGTTGTATTAATAATATCCAGACAGTTTAAACTGAACATCTCTTCAGCTTTCATTGAAAATGGCATTTCTCTCCTAGCAAGCCTTGTAATCGATTGATTGAAACCTCCTTAAACTGCATACATTACCTTCCAAATCTCCTGTCACAGGAGGGATAGCGTTTTCACTCACTAATAGGATTCTCCATGTTGGTTTCATTTGCATCACCTCCTTCACATGCACTCCAGCGAAGCTGGCAGTTCTGTCTATAACACAACTCTCCACGTTTAAAGAGGCCAACAGTAGTTTAGGTGTCCTCACACAGAATGAGCTTTGTTTGCTTTCCTGTGTCACTAACAACAAACTGTGTTGGGTTTTGCCCATGTGCCGTGGCCACTCATTGCTTATGTTGGGTGCTTTCTTAATTTATCAGGCGCTTTCTTAATTTATTGGGCCATTCCATCTTCTGAATCCTTCTCAAGAGTTTCTAAGCTTTGACTGCACCACGTCCACCTCTAAATGTGTTCGTTCATGCAACTTTAAACATTCAGCAACACCATCTGCTGTTCCCATATTTAAGAAAAGAGCTTGAAGGTCAAAGATGTCTTCAAACATCTCTAGTTTTACATTTTAATAAAATCAAATCTGAAGTTTGGGTTTGCTTTGGTTTTCAGTTGGAGTCTGGGATTCTGTTTTCCTTTCACTGAAAGTAGTGGTTCCCGCTCTTGCATAAGTGGACATGGATAATATGTCATTAAAAATAATGACATGTTATTTAAGAGGAATGGTCACAGTGAATAACCCTGGCCTCTCTACCCAACAACCTTCTCTCATCTTGTCAACAACAGCCTTTAGTCTTTCTTTAAAATGACAAAGGTTTCCAGTGTCAATATGCTCTTCTGACTGTCCTCGGGACAGTAGTGCTCTAATCAGATTTATTAGCAAAGCTCTTACTTTCCCATTATAAGCCAAAGTCTGGTACTCAAATGCCAATCACTTCAAAATGCTGCGTTTTATTTAATGGCTGTAACATGTCAGCACTGTCTCCAATGCTCCTTTGATGTAAAAAGACCAGGGGGCACCTTTAATGTGCCACATCCAACCTGAAGTTCGAATTATTCATAGATGTTTGGAAAATTACAAAAAATGATAGTGTAGTGATATGCAACCTGTTACCACTACATTCTCAGATCAAAACACAGTAATCACCAACATCATTCTCTTATTCCAGAGCAGTTTCAAGGGTAGCTCACTGGACTGGGATGCGCGGAGTCGGTTTATAAGCCTGGTTCTTCCACGGTCCCGCTGGTGAATTCAGGGAAGCCCCCCCAGCCTCCTCAGCTTTGGTTTCCTCTCCTTTAAAGCAGGGGGGCTAACACCCATCTTTTCTGTGAAGTGTCTGGACATCATGGTGCTACGTAGTTTTTATATTTACAGTATAGAGACTAGATGTTATTCTTGTTATTACAGTTTTTGTTCTATTTTTACAGTGATACTGTTCCTATTACTACAGTATTGTGTCTCCAGGGTGCCGGGTCCTGAGCAAACACAAATGCAGGCTGCTCAAAGCCCACCACTGTTTGCATTTGAAAAATGCTTTAGAAGTATAAGACCATCCTTTCCACACCAGTGCACTTAAACTTACGGGAAAATCAATATTTTTCTCTACAAATTGACTAGGCTTTTCCAGTAGGTCTAGCTCTGTGTAAAAAGGCACAAACCATCCTCGAATATAAATAGAAAAACCTTGCAATAGTGCTAAACCCACAGATGCTACTATTTTTCATGAGATGTTTATAGAAATACTTTTATGTTTTGGTTAATTCTCTGAGACAGAGAACAGCAGCTTTCTTAATAGAAGAAATATTGTTTATTCTTTACTTTTATTTACTTATTTTGTCCTTAACTAAATAATAAAGCAATGTAGTATTTCAGTGATGTACCTAATAAGCAATCTAAAATTAATTAACTCTTCCTTCCTCCTTTCCTCAAATCGTTCCTCATTTCCTGATTTATATTTCTGTAGAGATATGTATTTAGACTGATTTTTCATAAAAAATTATATATAAGGATTTTATCATTTTCATTTTAAGTTGTAAGATTTATATAAAGATATATGTATGTATCACTATCCAAAAAAAGTAGAAGAGCTGAGCATGTCCCGGTCAGATGAAAATCAATGGCATTTCACCACCACGCACCAAAGCTGAGGATGCTCTTGAAACAGAGAATCCCCTACCCAAAGATGTTCAGTAGGAAAGGAGACAGCCATGGATGGGCCACCGTCTTGCCCAGAGATAAAGTCCATCCAGAAAGTTAACTCAGAAGCGTCTTTAATTTGTGATGGGGTCTGTTTCCATTCTCACTCCTGTCCTCACCAAAAGTTGGCATAAATGTAATGGGAAGCCATATAAACTTCAGATTGTTAGGAATTCCAGGAGCTGCTTTTGCACACCAAGAGGTCTCACCCTTCATTTCTGGGGCACTGACCCAGCCCATGCAATAAACTGTGACCCAAAACTAAGCAAAACAAGGAAATCAAGGTCTGTTCAGTAGAAGTGGACAAATGACAAGTGATCATTTTCATTTCAAGCATCATCAGTAATAAATGTGTGTACATATGTGCATATACCTAACATCTCTTTAAACTCACAATAACAGATCGTTTTGGTGCTAACATTAATGTAATAGATATTACAGAGAATGTTTTAAAAAATTGGACCATTATCATGGGTAAAAAAAACAGCAAAATGCAGGTAAAGAATAAGATTTGCTTGTGCTTTAAAATTTAAAAAATCAACTTTTTACACATGGAAAAACAAATCAAGCTTTCCTCAGCAAGGACCATTATTCAAAGGGCGAAGTATTCTGGGCCACAAGTGCCATCTGCTACTATTACAGCAAGAGACGGAAAAACGTAGTCACTTTCTCCATTGAAAGAGCTTATTCTCTTCTCATTATGCTCAAAGGTGATGACAATTTAGCATTTTCCAGCCTGTCCCCTGTCAGGGCACAAAACCCACTGCCTAAGTGTTGAAAGGGAAATCCAGCACAGGTTTCCAGCAGAACAGCTCTGGTGGGAGGAGGATGAGGCTCGTAGGTGGCTGTGGGGCTGTACATTAGGATAAAGAAGTGTGAAGATACCGTGTCAGAACTGAAATCAAGCAGTAGACACCATCCAGCTGATTACGACAGCAACATCTACGCTCTTGCAACATCAATACAACTAAAATATTAAGAGAAAATTTAATGGATTTCACAGTTCAAGCATCTGTTCTACTCATAAAACTGTAGCTCAAAGAGAAATGAAGTTACACTACCAGTGCAGGCATCACAGGAACATAAGAAACAGGTTATTCACAGGCTTAAGTCAACCAGCAGCTATCTTAAAAATGGCAAATTAGGAAATACATCTTACTACACAGCTAAAGATGTTATTTAATAAAATATTCATTAAACACATTGATACATGCCCACACTGGGTCACAACATCGGGTTGTTAAGGCACATCACTATAAATTTAGCAGTGTGCATCTGAGCTTGTCTTCAAGCCTGCACCAAAGGGCGACTGCCACAATACAGCATGTCGCAAAGTCACAGTCTAGCTCTACACTTCATCGCCTCGCCAGACACTGGATAGTCCCTGTAACGGTAGACTCTTCTGTCTTCAAAGTGTCTCCATGTGAGACATGCATCACAAGGTCTGGCATTCCCAGACTTACCTGGGGTTTGCAAGTTCCCAAAGGATTTGCCTGACATCCATCCATCCATCCATCCATGCTATACTATACACTAATTTCTTGTTCCAGCTATTAGTGAGGTGTCCTGCAAAAGTTTTCTCACCCCACAAAGCGCAGCTACCACCAGGACAGTCCACCCAGGATGCTGTCTTTCAGTTAGCCCTCTCCTTGCTGCATCTTAAGAGGCTTTTAGTTATTTTTACAGTTAACACAAGAACCACTTGATTTCTCTAATCATCTAGAGGACCAAACTGTGTATAATGAGTTTAGTTTGCCTAGCTGACATTCATAAAAATAGCAGTAGCATACCCACAAGCTTATCCAGGAATTACTCTTTTTTGGTATGTACAGAGGTTCTTTGGAGTGATGATTCTTTCACTTTTTTTCATGAAATCTGCTGAATCAAAGGCACATATTACAGAGGTATATATTTCAACCATATACGATGAACATTTTTTTTCTCATGGGTAGCGGTCTCCCTTTAATTTAGCAACATTTTACATAGAATACACATTACACATTATCAATAAACATTATTGGTTTTAAGGTCTGTGTGTCACATCAATCATTGCCAAATCAGTTAAAAAAAAGGGTACTTGGCTATATGGGCTGAGGAGTGACAAAGGTGGATGGATGTTATCCTAGCTACATCACTTACTTGGCTGCTACTGTCTGCAGCCTGAAGAAGGACTTCAACCATTTACAGAATCATAGAACAGAACCATAGAATTGTTTATGTTGGAAAAGACCTTTAAGATCATCAAGTCCAACCGTTAACCTGGCACTGCCAACTCCACCACTAAACCATGTCCCTAAGCACCACGTCTACCCGGCTTCTAAATACCTCCAGGGATGGCGATGCAACCACTTCCCTGGGCAGCCTGCTCCATTTATTAGTGCATATATGTATCCTCAGAACCAAAGCCTTTGCTAACAGAAAACTGGCACCGCTCCACTGAAGTCAGCTGAATGTTTGTAACAAATGAACAGCTCCTCCACAGCAAGCAAAATTTTGCCTTCCTTTATGTATCATCCTACATGCCCACAGGATTTTGCCTACGTGATTAAAAGAGAATGACTCACAATAGCGACTACAGTGTCTTCCAAGCCTGTTCCCACCTCTTTTGTTGTGCTTTACCTTCCAGCTGACCTTATTAGTAAAGCCAGAAGTAAGAGAAGAAACACTTGGCTGATCAAAATGGTAATACTAGTTCGTAATACTGTCACACGGTTATCCTTGGAATCCACAGCACCTCCAACACACGGACTCAAGTTAAATGGATTTGGTGTCAATGTCTTGTTCCTGCGACAGGAACGGTCAAACGTTTAATTCCTAAAGGCAGTAGGTTCATAGATGTTCTGGAATAAATGCTACCTATATCCAGCTAATTCACCTGAGTACTCTGTAAAATTTTAAAAAGGGAATCGTCATCTGAATTTAATACACAATACAGGATCTTGCTGCTTCATACATAATTTAGTTTCAGAACTAAGAGAGCTTTCAAAAACTCACCTAAAAAGCAAGTTTTCTCTTCTCTTCCACCTTTAATTTAAAAACTCTCCAGGCTTGTAAGCCCACATGAGAGAAAAAATTAAAGTCACTTCAGAAATCTCAAAAATAGCAGTTTATGCATTCAAATATGTAACAGTCTGGGGTTTTTTTCTGGACTCAAAATGTTTTTCATCATGATTTGACACATCTTCAAGTAAAAAAATCAACTGAGGTATAAAAATGTGGCTTTCCATGAGTTTCATAAGGAGGGTGGCAGTGAGTCTGTGTACTAACGTGAGAGAATCAAAGTTTGAACCCCTGACAACAGATGCACTGCAGCTCTTTTATTTTGGATTTGCACTGAAAATAATTATTCTTGATAGCTTAGTCTTGTAATTTTGGAATAAACTTGGGTGTACACAGAAATGTCAGAATAAAGTGGGTCCACTATCACCTTGTGAAACTTCCCTGCTCTCACCAGCGCCTGCCCACCATCCAGTACGGCAGGCAGGTGTCGTGGCACAACTCCGACCGCTGAGGAGAAGGCTTTTTCTACTGGGAAAAAAAAGTACAATGGCCTTTTGCATTAAGTGCCTTTTTCTCCAGTTAGTATTCTGTTCTCCACCTAAATATAAACCGTGAGTAGCCTAGGCATGAGATGACACGTTTGATGCTGAAGCGTGCGATTCCCATGGGATTGTTTTTCTCTCCAAAGCAGTTCACATTCAAGCCAGGCGGTACCTGAAAATCCTACTGTACCGACTACCTGTATGGACATTATAGTTAACGTAACAGGCTTTGCACAGCTGAGGACAACCACAAAGTAACATAAAAATTGGACAAGATTATGTAAAATATTATACCGCACAAGAGTATGCCCAGCATGATTATATTATAGCCAGAGCGATGTAACTGAATTAATTTCCAATTCCTAGAAATGTGCTAGAGTCCCCACAGAGGTGTAAGAATTGAACAGGCTATAAGTACATTGTGATTTTTGTCTTCAACCTTCAGGCTACTATTATCTGTGATGGCTTCATTCTCCACACACATGTCAGCACAGTGGTCGTTCTGCTCTAGTGATGCACTGCCATGTACCATTTCAGCTCCAGACCACGCCATACCCAGAAGTGTTGTGTGGGAGCCGTAGGTGTAAAATGTAAGGATGGCCAGGGCTACTGAGAACAGATCCCCACTCTGACCCAGTCCCAGTTCTGCACCTCCATCTTTTTGGTTTACCTGGGTAGCACGCGTTCAGAGTTAAGGGAGAGAGTGCATTACAACAAGCAAGCTCATTCCAGTAAAGGACTCTCAAGAGTACGTGGTTCATTGGATCATAAAATCCTAGGATAATTCAAGTTGGAAGGGACCTCAGGAGGTCTGTAGTCCACTTTACTGCTCAAAGCAGGGCCAGCTTTGAGGTCAGACCATGTTGCTCAAGGGGTCTTGAAAACATCCAAGGATGGAGACTACACAACTTCTCTGGACAACCTGCCAGACTGTACTCATAGGGAAAAGGTTTTCCTTACACCCAGTCCAAACCGCCCTTTCTTCAATTTATGACTATTGTCTCTTATCCTCTCCCAATGCACCACTGTTAAGAACCCAGCTCCATCTCTTTGGTGACCTCTTCTAGGCACTGCAGGCAATGGTAATATTAGGTGCCCTCCAGAGCCATTCTTTCTCCAGGTTGACCCAGCCCAGCTTCCCCAGCTGCTCATCACAGGGCAAATGCTCCAGCCCCCACTGCCCCCTCTGCTGAGCCCTGTCCAGTTTGTCCATGTCTGTCCTGTGCTGGGAGGACCAAAATCAAACACAGTATCCAGATGTGGTCTAACAAGCGCTGTGTAGAAGGGAATAATCCCTTCCCTCAGTCTGTGGGCTATGTTTTTGTTCATACAGCCCCGGAGGCTGTTGGTCCCCTTTGCCTCCAGGGCACACAGCTGGCTCACATTCAGCTCACCACCACACTGCCCACCACCGCCCCAGGGCTTCTTCCACAGAGCTGCTCCCCAGACCATCCATCCCCAGCTGATGGTGTTGCAGAGGCTCTTTCCACCATGGTGCAGGACCTGACATTTCACTTTCCTGAGTTTCATGAGGCTCCTGTTGGGCCACCCTTCCAGCCTGCCTAGGTCTCTCTGAATGGTAGCTCTGCCCTTGGGTCTATTGGCTGGTGCTCCCAATTTGGCATCACTTGCAAACACAAGAAGAGTGCACTGTGTCACCTTCTACAGGTTGCGAGACAGAGGAAAAGCAAGTGTTGGAGACTATCCTATACGTTGTCACCGAACTGCTAGGTGGCTTTAAAGAGTCACTGAATCCCCCCTATAGCTTGCTTTCTCCATATGTAAAATGTGGACAGCAGATCTAGAACGCGCCAAACAGTACCCTCAGAGCCTTGGAAGAAAATTTCTATTCAGATCTTGGTATCACTAATTGTTATTGTCATTATTGCTACTTGCTTCCTGAGGTCACGTTTGTTCCCTAGCAGGGGTTAACAGGACTCATAGGAATTTGCAGGGAGTACTCTGGTATGTCCTTGTAAAGATGTGTTAGGAAGGTTTTACTTCCTCTCACTTCACAGATTGGCAGTGCTTAGACTCCTCCAAATCCTACACTTTTTTGTGCCAGAATCCTCAAACTGAGGTGAATACTCAGGCTGCAGTGGCCTGAGGGCAGAGGTTGATAGGTGCAGTAATGTGCCATCTCTCTGCTTCACTGCATCAATGAATGCATGCATATTCCTTAGCTCTTAACTCATGTTACAGTTCAATTATGCTATGTCAGTCACTGGAAACATCTACTGATGAGAGTCTCTCTGTGTGCTCACAGTGTCTTCCTTTTATCTTCACTGATACCAAGACTTCATTAAACTCCCACTTAGTTATAGTCCCTATTAAGTGTGTCAGAATGGTATTACCATAGAAAATAAAAACACGTCATTAGAAAGTAGGTTGATTGTAAACTTAGTTTTAAGCCCATTTCTATACACATATCTCACAAGGGCGGTGATGATAGTATGTTCAGAAGTACATTAATTGAAAGAGCTTATATAAGAAACACATCCTGCAAATTAGCTAACTATGTCATATATATTTTGCATGAAGATCACAACTTAATGAAGACCTTGTTTAATTTTTGTGGTAGGTATCACAATCAGTTTGTTGGGTATTCATTTAATAGGGTTCACAGCGCATGCAACCCACCACTGAAATGGATACTGAATAGCAAATAAAATGTTCTGCATGTGTCCAGGTTTACCCCAATACGCAATAAATATGGAAGAGGCTACTCATACAAAAGGCTTTTTTTTTTTTTCCCCAGCCCTTGGTACATACATTCCCCTGTTCCACGCAAACCCAAACATTCTCTCAGGCAGGCTTTATATAAAACACCATAACACCCGAAAAGCATCATAATCATGTAGCAGTTTCACTGTGCATGAGTTTTAGCACTCATAACTTCAGGGGGTTTCTTTCCTCCTTTGCACTTAAAGACGTTAAGTATAAAAGATGTATTACATGAAAGATTTGTACTCCTGTAAGAAGGTGTCAGCTATTACTGCTTTTAGCCAAAATATTACAATTCCGCTATCTTCTTTCTGAGATGCTCTTTTTTCACATATATTTCTTGGTCATAATAGGTTAATTGCCTAATAGGCTTTTTCCCTAGTACGTGAGGGCTTTGTCTCTTCGAGGTCAGTGGAAAAAACAAGACATAAAATCTACTTGTTATTAAGGTATTTCTTCAAGCCCATAAAACCCGAACTCATTTTTTTTTCAAAGTGAATAGAGTGCTAGCATTTTCTTCATAAGAATGATTCATTTATAATTTCAGTGTACAATATCACTCGTGTTTCATCACAAAGTCCTCAAGAAAGCATCTGCAACACTATCTGGTTTTAAAGTAAATGCATATTGGGCAAATAGAGCCAGGTTTCAAGGATAAAGAAATAAAATCATCCGTGTAAAGATTCTCAGCTCATTCTAGAGATGCAGGTTTCTAATTTGATCACATGGATTGTACATATGTATGTGCACATATACACACACATACATGTATACGTGTGTATATATATGTGCATACACTTTCTGTAAAGGAAAGTGGCAACTTTTGTCCCGTGCACTTAGCATTTTACTCCACATTAGCTGCACTTTTTAAAAATTTGAATACTCCGGAGTCTCTGTTCTTCCCTCTTGATGTAACATTCTTCCATCTTCCTTTTCCCATTCCTTTCTCTTTCTTAATCAGTCACAACCAATTTTTTCCCACATCTTTTTCTCAACCATAATCCACATTCATAATGTGTTCTACAAAGAGACTCTGAATGTCACCTTATTGGTATCCTTTACATATGATTTAATTTAATGGTGACTCGTAAAAACGCCAGCAAGAATCTTTAGTATTCCAAAGCAGTACATCCAAACATTCAAAATAAGGATTCAAAAACACTCAACAGCAGCCAGTGTTATGAGCCCCTCCAAGCTGAAGCTCAAATTTTCTCATTTGGGTAAAATTTTGAAAGCTATCAGAGTGCCTCTAATGAGAGCAGATGCTGCTGTGCAGCTATATCAACTATATTAGCTATGCATATCAAAAGCAGCACACTAAAATAAAAAAAAGCTATTTTAAAGGATATTTACTTGAAAAACCTAGCTTAATGTAGAACAACAAATAAGCAAGTGTGTGCTGCTTTCCAATACACTCATCATTTTGTCAGCCCACTTCAGGAAAATCAATTCGTGCAGTTTGTCTACAAACCGCGTTATGCACTAAGTAGTCACAGCTGAGAGGCTTACCGCTTAGGAGGAAAGGGAGAAAACACTCATCCATCAAAGAAAAACTGGGGAAAAAGTCACCTCTTGAGAAACGGCAGTGGAACTTTTCCGTACGTTTTAATGTCCCATTCCGGCCCCGAAGCGGTGCGGTGCAGGAGGGGGGGAGCCCGCCAGGCGCGTGTCTCGGGGTGCGTCCGCACCCGACGTGCGCGCAGAGCCTGCCCTTCAGGGGAAGGGCAAACACCCCTGTTCCTTCTATCTCCGTTACAACACCACCAGAGTTTGTATTAACATTACCAACGCAAGATCGTTATTCTAGCAAAGACAGAGGAAAAGAAACGGCCTGCTCATGCTGCAGGTTTAACACACTTGTTACAGCGACGCTGTATTCCCTAACACTGCCCCAAAATTTGTCATTTAAAGGGCCCTGCCAGTTTCAAGTGTTATAATCATGGCATAAATCATACAATTAATCCCCACAATCCCACCTCCATGCTGTTTATAAACATACAAATCATACCGAGTGCTTGTTACATTACCAATAATCGAAGGGTCACAGATTTTAAGGCCACGAGGAACGACGACGAAATCGTCGCGTCTGACCTCTTGCGTAAAACACAGTAGAAAATCGCTCCTACATCAAGCCTTCCACTAAATGGGGCTGGAGCCGTGTAGGGCAGAGCTACGTGTCCTGCCTGACAGCAGCCTCAAGGTTACTTTACTTTACACTCACCTGGAGGGGAAAAAGTACAGCTGAGCACTCGTATGACAGAAGGACATCTCGAGGATGCAGCACTGGCCGCCCTTGGACCTGGGCTAACCTTTCATCTCTGCGGAGACCCTCCTATGCTGGAATGACCTTCAATGCTCATTTTAAGCCTGTTTTAGGGAAATGGTATAACATGCACAGAGGGCATACCATGAAGACACTGACTGTTAATAACCCATTTTATGAGGAAGGAACTGGAAAATAAGCAAACCTGTGATGTTCATTGTCCAGTTAAGCTTACGTGCCGCTTCCATAAAATATTTAATAAACCTTCAGGGAATTTGCCTGAATAGAGATTGAGTAGAGAATGACTTACCCAGAAACATACTGTATATTTAAGTCAGATGTGACAGGGTTCCTGCGACCATGCTACAACATGCTGCCTTGCAGTAAGAATTAATCCATAAAATTCATTACACTTCTGCTGATGAAGCAGTGAGTAACTTCTTCACAGTCTTTTTCACACAAAAAGGCAAAGCCTTGGAATACCCTTTTACATGATGCTTGAATAGCCTATTAAATTGCTTTTGGACTAATAACACACATTCAGCCTATGACATTACCATTTTTTGCAATATGGTAAAGATTTCTCTCGGCTCAAGTAGGAACGTGCTAACAAGTTGTCTTTGCCTTGAACAAAGGTACTACTCATGGTGTTACAACCCATCTTCTAGCAAAAAATACTTAGAGGTGATCTATATCTACCTGATGCTATTGTACTCTGTATCTCAGTCACAGATGATATTTCAGATATCACCTCTGAAACACTGCCATGCATTAAGAGAGAGCAAGCTGGTGAAAATTGTTGAGCTGGGGTAGAAGCACCTAGTAACAGTAAATAGAAATAAAATAGTCACCAAACTTCTGAGCAAGCAAGTAAATAAATATAAAAATAAGGTTTGTAGGCACTCCACTCTAACGGATTTGCTGTTGTTTACTGTTTTAATAGTTCTCTCAACTTCAGTAGCATCCTGCTGTTTCAAATTCACGTGCAAATCTGTCAATATTTTCCTGTCTCCATCGAAACCAACTGCAGAATTCCACACTGACCTCAGCAAGGCCAGGATTTCATCCTCTTATATCAGGCATTGCGGCAATAGGAAAGGTGGGGTTCATATCTTTAGGGTTTTGCATTTGTTAATACACAATAATGAACACAAATAGTATCGATCCAAAGCCAACAAATCTATGAGTTCAACTATAAATCAAATACAATATTGCTAATCATTGCTCCACTTTTTTTCAGTTGTGCTAGGCTGGAAAATACCCATTAATGTTTATACAAATGCACATATACATATTTATATATGAACACATATATATTTACCTTATTTAGAATAACAGCTGGTAGAAAAAAAAAAATTCTATATCTTTTCTCCTAGAAACTATATGCTTAAAATAATAATGAGGCAGCTGGAAACATGAATGGTCAGATAATAAGTGAATGGACTATTTCACAGTTTCTGCAAATATTAAGCTGATTAACATTAGTTATGGTGGGTACTGTAAAATATGTTTGGTCATATCGACACTGCAGGCATTCAATCACACACACGCATATCTGTCAATATTGAAAGTTTCGTGAAAACCATTTTAATTTGCCACGTTCCATCCAGTTCTGTAACTAACAGTTTGAAATACTGGTTCACTGTGCAATAATTAACACTAAATGGCAAAGCTTCTATAACTGCATCGCCCGCCAGCTCCTGCCAGCTGGGAGAGGGGCAGAAGGTGCGCACCGCTGTTAATTCGGAAGGGAACGCGTGACACAACCTGACATGCCAAAGTGTGAAGAGGTTTCTGCCGCTTGGGTATAAACAAGTGTACTGACTGGTGAAACCGCAAAAAAAAAAAGTTAAAGAAGAGGACTTGGAGGTTATTTCAGTTCTACGTAATTAAACGCATAAGGAAAACAGAGCTATGGCCATTTTTAAATGCCTTTAAGAGCTTCCCCCTCCTCCTCCCTTCTTCCCTTGCTGTTCAGAGCTGTTGAGTAACAGACATTTCAGTGCGCACGGGGGAAGTAAACAAATGCATTGCTACTGTAGTTGCAGGGCAAGGAAACATTGATGTCACTGCTGCTATAATCACATTAGTGGGGAGCGTTAACGGTAATGTCATGTTTGATCAACTGGTCAGGTCAAAAGCCCTTCGAAATACAATCTGAACAGAAGCACAAACCAAAATGGCAAAAGAATCGACTTCCGAACAGTTTCCTTCCAGATACAGACCCCTGCTGCGAAGGTGAGCTTTCGGTCACCAACACGCAATGTCAAATCAGCCCCAATCACACGATTACACTTTACACTTGGCGAGGTCCCCGTTCCCCCCCTTTAAACCCGAATTTGATTTTTCTCTGATTCCCCGCTGTGTACAGGCACCCGCACCCTGCGGCGTCCGAACGCATCCCCGCCAGGGATAACGCACGCAGCTGGAGTTTGCTCCGATTCCTGACAGCTTGTCTGTCAAGGACAGAAACGTTTACAGCCCGAGTGTTTAGGACCATTTTCCTTTCGGTAGGTCTTTTTCACTTTATACACAGTGTGTTGCTGTCTCTCCGCTTTAGCACACGGTGTTCGATACACCCGAACGAGAAGAGCAGAAACAGCCAACGACAAATTCTTTCAGGTGGGAAAACGGCTGGGCAGGATACGTCCCCTGTAGCGTCCCAGCGCGCTCGGCACGTACGTGTTCACCAATTGCGTACTTTTTTATCAACATTTTCCGACATCGCCGGGCTTGGGCATGTGTTTGACCCTGGAGCGTTAACCCTTTTGCGGAGAGCAGCACATAGGAAACGCAGCGTCGGGGGGACCAGACCAGGACCGCTGCCACCCAGAACGTCCCATGCTCATTTTTCTGCCATCGCCCCCACCTCCTTCCACCAACCGGCCCCTGGGAGGGAGGAACTCACCCCGCTTCCACCCCCTCCCCGAAGCCCGCCCGCTGGTGCCTCTTCCCCTTCGCGTCCCGTTACTTCCCCGATTCGCCCCCGGGCTGAGGAGCCGCTGGCCTCCCCCATCCCCTGGGCTCACCTTTTCGGTCTGCCTGCCGGCGCCGCCACCGCCTGCATACCAATGCGGGGCCGCAACGGCAGCGCGGCGGCCGCCCGCCGCCCCTCCCGCACCCGCGCCCGGCCCCGGCCCCGGCCCCGGCTCCCGCGGGCGCGCTGCCTTCCGCGCCTCGGCCACCTCGGGGGGCGCCGGGGCCGGGCCGGGCCGGGCCGGGGCGGGCAGGGCCGGGCGCACCCCGCGGGCAGGAGGGGTCCCGCTCGTCCCCGGGGGAGAGGCCGGCGCGCGCAGCCACCGCGCCGCGCGTGCCTGCGCGACCGCGGCTCGGGGCGCGTGTGCCACATCCCTGCGCGCGTGTGAGCGCGTGTGCGTGTGAGCGCGTGTGAGTGCGTGTGCCTGTGCGTGCGAGGGGAGCGGAGCGGGGCGGCAGGGAGGGGGGGAGGGAGGGAGGGAGGCAGCCCCGCCGCACCCGCGCATCCCCCGCGCCGCGGAGAGCGGGACTCACCGGGTCACCCTGGTCTCTGAAGGTCAAGCTCAGGCTGGTTCCTTGATTGCAGTTGTCCTCCGGGCTCTTTCGGCTCGGCTCTTCCCTCTCTCTCTTTTTTTTTTCTTCTCCTTTTTTTCCTCTTTTTTTTCCTTCCCCTTCCCCTGCTCCGGCCGCGGTGGCGGCGGCTGCCGCCCGGCGGGGCTCCCGCTGCCGCTGCCGCTCCCGGCCCCGCGGGGTGAATCCCGGCTCCTAAGCCCTGGCCCCGCGGCGCCGCTCAGATCCCATGGTCGCAATCCACATCGCGGCAGATGTACCACAGAATCACGTAGAGGATCAGCAGGATGGCGAAGATGAACAGAGCCACCAGGATAGCCTTGGTCACCGGAGAGATGAGGGACTGCATGTCACCCGCGGGCCGCCGCCGAGGACAGGCGACTCGGGAACTACACGGGGGCAGCGAGCGCGGACGGATCCCGCGGCCCCGCCGCCGCCCCCGCCGCCGCCGCCGCCGCCGCCAGCGACCCGGCGGGCAACGGCGGCTGGCGCCGAGCCGGTGGGGCTGCGCCGGGGGCCGCCTCCCTCAGCGACCCCGCTGCGGCGCTCCGGCGGGCGCGGCGGCTCCCCGGCGGGCGGGACGGGGCGGCGCGCACGGACACCTCGGCGCCGCGGGGCGCCCGGCCATGGGCACCGCGGCCCCGCCGCGGCTTCAAGCCCGCCCTGCGGCGGCGGCGGCGGCGGCGGGAGCGGCGGCGGCGGCGGCGGCGGGGGGCCGGGCGCCGGCCAACTTAGGCGCGGGGGCGGCCCATGGGGGACAGGTGTCAAGCGCCCGGCTGCCTTGCAGGTCTCCGACGAAAGCCATCCACGGGGGAGGGAAAGTTGCGGGTGGGACGCGGCGGGCGCCGCCGCCCCCGGCCCCGGGGGGACGGTGCGGGGGCAGGGGGAGCCGCCGGCAGCGCGGGCAGCGCGGGCAGCGCGGGCGCGGCAGGCTGGCACCGCGCCGGGCGGCGCCTCCCGCCCAGCCGAGGTGTTCCCGCCTCGCCGCCCCTCGCCCCCGCCCCCGCCGCCTCCCGCCCGCCCCCCGCCGCCGCCGCGCCGCGGGGGAGCTCCGCCGCCCGGGTGCGCGCTGCGGCGGTGACGGCGGGGCGGTGCGGAGGGCCGGGAGGGCCTTTCCCCGTCCGCCCTCTCCCGCCGCACTTGGCACCTCCGCCGTCCTCGCTGCCCGCTGGAGAGCGGGGTGCTGGGGCGGCCGGCTGAGGCTTGTCCCTGCTTCCTAAGCGGAAAGGTCACCCCTCCCCACCCCCGGTAAAACGAAAAGGCTTTTCTTTTTCTGGCAGGTCGGCACGGGTCACAACCTGCCAGGAACCCCCCGTGGCTCTGTGGCCTTCGGCGTGCGCGCCAACGGCGCCACAGGGCAGAAAGCGCAAAACCGGGACGATGGAAATCAGACGAAAGACCATCGCTTGCGTACTCGCCCCCGAACAGCAGCTCCGCCGCAGCTTTCAAGTCACCCCAGATTTCTGTAGCGCCAGAGGTGTCCATACAGTGAGCGTCGCATCGTGCGCACGCCAGCCTTGGCGCTCGCCACCTGACGTGTGCCTCTGCCTGCCGGCCCGGCCCGGCCCAGCGGGCCAGGACCAAGCTCCGTGGCAAAGAACGAGGTGGCCAAGACCAGCCCTGTGCTGGGAGGCACCCAGAGAAGCGGGCGCCCTTGCCTCAGGTCACCCGTGCAGGTGGCCAGCGAGAGCACGCTGGGCGGGACGCGGGCCTCTTGCACGGCGTGAACCGCTTCGGGTGCAACGCGGGGAGCTGTCGCCTCGGAGCTCCGGTGGGGACAGAGCCAGGGGCATCTTCGCAGAAGGGGCTCACTGGATTTCAGTTCTGGGTGCAACCATATCAAAAATACAGAAACACTGAAGCAAGTTGTGGAATCATGCAAGATAGGGCTGAAAGAAACCTTGAGACATCATCCCGCCGAGAAGGACAAGAGCAACTTTATCAAGAGGGAGAAGGAAAGATTAAAACTTCAGTACATATAGACTTCATAAACAAAGGATAATCAAGTTTGAGAGGAAGAAGGTAAGATAATGCCATATAAGTATTCCAGGCATAAACACGCTAGAGGAAAAAATCTTCTTAATGCTGAGCATGGGTATTTAAGAAAGGGCAACGGAAAGAAAATATGAAACGCTGGCCTGTTAAAAAAGGAGACTTCTGACACAGTGAAATGTCTAAAGAGTATGAGATAATATCCCGAGAGAATGTGTTGCACGACACATTACTCGACTTTTTGAAAAAGCTCAGCTTTTTCGTGCGGGAGGAATGGTCAGCTCTTTAGGGATACCCACCGTGCTGCCTCTGTCTCTAGTGTTTTAGTTCCTCATCTGCAATATGCAGATGGCCATATTTCCTTTCTTTTCCTTTTGGTGTGACCGCCTTACACTGCGGGGTTTTCACGGAACCTTTTTTTGTCTTTTGAAAGAGTTACATCTTGGCTGGAGCTGTAATGCTACCGGGGTACAACTACCAAGTTCATAAAATGTAGCTTGGACTCCAAACAACAACTTTCCTCTTTAGTTTATCCCCCCCGTTTCAAAGGAGTGCTAGATTCTGGAGGCAGGCAGTTAGGTGCGTCTGTCGGATTCTTACAGATGTCAAAAACATTGTGTTTTTTCCAGTCCTCTTGCTGGACATTAGTATTTGCTTTGTAGGAAGGTGTAATTCCACAGAGGCTGGTTGTTCAGCTGATTCTCACACTCGAGCATTCGTGCGTTGCCATACACGTTCCTTGGCTTGCCAGCTCTCGAGAAAGTGGTACCAAACCACGCAGTGTCAGACACAGCTGCAGCAATGGCATGACGCTGTACCAAGCGGTGTCTGATACCTCCGTGCTTGTCAGCACGAGAAGCAAGATAGTGCACCATCATTTCTGAGCCCCAAATGTGACTGATTGTGTAACGTGTGCAATCTGTTCTGAACAGGTTTTGAATTCTGCTTGTTTAATTTGCATGTACTTATGCACAAGGGCATCCCTGAGTAATTAAAAATATATAGCCTCTCTATGTTTGATGTTCTGTCACTGGCGGAGTCTGAGCCAACACAGAAATCACAAGTTAAAAAGCAAATATATTGCCAAAGCTGTCCTTAGTTGAGAAAGCTGATTTAAACAAGGAAGTAAACATAAAAACCAGCTTAGTTTTCAGATGTCTTATTAGTAAGCGGTGAGGAAGAAGGAAATCAATCTTTGCCAAGTGAAGAGAGATAACAGTGACAGAAAAGTCATTTTAATTTCCACCTTGTAAGCTGATATTAAATTAAACAGGAATACTAATACATGTAGCTTTTAGTTTTCTCTTTCTCAATTCCCTTTGAAAATGTGCTGCAGCAAATACATATTTGCAAGGAAGAACACGCACAAAAGATGGGTGAAAAGACCCATAATCACAAGCTAATGCAGGCAGCTTTAAATGCCCAAATTAAATCCCATGCTAATGTACCGAATGCATATGTGACATAGATGGCACAAGGAGATGGGGCTGTTTCTTGTTGAGTTCACAGGCAACCTTAGCCAATATGAAATTATCACTGCTCCCTCGGGGCTGTCCAGTCCTCCTGCCAGGGTGTCTATTCGACCAGCTAGAACCTATTGGAAAGGCAGGGTCGGTTTTATATTCCCAGGCTTGGCCAGTTTATGTCCCCACTAATGGGGACAAATCCTGCCAGCTCACAGCACATCCCTGGTCTGGGTGGGGATCCGAAGCCATCGCATCGCCGGGAGTGGGCGGCGGTGTTTGAGAAGTGAAGGACCAGTGGTCTGTGGTGGTGGGCGAGGCTTGTGCTGACAGAGTTGGCTGCTTGGAGGAGTCGTAATTATTAATCCTCTCTCACCGTAAACCTGAGACCGGCAGCAATGCAAACCCAACATATTTCCCTCTGGCAGTGAAGACGGGGGCAGATCAGGCAGAAGTCTGATGAGCTCAGGTTGAAATAAATAACATTTTTTAATTCCTTTACCACTGAAAACATCCAGGCATTCTAATCCCTTTCTTTTTTAGGGCAGTTGCTTTTGCATATGGCTTCAGGGGTGTCAGTGAAAGGCTTGTGATTTACGCTGGTGTTAGCTGGAGGCAATTCCAGTCCAGAGAGTCAAACACAGACTGATCATTTTTTAACATGATCTTTCCTTGCATGTCCAGTTTTCAATGGTTTCTCAGGAATTTTAGATGCAAAAAAAAATGTAAGGAGATATATTCTGGTTTATTATAATGATTCTGAGGCTCACAGAACAATTCCTTGGAGAACGAGTGTCAGAACCATGTCTAAGATGCCCGATGAATGCACGTGGCCAACTGTTCCTGGAATGTGTCTGTGCTAAAGAGGGCCACACATGTTAGAAATACTAAAGGCAACTGTCAACAAGCTAGTGTGAGTATGGCAATTTGTCTGGCGTTGCTGCACGGTGCTCAATGCATGTTAATTTAGCCCAACTCTCAGTCTATTGTCTTAAAAGTAGTATTTTTTGCTGTAGAAGTTTTATCACCAACTTCAACAAAACCAGAATTTTACCTAATTACAAGAAAGTACAATGAAATGAGTGAAAATTGGAGTCTAATCTAATGAAAGAGTACTTGACTATGAACAGAGTCGTAGGAAAATATCTTGTTTAAGGGACTGATGATGTGTTTCAGAGCCTTCCACCTCTATAGCATCTTTCAAATCATTTCCAAGCCAGAAGTGACCACGAGTTGATGGAACGACTGCCTGCCTGGCAGCTGACTCTGTAGCTTTAGTGATTTTCTGAGTGGATGTATGTCTATATCATAAAAACACTGATGCAAGTGGCACTAATTAGATTGGACAAATCCATAGATTACATGTCAGGCCTCAAATACTGCTTTTTAGGCCAAAATGTGCTGCTGCCGAGACAGTATCTGTTCTGTGAATTAGAAGAGAGTTATCAGTCATCTCACGTTTCACGATGATGGGCACAGCACAAAAGCCTGGGCAGACATGAACATGCAGCATGTAGAGCGATCACACAAACAAAACAAATCTCCCTCTCAAAAGAGGGAGCCAGAAAACAAGCTCTGAGTTATCAGTGATGTTAATTAACGGACCTCCCTCTGGTCAGCTATTTGGATAACCCAAAGTCATGAGAAAGCTCAAAATATACAAGTTCACAATCCACCTGCATTATTCAGAAGATGCAGCTTAATGTAAGGGGGTGTAAAATTTTACAATTTGGAAAGATTCGCGGCAAGGAGAGGTATCGAGTAATGGTCATTTATGGGGAAACAAAAAAAGCTTATTTGCCACAGTAAAGAACAGATTAAATGGGTCCTCAGCACAACACAGCTTTGAAAAAAAGAAGATGTTCTTTATAGAATAATCGAGAATAGAAATGCAGGAGGGAGACAGGAGTAACACGGTGTCATGCTGCATCGCATCAGTAACACCCTCCTGGGGTACTGGAGTTCAACTTTCCAGGTTAGTGTTTGGGAAAAAAAAGGCAAGAAAAATCAACTGAAACAACTGTAAGAATGGTTCTTTACCAAATCAAAGCCTCAAATTGGGACAGAAGATCAGGTAGCTCTACTTTCCCAGACTCTCCTGAAGCTGCGGACACGAGCCCTCCTACCTCACCACGGGAGATGACAAAAGAGGATGGCCAGCTCTGTTCGCCTTCGGGTTTACTCAGAGGCTCCCCCGGCACCTTTCAGGGCACCTGGCTTATGGCACAGACAATTACATTTGGGGTGGTGTTTGTGCTGTTCCCCCACACATTTACTGCTGCTGCTCCTGATCCAAACCTGACACCCCGTCCCAGGAAAAGAGGGAAGACGGTTCATGTGGTGGTGCGGGGGCTAGCGTGGCCTGGCCGTAGGGGCTGTGTTTGCTCTTTTTCCCTGTACCTAGCCAAGGCTGTGGCTGATGACGGCTGGATTTATTCTTGATGTCATTGTCCGCCAGAGCAGCTCATGGCATTACTAACAGACCACGAGAGCAAGTTATATGGCCCTGTGGTGGGGTTGAGACTCAGGAAAGTTCAGTCCCACTCCTGCCCGTAGCACTGATTTGCTATCCAAGTTTGGGTGATCTACTTTATTCTGCTGTATGGGAGGAGTAGAAAGTGGATACGATTGCATTGCTGTATTGTTGTGAATTAACTTTGCTAAATACTGCATGTTCTTTGAATATCAGCCCTTTTCAGATTTCAGCCACCTGTTATTGGAGCTCAGTGAGGAAGAACATGTGGTTTGACAGATATGCTTCCCTGATGAAAAAAGTCAAGCTGTTTAGAGAATGAAGGTACTCTTCAAATTGCCACTTGCGCAACCCCCCAGCTGCACTTTTGTTCTTCAATTTTATCTATAGGAATTCGAAACCATGGAATAAACTCAGCAAGCAATTTAAGGAAAAGGAGGGGCAAAGGAGGTATCTCTGACCTAATCGTCCATCAGCGCTTTTGATACTTGTCTTTTAGATCAGAGGACAGAGGAGAGCTTATGTTAGGCACATGTCCATCCGAAAAGGTAGTTAATGTGGCTCAGCTATGTTTCCATCAGATTTCCAAAGAGAATTATTTTCATGCCTTCCCCTTCCTACCTGGTACAATGGCGGAGAAGTCTATAAATAAAGATTTTTCTGTTTGACTCTTTTCAGATATGCTAACTAGTCTCTTGTCCTTTAGTGCAGGAAGAGACAACAATGTCAATTAATGAGGCTTCACCCTTCCCTTCCCCTTCCCTTCCCTTCCCCTTCCCTTCCTTTCCCTTCCCCTTACCTTGCCTTTCCAACTTAACTCATCCTATATGCTCCTACATGAGCATTCTACCAATTCTACCTTGGGTTATAGATTTTTTTATTTGCACTGAAGTATAAACTGTCCTTTTATACCACACGTTTGGAATGAAACATCTCTGCTGGGAACCAGAACCAGAGGCAAGCTATTTGCAAAATGTCTAGGAATTGCCCGACATCGTACCGAGGAGTTCAGTGGAAGAGCCGCAGGGGGAAGCTTTCTGTTCTTGTGTGCACCTTTAGAGAACCACTTCTGAGGTAAAGATTTGGATATTGGACAACAAAACAGACTCCATTCAACTTAAAATCGTTTTCTCTAGCCAGCAGCCACACAACAGGACTTCAGGACTCAGAGCCCCGCTCACCCATACCACTGGACAAGCGGTTTTGCTGCGACGGAGATGATTGGCTCCAACAATCAAGCTGTCATGTCCAGAGCAGAAGGATGTCCTGAATGAAAATGATAGCTCACGTGCAATGTGAGAGAGATCGATCTGACCAACAGAAGGCTCTATTGTGGGTCTATTTAAAAGATGAAGAGAGATGTATTCTACAGGGAGTGAACTAGTTTTGTCTTTCATCTCTTGCTAATAGTAAAGAGAAGTTAGACATGGTCACTGTTAATGCCGTTACCCTTTAATTGCACTCATATTTTCTTCTACAGAATTCGTCATTTTGCAAGAGTCGTACATTTATGTTTGACTTGCTCCTCTGTTTCTGTGCAATAAAAAGTCAAACTGGCCAGCTACTGGAAACGAATCCCAAGCTCTCTCGAGGAGCAGCTAAGTACCTCTGGTTTTGCTGGGTGCTGACAACACATCGTTCTTTCTGCTCTGTGTACCAGAGGGGTGTTGGTGTTCCCTCATCAGGGCCTCCGTTGTTTTGAGCATATTGCTAACAGATAGCAAAAAGCAGTCTGTGTTTGAAGTACAGTCGGAGGAAAGCTGAAACGTGTGTGTAACAAATAAGGCATTGGGGAAAGTAGGTCAGGGCTGGTCATGACAGAACTACTTGTTTAAACAAATGTGCAGGATTACCAGGTTTTGAACAGATCAGTCCTGAGCGAAGCATGTAACTCGGCTGAGAAGCTTTGTTTATCACGGCATCTCAGTCCTCGCAAAGCACCTATGTTTAATAGCAGATGCGCAGCCATTGTCGGGATGAGGTCTTAATGAAGCTTAATAGGAGGAGACTATTACCAAATAGGAAACTGAATTTATTCAGAGCAAATAAAAGTTTGTCTTTAAGAAGTATAATGA
This sequence comes from Platalea leucorodia, assembly GCF_965183815.1. Taxonomy (NCBI): domain Eukaryota; kingdom Metazoa; phylum Chordata; class Aves; order Pelecaniformes; family Threskiornithidae; genus Platalea; species Platalea leucorodia. Next base: position 75,780,370 of record NC_138824.1, read on the forward strand.
ATTCAGCTAATTGACTTTATTCCCACATAATTACTAGTAGAAATTTCTAACATCCTATAACCTATTGTGAGACTGGGAGAAAATATTTTTTTGATGATGTATAGAAGCCCTTCAGATTCAAGTTTGACCCAAGTATAGCACTTAGAATGCCTAATCTGTCTTTAAGGATTGTGTTATTATTCCTCTTCATTGCTATAGGCTGCACTGTGCTGCAGTAGGGGTGTGTTTTCTGAAACAGATATTCAAAAGGAAACCATATTGGGATACACTGTACAAGCACTGAGCACTTCTCCAAAAGGAGAGACAAAGAAGTCAAGAGAAGTGTATTTATGTTCTCTTCAAAGCGCTATGTCCGAATCAGGTGAATGCAAGGGAGTGGTGCAGCAGGATCAGTAACAGATCAGGATTTTAGCTGTGTGAATGCTATTATTTTTCTTACTAAGATCACACTGATTTCCTTCCGAGCCCTGAGCACCTGCACTGGCTCGGCTGTCTTCTCAGGCTCTCTCTTTCCAAGAGGTGGCTGAGCTCTGGGCGCGTGGGTCAGATGGGAGCTGAGGAGCTACAGCCAGAAGGTTCGTGTGCCTGCAGCCGCCTGAGAAGCAGCATCCCGCCGTTCCTCGCCAGCGTTTTGTGAAACAAGCACGTTTTGGTGCACAACAGAGCTTGTCACCCACATTTTGACAAAGCTAGTCACAATAGCTTGACACTTTTAATTGAACTTTATGTAAATCTCAGTAGTTAAGATTGATTTTCTGTCTTTTAACCACACTTTAGCAAAGTACTGAATCATGGATAAGAGAACATTCTCGCCCATTCAGGGGCATGGACACTGGGAAGCTGGAGGGGAATTAGGGAGGCATATAGTGGATAGTTGAGAATTTTCCGCTGGAAAAAATTCCAATGAAAAACACTCATCTCCTAAAAACTAGTTCTCGATGGAGAAATTTCAGATTTGGAGAAAGCTTTTTGTTTTACACTGGGAATATTGGCATGATGCTTCTGTCGATGCTTAGCTAGACGAACCTTACCAGCTGTGTTCTCTGCCTACAGGACTATCAGAGGCTCACCATGTGGCACCAAGTGCTTCAGCTCTCCACCCTCCTGACCCTTCTCCTGCTTGCTTCTCTCAGGTATCTAGGCAAACAAGGTAAGACTGCCATAACCTTCCTTCTCTCTCTTGAAGCTTAAATCAGACCTGTGCTCATCTGTTTGTGTAATGTCGCCTTGAAGTATAGTTCAGTGGGCAGAGGTAGGATGCACCAGAATCAGGTTCAGTTTCTACTCTGCTGCAGGCTCACTGGATGGCACTAAAGAATTTGCTTAGTCTGAAGGCATAAAATAGGGATAACAATAACTCCCTCTATTAGAGCTAGGGGTCTCAAGATAAGTACAGTAGAGGCTATGAGTAGCCATATATGACAGAGAATGGAGCATATCTGTACCATAGATATATACTATCATCCGAAAGAACAGACTCACAGAGCAGAACTTGAAAACTGTGTATGCATGCTGTAGTCATTTAGGCCATTCTGAAGGCAGGTGAGGGGAGGTTAAAAATAAGATGTTCTCCTGAAGCTCTGGCTTCTTATGTCCTCTGCATCTGAAAGAGGTTGTGGAAGCTACAGCTGCAGCCACCAGAACCAGTGAGCGATGCCCAGTACGGCCTGAACAATCTTGGTCCGTGGTGTCAGTGTCAGGCAGGAAAGGTCAGATTCTGACCTGTGACACCTTTCTTGTGTCAGCGGCAGGTGTGGGATGGTTCCTGTGGGAAAAATTAAAAGATCATCCTGGTCACAAAACATTCCTCTGGGGAAATATGCAGAGCAGAAGAATATGGAAGTGAGGGAGAAACCTTCAGTGTTGGGGAGAGACATCTTCTTACATAGCAGCAGTCCATACTAGTAGGAGAAGTTTTCTTTTTACGTTGGTGAAGCAAGTCTAGAGTAGTCTGTAAAATTAAAGCCCATCAAATAATGAGGCCAGCTGATTTCAATACAGAAATGAAGTTGCTAGTTCTCATGTCTCACAGGCACTGCATATTATTTATTTTAGCACAGGGTGCTAAATGGTGTTTACTTTGGGCGCAAAAGAGTACAGGTTTTGAAAAGTCTGAAAATGGTACAGACTTTCAGACTGTTGCCAGTGTCTGCAAAAGGTTTTGTTGCAAAAGCTGGAACTAGACAGATGATATTCAAACACAAAATAAAAACCACCTTCCAGCATCGTACCTCAATGGTCATGAAATTATCATATTTTTGTATTGAGGATAAATCTAGGAGATAGGCTAAGCTTTACTGAAATGGTCAATTACAAAAGTGTCATGTTTGCCTTCATAAAACATAAAACTAGCAGGGTTTAATCACAGTTGAATTGATTAAGTCAATCATTCCTCTTAAATAAGGTGTAGAGTCTAACAGGAACTAGTTCAGACTCTTTTCTTCCATATATATCTGGACAATCTCTGCTAATTTATGTTAATTCTGATAATTGTCTATATAACATTGTTTTCCTCTTTCCCATTTTGCCAACCACAGCCATCTATTTGGCAAAAGTATTGTCATTGCTGAATTACTGCACATAATGAACAATTGGTGTAAGAGCCAACAGCCTTGAAAATATGTACCCATCATTCTGTCGTTTGCTTGTACAGTACTTTACACAGGGTTATCTTCATCCTCCCCCTTGTGCAGGAATTGGGAGAGCTACCCCAAAACTTTGTAAGAATGTATACGTTAAGTATGAAATCAAAGTGAGAGTAGAAACTAGAAGTGGAAAATCAGAAAATCAGGTTACAAACATTTTGCCCTTTCCATTTGTATTATGCCTCTGTGTCTGCACGGCCAATTTTTCAGCTGAATCCTGCACCATTAATGTCAGTGAACTTTTATCATTAATGGAAGCGAGGTCAAGCACTTGCTGGAATTTTCTGATTTTTATGTATTGCTCTTCTTTGTCTGCTCTGCCTCTCTATTTCCATAACTATTTCTTTGTCAGCCTGGTTATTTATGTTGACCCCAGCGATATAGCATTCAGCTGCCTCCAAAGTTTGCAGCTTGATCTCTGTAATGTGTTAAGCTAATGAAAACCTAGTTGTACAGGCAGGTTGCTGAATAATAGTAGTTTTGAAAGCATGTAATAAGCTTTCTAGTTGGATACAAATGAATTCTATCAAGAGGAGAGAGGCTCTCGGCAGGGAAAAATACCTGCATAGTACAGTACTAATAATTCCTAAGGGTGCCTGCTGGGTTGTTTTTGTCAGTCATTTCTTCTTGTCTGAGAGCTCCACCTAACGGGACCGAAAGGAAGGTATCAACCCTTCAGCTTTTCCATTAAAATCCCTCTTCATTTCTATGCTGGTGTTTGTGTGTCTTCAGGAGGGGGGGTGTGGGAAGAGGTGCATCCTTTGGCTTTTGGAGTAAAAGACAATTAGCGAACAGGAATTCTGTATTACGTTGTCTTCTATTTTAATAACGCAGGGTTTGAACATACTGCGATTTCTGTGAAGGCAAATTTAATATAGATAAACTAAATGTCTCCCAGTTTTTGCACTCAATTTGCTTAGCTGCAAGATCTATTATCTTGCACAGACAGGGCTTCTTGCCTGTGCGTACCACTACTGCATATCACTGCAGCGCTTTTCATGGGTACAAAATACAGCTTGCAAGATCAGGGTCCAAATATGCAGAGAGAATAAGTTAGTCTGTAGGACTAGTCTTATTCACACAAACTGATGGAAGAATGGTATTATTACTGTTCTGAGGACATCGGTGACAAAGCATTCCCAAAAGTGAAATTTCCACAGTCAGCATTGCCACATGCAAATGATCAGAAATAATGAATGTATTGTGATGTATAATCACAAAAATCATGACCCTGCCTTTTATATTAAATTGATTCCAGATTTTCAATTTTTTTATTTTTGCCAAAATAATGTTTTCAAGCTTTTCTTTGCAACAAGGAGGGGTAGAAATTCCCCCTTTTTGCAGTGAAAGCTGAGATCCTCACAGTAACCAAGACCTTTAGTATCCAAGACCTGAGGAACGTGATGTAGAACACCATTAGACTTGCAACCTATAATAAACAAGGCAATTGTGTGTAATATTTTTAATATCAAACTCACATTACTGATGAGGTATTATTTTGGCTCAGCACAAAGAGTTAAATCAAATGGAAGATGTAACAGGGCCAGCAAGAAAAGCAAAGCAACACGGATCCTTGAAAATGCAATGAGGATGCTGTTTGTTGGGGAATATACCCTTTCTGATACCTGGCAGACTAAGAACAATTTACTCTTCAAAGTCTAAATGTAAGCCAAAGGAGGATGCTAGGCTAGAAAGGGGGCTGTGGGTGCTGACAGGTATCTAAGGAAATGGAGAAAAAATGCTGTCAGCAGGCAGGCAGTTTCTCCTGGTGTAGAGAGAGAGCAGCTGAGTCAGACGCTCTGTATTCAGTGTTGTAATGAATGGCTGGAGGTCACCTGAAGGGAAATACATCTAGACACTTCTATTGTTTTAAATACCATATAGGTATTCCAGGACTCATACAGTAGTAGTATTATTGTATTGATATTGTTACAAATATTGTATTAGACGCCTTGGTAAACTGCCTCAATTCAAAAAGAAAGCAAGCACTCCAATAAAATCCCTGCACGGCTCGGTAAAAGAGGTAAGGAGGCCACACTAGGGAAAATTCCAACTTCCAGATGAAATTACTCAATTCTGGGTATGTATGAGAGGGAAAGGATTGCAGAAAATGGTAGGCTCACATACTTGCCCTAAATAATATATCCTGCTGCCACTGCTGGAGTCAGAATACTGGTTGGAGGGAACATTGAGGTGATCCAGAAGGGTGTTTCTTACATCCCTGTTAAATCTTGCGGTTTGTACCCGTGGATAAATGGATAAATAAGGTTTTGATCTGAAGGTGTTCCTTATTGTCCTGGTTTTGGCTGGGACAGAGTTAATTTTCTTCCTAGTAGCTGGCACAGTGCTGTGGTTTGGATTTAGGATGAGAATAATGTTGATAACGCACCGATGGTTTAGTTGTTGCTGAGCAGTGCTTACACCAGTCAAGGACTTTCCAGCTTCCCATGCTCTGCCAGGTGCACAAGAAGCTGGGAGGGGGCACAGCCAGGACAGCTGACCCCGACTGGCCACAGGGCTGTTCCATACCGTATGGCGTCATGCCCAGTATATAAGCTGGAGGAAGAAGGAGGAAGGGGGGGACGTTCGGAGTGATGGCGTTTGTCTTCCCAAGTAACCGTTACGCGTGATGGAGCCCTGCTTTCCTGGGGATGGCTGAACACCTGCCTGCCCATGGGAAGTAGTGAATGAATTCCTTTTTTTGCTTTGCTTGTGTGCGGCTTTTGCTTTACCTATTAAACTGTCTTTATCTCAACCCAGGAGTTTTCTCACTTTTACTCTTCCGATTCTCTCCCCCATCCCACCGGTGGAGGGAGTGAGCGAGCGGCTGTGTGGTGCTTAGTTGCTGGCTGGGGTTAAACCACGACACTTATGTGTCTTTGTAAATTTGTACTGTTCCGGGAAACTCAAAAATTACACATACAGCCATGCTTGCACTTTTAATGTGGTGAAGAAAAAACTTGAGGGTGGGAGTCTCCCAGGACACCACTGCTCACAATTGCTTCTTCCCTCGGCTGGGGCTGGGAGCCGCTGCTTGGCTCAGCCTTCCCAGATGGAAAAGCTGTGAGGAAGCAAAAGGCTACAAGGAGCATGAACTTTCTGCTTGGCAAGGAGGCGTAGCTGATCCCTAGAAATGAGTAAGCTGACACCTACTGCTAGAAACAGACAAATTTTGAACAGTCCTGCATCTCCTGCGCAGCAGAACCAAACAAGCCAGAAGGGCCTTTGCCTTCGGTTTGTCTGGTAGGAGTTTTGGTGACTGATCCCACAAATACTGCTCTTGTTTCAGGTCTGTAACTTCCATCGCCCAGGTATCTTGCTGTTCAGCCCATAAGCGTTACTGAGTAAGATAGAGGCCTGAGTGATATATATCGTGAACATAAATATAAACTGATTATAAATGTTAGAGTTTAAATGAGATCTGTATTTTAAAAGTTTAAACGAGTACACATTTTTGAATAAAGATAAATCTTTAATCCTGTAACCTAAGTATAGCACAGTGCACCTGAAAGGGATGGTTATTGGCCAAAACAGATTGACAGTGTTTCCTGAGGAAGTTGATGGTTAAACTGCAAAGTAATTGCATAAAGTCTATGTAACATCTCAGGTTCCAGTTGTCACGTGGACACTTAAGAGAGATACTACAAATGCTAGTATTTCATTCAACAGTATTTACTAGATTAAATGAAAACTGAAACACGCTATGGGAAATACAATGCTTTTTTAAATAAAACTTTGATTGTATTAATTCAGCTACAACACATCTTGGACTGTAATATTCTCATTTCTGGATTACTTTATTCTTTACATAGAGCAACAATGACTGAGCTTCACCTCATTAACTTTAGGTGTCTGTAGTATTGTGACCGTGTCTGAAGCACATCTGAACTCCCTTTGCAATTAATGGAGGGAAGTAAGCACTCTCTGGCATACCATTCATTTCAGAGAGCAACTTTAGCATGAGATGAGTCACTTGCTAGAAGTATCTGTTTCAATAAATGATAAATGGATTCTCGACAGCTAGTTCAGATGTATATGTCCACCCTCGGCCTAATGAATCATGCTCCTGATGCCTACACTAGACTGCCATGTACACTTGGAAGAACAGCATGACCGTTTCAAGTGTCTGAATTCCAACTGGGTGTAATTGAGAAGCCAAGGGATAAAGCAGTCTCTGCTTGGGAGGGAAAAAGCCACAAGAAGTCTGGAGAGAAGGGATGGTGAGTAAAATTTGCTGAGATTTACTTCTCAGTTGTTCCACCTCCCAACCTGAGGAATCCTACCGTGCGTGGCAGCTGATCCATGAGGTACCGTGGTCAGGCTGATCCCTTTGCCCTGGCCCACAAGTTCCCCAGGACCCAGCGGAGCTCTCATCCTGACTCCCCTGGGGGGTTTCCCCTCAAGTGGAAGGTGGAGAGAAGTTTTTGTGGGAAAGGCAGTCTGGTTGACTGTGGTAAGATCTTGATTCATTGCTGCAGCTGGAGTCCCATAGGGCATATGTTAGAAGTGGCAGATGATGCAGAACTCATTTCATGTTATTCCTGTCATAGCTCATGCTTCAACATAGCTGATTTGCACTGTGTCGTACGCCTTGCTTTTCATGCATTTTCCTGCTTCCTTCCTCTTCCCTGCCCCAACTCCTCCTTCCCTCAGTGTTTGTTTTTCTCCGCTGTACTGTATTGCTGCCTGGTCTATGCATCATTTTTGTGGTAGCAGAGTCTTTTGGGGTTGTGCTGCGAGAGACAGCAACTGAAAAATGGGAATCAGCAGCAATTCAAAGATACAGTTTTTCACGGATTTCAAACAAACGATGGTTTCAGGTGCACTGATCTTTTTACCTGTTTTTGTTCTACCAAGGATCTAAAATCAGTAAATGCTGTAATCATGACTTAAGAAAGAGGAAATTAATACAAGTGTGAAGTCAACTGAGTTGTAAAGATTAGACTTGTTCTTTCATCTTCGCATAAATTGTTCATCCACTGTTGATTGACACGAAAGTTAGTTTGGCTGTACTGCTGCCCCTAAAGCTTTGTCTATGCTAGTAAGTTAAGCATGCAGAGGACAGTTCCCTGGCAGAGGCCAGCTGGCACTGAACGCCTGCGCCCAGAGCTTGTAGATACTGACAGCAGGGTGGTTACATGCGCCCGGCGTATTTGGGCTGATCTGTGGCCATGCCTTCAAATTCTTTGGGAACCTGGTGGGGCTAAAACCATGCCCTGAAACATTTTAAGAATTTAACAACCTAAGCAATGCCTTGAAACGTTCCCGAGGTGTGTTTCATGTGAACAGCCCAGATGTGGCCTCGATGTCCAGCCCAGTGTGACTGTCACCTGAGTGCCCTACTGCAGGGTCAGGCAGTAAAGGGGTGCTTGGCACTAAGCAATCATGGGGAAAATAAAACTGTGTAGAAACTATGCTGAATCCTGAAAGCAATTGTTATTGTTAGATTCTTGCTTTTGGTATTCAGCTCATGAATTATCATGAATTCAAAATTTATGAAGGCTGACCCTTTCTAAACAAGTAACACTTTAAACTGAAGAATAAATTGAGAACATTTCTTTCGTATTGATCAATTTTATAAAATCACCCAATCTTGTAATAAAATTTATAAACATTTGGGAATGTCTGCGGCAAACTATGAACAACTGGTAGATTGTTCTGCCAGTTATTTATGGAAAAGGCAGATGTTTGGAATTGTGTATCTGCTCAGATGAATATTATATATTTTTTGCATAAACTTAGAATTGGAAGAGTTTTGTGATTAAGCTGACTAAAAGTAACATTACTGCAACACACTTCTGTTTGTTAATTAATTTTTTATTTCTTCTAAGCCAATAGCTTTGTAGGCTGATCTTTTTAATTATTCGGGGACTATCAACTATGCCAAAGACAAAAATTGTCTGCTGTGAGAAGTTAAATTATTTCCCTGGCTTAAGTCCAGAGACAATGTTGTAAGTTTGAAATACGCAGAAGAGTTGGTGAGATCCATGCACCACCCCTCTTTAACTGCACATTGTGAACATCTCTAGGGAAAGCTCCAAGGGCTTTTGTACGTGACAGCAGGGGGAAGATAGTCTTACATACTGTCCCATGAAGAGGTGTTTTTGGAGCTATATGCTGTCTCTAACTGCCAAATCGGACTTAGAATATATTTCAGAAGGTCACCTATGAGCTTTGCTTAGCATGTATGAAAGAGTTCGAAGTAGGAAAATGCAAACAAATCACAGTCAAAAATGAAATCATTTTGGATAAAACTGAGGATTCTCCTGCTTTCTGCCAAATTAAAAGTTGAAAAGAATATTGCTGCCTGGTCAAATGAAACATCTTTCATTTTGAACAAAAGGTTTCATTAGTTTCTGGGACATTTCTGGGTAAGACAAAGGGAGTTTTATTAAAAATATAAGTAAAATTCAAAATCAGCAATTTAAGGTGCTATATTGCATGTATATATTGACATTAACTGGAACACTGAAGTCACTGAATGAATCAGGTGATTTGTCCTTGTGGGCATTATTAAAATACATAAGGTCTAACATTCTTCCCACGCTGCAGTGCAGGTTACTTTGAAGTTTCTTAAATTTCAGGCCTGCTCCCATGTATTTCTTTACCAGAAGCAAATCTGTTCTTTGATGCAAACCTCCATGATTCCCAGAATTGATGGTTCTTTTCCTGCCGGTGTAGCACAACATGAAACACCACCAAAGATCTCATTTTGCTACCATTACTTTCAGAAGCATGTCTCCCATTGACTTTACAGATAGCAAGATGAGGTGTTGCTACAGAATACAAAATTCTCTTATGAAAGCAAGTTCTGCGCTGACTTCAATGGAAAATTTTCGTGCTAATGGAGCATAGGATTGAGCCCAATAAGCTCATTGCAAGAGCATGTTTTTCACCTTGACGAAAATAGAAATGATGGAATAGCTTTCCTTAGCTCTTCTTTTGTAAATAATTTCCTATACTGCAATATTTACTTTGGGAGTATAATTTAGTAAGCTAGAAATTGTGAAATGCAAACATTAGATCCTAACAGTCTGATTAACTTTGAATGTATGACAGCAATCGACTAAGCTCTTCCAACCTCCTAGACGCATCAGGAGTTCTCTTAATTAGACTTAGTCTTTAAAATAAAAGAAACAAGTCTGTCTAGTTTTGTAGGGATATAATTTTATGTCCTGGTTTTGGCTGGGATAGAGTTAATTTTCTTCCTAGTAGCTGGCACAGTGCTGTGGTTTGGATTTAGGATGAGAATAATGTTGATAACGCACCGATGGTTTAGTTGTTGCTGAGCAGTGCTTACACCAGTCGAGGACTTTCCAGCTTCCCATGCTCTGCCCGGTGCACAAGAAGCTGGGAGGGGGCAGAGCCAGGACAGCTGACCCCGACTGGCCACAGGGCTGTTCCATACCCTATGGCGTCATGCCCAGTATATAAACTGGGGGGAGTTTATATGGGGGGACAGTGACTGCTGCTCAGGGATGGAATGGGCATTGGCCAGTGGGTGGTGAGCAATTGCATTGTGCATCACTTGTTTTGTATATTCTTTTATCATTATTATTTCCTCTTCCTCTTCTGTCCTATTAAACTGCCTTTATCTCAGCTTACGGGTTTTACTTCTTCTTCCTCCTGATTCTGTCCCCCATCCCACTGCAGGGTGGGGAGGGTGAGCGAGTGGCTGTGTGGTGCTTAGTTGGTGACTGAGGTTAAACCACAACATTTTAGCAGCTAGAATATTATTAGATATTATTCATACTGTCATTCATATCATTATTATCTTGGGGATAAGATCATGGGTTCATATTCTGTAGTTGTGCTTGATAGTTATTTGCTAATGTTACTGTTATGATTATTAATAGATCGGCAACAGATGCTGCACTGTGCAGTAGTTGTATGGTGTTCTTAGAAGAGGCTTCTGAATAGAGACGTGATGCAAATATTTCTCATTCCTGCCTGAACATTAAAGAGAAAAGAAGAATTTTGGGGAAAAAAAAGACTGAGAATGGCTAGCCCCTGGATGGTCTATGTTCCTCTACTATAGAAGCAAGGTGAGAGTTTCTCTAGGAAACTAATGGGATTTCACTAGTGGCTTTAACAGATTTAGAGGAAAGCCAACAGTAAACACTGCTGGAAGACACAGAGAGGGGAGCCCAGGCAGCTTTGGCTGAGTCTGCCATCATGTCTCTCCCTCAGCAGGGCACTCACCCAGTTGACTCCTGAGTCGCATTCCCCAAAAACGCTGCATGGCTTGATGCGCTTGCTGGAGGCAGATCTTTCGACCTGCAGCATCGCAAGTCACAGAGTGAAGGGAGCACTCCAGAGCCCAGCTACCCACTTTGGGCCCCGTCCCAGGTGGCACATTTCCCAGTGGCAGCAGAGCTCCTTTCCCTTGCAGGCAGACACGATGCGGCAGGAGCAGCTCCCTTTTGGAGGGGAGAGTCCCTCAGGCTGCAGCAGCTTCACTGCGTGGAGCAGCTGCTGCATATGTTGGTGGTAATTCAGTTCTGCAGAAGACTTTGGTCTTAACCAAACTATTTTTACAATCTAGGCACTAGGTTGAAACAGAAGATGGCTGTGGCTTTGATGCAGTTGATGGCAACTGTCAACGCAGAGGAGGGCTCCTGTTTCTAGGACTGTATTTCAGGGTCACAGGTTTTCAGCTTCAGCCCATCTGGGCATTTTAGTTTTAATGCAAAAGCACTTAGATTCAATTAGGCCAAGCTATAGGAAATCATTAAGAGCTCAAAGATTTCTAAATTAGATGTTGCTGAAGGGTGAAACGTACATTTTCACATAGCAGGCACAGCGGCTGCCAGGGGAGGCCTGGCGGGGCCGTTACAGCTCCCTGCTAGTAACTCCCTTCTGACGGGAGGAAAAAAAGTTTAGCCAGCTTGAGGCATTATATAAGATCAAAAATAGGGTTAGAATGAAATTACAATTACAAAGTGCTAATTGAAGCACAGGCACAGTGATAGCCAGAGCTAATTAGAAAGGGACTGGATGCCCATGTACCAGTCTCTCACTCAGGATGGGATTTGCCCCAGTTCGGGTTCTTCTCATGACTTGTTTTCCACTCAAAGCAGCTGCTGGCAGGTGGAGAGGTGTTTGGCTAATACAATTTTCCATCTTGGCATTTTAACTTAAAATACTTCAGAGAGAGGAGGGCTTACTAACACGCAGTATTCTTCCATGATAGATTATTCAGATTAAAACACTGCTTTCTTGCAATTTAGTGGATGAATGAGAAATGTCCTGCAATTGTACATAGGCACATCAGAGCTTGAATGCTTCCAAGACAAAAGAAATGCAAAGCAAAAAGGTTGTTGGTCAGGCAACAATTAAAGAATATTAACAACAATATTAAATAATGATTTCAGCTCTATCCAGTATGGAAAATTAAGCTTCCCTTCTTTTTTATATACTTTTAGTAGATATTAGTTCTGTTCTATATAGTGTAATATACTTTGAACAACAAAATAAAAAGCACTGGAAAACTCATTGTTACCTTTCTAAAGCTCTTTATGCTTTTATTTTTCTTATAATGTAGATACTGTATAAGATAATCATATGCTATTATGGATGATTTATTCATATTTGTACAGTTCTTTAAAAAGGTAGGAAATGGCTGTGTTATCATTGCAATTTTTGGCTATTTTTACTATTCTACATTTGTCAGTTTAGCACGGAGTAGAGCAGACAAAGCCACTTGCTAAGTAACACACCTCTCTACTAAAAGCAGGAAGTGGGAGAAAGGCAAGCTTGCATTAGAGGGCTAGCTACAGAGGGAAACATAAACCACAGCGCAACTTCATCTGCTATTATTTCGTTTGAAACAAATCTAAAATCCTTTACCATTTCTGGGCTTTAGTAATATGTATACTTACGTAAGTATTATGTATACTTATGTATGCACAAAACTGAAGCATGTGTTGCGTGCCACTGCCTGAGAATGAGACCTATAAAAATCAATGTGTATTGACACTGACTTGGAAGGAGGTGAAAGTGGGAGGAATTTCACCCACTGGCATCATTAACTCTTTGAGTTTTCCAGTTCAGCGATGTGAAAAGTGTTAGAACAAGAACACACTAAATACTTGTTAACCATTTACACAATTTCTACCAACTCATTTTCTTCCAGGTATCACAGGTCTATGTCAGGTTTTTTAGCGTGTTACCTATAATTATAATTGATTTCCATCCCCCTTTTTATAAATACTGCTTACAAAAATAAGGAACTGACTGTTATCCTCTTGTTAAAATCATGTGATTTAGAGAGTGGAAATTTCTTTTAAAAGAGGCGCTAGGAATTCATGAGAGGCACGACTGAATGACAGAATGACATTGATACATTTGCCAACAGCTTTTATTTCCATCTTGTAAATATCAAGTATTTATAAAATATTAAATCAATATTGTAAAGAAAAAACACCGTGCAGCTTAAGCAAAAAGGAGAACAGCTTCTTCTATCAGAGGCTGATTTAACATAGCACCGGTTTATTGCAGCTCTCCCCAGGAAAAGAACTGAATATAATGATGTAACGATGATATCAGAGACATGAGCAGAATGAAGTTTTCTAGATATATATCTTCAACAGCACCTAGGGGCCCAAGCCATAGACCAAACTGCGACTAGATTAGGAACTGTATAGAGTTTGAAGACTGTTCCTTATCCAAAAAATTAGGAAATGTATATGCTAGAGGGGATACAGCAATGATATTAGACCTGAATAGACCTTTTTATGGAATGCCTTGTAAGACAAGCATTTGTAAGATACAGTTTTTTGACTACATTAGGCCAAAAAGAGGTGGCAAAGGAACAGGCAAGAGAGGGATGGTGGAAGGAACAAATGCTGCTTCTTGCAGGGGGAAGGGGCCTTGCCTGCATGTGGCTTCATGCCTGAAGACTGAGGAAAGCTGGCCCTAAAGGCACAGGCTCTTCTGACTGTTTCTTCAAACTTAAAAGAATTTTAAGAGTCTGTCTAAAAGAATGAAAAGAAAGGTATTTTTTCTTTAGCAAGTTTCTTTTAGGAAATTAAATAATAGTAGAAATTCAAGCATCATCAAAGTATCTCAGCATAATTAGCTGCTTCGAGACCTTCAGAATTTATTTGGTTGCATATCATAATTTCCAAAAAGATAGGAGGAAAACCAGCCTTCCTTAAGCCAAGTAAAGGAAATGTTAGGCAAAAGTGTAATTAGGAACTTGATCATATTACTCTAAATATACATTGATTAAAAATATGTAAAGTTAGAACAGGGGATCAAAACAGGGCAACAAAATAAAACAGAAATATAGGTAAATATGGTTGCTAATGTCCTCACGTGTTTGTAAGAATTATAGTTTTCCTTTTTGTCCTATCAGAAAGTCAAAGAAAAACTAATTGTGTTAATCAATTTAATCACCACATTTATGAGTTAGGATTTTAAAGCTCATATCTTTTCTCATGCTCAAACCAATAAACAAAAGGAATGCAAGCTGGACAATAAGTTGATTTATGAATGCCAGTCACTTGGACGGCATGGGAGGATTTGGCTGTAAACACCAGGTAGTTTGTGGAGGTGAGCAAATGATTTTCTAAACCTAGTTCCTTTGTATTCTGTAGTAATCCCTTGCCAATCTCTTTCCCTATAGTTTTAATGCCACCGTATGTACTCCAAACAGTGTCCTCAGTATCTGTAGCAAGATCTTGGAGCATCATACAGGGGAAGCATTTTCTGGTTTGATTTTTAACGAGACAAAGCTTTCAACCTTTGACGAGGTTTTAATGAGTTACCCCTAGATGGCACTCTGTAAGGATGCAACTAAAAACACCGCAGTAAATCTTCCTCCAACTCGACTTTATGGGTTTTGCTAACCAATTACTCCAAACTTGTAAAATGAGGACAAAATTGCTATTTCCTTCTTCGGCAGCAATAAGAGGTAAAGACAAGGAAAAAAAAAATAGTATTCCCAGTGCTTTGCACACCAAATTGAGTTGGAAAGTTCTGCTTCCTCAGTCGGTAATAATCTTTGCTCATCATCACATGATCACTGATCACTCCTTTCTTTTTTTAATCTTTGTTTATTTGCAGATGATCCCTTCTGAATAGTATCTTGCCACTGGCATAACCACAGCATTTATTCCTCAGCTGATTTTGCTGCTGCAGTCCCACAAGCTGGAGGGAAAGCAAGCACTGACAAAAGTTTCCTGCCGCTATTGTATGTCTTCTTTTCTTTGGAAAGATAATATTAATAGAGAGGGATGCTTGATTTCTTGTTTCTGACACTTCACCAGCCCCAGGAGGCTTTTTTCCCCAGTGGCCCAGGTGTTGTTACATTTCTATGAATCCCCTCTCCTTCATTTTTCTATCACCCTCTGAATGCCTAGCTCTCAAGCAGCATGCCAAACCAACAAATTCCAGCTTAGAGGATTAAAAGAGGATGCGTATTTTTCTGTTCAGCCTGAATTTTGAGCATAACTTCGAGCACTATGTCCCTCGAGTGGCACTGCAAGTGCACCTCTTGGTGCCCAAGGACGTACCCCGAGTACGCCGGGTGCTGAGGGACAGGGGAGCTGCAGGGGTGCGGTGCTGGCACAGCGCACTCACTGCTGTCCCCAAAACCCTTGCTCAGAAAAGTGTAGTCTGTAAGATCCCTTCATAGCTCATAAAATGCAGCTCGCTCATGATTAGAGGTATGTAGCCAGACGTGGTGTGTAAACAGCGAGATGTCCAGAAATCTAGAGTTTCTAGACTTATTTTCATTAGCAGGTTCTGTAAATGGAAAACTGAACAGTTATGTCCAACAGCTGCTCTATCTTTTATGCAATATAGGACACAGCAATTGAGAAGAAAAGGAAGGAAACAAAGCCTACCCTTTCTAGGAAAAATCTAAACAAATCCTTATTTGCAAATAACTTCACCAAATGCTATTCTGGGGGCTGGAAAGAAATACAACAGAACAGAAAGCAACAACTGTGACAATTGTTTGCCCTAATCTTGCAAAAAAGGTCTTAGAAGGAGAATCCCATTCTGAAAGGGTGAAAGGTGGACCTAAGATGATTGATTTTTTTGGAGTTCAATTCACTGACAACACAGCGTGGGAGTTTCACCAAAAAGAGGAAGAAAATGCTGTCTCAAGGCCTGGGCAGGATCTGTGGGACTCCAGAGAGCTGACCCACATGCCTGCGACTGGGTTGCTGATGGTGAGGTGCCTCACTCCTGGCCCTCTGACCAGAAGTCCACATTGCCCAGAGGACTGCAGGCTATTGTGGGCTATTCTGCGATGGATTTTTCATAGTTGTTTGCATCCGGCAAGGACAAGTCTTTCTAATTTCTCAAGGAATTGCTAAGTATCTTTTAAACACTTTTCCACTAGCAGCTTCTGACACTGGGAACCACTAAGAATCATCAAAGGCTTTTGTCAAAATGGGGAAGAAGGAGGAAAACAAAAGACAATAGGGTTAAAGGTACACACAGTTATACAAGCAAGGCCCTTGAAATCAAACAAATGGAAAAAAACCCACACAAACAATACTGTAATTCTATAATCCCTCCCAGACGTAAAGGTTGGTCCTCAGCTGTTCAAGTCAGAAAACAGGCTCTCAAGATCAAGCCACTGAAAGCGAAGACTAGTGCAGTGGTATGTTTGAAAGAATTGAAATATGCTTAAATAATGGATGTTCCAGCTTGTGTATTGCACTTGATCAACATATTTTTCCTCTTTATCACTTGCAGAAAGCCTGACCGCTGTCTCTTGAGAGGCAAATAATTTAGACTGTGTCTAGGAGAGCTGAGATCTAAATAGCTATCATCAGTGTGATAGAGCCTGAGACAGCGTGGCACATAAGAGTCGCGGAGCTTCATGATCGCAGTCTGATTATTAGTTTGGACACTCGTTCTATCTGTGCTAGCATAAGAACAAATTTCTATAAATATGTGGTAGAAAGGGTATAATTTGTTCTTCACATAATACCTGTTTTATGCTCTAGTGGAGCCAACTGAGTCACTGAAATATCAATGCACTGTTACAGTGCTGTTTTTAGAAAGTATATTTCCACAGAATCTGAAATTGTGTATGCCTGTAATTATTTTATCATCAAAGTTTGTAAGTGTATATTAATAACCTGCTTCTTGCAAACTGCAGCTGAAAACCAAGAGCTATTCTTTGAATTGCTAATGTAAGGTGCTCTCAAAAAATCAGGCTGCAGAGGTTTCAGGCTGGACTTTCCAAAACAGTGGAAAGATTTTCCCTTAGTTCCTCTGCATCTCAATTGCTTCTTGGTTAAAATGGGAAGGACACCACCTCCCGCTCCCACAGGAACAATGTGACAGTGAATTCATTCAGTCTCCTGAAGCACCTGTATCAAGGAAAACAGGAGGAGTCACGGAGAACACATACATCGTGTGAGCTGAGCTGGGATAATGTCCAGTAAACAAGGGAAGAGGCCTTACAGAACAGCACGATGACAAAGAAGGAAATAGCTGCTCGGGAAGTGAACTCCATCCCTCCTGGGCACACAGTGATACACAGGACCAGTGGGGAAAAAAACTTTTTAAAAAATCTTTTTAAGACTTACATCATGCTGCAGATTCACAAAGGGCACAAACCAGTGTTTAACAGCTGCAAAAATGTGCGCCCCTAGTATATCTTTACTTTTGAGACAGTAGTTTTGTAACCTTACCAAATCTTGTGGTTTAACCCCAGTCAGCAGCTAAGCACCACACAGCCATTCGCTCACCCTCCCTCCCCGCTGTGGGATGGGGGAGGGAATTGGGAAAAAAAAGTAAAACCGATGGGTTGACATAAAGACAGTTAAATAGGACAGAAGGGGAAGAGGAAATAATAATAACAATAATGATAAAAGAATATACAAAACAAGTGATGCACAATGCAATTGCTCACCACCTGCTGACTGATGCCCAGTCCATCTCCGAGCAGCAATCGCTGCCCCCCGATATAAACTCCCCCCAGTTTATATACTGGGCATGACGCCATACGGTATGGAACAGCCCTGTGGCCAGTCGGGGTCAGCTGTCCTGGCTGTGCCCCCTCCCAGCTTCTTGTGCACCTGGCAGAGCATGGGAAGCTGAAAAGTCCTTGACTGGTGTAAGCACTGCTCAGCAACAACTAAACCATCGGTGCGTTATCAACATTATTCTCATCCTAAATCCAAACCACAGCACTGTGCCAGCTACTAGGAAGAAAATTAACTCTATCCCAGCTGAAACCAGGACACCAAAGTACCATTAAAAATTTCGTTAACATTACTGAAAACCTTTGTCTTATTCACAGAGACAAGACAAAACAAAAACTGCAGTCTTCTTAAACTACAAAGAAGATTAGCCTGATTAAAACAAACTTTAACTTTTCAGCTGCGTTTATCCTACAAGTTCAGAAATGAGCATTTTCCCCTGTTAGAAAGATGCTCACAGCTTTGCCCTGAAAAAGCTGTGCACTGTCTTGTGCCGCTCTGGCAGTATTAATGGAAGTGTATGAAGACTTTGGATACTTCCAAAGGAAAATGAGGTAAAACACATTGAGAATTTATTTAGCCACTTCCCAGCCCTTATCTATATGCTTTCCCATGATGAGTGACTAAGGGTCCCTTTTCTGTTTTGCATCAAGTTCCAATGGAAATTACGTTTTACGAAGAAGAGGAGAATAGCAACTGTGAGTGGCACTACAACAGGAGACAGATGTCCCATTATTTGTGACATTAGAGATCCTGACCCAATCACCTCCACTTCATTTTCATTGACAAGGGACTCTACTAAAAGCACACAAACCACACCATTTCTTGTATTGCTTTTGCTGATTAACGGCATGCAGAGGAGTATCCTTATTAGATATTCTTACAAATGGCTGTATTGAACTGTAGGGAGGGAAATATTCAGGCAGAGGACTTAGCATCATTCTCAGTGCTGCTTATGCTCTGCCAGTAAGCTTCAGAGAGAATAAGGTACTTTGTGGTGCCACAGATGCCAGTGTTCAAAGTACAAACATAGAATAAGCTTTGTCTACAGAGAGATGCAGGTGAGTTCCTAACTCTACTCGGAATCTGCAGATCATATTCTTTTTCCTTTAGCTAGAAAGGCTTTTGGTGCCTTTCAAAGGAGAAGAGTGAGTGTAAGGTAGCACCCTTTGTTCCTGGAGTTAGTTACTTGATCTACAGAGAGCTCAAGTTCAAATATCCTCCTCACAACACTCATAAACCAGGAGTGCATGCTGGCCAGTGAGATATGCTCATGTAAGGTTCTCTCAACCTCTTTTGCTAAAGCTTATTTAAAATTTCACTGGATAAGATGGAGACTCAGAGCTAGAGTGATGCAGAAGCCTGCACACTGCATCTGCAGGAGACATGTGGGCTGTTTTCTGAAGACAAGGAACTTTAATCGTTCCATATGAAGTAAAAAAAAAAAACTTCAAAAGACGGTAATGAAAGTGTTACTATGAAAGCATAGCCTCCTGCACACTGATGAGTGTTTTGCAACGCAGGATAGAAATGTTGGTTCAGCTTTCTTTGACCGGTCTTCTTCAGACTGCCTTATAAGGAAGGTCACAGAAGGTAGTGATCACCAGTCCTTTTTCTTCTCAGGTTTCTAGCATACTAAAAAGCCGGTATGACAAATGCTCCATTTCTGGTAGAAAGCATTTTTTCTTTTCCTTTTGTTAGCCCTCACTTCCTTTGCTTTCCTGGCATATGCTGAAAGGCCAGGACTGCCCTCGTACTTCAGTTCCTGGATCTCTCCCTGATTTCATCTAACATCCGCAGCATTTCTATGCCTCAGTTTCTCCATGTAAAACACTGTCTTGAGCTATCAGTAGCTGCAAAATAAGAAGAAAAGAATGATGATACAGGAAGTTGGCAGAGTTGGCAGGGCTGTATTTCTGGAAATTTTATTTCAAAGTGTTATTAAAAAATTTGCCAGTCTGTCCAACTCATTGGTAGCCCAATGGAATACTCTGAAAATGGGAGGTATTTTACATATGGAATATAAACTGTGAGGCCAGTTGGAAGGAGGTATCATTGTATATTCTTAGCTAAAGACAAAGAAGGGAGCGAAAAAGAAAACACTGCTGGTAGACTTCGCAAACAGTTAGCTATGACGACACAGAGTAGTAAGCTATATTGTTTGCAGTGGCCCAGATACATTTTCTTCCGCTGGAACTAGAACGATTTTTTTAAATTCGCCATTACTCCAGTCGGAAGCAGGTGGGGTTTGTAAGACTGGGAGAGCTAATTTTGGAAGAAAGAACTGTGAGTCTTTGGCATGAAGCCAGTTACAGTTTGGAAAGCAGAGGCTGAATTATGGAGGAAGTGAGTTTTTCTGCTGTTATTTTTTTTCATTTAATCTCCAATGCGTAGAGCTGGATCAGGGCAGCTACTGCTCAAAAATGTCCCTGAAAAGATGAACAGGACTGTATATACTCTTTTGCATGCTGATGTCAGCTTCCCCTGCTAAGTTTCTACTTTGTAGCTTCATCATAAAATTTCACACTGGGTTAAATTTTGGCATGATTCAGAAGAAGATGAGCCAGGAATTAATGAAAAGAAAGATTCAGCAACACGATAATGGGAAGCTAATGCTGCTGCTGTTTCAAAAACTAGGGTGGGGGAAAGAAGAGGAAGGGAAATGCTATCAGCAAAAGACATTCGCTGTTCTTCATTTCTTCATAGACCTATTCCTTGGAACTTCAGTTCCCCAAAGAGATCATTTGATCGCTCCTGGTCGTTGTCAACAAGACCAGTGGCTTCAGTGATTTCCTTACAGTCTAGATATCAAAAAACTTGTGAGATTTTTGAATACCAGCTACTAACTGGAACCAAGTTTTGCTTATAAAGTGGATTAAATGATAATGCCAGATTCAAAGGCTGAGTACAGAAAAATTTGCATATCTGTAAGTTGGGCCCATCCATAACAAATGTTAGTAAAGCAGATCTCTTCTTTCCCCAACCAACAGAGGCATGCACCTCTGTTAAGCTCAGTCTAGCTACATCTCTGCAACAGCTGGATAGTATAAAAGACTTACAAAAAAAAAACCCCAACAATGCTTCCCTTGGCAATATACATTCATTGCAGTGCTTGCACAGAACTCTGACTGTGTGTCCTTTCGCTCTTTACTTGTTCTACAAGGAGTTAGGATTAGTGTTAACATGACATCTCAGCTAGCTCAGCTGCTAGTCCCTTATTATAGGTTCTACGCTGCAGCTGAGACGAGACTGCATGTCTTATTAAGTGCTGGCCTTGTGATGCATGCTAGAAAAGTCATAACTTTTGTATTTATGAAACAAAGAACAATATCATTATCTTGTCCTGGAGTTCTCTCATAACAAGATTTTGCTGTACAAAATTCTAACTGTTATTTCCTCCCTCCATCACTCTTCCAAAGACTTACCTAACAGGCCACTGAAGTGATTTGTATAAAGACTTGTTAACAGCTGTTCCGTTGCTATGAATTTCCCTTCAGGGCTGTGGAGTGCAATAAATTTCTGTAAAAGAAGAGCAAATTAATCATGATTATTTTTCAATGCATCCTCACTCCTCATACAAGCCGTCATTAATTATTTATCATGTACACCCTACAATCGTCAATGGTGACAAATGCAAAGACAATGAAGTCATCACCTAATTTTGAGGCCTGTTTACCTCTTCAGCTCAAGGAAAAATTATCTGGCTGTAAATAGAGTTTTTTTCATTTTATACATAGGACAGGCAGTTGTAGCTGAAGTACGAGAAAGCCTCGGGGAGGGTACTAGGTTAGACACAAGCACGGGTTATTTGTTTCCCCTTAATGATGTTCTAACACTTATGTATATAGTAATACAAGCTAACAAGTGAACATTTCTGCATACCCAATGCTGAAGCAAGAGTGCGTGCACAACTAGTGGTTTTTATCGCAGTCTTAAATACCCTGGCTCTGCCTATTCAGGTTGTTACAAACTACTCTGTACGTGGTCAAGTTATGTGACCTCAGTACAATGGCTGGATGCTTTTTTTTTCCCAGCAGAATGTCTCTGTTACCTTCAACATTCTTAAGGGTGTTTCCTGCTTAGAAATCTAACATTGCCAGCTGTGGCTTCCTGATAATGTCAGCATGCTCCAGGGTCACTGAACAGGTCACATATACATTCTACATAGCCACAGCTTACTAGCAAAATTACTATCTATAATGCTTTTTTGCAGCTCCTTTTATTAATATCCATTTAATTAGAGCAATGCTAATGGTGATCTCTTCAAGTTACAGAGTCCAGAGGCAGCCATGAGTACATAGTGTGACCACAAATGTAGGGGCCCTTCAAGATCTCCCTTGAAGAGACGTGGGAGAGAGAGGGAGAGAGTTAGTCTCCTAGGTCTATCTCTCCACTGCCTGCTCTCTGAAAAGAGGTGCAAGGGAGAGGGAACTGAAGCCACCCCTCATGTCATGGACTTGCCACGTCCCACCACTATGTCACAAGTCACCATCCACAGCAACACCTCTAGCTCAGCCACATCACGTGGCTCCACAAATGCCAGCCTCCATTGTGTGAGTGGAGGCCCCTTCCTTCTCCACCAGTGACCCAACATAGTCAGTCTTGCATTCATCTAACAGCAACTGGCTTGTACACAGATAGCTCTCATGTGGGATGGCTTAGCTTGGGGCAGGGTGTTGTGCCACAGCGAACTGTCTTCTCTCTGTTACAGCAGAGATCTGAGCTGCTCGTGGGTCAGATCCTGAATGACTGTAGTTTTCAGCCCAGATTTTTATGTTTTATAGCCAAAATCTGTTACAGTTCTTAGGTCTGTAAAGCGCAAGACAGGTTCAATGCACCCACTATATCGAACTGCAAGATATCTGATGAGAGACAAGGACACAGGCAGCTCACTAATCTTCTTTCTCTCAGGCTCCTGTTTCCAGTTTGATTGTTTTTTCCAGTCAGATGGAAACAAGACGAAACTTTGGAAGACTCAAGTGGTGTTGCATAGAGAAGCAGGGCAGGAGCACAGCCCAGAGGAGACACGATGGGAGGTGCCCTGAAATGGGGAGATGAAGAGGAGGACCTTTGCTCAGCTTCCTTTCTCCTTTCCGTGCGGCTTCAGGAACCTTCCTCAAGATGTACCTCTATTGGACTAGTTATCCTTAACAGGAAAAGTGAGGGACCTACTCCAGGAATTAGGTCACACACTCCAGCTTCCTGGCAATAAATAATGGAAAGGGATCTGAGTGAAGATATCAGTCAACACATAGGTGTGTTTTCTTCCTTAAAGCCAGGAACTCCAAAGTCTATTTTTTTCTACTACTCTGCTCTAGTGATTTTAAGTATCTTGGCACCTTCGGAAACACTGGGAGGTTATCTTTTAATTCCACTTGGCAGATCACAAATTTTATTGTAAAATTTTACTATTAAAATTGAAGGTTTCTTTTTGTTAGCTAGTGTTTATTGATTATAAGTTCTGATTGTCCCCTGTTCATTCAGCTTTGACACAGCTGTGTCTTTTGGTCAATATACAATTTCTAGTAGCTAATCAACTTTTACTTCTTAAGTTCAGATTTTATCCAGACTGCTTTCAATATTTTTTTTCAGGAAAAAAAGAGTGTAAACATTTCAACAAATATTTATACACCAAAACCAGACACTCCAAAATCAAATCCAAATTCATCTCAGCTGTCCTGGGCACCATGAAATATTAATTACTTGGTGGCCATTAGTCTCATTTTCATCCGGACTATGCACCTCTGCCCCATGTGTCCTGGTGCTTTTACTCAGCCTAGAAGGCCTCTTGAGGTTACAGAGCTCTACAGTACAGTCACGGGTGGGAGGGCTGCAGGTACCAGTGCAAACAGAACGCTCAGTGGTGCGCTGGTCCCGTAACAGAGCTACAGAGAAAGCAAGAATATCTGCAGATCTTTCACTTATAACTCTCTCTTCTCAGTATTGTGGAACGATGAATTAGAGCAGCATGAATCTGGAGGGGCTCTGTTTGAAAAAAGCTTCACTGAAGTCAGAAGAAAACACACAGAAATTCAGGAATTAAAAGTGGAAACTTCTAGAAGAAGAGATATTCCTCTAAACAAAGCCCAAGATAAGATGTCCTGTATCTGCAAATAAATAGGAGTAGGAAAAAACTACCAGAAGTAAACCAGTCCTTTGTGAAAAACCTCTTCTAGGTAATCTTGCAAAGTCAGATCAGGTTTACTTTAATAAAGCATAAAAAGCCTTTTCGAAAGTCAATAGCATCTGGTTGAATAGGACCTAGTAGGAGCCTTCATTGATGCCTGCTGGCAGTTGGCAATACAATGTGGGATGAAGGAATTCATAGTGACCATTGGAACTTTTAAAACCATGTCATCCTTCTCAGAAATGACAAGGTGTGCTTGTAGAAAAGTTAGAGGACCAAACCTCTAAATGAATTATCCCTACTGACCACTGCAGTCAAAACCAAGCCCACCAGGGGATGTTTGGGGGAAAAAAAAAAAAAAAAAAAAAGTCACTCTTGGGGTTTCTTGGGGTTTTACCTGTTCATTTAATTCTAACAGACCAACCCCTCTGTATCCTTTGGAAAACCTAGATGCATCATGCCTGCCACATTACTCACATGAGGAAGAAAAAGTCTCCTGTCTCAAGGATCTTTATGGAATACTTAAATGAGTAAGAACAGATGTTATTTTAAAAAGCAAACAAGCAAGCAACTCCAGGGTGTGGTACATGTACATAAGGGGGAAAAATGACAATTATGACGAACAGGGGACTGGTATGAATCACTGAAAGTTATGTGCTGGAAATGCAGATGGCATGAGCAATAATTTGAAGCTTCCAAATGAGGGAAGCAAAGAATAATTATCAACGTTTTAAGATTTCAAAGTAATTCATAAACATTTTTCTCTCCTGTACTGCTTTAGAAGCCATCAAACCATATCAAGAACCACTGGAGTGACCCTCTCCTTAAACGGTCATGATGGTAGCTGAGATTGGCTGTGGCTTCTTCCCAAAACAGTTGCTAGTTTTCATCCCTGAGCTAAGCAAAGCCTGAGGAAATTCTTGGTTATGAGATTCATTCTCTCCACAGTCTGGGTAGTTCATTTATAACCACTGCTCTGCTCAAGGGCTGGCTGTTAATTCTACCCCATGCAACTTTGCATGGAGTCTAGAGTGGATGTGACACACTGTGTGCATAATTCAAAAATCTCTGTGTATATTTTTTGTCTTAAATGTCAACTCTTGGAATCATGTGATTAAGGGAGACTCTCTAGCTTTTTTCTTAATTACAATTCTTAATTGTCATGGTTTCAGAGAAACAGTTGAAAACAGGAACCATGAATGTTAAGTACAGAATACAATAAGACAAAATGCACTCAGAAAGACCTTATGATTTTAAGCCACTACCATAGATTTTTGATAGTCCAACATTTATTTGATGATCGGAATGAGGCTTGTCCTGAGCAGCCTGCTCTGGCTGGCCGTGCTTCAGCAGGGGGTTTGGATTAGATGATTTCACGAGACGCCTTCCAACCTCAATGATTCTGTGGTTCTGTGTTTGCAATGTCAGATCCTTCATTATATTTTTAAAGGGGTTAATCTTATGAATAGTAAAGAGACCTATTGTTTTCTGTTGCTATGTGCCAGTCATTTCCCAAACGCTTCTCTCTGTGCGTGAGTGCACGCGTGCACGCTTTTCCTCAGACACAAACACACACACATGGTCCTTGCTCTTACCTAGTCTATGTGAATAATGACTTGGGTAATAAAAGGCACAACTGGAATTTCTTTTAAATGCCTGGGTCAGAATGATGATGTGAGCCAATATGAAGATGTCATTTCATTAATTGCGTTAGGTCAGTGACAAATGTGAAAAGTATGAATGTGCCAGTCTCAGAATTCTCTCAAAAGCAGTTCGTTACACACCTCTGATCGGTCACATTTCCACCAAGGAGGTAGTGAGATCTGAGAAATAATCCTTCATATGCAAACCCACCACCTCCCACTTCCACAGTGATCATGCCTCTCTGTGGATCTGTGAGAAGCACGGTATTTCAGAATACTCTTAGGACACCGGCATACACTTTAACTCACCACTTTCCCAAGCAGCCATGTGTCAGCATGTCTTGAGTAGATCACCTATAGGGCCTGAGCATTGTGAACCTGAAACACAGTAAGAGATCAGTTGATTCAATTGCACTATGCACTCTATGGAAAAGACAAATCACATAGTCCAACTTGCATTTAAAGTAATTAATCATACCTTGCCATTTTTCAAAATATCATCTCCTTCGTGGTGTCTATTAAGTTCCTGAAACCACTGGCTTCAGAGCTCTAATGAAAATGTAAACAGTGGTCCACCATGTACCACTAATTTTAGGGCAACTCTTTCCAGCATTTTCTTTCTGCTCTGAGCACTGTAGGACTAAGAAGAGTAACCCACTTGCCTTTTATTGGTCAGATTGCATGTATTTTACCAGGAAGACTCAGATTTTTTTTTTTTTTTTAAAGATAATAGTGTGGACAATTGTTTTGAATGCAAATACCTCTATGAAGCACACCTGAGATTCTAATGTACTTATATAGGACAGTAGAAAGGAAATCTTTTTCATATACAATTAAAAAAAAAAAAAAAAGTTTTATTTCATTAAAAAATGTTACAATATGCTCAATATACTGACTGCCCAGCAAAGAAATCCTGCAGGAGAGAGAACACTAGGTCCAATTACAAAAAACTTGGAGTTCAGAATCCATAGGTATCATACTAAATGCAAGTGCCAAGACAATATTTTGAGAGAATATAATACATTAATTGAAGTTGTTTCCATTCTTTGTTTATAGAAATCCTAGGCTATCACAAAACTTGTCCTGTAGGTAGATGCTTTCTATTTGTAAAACAGCTGAGTGTTGAGGACACGCTAACGAAGAATTGCTCTGCCAGAACCACAAGCCTCAGGAATGAATGGCTTGCAGGGAGGGGCGAGCAGTAGTCAAGAAGCTGTGAGGAACATTTTGCACTTGCTCATCATCTTTAATGAATGTATTGTACCCCTTCTCCCATTCAAAACCAAGGACACTATTTCAAATTCTCAAGTTCCACTAAATAACACACAGAAGGAAAGGTCACAACCTGACACCAAATGTCAGCATCTTTCAGCATTTTCACTAGCAGTTCTCTTTATCTGAAACACTACTCAAACTGTTTAACACAGCTGCTTGCATGAATATTACTTATTTCTTTGCTATGTAAACTTAAATGCTCATTGAAGTTGGCCATAAAGAAAATGTATCTGTGGCTAGAGGAAACAATCCTTAGTTTATGAACTGGGTATTTGCAAATGAATGTGTATCTGAGACATCAAGACTAACATTTCCCTAATGTATTATGCTGTGCATTGCAGTGCTTCAACATTGAAAGTATACAAAACCCACTTAGCTGGTACCTCAGCAGCAAGTCTGTGGCTGTAAATGCTACATTAGTCAAGCCTTCCAATAAACTTTTCATACTTAGCATCTGGAACTGCATCAACTTCATCTGGCTTTTCCAATAGCAATCCAGCAATGTGCATGCAGCAATCTTTTTGAAAACCATCATCTGTCAAATGGTAGGTTGCTTTACTTGACACATTCAGTATATCCGTATGGAAAGTCTTACACAATGACATCTACCTAATTTGCTACTCATCTAGTGAGAACATTCACATGTTATCATTTTACTGAAACGGAACAGTTCTAGATGCAAGGTTAGCTTTGTTTCTCGAAACTGCTTCAACTCTCTTTGTGTGTCCTTTTTCCTTGGACAAAGTGGCATAAATGAAGAAGGACCACAACATTAAACAGAACAACCAACCTTTGTCTGTTGTCCATTCACATTAATCAACTGTTAACAATGCATTCATAGTAAATATTTATGGAATGCTTTCTCTTGTGTCCTGGGAACACACTGTAATTCTTAACACACGGCTAAAAGCCAAATATTTCTCTCAGACACACTACCATACTTCTTCAATGTTTATATCTATGTATAAAGTGAAATTTGCTTTCTGTCAACCAAGAATAATCATAACCAAGAATAATTAATAATTATTAATAATTATTGATTATTAATAATCACTGCCAGTTCTTTTTACAAACATTTCTTTTTCCATGCAAATGCAGCTGTAGAATCACTGTAAGTTAGCTGTTCCTTCCACTTTTATGATAGATTTGTTTATATTTTTGGTCTATCGACCATCTGAATACACAGATTTCTATTGTAGTACAGGCCAGCTTCATGAAGAGGCATAAGCGCTGTTCGCAAGAGTCATTCTGCATTTTATCTAGTGACTGCTTCATGCAAAACACAGAAACAGGCCAAAGAGCAGGAACACCTCCCCAACCTCCCCTCCAGGCTGAAAACCCCGAACCTACTGACATATCCCTTCTCTATGCCTTCTACTTCTTACATCCATGACTGTTTTGTGGGAAGTTTCATTATAAGGCCTTGAAATGTGCTTTTCATCCATCTTACATCCAGGTGGTGAAGACACAGACTATGAGGCACAGTGAACATATCATGCTAGCTTAGTACTCCTGAACGATTTTGGAAGCAGCACAGGAGCAACGTACAGAAAAAGATAAAAGGTAAGAGAGTAAGTATACTTTATTACTCTGCTTTCTTCCTTAACTATTTAGCAACTGGCATCCATGTTATTTTCTCTAGAATGAATTTCCTGCACAGAAATCAAAATCAAATCTAAACCGAGGTGGCTACATTCTAATTGTGAAAATGTCTTTTTCAGGGCCGGAAGGAAACGGGATGATCTCCAGACATCTGTGTGAGTCATAGCACGCTAACACAAGACAGATGGGCATGCTTATTCGGCACGACTTTTTTAACTTCTCATTTGGCGTAACTATTCTCTTAGCTTTTTCCTTAATTACACCGATACGAGGTGAAAAAAGCAACAGGTCCCAGGATGTTTGACTTAGATTTGCCCTGATTTGTAACAGATAAGTATTTCAGGATTTCATAGATTAGGACCAGATAAAGACAGAGACTTATATAAACCCATGTTTAGGATTCCATTTCCTTGAACCACATTTTAAGAATACCTTGAGGAGGCGACTAGAAAAGCTTGGAGTCAGTGCTGTTAGTACTGAAAATCTGCTAAAAGCATTGTAGCTTCAAAATATATTTTATTACTGTGTTTCACTAACCTCAACAATGTCAACCCACCAGAAAGCTATGCATGCATATAAGAGCTGGAAGGCCAGCAATAAGGTTTAAATACTATGATTTTCCATAAACTGAAAAAGGATCTGACCAATTCCATTGCAGTGGAAATGCGCTGCTATTGCCTAATCCTGCCTCAAGCACTAAGTTTTCGGCTTGCTAATGCCACTAAGAAGCTAGACTGTTACTTAATATCCTATTATCTAAGAGCAGTGCTTTTGTATTCTGCCCAGTGTGCTGCATGCTCCTCCCAGAAACAAAAAACTAGCTCAGCTCCAGTTTGAGAGAAGAAAGGCTGTATCATAGAACCAAGAGTCCATTGGGCAACAGATCCCCTTCCTTCACTGGCAAGTCCATATCTGGACACAGATGTTTATGATTTTCTTCTAAACCCATTATCTAAGGGGAAAAAAAAAAAGAAGAAAACTGTGATTTGTCCACACTATCAGGTGGTGATAAATTGATTTTGTTATCTGACTGTTGTCTGGGAAGAAGTAGAAAGCCTCTGCACTGCAGCTCTGCTAATCTTCAGCAATCCTCACAGAGGGGCTGCTTGCAGCAGGGCTAGGGACTTGGATGGTCAGGATGCTTTACAAACCATAGATGCTGTAGGAGCTAGGGCTTTGCCATACATAAATACTGCAGCAGGGAAAGAAAGAGTACCATCACCCTGGCAAGACTTTCTGGGCTAGGCTTATTTATTTGGACTTTGCTGAGTGTACAGTCTTAAATGGATGGTCCATGAATTCCAGTTATCCGGTCTTTTTTAGCCTCTGTGAATAAATAAATCATAACCCAGGAAAAGATTAGCGGCTGTTCTCACTGCTAAGTCAGAATCCAGTCAACCAGTGTAGTACTCCAGGTTTCTGCTAGTTAAAAGCCTCTTAAAGACTTACACTGATAGAAAATTAAAGTCTCATAGTTGCATAAAAGAGCAAATCTCCTTCCAAGGGAATAATAACTTAAACTGTAGTGCTTGGCATTGTGCCATTCAGCAGACATTTAGTCAGTACCAGCTGGGACTCTGGGAATATTCAGTCTTGACTGAGGTTTTGCTCTGAAGTCTACCAAATCCAGAGCGTGCAGAAATCCTGTCAGAAGTTAGGTGCTCCATGCCATCGGGGTAACATATACTCCAAGGTTGCTCTATTGCTGAGCGAAACTCTCTGGAGGAAAGGAGGAAAGTTCAGTCTTTGTTCAGCCAGAAAGTTCAGAGCCCTCCACAGACACAGCTGGGAGCTGTGCACTGCCCAGCGCCCTGCCCCGCACAGCTGCATCTGGCCTGAGCGCGCAGCCGGGATCTGCCAGGGCCTGTAGCAGGAGCACAGGCATAGCGATGACTAACGCTCGCCACTCCCACCCTTGCATTACTTCCAGTTTGACTTAGACAAGACTGCCTTTTTCTGATATTTTATCTTGCCGTACCCTCACTCACTTCCAGAGGGTGATTTTTCTGACATGCTGATTTTTCTTATTTATCATTTGATCTTTTGATAAAAGTCAGCATTTGGTCCCCAGCAGGCAGTTTTAGGACAGCTGAAGTGCTGTCTTAGCAATCACAGACGAGCTGGTAATATCACACAAAAGCCACTTTGTGTCATGACTGATTTCAGATCCTCCCTATTTCTTATGCAGAATCCAGCCTTGTTGCCTTATACACAGAGAATTAAATTCTGTGCCTGTATTTCCTTCTGGCTTTTCTGCTGGGACACAAACTTACTCAGAACAAGCAGACAAGCTCAGGAGGCAACACAAAGACATCATGAATAGCACTTGCTACCTACACTGCGGGGCCCCTTTGCGTTTCACTGCATGACCGTCCCTGGCACTGGAGGACCACAGAAGCCAATCTTCTTCCCATAACTGCACCCTCAGTCAAGGGCCCTCTTTTTTTCTCCCTTTCCCAAGGAAAGTTTCCTGATAGGACAAACTCTGGACTGCACTCTCCTGCCAACCCTGAATTTTTAGCTTTCTGTGCTTTTCTGCATGTTCTGGCTTTGGTAAGAGAAGCAGCACCTCTGTCAGGTGTGTGAGTATCTCTACAAATCTGTGTTACCTACAACAGTCCTGACTAACATCTGCTGAAGGATATTCCTCTTCACAAGTGCCGCAGGTGGTGTTACGGACTTTTATCTGACCTTTGCATGGCTGTAGCCACATACGTGCAAATGCCTGATAATTGTAAGACAAACCTCAGAGGAGGTAAAGGGAAAGTATGATTGCCTGCCCTATTTATAGGCTTGTTATTCCCTAAGTGAAACTAATGTACACACAGATGTCCTGTTCCCAGGAAGCCATACTCATTATGAAACACAATTCAAATATGAATAATTAACCTATTTTATTGTATCCAATTTGGTACAAAACAAGGCTACAAAGAGGAAATAAATGCCAAACAAGTCCATAGATCCTACTGAAACAAGGACTTCACTTCTAGTTTAATTCTGATGGGACAGCTGTCTTGCAGCTTCTGCTGCTATGAGTAAATCTCGCATGCATCGCCCTTCACTGACGGAGTGCTGCTTCTTGCTTTGGTTACAGCTCACTATTCACATGCTGCTTTGAACACTTTATGAAAGCGACATCAGGTGTGTCAAAAGGCACTCTTTATGGCTGCCTCTGCAATTACAAATTGAGTCTCCTAGATACTATTTTCTCCTTACTTGTGTAGATGGACTCCTTACATAATAACCATGCCTTCAGTTTTGGAGTATCTGTGACTATGTTTACCTCAAAGGCCAGATACTCCACAGCAGGACCACAGCATACCTTGATTCCCAGTCATCCTGATATAGGACCTCCTGAAAAATGCTGCAACTCCCTCCTCCCATGCCTAACTTTCCAGGAGAGTTGTGTATCTGAGTCTTCACCTGACTCAATACCAGGATGGTGCTACATGGTACATCTGAAGCCAAGGGGTGGGAATCACTCCCAGGCTCCCCTGGTAGAAGCACAGCTTGGGAGACTGTTGATGGAATTTTTTTCATCTGTTTGAGAAGAAACTTCTACAAGTAAAGCGGGTTTAAGGAGTTGCTCCCATTGCTCATCAAGAAGTGCATGCTTTCATAACAATTCATCTATGTTTCTGTAGTGCGTATGTCTGTATATCTCTGCTTTCCCAAACACAGACAGCAAGACTAACAAGAGGTGCTTTTGTGTGGTGACAATGTAGTTTGAACTTGAGACATTAATACTGCTTTTTCCAGGAACACTGGAAGAAAAGCCCTTGCGCTCTATTACATATGAAACAGTAAGGGAGAAAAGTGCTGAAGAACCTTAAGGGTGGTCCCCTCTGCCACTGCCGCCTTCTAGACTGGTTTCAGTTTCAGTCCTGTTCCACTGCTCTAAGTTTCCTCAGGTTGCAACTCCATAACATAGCTTCACTGCCAGTGGTCACTTCTAGGTCCCTGTTTCTCAAGCAAACAATAGCTTGCCTTGGCTTTGCAGGAGGGCTGTCGGCATGCTTTCTCAATCCAACACGAGGGCTGGCTTCCTTCCTCAGTCCCTCAAGGACCAAGTGCCATGCCCAAATCTCTTTCAGAGCCTTCTTCCAGCGTGCTCTTTAATTCAAATAAAAGCTGGCATTGAATTTTTCTTCCTGATCTTCCTCATGACAGCAGAGGCCAACTTCACTCAGTCAACAGCAGGAACCCTCCCTCAGCGCTGTCCTCCTCTGAGATGTATTTAAGCAAACAGCTAGCTGCTTTGAAAAACTGCACAATGTAAAAAGCAAAGCAAATACTTTAAATTCTGTGCTAAGCCTATAGAAGTAATTAGAGAAGTATAATCAACATAAGAAGTCACGCTGAAGTTGACTGTTTGCATACGTGGTAGAGAAAGCAAAATCAAAATTATAGATATTCTAGCACAGAATTTATGAGGGATACAGAAACAAACCAACTTAACACTATGAGACTGGCCTTAAAGATCTGGACTTTTTTTTTGTCTTTAAACCAAACATTTTGTAACCAACTGTTATTTGGGACTAGCTTTGTTAGTAAGATTCACAACAATTTAAGAACAAAGGTGCAATGACCTGAGGCTGGAATTGCCTCACTTTTTTCCTACAGTTCCTTTTTCATACTGCATTTAGTCAAAAGATTACAAGTCTAGTGCAAAAAACAAAAAAAATCAAAATTTTCAGCTTCAGTTGTTCACAGCATAAACTATGCTGACCTTTTCCAGACAATTACATAAAACAGCAATGATAAGCAGTAGGGATCCCTATTAAAATACAACCCACGGCTTTTGTATGTGTGCATGCCTACTTTTTGGCCCACAGTTACTGGCTACACTGAAAAAGATTTTATGAAGAAAAACAACAGATACGGTAAATTCCAACAGAAATCAGCTTCCAAACATGAACGGCAAGCATAACCACAGCTGAATCCAGCATTTGCTTAATTCACCAGGGATGGTCTGAGACTTGTTTTATCCTTTATACTCAACTCAAACTAGGCATGCTAGTAAAACCCCATTAATCTGTTTCATGAGTCATAGGAATCTTTGTTCTGTGCACTTTGCTGACCATTTCCTTTATCTGAGGGTGGAGAATGTGCTTTGTATAAAGTTTCAGCTTGTGTGTAAGTTCTCTCTGGCACAGCACATGTGCCCTACCCAAGAGACTGTGTTTTCCTTTACCGCATATTACTACAGCTGAAATCAGCTGAAAATCTCGAGCAGGAAATCCCTTAACATGAACTACAGAGTTGTGCTTGGGTAGTCTGTATAGACAGTCTAGGTTACAGCTTCCCAGAGATCCTATTGCTGCGGATCCTGTTCCTCTTTTCTCAGTCTTTGCAAAGAAATGGAAATAACTGAGCAGGACTTTGGTTGCTTGGTTTTTAACATACAGGTTAGACAGTTGTATTTTAACAAAGAAAATAACTAAATCTGGCATCTAATATTTGCTTGTTGGATCACCACCAGTACAGTGATCGCAGTTGGAAAATAAGTTATGCTGGGTTTTTGCTAGCAGAAAAAGCACCTCTCTGTGGAAAAGCAATGGCAACCTCTCCTCCACAGTTTGGAGATCAGATTTCAGTTCACTGCTACTTCTCTTGACTTCTCCAGCAAGAGCAGGCATTTCTGAGACATTCCTTAAATAGTGTATGAGGATGGCAACATGAATGATTTTTTTTTCTTGAGAACAGACTCGAAGACACAATCAGTAATGCACATATAGCCACACAAAAATGCATCTGCCTCTCCTTGCAAAAAAAGTCTTATTTCACCTTCTGAAAGAACATACTTGTGAGGATGTATAGTTAATGATTTTCTTCCACTCTTCCGTTCTTTACTAAGGAATGTTTCTGAGATCTTAAATAGCTCCACCCAAAATTAATGCTGCTGAGTAAATCAAGGGTCCACAAGCCAGGTGCCTGAGAATTTGACCAAGTGATCAAGTGTTGATTTTGAGCTTCCCACGTGATAAACTAGAACACTTAAACAAGGATGTAAACTTAAACTTTTAGTCTTCAGGTCTTAAGTGGTATTAGCTGAATAACTGACTTTATGCATATATATCAGGTATGAGTTTCACTTTTTATACTTGTAAAATCCTTTATATC
Organism: Platalea leucorodia; assembly: GCF_965183815.1. Lineage (NCBI taxonomy): Eukaryota > Metazoa > Chordata > Aves > Pelecaniformes > Threskiornithidae > Platalea > Platalea leucorodia. The sequence continues at coordinate 75,814,736 of NC_138824.1, forward strand.
ATTATACGAAAGTGTCACTAGAGAAATGCTGATAGTTGGGGAGAAGACAATTTATGGTATACTGTGAATTACTCCAGTAATTAAACTTCCCTGGAAACTCACAGGAAATAGGAATACGCTAAATGAAGAGGTAACAGGTTACAATGCCATTAATTTTCTAAACAAATAAATGCCGCAAGTCATGTGACTATCTTCAAGAGTTGTATAAAAAGTTAAAAGAAGTTATATAAATTATTATTTGTTAATAAAGATGAAGGGGCATGTGCAAGAACATGACATTCAGCTGTTGCCAAGTGAGGACAATAAAACAGCAGAACTGGTGTGCTGAGCTGATGTTTTCTTTAAATCCCATTGTGTCGAGTTTAAAAAGTTCACTGCAAAAGCACTGGGCCAGAACAGAACTTGTCAAGTCTGGTGCATGTTTGTGCGGTGCTTCACCATCCTCAAGCATCCTCTCCTGCCCAGCATTACTTCTGAAGCAGAAAACTCATTACCATAAGACAAATAGATAAGCAAAGCTCGATTTTCCTTCTCATTAGCCAGCTTTAGGATGTGAACGCTAAGGCTGGTGAGTAGAGTTAATGCAGCAGAGAAAAATACTGTGGATGTGAAGGTGTTTCAAAACATTTTCAGCTGTGCTTAAGACAGTAAGGAAGAGTTTCTTCTACCTGCTTCTTCACAGTGCTGTCTTCAGCAGCACAGAAAAGGAAGAGAAAGTGGGCTAGGAAGCTGTTGTAGAGAGTAGATGGTAGAGGGTGGAGGAGACTGAATGCCTCCTTTGTACAAAGTTAAACCTCTGGAAATCAATGGGTTGTTGTTGCTATGTCAGAGAAACAACCCGTTGTAAACATCTGGTTTTCCTGGTGGTGTCAGTTTTGTTCTGCCCAATCCCCCCAGCGCCAGAATGTAACAAGACACAGCTGAGGCTCAGTGTGCTGCATGCTCCTGCTAACTGCACAACCTCTGCAAAGATGGTTTTGGTCAGTTTTTCAGCTGTGCTAACTTCAGCCATGAAGGCTGAAAGGTAGCCTTACTGGTTTTGTATCCAGGAAGACACAAATGACTTTAATGCCACCTGTAGTCTGCTCAAGTCATCCACTGCATCCGTGTTGGCTACATCCAAGGATGGCACCCAGAACATTTTAGCTTGTTAAAAAAATTAGAGCTAAATTTTGGAAGTTTCAAGGGTGTCAAACCACTTGTAGAGCTATGGAAAGAAACAAGAGGAAGAGAGTCTGATGTTTTCAAGATCACAAACCAGGAATAGAAACAGAATTATCAACTACTAAGCTTCCCGTTTGCATCGCTAAACAATCACTATCTTTGCTCAAAATGTGGACAGTCCTCTTTTGAACCTTTACACAAACCAAAAATCATTTTGTGCATTCTGGACTCTAATATAAAGGTGGTGGCGCCCTGTGGGACTTGGCTACTTTAACTAAAAAAGGATAGCTCATTCCCTGCAGTCACACTCCCTCACAGAATATTCACAGAGACAAGCTAAGTGCACCTTTCTCTACTTTTCTGCTAAAGTTTATCTAAATCATAGGCCACAGTTGTGCCTCGTGTCCCATTACAGAGTAGTCTCCTATAGGAACCCATGCTAGCAGGATGCATCTGGAGGGAGGGCACTGACGTGGCAAATGTGTATTTGTCACTCAAAGCACAGAAGTGTACACACAGTTAGTTCTTACTAGTGAGCAGGAAGAAAGAAATTCTAGATTTCTGTAATATTTTGTACATTTAAAAATCCCTGTGGCATATATATCAGCAGACGTCAACTAGAACTGGGGACCATCTATAGTAAAGTATATAATTATGGCAGAAATGCCCTGGACAGATCCATAAACTTTACCTTTCTTCTGAGATACGATATGATCAACATGGTATGTTCTACTTTCTCAGCTGGTTTGAAAATACTGAAGTTTGTCACTGCACTCAACACAGTGCAGACTGAAGCACAACAAACCATCTTAATCTTTAGGGTTTGGCCTGGTTTTGCACAAGAAATGGGATACAGTGTAGTCAGTAGCAATGCAAGACCTCATCAATACACACATTCGTGCTTGTGATCCCTCCTCCACATCTGATATCACTATGTAGTTTTAGCTTCTTTTAAATCTTCGCAAGTATAAAGCTTCAGATTTTCCATTACATGGGTTTGGGGGAATGGTCTCCACACAAGCTTTATCTCAACGTGATCTTCTCTCTGACTCCACAGTACTAGACGTAGCTGAGGGTGCTTGAAACTAAGGCCATGGTGAATTCCTTTGCTGGCTCCTGTCTAGAGCTCTCAGCAGACAGCAAGGGCAAGCTTAAATGACTTTTCCAGTTACCCAGATACAGAAGAAGGAGACAAGGCAACAAAATGGAAGAGTATATGGGGAAAAGAAGGTGAAGCAATGATAGGAAAGGCAAGCAGTTAATAGCTTTGAGATTTTGAACCTGGTAATAACAAGCCCCATATGTGAAAATCTGGCCCTATCAGGACCAGTGAGACCTCACTCCAATTCCCCTCTCCACCCCCGCCAAAAAAGGCAGGAGGATTTGCTCTCATTTGTTTAAGCTTTCTGATAGCACTCTGGGCACTTAGGAAAAGAGCAGTATAAAAATAAATGAGTCAGAAAAATGGATATGGGAATGACATATGCACGAGCTATTTTTCTCAAGTGATACTAGCTTTCCACATTTCTTAAGATCTGTGGAGAAGTTATTCACAGCTAGCGTTCCCAAGGCAGGTAGAGTTATGCTAGCTTGTTTTATGAACTCAGATGTTATGTGCTCAAATGGAAAATGCTGTATTGTTTGACTTAACGACTTTTCCTAAACTACACAGACAGGAAAAGGGGGTGTTCCAGCTGTGTGGTTTGTATTTCACATACATCCCATTTCGCTTTGTATTTCTTTTCTTTTTTTTTTTCCCTTAATTTTGCAATGCAGTAAAAAAATTAGACAATAAAAAAATTATCAGTTTAGTTTAGTAAGCTGCACTTCTCTATTTTTTTCCTTTAGATAATAAGAGAAAAATATTAGAAGAATGCAATGTTGTGAATGTTCTTGCTCAGAATTACAGTGTAGATCTGCCCCCCCAGATCCCAGCATTAGTAGCAAAATCACATATAAATAAGTAAATTTTTATTCATAAAATGTCCTTTAAGGAAATAATAAAAGAGAACTTGAATTACTGAGGCTTACTAAGTGCCCTTCTGTTACATGTGCTTTTTTTTCTGCGAAGGCAGAAAGGCAGAAGCGGAAAGGAAGCAAATAATTAATAGAGAATTGGAGGAAAAACTCTTTCCCTCTGTAGTATGGAAAAACACCCTACAATATTACTCCTGACCTTCAACTGACTTTAAATCACCAGTTTCAAAAAAAAAAAAGTCCGAGTATGAATCAGCTGATTAATTTGTGAAATATATTCTCGTTCTCTGTAAACTGAACCATGGAATAATTTAAACTGCTTTTGGTTTCTTCTCAGCTGGACCACGACATCAATATCAGCAACTCCTCAACTTTTTGCTTTTTTCCACCCACACAAATATCTAGGCTTCCCCACCGTTACACCCTTCTCTCTGTCACTGCTGTACAGACAGCTGCAAGGGAAAGGATAGTAACAGTCATCCTTTGGGAACCAAACTTGGGAAATAAACTTTGTTCACCAACAAAGTGCACGAGGACAGCCACGCATTTCTGTGTCATGATCCAAAAAAAAACCTCTATGGGCTGAGGAGGGAGCCTCGTGAGCTGGCTAATCGGCATCATGGAGCACAAAGACACGGAGTGTCATCTGCTCCTAAACAGATGACAAGATAAACTGCAAGAAAGATCCTAAAGCAGGAAATCCACTCTAATGCTGGAAATTTTTCTTTAAAGAAGAATTTTAAAGTTTTCAAAGGGAAATAAGAACAATGGTTTCCTACCCACCTTTTTAAGCACCCACCCATTAGGGAGTCATTTGCCTATTTGGATTTGTTTGTTCCTAAGACCATGCATGACTAGCAATCCGTTTAGTTCTCCTGTGTGTGAAAGGAGATTGATTCTGGGTGTTCTCATCTTTAAAGCATTGTTCATTTATATAGCTCTGTCTTTTCGAGAACGGACAGTATCTACCTGCCCTGGTGCACAGGCATCAAATTGAATGTCTTCCCATACAAATGCATGACTTCTTAGTGCCTTGAGCTTCTTTGGGTCACTGAGTCCATAGCCAGGCTATGCAAAGACGGAGGCCACTGCCTTTCAAACTACGTCTGGGCCTGAAGTGTAAAGTTAAAAGCTTTAATCATGGAATCACAGAATCACAGAACGGTTTGTGTTGGAAGGGACCTTAAAGGTCATCTAGTTCCAACCCCCTGACATGGGCAGGGATACCTTCCACTAGATCAGGTTCCACTGGACTACCCCATGTCCTATCACTACATTCCCTGATAAAGAGTCCCTCCCCATCTTTCCTGTAGGCCCCGTTTAATGCCAAGTGCAACAACAGTACACCTCATAACACACTGGAGCAGCTGCTTCTTTTATTCTGCAACACGTAACTAAAATAGTTTATGCCTGTCTTAGACGGTAGACTGAAGTTGCCAACAGCATTTGACATAGCATCTTAATGAAGGATTCTTATATGGAGATCTAAGCGAGAAATACAGAGATGTTTTTGTTTTATCAGTGCAGCTCAAAAGATTTTGTCCTGATGTGATGCATCTAGCATGCATACACAAAAATCATTATGAACAAACAGCCTTCACAAATGGCTGCTAAATTCTTGCCCTGTTTGTCAGATCTGCTGGCCTCTTTCAAGAATCCAGCTACACCCTCACCGTGTTTATGAAACTGAGCAGTCACATAACCCATGCTACGTAACAGAGGTGGAGATAGAGAAGACAACAAACCATGGGAGAATAAGTAGCTCTCATTAAACCTCAGCTTTCCTCCCTGCTCTAAATCAGTTATTTCTAACCCAAGCCCTCAGGACAGCACATAACCTGGGTTTTTCTCATTGGATAACCACTGAAATTCCTAAATCCTGGTCATCTTAAAGTTCATGCAGTTCAGTGTTAAACCAACTGTCCCTCAAGGCAACTGGTCCAACTCACGTCTCTGGTGCAGGTGGCCTTGTGGCCCACGCTGCAGGAGGCTTCGGGTGACTGGATCAGAGGGCACACAGGAAAGCAAGCCCTAGCAAGCCCTGGTGACCCAGGGCTGCGTTCCCGAGGCAAGGAAAGGAAGGGCAACACGTGCAGTGACATGTACAACTGCTTACTCCAATTTTTACAGGAAAGATGTTTTTGGGAAACTTTATTCTGAAACAAAGAGACATACAGACTTGAGCTGGAAAGGAAGATTTTCAAGAACAGAGGAACCTTCTGCCTTTTTTAACTGTCTAGACAATGTCAGTACTGGGAGTATCACAAACATCACGCTGTGGTTGAAAATGAAGGCATTACAATTTTGTTTTAGTCCTTGTGAATATAACAGTTTATGGAAGTCATCTATATTCCCTTTGAGGAGAAAATACAAACAGCAACAAAAGTATTAGAGTAGGATATGTTCAGATAATATGGCAAATGGCAACAGTACCTGAACAACTAAAACATATACTCACATATTCCTGTTTTATAGAATAAAACACCTCTAATACGTGTCAGGAGTGCCAATATTGCATTCACTTAGACTCAGAAGCATGCAGCTCAATGAAATAGTATAAATTGAATGTTGCACTTACCTGTTTAAGAACTACTTCAGTCAGTTTTCTCCTTCCTCTGTGAAAAACAGAGACAAACAGAATTTAACATCAGGGAAAATAACATACAAAACCAGCACTAAGTTATCATCTTAAAATTGAATTATTTTGTTCTTAGAAGAAAAAAGAAAAAAAAAAAAAAGGACATCACAGGTTTTTCAAAAGTAACAAACATTTTATTACTGAAAATGTCACTTTGGCAGAAACAGAGGAAAGGTATTCCAGGTTTTCTTTTCAGTAAGTCAAATATTTACATTAAAATAGAAGTGACTTAAAATATTCAAAACAAAGTTTCATGGTGAAATGTGGATATAGGAGAAACAGGTTTCAAAAGATATGTAGTGAACCATGAAACCTGAAACTCAGCAGTTAAATTACAAAGACGGATTTATACAGTTAGTACAAAACTGAAATATTACTAGAGGAATCAAGAGCTCCTATCAGCAGAAGACCTATTTTACTTTTATTGGATACATCTACACCATAGCATACCTTACAAGGCTTTATCTTTAAAAAAAAGCTTTTCACTGTGATTGATAAGCCTATGTAGAGGTCTATACCATACACTGCTACAACCAGACTGCTTTCAGCATTTATACTAAACTAGATATTTCTAGCCCATATTATTATGAAGACAAACTGTTATAAAAGGCTCTCTAGACAGCAAAAAACTCAACTTACTAGAATTCAGTGAAGATACTATAGTCTACTGAGACAAGAATTAAAGAAAATAAATCTTTAATTGAAGAAGGTGAATATAAATAATTAACAATAAATAATAGAAATTTTAACACATTGCAGTAACTGTAAAAAAAATCTGTTCCAACAGAAGGGGAACCCATAAAATTACAAAATAATAATTAAAAAAACCCACATTTGGTATGTTTAGCCTAAAAATACCACAGAATTAATTCTAACAAAGAATATCTCTTAGTATCCTGCTTACTCTGACATCACTAGATCTTTCAGAGGAGCTATTAAAACACCTTAAGAAAACCACTGCTTATGTATAAGTAATTCAATACCCTAGATGATGGACAGCTACCTATTTAACACCTGGTCCTAAGAAAAGGCTACTTGTTCCAATTCTACTGGTGTGAGTTATTCTGGAAGAAAATTAAATTGGCTTTAAGGGAAAAGGGTTGCAGTTGCATGTAATTAATAAGAAAACTCCTAAGAGAAGGGGGGGGGGGGGGAGAATAGTAACGAGGAGGTTGCTCAGAAAACTGTAAGAAAGTTAGTTCCTCAAGATCTATGTATTGGTTAAGAAAAGATACTCAGAAAAGAATTAGCAGTTAGTATCTACAGTTACAGATATTCACAGTTTAAATAGGCTGTGTATCACTACCACAAATCTGGTTGACAGCCTTCCTATATTCTACTGATACACGCAGAAAAGCATAGCTGAGCCTCCATAAAACCAAGGAAGAACATGTTAAGAGTTGTTGCTGCAGGCTGTATTTGCTTGAAAGGGGCTATGCAGGAAATAAAATATCCCTCTGTTTCTGATAAAACAGAATAATGCTAAAAAAAGAAATTCTTATAAGAGAAATAATTTATTTCATTAATTAATAAGCAGCAGGTTCTATTATGGAACTAAATTTTGAATAGCATCCATGTCATATAATATACAGCTACTTTTTAAACAAATTTTCACCGAATGTCTCTTCAAGTATAGATTAGTATGCAAAAAGATGATCTATAAAATTATATTTCTCTTTATGAACTGTTATAAAAAACCATGATAGACTTTGGGCACAGAAAAGTCTTTGGATAGTCTACAGGAAGTGTAGTCAAAGTATGTACAGATGTTACTGAAAGATAAAAAACAACAAAACAAAGTATAAAGCTATTTGGAGGGAATCTGAAAAGGAAACAATACCCGGCTGACACTTACAGTAAGAGAAATCTCTATAGTAGTAGAAATGGGATGAGCTTTAAAGAAGATGGGCTTCCAGTTGCCATAGACCTTGGTGCTTTACTATCCAAGCTAATGTCTTAAGTTTTGTAGGCATACTGCAATAATTGCTGCTACTGGAAGGGAACAAGTGGTACCACCAGAGAGAGGGCATATACTGAAGGAAACACTGAGGCCAGGTAATTGGCCTTTGCAGAGGTTGTTCAGGATCCACCCATCTCCTGCAGAAATTCCTTTCTGAAACTATCTTTGTTACTGAACCGGGTGGTCCTAGAGAAATCTAATTTGTTTCCTTAGGAAGAAACCCTTAGGCTGCAGTGTCTTAATGTCTCTTCTGTCGTGCAAAGCAGAGAGCATCAGAAAATAGCACACAACAGGGGAGCCAGCAGAGGTTACGCAGCAGATTCTGGAGCCTCTTTGGGCTCTGGCTCATTCTGACTATACCCTTAGAACTGAAAATAATACTGCTACTTCTTTAAAAACAAAAACAAAAACAAAACCCAAACAAACCTGATGCAGTTTTTATAATCTTTAACCAAAGATCAAATGGGTGTTAACTGTGTTTGTAATTGTGGTTTAACCCCAGCCAGCAACTAAGCAACACCCAGCCGCTTGCTCACGCTGCCACAGTGGGACAGGCGAGAGAATCGGAAGAGTAAAAATGAGAAAATTTGTGGGTTGAAATAAAGACAGTTTAATAGGTAAAGCAAAAGCTGCGCATGCAAGCAAAGCAAAAGAAACAATTCATTCACTACTTTCCATCGGCAGGCAAGTGTTCAGCCATCTCCAGGAAACGGTTACTTGGGAAGACAAACGCTGTAACTGCAAACATCCTCCCCTTCCTTTTTCTTCCCCCAGCTTTACATGCTGAGCGTGACGCCATATGGTGTGGGATATCCCTTTGGTCAGTTGGGGTCAGCTGTCCCAGCTGTGTCCCCTCCCAGCTTCTTGTGCACCCCCAGCCTCCTCGCTGGTGAGGTGGGGTGAGAAGCAGAGACGGCCTTGACTCTGTGTAAGCACTGCTCAGCAATAACGAAAACATCCCTGCATTATGAGCACTGTTTCCAGCACAAATCGAAAACATAGCCCCACACTAACTACTATGAAGAAAATTAACTAGCCTAGCCAAAACCAGCACAGTAATACATGCTTTATATTTCATCCTTTTAAAAACAATTCACGATTGTAGTGACTGCCTATACCACATCAGTTTGCTTGTGGCCCTAAAAATTCAACTTGCTGCTAAAATATTACACTTATTTACAGGAAAGTTTGCTGGTGGAACTATCCCCTTCTCCTTCTCACAGCTCACATATTAAAACATTGGGAGAAAATAAGGTTTCATGTGTTTGACTTTTATTTAAAAATACAGATAAATGTGAACCTTTATATCCTCACAGCAAGAAGAAACATAAAGATCAGAACCCATGCTTCAGTAGATGCCATGACAGAAACCAGCACTGAAACCCTGCCCTTCAGTTTGATTTCCAAGTGATTAAAAAAAATAAAAGATGCTTCTGGCAAATAGCCTTCCAGTACATGCTGTTAGATGAGGTCCCAACCACAACATCAACACATCGAAATGTACTCCTTACATATGAGTACTCGGCATCAGAAACATTGCACCTGAAATAAAAAGAGTCATTGCAGAGTATTGCCAAATTCTGGTGAATAGTAAAAGCAAAAAAAGGCAACATAATTTCCAGGGTTATTAGCGTACTCATACCAACTTTGTAACAGTAACCGAATGCGTGTGTGCATCAAAGAATAGCTTTTTACCATTGGCAGTACAGCCCACCTCCTTTCTTTTTTCCCTAGTGCTGTCTTTGCCCATCTGCTTCACCATCCACTGGCAGTGGCTGTGGCCCTCTTCTTCCAAAAGGAGTCCTCAGGGGACAGAGCAGTAAGGTTTTAACTGCTCCATGAAGACTTCGTTTTCAGCAAATAAAAATCTATTTGTCTTTCCTTTGCTTCTTTGAACATCTGGAGAGCTATGCTCTTTCTGGCAAGGTTGAGAGCTTATAGGTAAAAGAGGCAAAAACGTTATGCCAAGGCAGGAAAAGAGGTACAAAGATCTTACTTCAGCAGAGGAATTGGAGGAAACTGAGAAGAAAGGAGCATTTATCTTCATAGCTCACAGACAGCTGCAAAGGCAGCTCTTTAGCTGCTCACATCACTGAGTTTGTTCAAGTTTGAACAGTGTCATCTGACTTTACAACTTCCAGCCTTCATTGTGCTGCTGTATAAGTCTTTTTTTTCTTCTGGCCAAACCATAAAGTGTGCATGTCTTTTAAAGATCCTGTTCTTTAGAAATAAGTCTTAAGGTAACCTTCACTCCTTCCAAGGCATCTTCAGATCAGGCAAATGCCCGAGCAGTTTGCAGAGGCTTCCCGGTAGAGGCTATGGACAGGACACAGACAGAATGAAAGACCTGCTAGGACAACCATTGCAGGTTGAGCAGGGCAAAGATAGGTGCTATCGGAAGAAGTGGGTCTCGGATTACGCATATTACTCACACAATCAGCGAACCAGCCCTAGTACTAAATTATTTTTATTTTCACAGATGAGTTGGCTTTACGTGTGAAATGACAAAGCCTGTTTTTTTTTCTAATCAAAGTTCCACACACAGAAGTGCTGGTAACCACAAATAATGAAACTCATTTTCACAAGATGTCAGTGAAATCTTCAGATCAAAAGATGAGTAAGAATGAAAAAGGCTACCTGATATTCATGAATCTGGGAAGTTTATTAGCCATAAAGTGGCTAGTGCCAGCAAACTGTACCCCTGTCTCAAGGACTGAACCAACTGGAAACCACTAGCTGCAGTGCAAAGTGCAGTTATTGCACATCTGTTCTAATAGGAGGTTGCTTTTACCTCATCTGAAGACAATAACTTTGACAAAGACCAATTTTGGAAACAGGAAGCTACAGGGCCTGATCTGATGTGGTAATTCCAGTGAGATAACTAGGCTTTCTCTGTTAGTTCTGCAATCCTGGAAAAAAAGTGGTTTGATATGATGAGATTAAATAGAGAAGTGTGCACTACTCTGAGGAGTACCAATTCTTGTTCTTTTTGTCAAGAGAGCAACTTCTTAGATGATGCTTAACAACAGCAATAAACAAACACTCTGTTAAAGGACATCCTTTCAGCGACCTTAATAATTTCGCGTGTTGTGCACGTAGCATTAATGACTACATCCATACTGCTGGATTACACAATGCATGTGCATATATTCAATCTTACCTTCTAGGCTCGGAGTTCAGAAAAAGAAAAGCTGCTAACAATGATGTAATGTTGACTCCTGTCACGGTTTAACCCCAGCTGGCAACTAAGCACCGCACAGCTGCTCGCTTATGCCCCCACAGGGGCATGGGGAGAGAAACTGGAAGGGTAAAAGTGAGAAAACTTGTAGGTTGAGATAAAGACAGTTTAATAGGTAAAGCAAAAGCTGCATGCACAAGCAAAGCAAAACAAGGAATTCATTAACTACTTCCTATCAGCAGGCAGATGTTCAGCCATCCCCAGGAAAGCAGGGCTCCATCACGCATAACAGTTACTTGGGAAGACAAACGCCATCACTCCAAACATCCTCCCCTCCCTTCTTCTTCCCCCAGCTTTACATGCTGAGCATGACGCCATACGGTGTGGGATATCCCTTTGGTCAGTTGGGGTCAGCTGTCCCAGCTGTGTCCCCTCCCAGCAACTTGTGCACCCCAGCCTACTCACTGGCGGGGTGGGGTGAGAAGCAGAAAAGGCCTTTACGCTGTGTAAGCACTGCTCAGCAATACTAAAACATCCCTGCATTATGAGCACTGTTTCCAGCACAAATCCAAAACATAGCCCCATACAAGCTGCTATGAAGAAAAATAACTCTATCCGAGCACAACTCCATAAATGTTAATGACTGGAAAAAACACTTCTTGCTGCTCAGGCCCTCCTACCTACAGTCTTCAATGGACTCTCCAGTACTACTGCAAAACTCAGATATTATAAAGGAAAAGTTTAACCTTAATTTAAAACGCAGCATAATTCTAAGATTAAGTGTGTTTAAGTTTATTACTACAGTTAAAGTCCTCATTGCCTCAGGTTAAATCTAAAAATTGCTTGACTAGGCGCTGTCAAGGCGGAAAAAATATTACCATCGATTTATGAACTGGTGACAGTGATTCACAAATTCTGTGACTTTCCACTTTTCCAGCTGGCAAGGTCCTACAAATGCTAGAGAAGAGGCATAGACCTCTCTGAGGAAGGTTTAGGCCTATGACCAGTGAATCCAAGTCCGCCACACATCTCCCATTACTGTCTCAATCACATGCTGTGTGTCACCGAACTACTTATTATCCGGTCAATAACGGGCGCATACTTAGCAACTGGAAAAACAGGATTTGGGAGAGGGCTTTCTGTCATACGTGCCCCTGAGCAGAGCTCAGCACAACTGTGTTGACACGGTTCCTTTCCCAACCCGCAGCAGCGGTGCTTCAGGCTGCTACAACAGCACCCGGGGGATCGACTGGCCCTGAACCGAAAGCGTCGGATACAGGACACGAAACGGCCACTAGAAAAGGACTTACAAGAAAACAGGATCTTTAATATCCATCTTCCCACACCAGCAAAATTAGTTAAGAAAACTCAGTTCTGTACTGCGCACGAGTTTACATTTGTACCCATCACCTGTGGGCCCGGTGTGGCATCGCTTGCAAATACGAGACTCAAAGCTATTTTACCAATTTTCTGCCTGACTAGAGAAAAAGCAAGCTTGTTATGGGCAAGATTATTAGGTGTCCTGGTGTGTTTAGTGCTGGTAACTTTTCCCGAGGAAAAGCAGGAAAAGAGGGCGCCCGGGTGAAGAGAGGGCAGGGGTACAAGAGTGCGCGTCTCTGCTGTTAAAACCTGTGGCCAGTGTTTAAGCCCTGGAGCTCATTCCGTCCAGAAAACGGAGCCTCCACTGGGGGCTCGTTGGTCCGATGGCCCCCTTTTTGCTGGTCAGGACCAACCCGCACGCCCCGAAGCCCTGCTCCTTCTCCAGCTCGCCGGAGCCGGCGGGACTCGGCCCGGCCCACACGGGAAACCCGGCTCCCGGCCTCAGCGGGACGCCTCCAGCCCGCCGGGGAACGGGGCTCCGCCACCGCCCGCCCTCCCGCCCCGAGGGCGCGGCAATGGCGGGTAACGGCCGCCCAACGGCCGCGCCCTGACGAGAGCGGCGGGGGCCCCGCCAGCCCGAGGAGAGGCCCGCTTCCCGGGCGCTGTCCCGCCGCCGCGGCGGGCAGGAGGGGCCGGCTGCGCCCCGCCAGGAGCGGAGAGGAGCGGAGCGGAGCGGGACGGCCTCGCCCTTCCTCCTCCCCCCGCGGCGGGGGAACGATACCCGACCTGACAGCGCGGCGGCCTGGGCGTGTTCTGCGCGGCCCACCCAGCCCCGCAGGGCGGGGCGGTGCCGCCCTCCGGCCAGGCGGGAGCAGCTGCGGCGGGTGGTGGGAGCGGCTGTCAGGCAGCGGACGGCGTGTGTGGGGCGGGCAGCCATGCGGCGCTGGAGGCTCCTTCCCTTGGTGGTGCTCCTCGCCGTCCTGGTCCCCGTCAGAGGTGAGGAGGGGCGGGCGGCGGGGAGCGGTCCTGCCGCGGACCCCCGCTGCCCCGCCGGGCTTGGGGAGGGACCGCTCCCCTGCGTCTCCGTCCCCGGGGCGGGGGCCGAGCGCTGCCGCTCGGCACGGAGGCGGGGGGGGTTGGCGGAGCGGCCCCCGGGACGAGAGGAGCCCGGGCGGGAGCCGGGCGGGTCCCCGGGCGCCGGCTGCCCGTGTCTGTCCCGGGCAGGGAAACGGCGCGCTCTCCCTCCAGCCCTTTTTTGGGTTGTTTTTGTGGTTTTGTTTTTTTTTTTTTTTTTCCTATTAACTAACTGGAAAAGCATTCCTGAGCTCTCTGCCCGCCTCCGGCGCTGGAAAGCTTGTCTTGTTTTTAATCTCTTCGGTGAATACGCCAGGGGGGTCCTTGAAGGGGGCTGGGAGGGGGTTTCAGGGCGGGGGGGAGCTCTGCCGGAGGTCGGCTTCCATTTTAGGAAAGAAAGCGGAGTTATGGTAATTCCAGGGCATCAGATAGTTAATCACCGGAAAATCTGCTGTCACACGATAGCCTTTAAAAAAAAAAAAAGATTTTATTACGGTAAAAGTGCGGGATAAAACACACCAGTGTATTTTCTGAGAAGCTTGTCACGGCTTCAGTGTGTGTCAGGGACGATTTTCTTGAACCCTGATCAGAACGGTGTGTATGTAACCGCACGTTGGTATTTGGTAGAAGGAAACAGTTTGGGCAGGGGAGAAAAGTAGCAAAGTTCCCAATACCAAGTTTGTTCCAGGAGGAAGACTCGTAAACTGGAATATGCAGTGCAAACTGTCACTTCCCATTTATATGACTTATTTCTAAGAAACTTTCTTTTTTTTACTATGTTAATAAGCATACTCGGTGCTATGCCTAGGTATCTTCTTTCAGATGCTTTGTAAAAGTAATGTTTCAAAACTTAGATATCTATCTCTTCACTGCAAGAGAGAAGGAAAAATACGTGTTCCTAGCTTTGACTGGAAGCTGTAGATACTGCATGCAAGATGCCAGATAAGCAGTTTGGCATCAAGCCTGATTGAATTCAGTTCTTCTGCTGTGGCCTTACTGTGGTCTTAACTGCTAGGTTAGCAAAGTTGGGCTCTTAGAAAAATAGTACAGTTTTACAGTAACTGCCTTTAAAACTGACAGATGATTCAGGCTGCTAAGATTTACATGTCATCTTACTACTCATGTGGAAAACTGGCTCCTCTACCTCTGCAAGCAGTCCTCACGGTCATGGACAGCAAGATCTTTGGTGTGATGCTCTTAAGAAGAGGAAGTATTTGGAGTCACTCAAAAATAGTCTTTCTATACTTTCTGCCAAGAAGTCTGGAGGTGAAGAGAGTCTGTCCGGTTTCTCCTTCACCGGAGGGAAGGTGCACAAAAACTGCCTTCAGGGGTTTTGTTTTGAATTCTGAGGAAAACGATGCTACATTTTTAACAGATTGCTCTTAAAAAGCTGGTTAATTTATCTGGGTACAGGTTAATGCTGATAATATGAACCAAGTAGATAGGTTGTAATTATTTTGGACACTTTTTCCTTAAACAAAATGCATAAGAATTCAAGAACTGTTGAGAATGTCAGCCTGGGCAGGGTGGGGCCCTTCAGGGGAATTTCAGGTTTGTGGTGGTGCAATCTTAAATTAAAATAAAGGCAAACCCTGAATTACGTACTTTTGAAAATTTTAATTTCGCTGTTGGTAGGCTATCTGTAGTCTGAATTTGCAGAATTGCTATAGAAAGTTAAGGATCTTACCTTACTAGCAGTTCAGCTGTTGTGCGACAATTTGGAGGTGACTGGTTTCACTGGGACTGCTTGCTTCACGATTCAAATGGACCAGTCTGTGCCTCAGGACTGAGAACTTCTTCTGGGATCATCCATTTTAGGCACGTGAAAGCTGTTCGTGTTGAAGCAATATTCAACATATTATGTGGATTTGAATGTATTATTAGGCAAGGGTGAACTTTGTTATTTGGGCTTGCATAGAAAAAAAGCTTGCAGTTTTAACCTCAAAACTGGTATTCAAGTGTTGTTTCATTTACCAAGTATGAGCTCTGCAAGTCAGGCAAAGCTGGAATTTAGATATCTTTGGAGCTGGATCCAGAGGAAGGTCGAATGTGAGTTTTTGTATCCTCAGTTCCTATAGGCAGTCTAACAGCTTGCCCCTGCTGAGGAGCGGGATCTTTCCACTTCTCTCCTGTGTTTGGTCTGGTGCCCACTGGGGCCTGTACTGAGATGATTCAGCTTGATAAGTCAGCAAGTGACTAATCTGGTGCACTGAGTTTGCTCTGTGCGAGTGTTTGATGGGCGCTAAAACCAGCTCACGGGAGTGGCAGGGCCCAAGCATCAGAGAGTGGAAGCGAGGTGGGGGCAGGAGGTTTCCGGCTTTGCCTGGCTGTGAAGGGTGAGACCGGCTCAGCCATCTTACATCTGCAAAACCACCAGGCTAGCCCAGCATCTAATCTTGGGCATCTGGTCTTCAAAATACAACATAAAAAAAAGTATTAGGCAGCAGATCTTCTGTACAATTTATGTGAAGAGCACAGCAGAAAGAGAATTAAACAAAAAAATCCATACGTGATGAGCGGCAGAAAACTGCTGCACGCAGACACAAGTTTCCCTTATCTACTGTAGAAAGATCAAGGCATAAAAAGCTGTCTGCTTACTAAGGATCTCAAGTTTGGACTCGGGAACACATGTTTTAAGTATCCTTTGCAAGATTTGAGTAGAACTTGTTGATTGAAACTTGGTTGCCACAAGAAACAGTTGTGAACACCGGGAGGTGAGCAAAATACATGCTGGAAGCTGAGGTATCTATGTTGTAAGATCAGTAGCCTAAGGTGAATTAAAAGCGGAGATCCCTTATTCGTAAGACCGCTGTAATTACAGCGCTACAAGCAAAGGGAAGGAAACTCTTGTGCCCCTGACTTCTTGTTGAGGCAAGTCAGCGTTGAGAAAAATGACTAGATGGATGAAAGATGGTGAAATGAGCCTGTCTGTAATGTAGTAGATGGAGATTTCAGCTGGGGCAGGGAGGTGGCGCAGGGACTCCTGGAGACTGATCTCTGCTTTGTGGGCTCTGGAGTTGTTTGCCTTTTAAATCTAATTAAAAACAAACAAACAAACAAAAACAAACAAACAAAAGAAAACACCAAAAAAAACCCAAAAAAGCCCCAACCACACAACTTTCTTTCAGTTGAACAATTTTAGAAGCGGTGCTAGTGTGCATACATGGCAGCACGAACTTGAAAAGTGCAGCACGTGTTTCTCCATCTTTCTGTTTCCTCTAATTTGAAATGGGTAAGAGGGTTTTTTTATATGTTGTTATTGATATAAAATGGCCACTGCACTGCAACATCAAAATGACATCATGGCAATAGTCCTTAAGCTTTCCATAGTTACAGTGACTTAACTTGGCAAGAGTTAAGTGTGACTCAGCCTACTGCCATCCAGCCAAGACCAATTTCAATATTTTCCTGATGTTACTCTGGTGCATGTGATGGGGTTGCCTGCACTTGAGAAAGGGCTCTGCTTTAACTCTTGCTGTCTTGAACCTCTTGCTGCAATCAGCTTGTATTTTATCGGGTGACAGCTGTGTTAGTGAAATGTGGTAATAATAGTAATCTTCATCGGTTAAGATCATCTTGCCAGGGGCAAGCCAAACTGCTTTTCCATGCTCTGGCACACGAACCTACTCTTTGGAGTCTAGTAAAAGTGTTTTGAGAGAATGTTATGAGCAAAACAGTCTGAACTCAAGGAACTTTTACTTAAATTAGCTTACTGTCAGTTAACACAAACTTCTAATCATGGATTTGGGAATTGAGAGAAAGAAAATCAAACCCCTAAGGTCCTCCCCCTTCCCTACTTCCAACTTAAGCCAAACACCCCTACCCACCCCATCTCTACTTCCCTGGTTTTCACTGCAGGTTACGCTCAGCCCATCCCCTGCTCTTTCGGTGAGGTGACGGGCAGAGCAGGAAGGTCATATGCCTAATGGTTTCTTTCTGCTGCTCCTCCTTGCTTCCTGCTGATTTTCGTCTGCTCTTCTTTGCTTCTCAGTGTCCCTGCCCCAGTGAGGGTCGCTTATGGTCCCTCAGGGCTGTTCCTGCCCTGGTGTGGGTGGCCCTGGTGTGGGTGGCCCACAGCTGCAGTCCCTCAGGGGTGTCCTTGCCCTGATATGGATGGCTTATAGCTGCAGTCCCTCAGGGACGTACCCTGTTGGCATGGCACCTCTCCTGCCCAGAGCACATCTACAGCCACATGTCCCCTCTGCAAGTCTCTCAGACCATCTCCCCATGTGTCTCCTGTCCCTGATGGCTGATGCTTTTTCTTATGTGTGTGCAAGCGGGAATACTCTGTGCTCCTCTGACCAGTTGAAAGTTTGGTGCGCACCATCAGTGTCAGTGCCAACGTGACACGACTTTAAGCAGCACGGGGCAGTTCGTGGCATCTTTCCAGACACGGCAGCCTGCAGCCCTCTGCTGCTGAAACCTTGCCCAGTTCATGCCCCATACGTTCTTGAGCAACATGTACCAAGGAACTGTTTGGACATGCATCTTGTCTGCAAAGACATACATCTTGCATCTCCAAAACACATGGCATAGTTTATGAAGTAAAATAAGATTATTTATCATATGTAACAGCACATATTTAATTTCATTATCACTTTTTCAAAGGCTACCTAGTAGGTAATTCCTTGTCCTCAAGTGATACGGACTCCTTCCTTGGAGATTTCAATTGCTGCAGGAGGATAGATGTGAACTTGTGTCTCAATTCTGGTGTCCTCAGAGCTGGCTGGTACTTTGTCACCAGCTGAACTTGGGTTATATGGTTTTCTGCAAGGCTGCTGTGACAGGTTCCTACTTTTATGTTAACTAGCTCCCCCCCAGCTTCGTAGAGGTGAGATTCCCTTTCCCTGGAGTGGGGTTTCAAGTAAGCCATTGTATCATGCTACCTTTCCAGATGCCTGGGGATTAGAGAGAATATGATATACCTGCGCTGTTCCAGTCTTCCCCTCATTCTTGGACAGCTGCGGTTTTAAAATGACTACTGCTATCTGAGTCTAGCCAAGGCTGCATTCCATCATGCCAACAAATAAGTTTGTTTGTTCCATCTAGGGTGCTGCCTAAATTTTCTTTCCAAGTAGAAAAGCTTCTAGCAACCCATTGCTAGCTTTGCCACTGTGAGGACACAGCACCTGCCGGTGTTGCTGGAGAGAAGGGGGTCGATCTACTTGACAGGCTTCTTCAAACTTCCCTTTCTCCCACCACACACACTGGTTCATCATTCATACTTTCCATGTGTGTTGTAGTATTCTGCAGATCTCACATTGCCTAGTTACTTGCACTATGGCTTCCTGAGACAAGTCTAAGCTGCATTCTCTGCCCCAGTACATAAGCAGCGGTTTCGTGGACTTGCCTGGCTAAAAATAGCTTTCCTTTCTGCCTACACCCGAAATCTATGCTGGCAAGTTGAGCTAACTGGTCAGCCTGGTTATGATGTTTCTCAAATTGCCTTTGAATTTCAGATATGCGCATTAACACCATGTGTTCAAGTAGATGTTTCTCTGAGTAGCTGTTGTATTACTTTCCATTCTTCTGCTGCTGAAAGTGGTTTTCCTCACTGCTGCTGGTTATCATGATTCCAATCTTTGAGCCATTTCTGCACCACGTTAATGATCACTCGGGTGTCTGTGTGTATGTATACTCAGGGTCACTGATGCTCCTGAGCATGTTCCAAGGCAACTCCGAAGGCCATTACTTCTGCTGACTGATAAAGATTACTTGTTGCCCATTACTTAGTACTTCTTTCAGAGTTTTTCCTCTAATCAATACATCATCGATGCAGTGGAAAAATTCTCTAGAGGTATGTTGCTTTAAGGTTTTGTGGATGATGTCATGGCAGATGGTAGGGCTGTGTTTCCTCCCCTTGCAACAGCCGGTTCCAGATATATTGCACACCATTGCAAGCGAAGGCAATTGAGGTCTTCCTTGTTCAGCCAGAGTGATTGAAACGAAAGCATTTGCAACAGCAGTTGTAACATACCAGGTATATTCTTTGGCTTCTGGCTCATGCAAGAGCGGCAGCATGCCTGGAACTACAGCTGCTAATGCAGCAGCTATGTCGTTCAAAGCTCTGATGTCTGTTGTTAACTGCCATTCTCCAGTATGCTTCTGGACAGGCCGAACAGGACTATTGTAAGGCAAATGTGTTTGAGAGCCCCCTTCCCCATGTTTTTCCCGGGAATCTGTTACTAATTACTTTTTAAATATCACTAGCGACCTCTTAATCAGTTCAATACCTCTTTCAGCAAATTATTTGGGTTGCTAAGGGAAGAACAACTGGGTCTATCTGTGTGCATGCGACATCGTTGGGGTCAATCAGAGTCCCATAGCTGGTTCCCTCCTGTACAAAGCACACTGCCTATACCAAAAGCCTGAGGCCTTCCTGTCTCATCTGTCCATCTACAATGGTCAAGAAAGTCAAGCCCAAGGAGAGCGGAGGCAGTAGGGGCGGTGGCAACAGGTAGGGGCTACCAATCTTGTCTATTCGAACTGAGGCTCCCTTCCTCTAGAGGTAGACATGTGTTTTCTCCTTTTACTCTGTGAATAACTACTCATTCATCACTGCTACACAAGGGCAATAAGGTGCATTGAGCACCAGTATCCATTAGGGCATGGTGTAGATGGGGCCAAGGGGTGCCTGGCCACCTTACCCAGACAGCCCAATAAATTTGGTTATCTGCACCTGCTGCCAGGCTAGCAGCAAGTCCCCTCCCAGTGCAGTGAATTGAGATGGGTTGTCAGAACAGTATGGGGTCTGGAGGCTGGGGCAGGAGAAGGCAATGGTTGAACTAAGTTCTGACTGCCCTATGCTCACAACTCCTCAGCTGGTAATGCTGCATCTCTGAAGGGCCTTCCACTCGACTCGGTCATACCCTCTCGTTTTCTGTTCAAGAGCATCAGTAAGTCCCAGGATCTAGGACAGGGGCATGCAGAATTCCCATTCTTTCCAGACGTTTTTCCCCAAAATTTACCATTGTCGTGTTTTAACCTTAGTCGGCAACTAAGCACCACACAGCCGCTCGCTCACCCTCCCCCTCGCCCTCCCCCAGTGGGATGGGGGAGAGAATCAGGGAAAAAAGTAAAACCCATGGGTTGAGATAGAGACAGTTTAATAGGATAACAGAGGAAGGAAAAAAAAATAATAATGATAAAAGAATATACAAAGCAAGTGATGCACAATGCAATTGCTCACCACCTGCTGACCGATGCCCAGCACGTCCCTTAGCAGTGATTGCTGCCCCCTGGCCAACTCCCCCCAGTTTATATACTGGGCATGACGCCATACGGTGTGGAACAGCCCTTTGGCCAGTTGGGGTCAGCCGTCCTGGCTGTGCCCCCTCCCAGCTTCTTGTGCACCAGGCAGAGCATGGGAAGCTGAAAAGTCCTTGACTGGTGTAAGCACTACTTAGTGACAACTAAATCATCAGTGTGTTATCCACATTATTCTCATCCTAAATCCAAAATACGGCACTATGCCAGCTACTAGGAAGAAAAATAACTCTATCCCAGCTGAAACCAGGACAACCATACTGCCAGACTCTTGGTATTATCCCTGGCCTTGCTGTGAATCCAATGGCGTGCTCCCTCCAGCATGGTCAGTTATTCCTTGGTCAACAGTGGTCCCAGCATGTTATCAGGCTCTGCAAGTTATTCCCAATACAGAGAAACAGCGTTCCAGCTTGTGTATCTTGCCCCTTGCCTGTCTGTCTGCATCTTATCAGCTGCCGCAGGAGGTCTCTGTGCCACCTTGCAAAAGGACATAGTGGCAACAACAGTGCTGAGTCAGCTTTTCTGCACACTTGGGATCAATAGCGCAAAAGCTCATGTTTGGAAGGTTGCTTGGTATCATAAAAACTAGTTTTAGTTTGCCTTTTTGTTAAGAAAAAAAAAAGTCTTGCTTTCACTATATGCTTGTAAATTCTAGTCTGGGAAAGATTTCCCTGCTTGTTGCAGGAAAGCACATTTTTCACATGTTGAAAATAAAAATTACTGTTGAAAATAAAAAACTACTGATACTCATTACAAACTCCTTTTCAGTTGGTTTAGTCTCTGCATTTGATGTGACTGGGGAGCTCAGAAGAATAGGATCCAGAAGATTTTCTACGAAGAATTCCAAAAAGTCATAAGGCAAATTTCTGTGACAGTCCAAGAACTTAGTTCGTCATGGCGTAATGCCTGTTTACTATAGTTTTTCTAAATATAGAACAGTTTTTCTAAATACAGAACAGTTCCTTTAAAATACATAATTAACATGCCAAATGCAGGAATCATTCTAACATGTTTTGGGAAAGGATCGTTTTAAAAGAAAACATTTACTTTTTAAGTCAGGTCTCATCACACAACATCATTGGCTGTATAACAAATGCAGTTGGTTTCCTTTATACAGATTTCAGTCACGTGTGAACAGTCCGCATACTATAAACATCTAAGAAATGGCATCTTTAACTATACTTGTAAAAGAAAAACCTATTGACTGAGGTAACTGTTAATTAACCGCAGGTTTTTATTCCACTCTACTTTCCTCATAGCTTGAGTCTTGTAAAATTCCCATTGGATCTCTTGTTTCTTCGAGATTTTTCACAAGAAATGGCATTCATTTCTTGATGTGTGTAAAGTATCCGCAAAGCTGATTTCAGTTTGAGCCAAAGCGTTTTAATCTCTGTAAAATCAAACTTTGTTTTTAGGATAGCAGTTTTTCTTTCATCAGGTAAATATTATGACTCGGCATACAAGTTAGCCTTTCTATGAAGTAGAAGTTCTTTTCGATTAAACACCCATCAATTTCATTGGTAAAACTGTCATTGGTAAAAATCAGATTTTAATTATAAAACTGTCTTTGTATGCTTTTTTGCTTAACCATAGAAAATATGGCTTGCATCTTTTCTGTTTGTGAAGAAATCCAGTATTTTGAAGGAAAAATAAAGTGAAACATTTGTTAAACTCTGATATTTCCAGGACAGCCAATTCTGCAAGTCTGGTTATACTTTGCAATATTGGCAGTATTTCTGTTTTTATTACTGCCACAAAAATACTACACTCTAAACCTTTTCTATCTGGAAAAAATGGAGTTACAGTGTTTAGACTTATATTTTACCACCACCTGTTTCTTCCCTATGATTTGGAGGGAAATATTGAACCTGTGTGAAGAGGGAAGGGGCTAGTGGTGATAGTAGTAGCAGCATGATGTGGCGAATTAAAAATAAGTGAGGCAAATGTGTCGGGTAGGATACAGTTTTTATTAGAGCTGATACTATTGTTGGACAAACCAGACAGCTCTGGAGGCACACAAGTCCTTGTTAAATTCAGAAACAAGAAGTTTCAGAATAAGGTTTGGGGGAGGAGTTTGGGGAAGCCTATGTGGAAAGCTTTTGGATAAGGCTATCCTTTTCTATATTTCTGTCTGTATCTTTCAATGTTCTGTTTCCTCCCTCGCCTCCAGCTATCCATGCCTGTCTGTATTCTCCCTCTTTGATGCCAGAAATCTCTGCCTGTCTCTGTGTTTCTCAGGACATTCTGGATGCCAGGCATCTTGCAACTGAATCTCAAAATCAGTAGTTACTTCACCAACTGTTCCCTGCCCTCTCCCTCCCCAAACATTGCAAATGGTTATACAGACATCACTTCTTTGGATCAGAGCTGTCCCTGCTTGCCTTAGCCAGCAGGTTTGCAGTCTGATTTATGACATCCCTCCCCCTGCCCCTTTTCAGAAAAAACTTCCAGCTTTCCTTTTTTGCTATTTTGGCTTTCTGTAAAGGCCAGCTCTTTACTGTGCTAACTAAGCAGAGATGTGGACCTTTTCCCCCCCAAAGCTTCAGGCAGGTGCTGTGATTCTGAAGCTTGTGGCTGTAGTGAGCTGACAGCTTCTCTGCATCCAGACCTCTCTGACTTTCTCCTTCTTCCTCTTCCCTGCCCACTGCTTCTTCTACTCCTTTCCCTTGGGTGTTGCCATTGCATCTTTGTCACTGTCTCTACTGCCAGGCCTATACCCAGGCACGGCTCCCTTCAGCTTGCAAATCTTATCTGTCCTGAGCACAATTTTTCCATCCATTCCTGTTGCTTTCCTGTGGTGTTCTACAAAATGAGTAAATTTATAGTGCAGACTGAAGCCTGGCATGTGTAATGGCTGCCTCCAAGTGCTAACACTAGAATATAAAATCCGATGTGCGTTAGATGGTGATACAGAATCAGAGTGGAGATGGTGAAACTGTTTCTTGGGGTGGACATGGAGAATTCTTGATAAAAGTTTTTGTCTATAGCAGAATAGAAGTACTTTCACAAGGTGCACTTGAACTAGAAAGGCTTAAGGTTTCACTGTAAATGCGTTCCAGGTGTTTTGCTGAGCACATGAACACGTTGGAACAACTAAGAACGTAGCCTTGGTACAAAAGGGAAGATTTATCTTGTTCCTCAAGTAACAGTAATGAAGGGTGGGAAGTAAAAAAAAAAAAAAAAATTTTAATGAGAAACAGAAAATAAACCCTCATCTGACAAAACCTGTGCCACATTTCTGGCTTGCCATATAACTGTGGCTGCCACTTAGTTGGATTCTAACTAATCTGTCTATTTTTTTTATCTGTCTGGTTTGGGCAACTAAAACTAGTCACATTGACCTGCGTGCATGCAGTATCTCTGTGTGCATGGCTGTCCTTCAGAAATATTTTTTTAGGTAGTACTTTTGCATGATACGAAGTTAGTTGAAGTAGAAAAAATGAGCCTTCTCCTCCAATGTTCTTCATTGCCCAGAGAGGCAGGCTGCTGTCACATCACCCATCCTGTGGCTGAAGCTAGTCTGCATGTTTCCAAACCAATGCTGGTGTGGTGCAGTAGAGCACAAGCTGTGAAATCCTGGCTCACTGAATTGTCACTTAATGCAACTCTCAATTGATCCCTTAATAGTAAATATTTGCAGGAAGAGAAGTGTTGTTGGTGCTACTGAAACATGTCAACGTTTGAAGTTTGAGCAGAACAATAGGTTTTGTTATAAAATGAGTTGACTGGTGCTAGAACTGATAAAGTCTCAGAGCAATGGATTAAAATATGAGCTGAATCATAGCAAACCACTGTACTGGGTCTGGTTTCCTCTACCCCCGCCTTCCCCACAGGAAACCCTCACTGTAAAACCCAAAGCCTTCCTCTTCTTTATTTTAGCAAAACCTGTAGTAGCTATTTTTAAGTATGCAGATTGAAAAGACTGAAAATCTTTTTAGCCATACCTGAACAAGCCATGATGAAAAAGAGTCTAGAAAAGCAAAGTCAATTTTACTGTTCAGTTAATGTTTCTGACTAGATTACAGATTTTGTTTGAATTTTGCTATTAGTATACAAATTGTTTTGAACTGGTAAGGCTTCTGGTGAGGAAGGTAAAAGAAACAGGCTGTGAAATGAAATTGTCAGCTTACAAGTACCACCAGACATAAAATAGTCCTGCTTACTGCAAGCCATCATTTCAGTGTATTGCTGTAAAAATAAGAGTATTCTTGACTTAGTTTTGTGCACATTGCAAGTGTATATTTCAACCGAATTTTTTTTTAAAGAAGGAATTTCTAAATGGAAGGCCAAGTTCCATTACTTGTTCATCATAAGTTATAATTTAAATTCTTTTTCCTTGATAAGAGTAAGGATTATTTACCACTCTAACTGTTGAATTTTTGGAGCTTTTACTTCACTGGCTGCCAGATCGCAAATCTTAGTTTATTAATATTTCCTTCTTCCTTGTGCTAAAATTTTACCATCTTTCATCTAGTGCAAACCTCCTTAACCTTTCTGCAGCCTCGCCTCACTGCTGCACTTCGCTTTTCCTCTGAGCCCCCTCTGGGACTGCTTTTCCTTCCATCCCTCCCTGCCCCAATCCAAGAGGCTACCAGAGGTGCAGAGTATGAGCAAATAAGGATGCAGACAAAACAAAATGCTGGTGATTCCTGATCGTTTGGTGGGGAGGGAAGCCTCAAGTCTATCATCTGTTTATTGCTGTGTAAAGTGTTTTACTGAATACTGGGATGAGCAGAAAAAGCATGCAAGTCTTGAAGTCATGAAGTCATGGCTCAAGAGATCACACAGTTGCCTTGAAAACACTTCTCCCTTTCTCTGGTTTTGATCTGAAGGTGTTCCTTATTGTCCTGGTTTTGGCTGGGACAGAGTTAATTTTCTTCCTGGTAGCTGGCACAGTGCTGTGGTTTGGATTTAGGATGAGAATAATGTTGATAACGCACCGATGGTTTAGTTGTTGCTGAGCAGTGCTTACACCAGTCAAGGACTTTCCACTCTGCCCGGTGCACAAGAAGCTGGGAGGGGGCACAGCCAGGACAGCTGACCCCGACTGGCCACAGGGCTGTTCCATACATATGTATGGAACATACATATGTTCCATACATACGTATGGCGTCATGCCCAGTATATAAACTGGGGGGAGTTGGCCAGGGGGCAGCGATTGCTGCTCCGGGACGTGCTGGGCATCGGTCAGCGGGTGGTGAGCAGTTGTATAGTATATCACTTGCTTTGTATATTATTATTGTATTATTATTATATTATTATTACTACTACTACTGCTATTACTACTATTTTATTTTACTTCAATTATTAAACTGTTTTTATCTCAACTCACGAGTTTTCTCACTTTCACCCTTCTGATTCTCTCCCCCATCCCACTGGGGCGGGGGGAGTGAGTGAGCAGCTGCATGGTGCTTAGTTGCTGGCTGGGGTTAAACCACGACAATTATACAATTCTGAAGAGTTTGCAACCTGCTTGGATAAAACAGGTTTCTTAAATTAAAGACTAATCTTTTGATTAACTGCCATTATAGTCTTTCCAGTGTATTTAACTGTTAATTTTTGGTGCTGGCTTCAATTTGTTGTTATCCCAGTGAGGCTTAACGTTCATGAATCTGTTCATGAACGTGAGAAGACCGAGTGTTCAAGGGACCTTGAATTGTGTGCCCCTTCCCAGCCCCACCGTCTCCTCTGGTGTCCATGTTAGTGCCATCAGTGTGTATATTGCTCCACAGTTACCAAACTATAGTTTCAACTGCTTGTGATATGGCCACTGTTTTGAAGTATATGCCACAGAGCAAGAAGTTTCACAGATGTCGGTCAGCTGTGGAAACGTTCTTGCCAAGAACTGCTGAAGATATTACTATTGCTAGATGTCTGCTAGCGAGAGGCTAGGACCAAAATATAGAATTTCAAGGGTAAATATTTATTCATGCACATGAGGTGTCCCAGACAAATTGGGGTACCCTGAATGCAGTTTTACACAGGATACTTATACCCTTCAAATGTTCAGGTACATGATTTGACTAATCACTTGACACCTACACTACTGATTACTAATCATAGTAAAACTTCAGAAAGCAGCTATATTTCTGCAGCATTCTTGCTGCTTGTCTATTGATCCAGACATCCCTGAAGTCAGTCTTGCTATAGTTACCTACGATGACAGCTGACACTTGGAGGGTTTCAAAGAGGTGTTAGAGGGGCTAGGATGCTGGCATTGTCTTGGTTGTCCAGGGGTATCTTTTATCCTTCATGGACAGCTCTAAGCTTCCGAGAAACAAAGCCCTTATTTACAGGGCCAAGCTGTCCTTTGGTTTCTTTTACTTAAGCATGAACAATATCAAAGTCTCCAGTAAAATTTAACTATCTCACTATGTTGCAATGTATAATGTGAACTAATATATATTAACAAAGTTTTCACTTTCATACTATAAAGACTGACTGATATAATAGTTAGGGAAGGGAACTTTCATAACAAGAGTAAATGTAAGCCTTGTGGTAAGAATGCACCTGGTTATGGAAATCTAGACTACATGAGTAGTAGCTGCAAGGCTTGTCAGCTTTGTGAAAGCTTAAAGTCCTGTCTATCCAGCAGCTTAAACTTTGAAGCTGTGGACTGTGAGCAACGTGTACTTAAAGGATTTTGGTTTCTTAGGCTTATAAAAAATTAACTACTGACATTTCTTATGACAAGACAGAATTTCAAAAGTGGCTGAATGCGAGGTAGGTGCACACTGGCTGCTTGATCTTGGTGAGATTTGAGAACAGGGTTTCCTAATACTGCTTCAGAGTTCCCAGCCCAGCCCTGGCACAGGTTTCTGAAGAGGCAATGATGGAGATCAGAGGTGTCTCGGCCCATCGTGCCTGCTCCATGAGCCTCCCTGTGGAACGGTGATTGTGCTGGCACCTGAGACTTGGGAAGAGGGGCAAGGGGTGCTCCTTGCCTGCCCCAGGGGCAGAAGGACAGGGCTGGCTTCCACAGGTGCTGTGCTGAAGCAAGAGAAGTCAGTGGCAGTGGTGGCCCCAGGTGTGGGCTGACACTGCACAGCTGGGGACTGGCATTGCTGACATCGAGTAACTGCATGCTTAATGCACAGAATGACGCCTCTGTGGTTTAGGGCTACTACGAGGAAGAGTACCAAGAACTCAAGAGCAGTTACCTAGAAGGCTGAAAATTTCAGTGTGCCTAGCACTTGCAGGTACAAGTGCTAACATGCAGGCTTTAAATAACGTTAGGCTAGGCAATATTTAATCAAACACCTTCAGCCTTCGTCAAGAGTATGCTGCACTTGAATGCAGACAAGACTATGCTTCTGTCTGCCAGTCATATTTTGCCTTAGTCCCTGAATTTACACGAGAGGAAGCTTAGCATTTCTTTTTGGAAAATACTTTATTGGAACACTCACTAATTTTAGTAATGCATTTCTGCTTGGTAAGGTCAAGTACTTAAGTGAAATAGCAATAAGCATAGTATATGGCATTTAGAGTCTTGAAGCATGGTCAGGCCCTCCTGAAGTTACAGGTAAGAAGAAATGAGCAAAAATCAAATAAATATCTCCAATATCTTTTCATTTGTTGACATCTGGATTCAGCACCTTTATTAAAGCACCCAATTCTTCAAAATTTTCCCATCCTTTTTGATTCAGGGAAAAAAAAACCACCCTTTTTGCAAAACCCTTTTCTTCTCTTCCCGCTTCCTATCCAAATGCCCCTAAACTTGTCATTTCTTGATGCAAGTGCCATGCTTCTGTCACCCAAATGTTCTTCTAACAGCATTTGTTAATGGAGCTTAGGTTTCTGCTTAAGAACTTCATGAGACAGAGCAATGTATTTCTGTTTGTGTCTGTAAAAAGAATTGCAGAGGGATAGAGTGATTTATTTTATCTGCAGTTATATGAGTTCTGTAGCACAAGGAATTTAGTCCAGTGACTGGAACTGGCCCAAGTCACAGAATCAGAGGGTGCTGAGGCTGGAGGACACCTCTGGAGACCTTCCAGTTCCACCTCCTGCTCCAGCAGGGTCAGCCACTGCAGGTTGCCCAGGACCATGGTCAGCCATTTTTTTAATATTTTGAATATGTGGGGGAAGTACTTTCTGCAAGAAACAACTTTCTCGGAAGCACAGAAAAAAATTTTTCTCTTTCCAAGTTGCTGTTAGTGAGAGTGCTTTGGAAGCTCTTTTCAGCTTAAGGAGGAGATCTGGGACCCAGGGCTCTGCCATTTGATGTTTGATGTTGGTTTGCCAGTGAGGGTTGTAACCAGAAGAGAATCACCAAGAGTCCAAACCATTGCTTGGAGGGAAAGCGGTCACATCGGTTGTGGATATGCACAATTACAAACTGTAAGAAAACAATCAGACTGCAGTATACAACTTGTCACTGGGCAGGTTGTGATTAAGATGCCAAATATTTGCTTTTATCTTCACTACTTGGTTGAAGGGACTCACAGCAGTTCTTAAACCTTTTGTAACTATTGTGTAGCTCTCTTTTACCCCTTCTCGTTTCTGGATAAGCAGCTCAGCATTTGGCAGGACTGTTGCCATTGTGTTAATCCTCCAGCTTCGTGGTTGACTCGGTTCTTCTGTATGCTTTCTGCTGATTTAGAGCTATTCGTTCTGTCCTCTTATTCTGACATCAAATCCTCCCCAGAAAACTCTGCTTATAGCTAATGCTTAGAGCCCCGTTGTATTTTCCTACTTTCTACCACTCAAAGGGGCAACAAAAGTTGCCCAGTGCATGGGAAACTTTTAGACAAGCAGAATTCCCCAAACTGTGCTTCAAAATATAGGTTTTTCTTTTCCAGTAAATGCCTTGTTTTACCATGTTCTGTTAAAAAACCCTCACATGACTACAGTTATTTAAGTAAATAGTTTTGAGTCAAAATGTGACCTTGTAGACTTTTTTCCTTTTTTAAAATACTAAATTGCCATTTTTGGGTGGAAGGAATACTTAGTAATTCAAATATTAAAATAAATCATGGATTAATCTAAAAACTATTTTCTAGCAGTCAGATCAGAAAAAGATTAGGCCACATAATTGCCTAACTTCTTCTGTACTGTATTTTCAAGATCGGTGCAAATAAAGTAACTTTTCAGGGAAGTAGCTTTTGGATCACTGTAAAAAAATAAATATGATAGTTATTAGGGTAGTCTTATGCATCTTTTTGAAGAGGAAATAAATCTTTTTATTGGTTGCAGCAGAGGCTTAGCTGACTTTATTCCCATCAGATACATTAAATGAATGCTCCAGATGTGCAGAAAGCAGACACTCCTCAGATGTAAAAAATTATCTTTGTTTTTCAACTGATTTACAGTTGTTATTTGTATTTGGGCCATATTTACTTTAAGTAGGAAGGGGCTTCATTCTTCTGAACAGAACTTTATGTAAAGCTTTTTGTTTTGTCTTGCTCTTCAGAGAAACTAAAATTGAAAAGCAGCATCGATAGGTGGGTGCTTATAGGAGGAATGGGGTTTGAAACCAACTGTGTGGGATTTAATTTCACGAGACTCCAGGCAGGGCTAATTATAAACTGCTGCTTGGCAGTGGGAGTAAACATCCCATCTGTGTTGCCTGATGCAGAGGGATCTTGCCTGCAAACCTCTGCCCTGGCTGAGAGAAGGAGCACAGTTTTAAGTACGTTCCTCCACCCGCAGTGAGTGTTTTTCATGTTCCGGGTTCTCCGTTTAAAACTTTAGAAAGGCAGTTCTTACAGCAAGGTGTGGAGAACCAAGTCACCTTTCTCCCAGGCTTCTGGTGATTAAATTACTCCTCTTGGACATGTTGGAAAAAAACTGTCAGAATGTGAGCTAAGCAGTAGAAGTCTTTTATTGTAGGTAACTAATGCTGGTGGGGCAAAACCTGGATTGAAATAAAGTGCTAGTAAGCTTAAAAAGCAATTGTAAGGGATGTGATGGCTTTGCTCTGTTAGATAAAGTGTTTCATGAACAAGTTTCAATGTGTTAGCCTTCCTGTATTTTTTGTAGCTTCTGTTATGGTTAGGTGTTGGATATTTCTGCTCCTTCTGTTTTCAGTCCCCCAAGGGGAAGGAGTACAAAACATGGCAATATAAAATCCAGTTTCCCTGCTGGAAGTTGGAGAAGCAGCATTTTGCCTGGTTGCCCAAGCGTTTATGCCCTTCTTGCTACCAGCATCCTCATCCCCCGAGAGGGCTGGCAAACCTTGTGTAAACTCTACAGAGATGAGAGGCCTCCTTGAGCTCAAACTTTTGCAGATTTCAAGAAAATGAGCAGCTAGGCAGCAGGACAGACCCAAGTTAGGCAATCACCAACCATATGAAACTCAACAAGAGCAAGTGCCAGATTCTGCCCCTGGGATGGGATAATCCTGGTTATACATACAATTTGGGGGACGAGAGGCTGGAGAGCAGACTGGCGGAAAGAGACCTGGGGGGTTGGGTGGATGGCAAGTTGAGCATGAGTCAACAGTGTGCCCTGGCAGCCAAAAGGGCCGGCCATGTCCTGGGGTGCACCAAGCACAGCATAACTGGCCGGTTGAGGGAGGTGACTGTCCCACCCTACACTGTGCTGGTGCAGCCCCATCTCGAGTACTGTGTGCAGTTTTGGGTGCCTCAATATAAGGACATCAAATGGTTGGACTCAATGATCTTAAGGGTCTTTTCCAACCTAAATGATTCTATGAAACTACTCGAGTGTGTCCAGAGGATGGCGACCAATATGGTGAAAGGCCTTGAGGGCAAGACTTTTGAGGAGCAGCTGAGGTCACTTGGTTTGGTCAGCTTGGAGAAGAGAAGGCTGAGGAGTAACCTCATCACTGTCTACAACTTCCTCAAGGGGGACAGTGGAGGGGGAGGTGCTGATCTCCTTTCTCTGGTGACCAGCGATAGGACACAAGGAAATGGAATGAAGCTGTGTCAGGGGAAATTCAGGTTGGACATTAGGAAAAGGTGCTTCACTGAGAGAGTGGACCATCACTGGAACAGGCTCCCCAGGGAAGTGGTCAGAGCACCAAGCCTGTCAGAGTTCAAGGAGTGTCTGGGCAATGCTCTTAGTCCTATGGTTTAGTTTTAGGTAGTCCTGTGAGGAGCAGGGAGTTGGACTCGATGATCCTTATGGGTCCCAACTCAAGATGTTCTATGATTTTATGATTGTAGGTTAGTTGGCCACTGACAGAGTGGCAGGTAACGTCCAGCGGTGGGACAGGGACAAGCTGACCTCCGTCACCTGGTCTGTAGGCCTACAACTGGAAGACCAGTTGCAGCATGCAGGCTCTGTGGCACCCTGTGGCGCACAGGGTGCTGAGGAGGGAGGGAGGGAGGGTAGGAGGAGAGCACCAGCGTTTTTAGAAAAACAAAATTCAAGCAGCCTGTTGCTCAAGTCAGAAAGTTATGTTTGTGGTGATTCATCACAAGCCTCCTTTCTTGGTGTGTCGCCATACACGTGACTAATGGAGGAACTTTCCAAAGCTTGTGTCTGCTTCTGCAGTGGAATGTAAATATGACTAATCTAATACCATAGCAGTAAGTATCTGAGGGCAGTTATA
Organism: Platalea leucorodia; assembly: GCF_965183815.1. NCBI lineage: Eukaryota > Metazoa > Chordata > Aves > Pelecaniformes > Threskiornithidae > Platalea > Platalea leucorodia. The sequence continues at coordinate 75,846,831 of NC_138824.1, forward strand.
GGCCTTTGCAGAGGACTCCTATTTGCGTAGTTACTTGGCTCTCTTGAATACCCTTCTAGCTCATCAGCTTTTCAAAAGCTTATATTTGCTCTTTTTTTTTACCTGCTGTTTTTCACCTATCTGAGACAAACTATGCAGGTTACTGGGGACAGTCTCCTGAAGATCTGTCTCTTGAGATCCTGTTATTTGAGCTATGGACATGGAAGGAAAATAGTGTAGACACTTCTGAAACGTTCTTGAATCTGCTTGTGCCCATAGGAGCTAGAAATACATGCTATATTTTGTGCTTTATACACAATATAATATCTGCTTTATTTGCAATTATCTTTGCTTAGACTAAGAAAATGCTCATAAGCTCAGTTACTCTGGGTGTTCCTTAAACCTGTAGGAAGTGCAGCATATTCTTGCTGACTTTTTCTTCTTGGATCCTGCTCCTACCTTTATTCTAGTTCTGTAGCTTTATCTCTGTTGTCTGATTGTTTCTTCCCTGGAACCAGCTGAATCCCTGGTTCTGAGCATCTCCTTTCAGGTTAGAGTAATTGAACTTCTAGTTTAGCTGGACCCACCATACTAAAAGCTGAGAAAGTACAGTTGTAAAAGCAAGTGCTTTAAAAACATAAGAAGGTTTGTCATGAACAGTGGAGAAACAACCAGTCTTTGCTGGGAAAGGAGACTGCCAGCACTTCAGAGTGCATATTATTGTAATGAGTATCGTTTTCTGCTACCATTACTGAGGTAAATTAATGTGTTTGAAGAGCCTGACGTCTTGCTGCGTGCTTGGAAAACAGAATTGTCATTGCAGAATATTGAACAATTCCAGTCAATATAGAATGATTTTTTTCTTTTATTAACTCTCAAATTTGTTTATTGCTCTCTCAAAGCATGTCTTGTGTGAGATTGGCAGTCAGCATTCTCACCCTAAATGATTTCTCCATGAAGATCAAGTGTGAAAACAATCCCTTAAAATAGCAATGTCACTGAATGCACACTCTTTTACACTGGTTTCCTCCTCTTGAGGAAAACCACTGCAGCTGGAACCATTCAGAGTTCTCGGACTAAGTTTCATGGTGGTAGCAGGAGACTCTTCAAATAGCCTCTTTTCTGCTCCAGGTAAAACTTCAGCTGCACCAAAGCATGATGTTGAATATATGTGCTTGTTTTTCCCTCTGCCATTCTTTCTAAAAAGAAATAGCGCTCTTGAAATACACCCACCAGTGTAACATTCATTGACTTAGTGATATATCTTTAACCTCGAGACAGATGGTGGTGGTCCATCCTCTGGTTGCTACTCTGTATAATGTTTTGAGGAGTATTCATCTTCAACAGATCCTTCTGCCTGCCTTCTTAGAGTTAGACTAGCAAGTATCTGAGCAGGTCCTGTCTTAGGCATTCCTCCTTGGAGGACTGTAGCCTGAGAGATGTATGCAAAACAAACAAACTAGAATTCAAGTTTGAGGAACAACTACGCAAATACTTGTTTAAATTTCTCTTGAGTGTTTTGACCTTTCTTGCGTGTTAATATGGAGGTTTCTTGGTGCAGTCTAAACAAAGGGGTAACTTCAGAGGTAACTGAGGTTTGGGTCTTAGCAACTGCTCATTTTACTGAGGTTTTTAAGATTCTCTTGTAAGATGATGTAGGCTTCAGATAAACAACCTGCATTCTGTGAAACAGTTTTTCATGAGCTAAGCATCTAAAAGAGCTTATGGTCTCTTATTTAAGTAAATAAATAAAGTAAAGTAAGTAAAGTATCTTCTTGCTTTCTATCCAAGATCTATACCTAATGACCTGAGTTGAGATGAAACCTGAGTTGAGATGAAATATGTCACCAAGTATATGAGCATCTGTCATTCCTGGTACTAGACTTGTGAGTTGTCCTTGTCTTAACTTGGCCTGTCATGTAAGCAGAAGGAACATTCTGCTTGTGGTTTGATTTTTTGATGTTTATTTTTTATTCCTCTCTTCAGACTTTGCAGTAGCCAGTTATGATTTCTATTCTATAGCTACATTGTTAGAGGAAAAGCCAAACACATCAATGCTTTATGCATGTATTTTCTGAATTAAGGTAGCACTGGCTGGAATTAAATTCTGCTCTGGCTGGCTTAATAGAAGGTAGAAAAAATCTTCCAGCTTCTTTGGGGCTGGAGCAGTATATTTGGATGTCTTTTTCTTCAATAGCTGTTATCTACTTTCATGCCTTTTTCTTTTTCCATGCTTCAGTGAAAGTAGGAGTGATGAACTATCAGAAATATCCCAAGCAGTTGTTATAGCTGTCCATTTAGCTTACAAGCCTCTGCTGCTGAGATCACACTACTATATTCATGCTGTGAAACCAGTTTGTATCATGAATATATTGAGTTAGTGTGTTTGCAGTTGGCTGGGTAAGCAGCAGTAGCTCTAGCAACTGACCTAATACAGGAAGAGAGAATGTTCTTTTCCTAAGGGCTGAAAATGAAATTTAATCTACCTGGAGTGGAGAGCCCATAGTAGTGACAGCTGCATTTAGCTGTCTTTTAGGAAGTTGAAGAGACTGCTCAATATCATCTGTGCCAATAACTTAACCACCTTCATACTGTTAACCTTTGTTAGGGGAAAAGATAAGTCCTATAAACCCATGAAAATTAATTTTTGATGCCAAGGTGTTAAATCCATTACCCGATCATATAACTTTCATACCAGCCTTTGTGCTCCAAGGCTCTTCTTCAGATTTGAATCTTGTAAATTCTTGTGAATTGGAGTTGTGCCCCTGCTCATTTTGTGGTTCAGTGGAAAGAAGGCTGGGAAAGAATATGCTGAGGATGGCACTAAGAAAACATGCAATAGCAGTGGCAAGAATAAAGGATTAAGTGCATTATATTGACCATAGGAATATATGTTCTGGCCCTCCGGATCCTTTCTATAGAGACAATTTTTAGTGTTGTTCCTTTTTTTTCCAAAGAGATGTGTGGATGGTGGTCTGGAAAAATAGAGAAGAATGTCTGTCTTCAGCTCTGACTCAAAATATTCTCTTAGTCTGACGCAGCAAGTGGAAAACATACCTCAAGATAGATCAAAGACATGTTCATGACTGTAATAAGTCTTGGTTTTGAGTAAGGAAAAAAAGTGTTCTTACTGTTGCTTTCATCTTCTACAGGCAATTCTGACGACTTGAACTTACAAGATGCACTCGGTAATTATTACACTCGTTCAAATTTTGGGAGGGAGGCGGGAAAATAATGACTGCTCTTTTGACTTGTTTGTTTCCGAGTATCACTGCATGACCAAGCGTGACACCTTCCCCACATACGGTTTGTTTAAACTTCAGTGGAACAAATCAGCTATGGGTATGTCAAAATATTGACAGCATAGAACTGAAATTTGTCTTTGGGAACACTCAGGGATTCCTTTTAAGGGGAAAATGTCTTGCTGTATAGACTTGATCTTGTGCTTTTTATTGTATAGACATAGGCTTACATTTGTCCTTCATGTATCTTCTGAACAGTGTATTAAATAGTATTTAAACTTTTTTTTTTCTAACCATCCCTGACAGAAACTAATAATAAGCCTCTTCCATCTCAGAAGCCACCACCATCAGATTCCGGTGAGATTTAATTGGCTTGTAATGCCTTTTACTGTGAAGTCAAGTGTAGTTGTACATACGCATTTGAGAGCCTGAATTTTTCAATTTAGTGGCACACAGAGTTGTGATATTTCTATAAAAGAAAGCAGTTCCCCAATAGCAAAAGTATTTCTGCATTTTGGAGTCTTCTGCTAGTGCTTTCATAAATTTACTTTGTGATTTCACAAGCTTAAAGACCCTGTGGGAATCCCGTCTGTTGGCTCTCAATCTGCATGTTTTGAGCTTGCTCACCTTGAGTTGGCCCTTGGCATGTACCATGGTCACCAAAAGCAGCATGTAGTTTGGCAGATAATGTCTGGTAACTCTGTGGTGCTCTTCTGTGGGCCACTGTTGAATAAGCATGCCATTATATTCTTAGTGAAAACATTGTGAGGTGCATTTCGTGTAAAAATAGTCTAAAACTAGTTCAGTTTTTGCATTCCATTTAAAACCTCCCTTCTTTCTTTGTAGATGATTTCAACTTAGAAGATGCTCTTCAGCCTCTAAGTAAGTATCATGTTTTCCTGGATACTGGTCAGTGGTACTTGGTGCAGTGTCTATCTATCCTTTATTACCTAAATGTAATAAGGACACTGAGTTGATTAAGGTAACAGACTGCAGATGAAAATAATTGCAGTCTAGTTATGTTTATTTACCTTCAGTTTTAAGGGTCTCGATCACAAAAACTGTATGTATTTCACTCATTTCTTAGCCAAGTCCTACTTGTTTCCTTGCTGTGTCTTCACTAGATGGCAGTAATTCCATAAACTATTACTTATGGAAGTAGTTTTTAAATCTGAAGTAATCTCTTTCTTTCCAGGAAGTAATTTTAGTAGCACAAGAAAACATTAATCTGTTTGAAATAATATGAGGGAAGGTCCTCTTTCTAATGCACTTCAGCTCTTCAGTGTGGGCAGCAGTAGAAATTGCAGTATTGTTTTCACTCGGCCAGTAAAAGATGCATCCAGTTAGGCAGATAATGCACAGTAGCTTTTCAAGTACCATCACTAGGCCTGTTGCAGTATAGATGGCTTTCCTAGCAGAGGACGTACAGTTGTGGGACAGTAGCACTGTTTACTGCTCTGTTTCATTTAGCCCTTTGACGTTTTGTCTCTCTTAAAGCAGTCTGTTTCCAACTGCTGACATTTTTTAAATCAGAGTTGGCTAATTGATAAACAGTTGACTGAATGAATCGGATGGTTCAGGTAAGTGAAGAGAGGATCCTTTACAGGATGGCAAGCCTAAGTTGGGGTCTTGGAATTGTGCTCTGGAGGTGCCTGCCTCTTTACTTTGAATATACAGAGAGCCTAAGGAGACCAGATCTGACTTGTGCTGGAGCTGGGAGGAGGCGAGACCATGCAACATCAAGGACAAGTAGCATACAAAAGAAATGGGCTGCTAGATTGGTTCAGCTGTTGGTGAAAACACAGTTTTAGAAAACCACTGCTGCTGTGTTAATTTGATGTGGGCAACAAAGACTGTGACCAAACAGTACAGATATAATTACTAAGATCTCTTATTCTCCTATTTTGTGGCAAGCTAAATGAAGTCATTGCGGAGACCATATTTCTAGTTCTATCGTGTGTATCTTGTCTTTGTTTGTTTGTTTGTGAGGTACCAACCTTTATTACTGGTTAAAATCTGGTAGTTTTAAAAGAGGAAACAGCCAAGTAATCTGTACCTGGTAGAAAAACTTAAAGAATTTCAATGTTTGAAATCAGCTGTGCAAACTAAAATGCTGCATAACACTTAGTGAGTTCTTCTGTATATATGTTCAGTTATAGCAAGGGTCTGACATGCAGGCTAATGTAGCAGAAACACTGTTAATTGCATTAAAGTACAGTGTTTAACCTAAAATAACCAAACAAATACAGCATTAGGTAATGAAAGGAAAGGAAAATGATACAGGGAAGACAGTCTTTCAAGGTCACTATATGCTCTGCTTTTGGTCTCTTCACACTAGTAACTTTGGTCACTTTATTCTTATTTGTCTACAGATGACCCCACACCAGGTCTGCCTGCAAATCCTAGAGACTCGGGTAAGACTGACCTAGCAGGAATTTCTGAACAGTAGAAAAGTATTTGTTAATCTTTCCTAGTCGCTTTCAAAGTTACTGTATTGTACTCTGCTTTTGATCTCTTAACCTTTTTCTTTTTTTTTTCCTAAATCTCTCTTTTCTGTGTAGATAACCCCAAGCAAGGTCCACCTGCACATCCTAAAGATGCTGGTAAGGCTTCTAGCACAAACTCCTGAATCATGACATGGTTTTACTATCTCAGTTAAACTTATAATAATTACACCTTGTTAATTGGCTGCTATGTATGTCAGATGTTGCACTGGATAAACACTGAGGATTGAGGAAAAATTGTCTTGTAAATAAGCTTTGCAGCAGTCTTGAAATTCCATAACAAACCTGTTGAGTCACTTTCCTTTCACTTAAAAGCAGGATGGTGTGGGGAGGAGGAAGGATGGGACAGAGTGTGTGTGCTTGGGGCAATGTTGTTCTTGACTGCCTATGGTGGAGCACCTGTGTACTGGATTGAGTCCTTTCATCTTAACAAACTGAATCCCCGCTAGTTGTGCTAAAAAGTCGGTAGGAACTACCTGTGAACTGTATTCTTAAAGCATCTAAATTAAAGGTAAAGCTCAAAGTTAAAGGGTTTTTTTTTTTTTTTTTTTAGTTTTTCTTTTAAAGGCCCCAGTTAAGAAATACAATTCTTTTGTGTTTGAAAGGTAGGCTTAAAATACATGTCCTTCCTCGCCTGTTGTGTTTTAGAGGTCTTCTCTGTCTTCGCCTAACTCAGAACAAAACAGATTCAGATGGCTGCAGCTGTGATGATACCATTATCCAGGAATACGGTGGTAAAGAGTCCTTACCTGAAATGCAAGCCCTGGTTCTTGTTACTTCTCCTACCTGATTTGCAGCAGATATTTGAATTCAGGTCTTGCATGCCTCAGTACAGTGCTTTTGCCCCCCAACTAAAACATCCTCTGATGCAATACTTTTAGTTTTGCTGCTTGAAACAGATTTGCTTTGCATAAACTAAAGATTCATTTGGCAGCAGAGGGAAGGAGGAGAACTCAGGCCCCATGAGGTAAGGTCAAGTGGAAATGGAGAGGGACTGATTCAACGTCCTGCAGTAAATCAGAGGAGGGAATTACATTTGGATCTTCCCATTGTCAGGCAAATACTGCAGCCACTGGACTGTGGCATATTGAACTTTTTTTTTCTTTTTTTCTTTAGCTACTCTGTTGTACAGGTTCAAAAGATTGGTTGTGACTTAAAAACCCAGCTCTGAAGAAACATTCACAGCTGCAGCCTTGAAAAGAAATGGTCCTTTCCTGTCCATGTCCTTTCTCTGCTTTAACAGGATAGTGAGACTTGGGCTGTTCCACTTAAGTAGCTTACAGGGCTTCTTGCTTGCTTAGCCTATGACTTGTGCAGTACTACTTGCTCTTGGACGCTGACTTGTCTCAGTTGTTCAGGAAGTCCAGAAGCAGCCGTGCTGCTATCAGACTGTATAGTGCCAAGCTGAAGGGACTTGAGATTGGGAGGGCTTTTGAAACAGGAACATGTTGTGACTATGACGCTGAGCCTAAAACCACCACGAACTCAGCTGAACGATCTAGAGAAAACTTCCATGTCATTATGTGCCTTGAGGTGTCTTTTCACTGAACTTAAAACATGTAAGATAATATTATTTTTATTTTTTTTATAGGCAAACTTGATGATTCGGATCTATATGATGGCAGTTTACCAAAAGGCGATGATAGTGGCAGCAATGGTAAGATACTAGGTTGTGTTTCATACTGATCCTATGGCTACCTGAGCTTTTGATAAAAGCTTGCTCACAAGCTGGTTAACATGGTCTAACTTGTAACACTTTTGGTTCTGGTATCTGAAACTTAAGAGCATACCTTCCAGTTCAAAAGCAATATGTGTTCTGTCTCTGCCAAAAACTCCCAGATAATTAAGAGGTAAAACTGGTATAGGAACCTTCATTGGTTTTCACTGTTATGCTAAGAAAGATGGTGAGATACAAATGTGGTATTTAATTCAAAATTCACCACAAATATAGTTCTTAAAGGCATCCAGGTGTCATTTTCAGATCTTCTGTGACATACTCTCAGTTTCTTTTAGTTCTTGTGGTTAGGAAGCCCAGGGGTGGGCCAGAAGAGGGTTCACCTTGTGTTCTCAAAGATTTCATCTGTCCCACAGGATGAACTGATCCTTATGTCTTCCAGGTGATGTAGGTTGTATCTAGTCTGAGCTGTATCAAAACCAAACTTGTTTTGAGTAATCTGCCATGTCTAATTGTTATGGCGCAGCTCAGTACAGAGGTGGTCACTGGGACCAAGCTGCAGTAATCGTCATCATTAGGATGGGGTTAGTCGTTCCTGTATGCATTACTGCAACTTTACTATTTCCAGGTCAAAGTTAGATTAAGTATCTTGATGTGATGTTGAGACATGCTGCTGGTCTTCTTCAGAGAGTTGTCCCAGACAGATTACCGATGCTAATTTTTTGGGAAGTTTTCACCTTCCAAGGTTCCTTTGGGGCAGTAACTTGAAAATTGACAGGGGCAAGAAGCATCTGTTGAGACCTGGGTGGTGTTTTCATCTGCACAGGTTCCTGCTTCAGTGGTGCAAGTTGCATAGTGCCAAATAAGGATAGTATTTACAGAACTTCTGTCTCGTTTGCTAGGAGAATTGCAAAAATATTTAGTAAATGAGGCTGGGATTTTAGGAAAAGATAGCTGGTTCCATGGAAATACAGTTGAATGCTACCCTGAAATTCTATACTGTTCCTCTCCACTGAGTATTCTGTGGTGGTGGGCCAGTTGATTAAACCAGACTTCACAGGTGTGCTGTGCTCATTTCATAGAAGTGCTGAGCATCCAAAGCTGAAGTTGGCATCACCAAGAGCTGTGCTTTGAAAACAGAAAGTTTGAGTGCCAGAGAGCTTAGCACTGTATGGATATAATAGATGGCTTGTAATTTTGCATGATTAATTGACAAAAATGTTGTCAATTATGATATGACTGTTCTTTAGACATGTAAAATCTAAACATTTTGTTCATTTTTACAGAACGAAAGGGACCAAGTCCAAATAATGAAGAAGAAGGTGAGGGTAAATGCATAAATTTATGTGTATGATGGTGTCTGCATGTCTGAATCTTGTTTTCTGCGTTTTTCTGTATTGCTAATATTCTGCTAGAATGGTCACTACGGGTAGTGGGTTTCCGCTTAAAAACTTTTGTAGAATATAGAATTCTTACTTTCAAGCTCTACTTTCATAATTCTTTAAAATCTCTGTGTTGCAAATGATTCAAAAGTGTTAAGGTCTCGGAGATGCTGGTGCAGTGATTCCATGCATACAACTTAGATTTGGTTATGAAAGAGTAGCTTTTTTTAATTAGTGGAACTTGCAACAGGTGTGCTTACATTGTTTAACAATAGGCATTGCTAAGAAATCAATGGTTATAAAATTAGAGGATTCACTTTTCATTATTCAGAAAGACAGAAAGAGTTGATTACTAAAGTTTCATGTAATAATTTCAGTTTATTGTTTTCTGGAAGTGTTCACAGAGTTTACTTTGAGACAATACAAGCTTGACATTGCTTTCGATTCTGAAAAATGTATACAAACCTCTTTTTTTTCAGCTTCTCAGGGAGCAATAGCTGGAATTGTAAGTGCTGTGGTTGCTACTGTAATTGGAGCAGTATCTAGTTTCATTGCTTACCAAAAGAAGAAACTCTGTTTCAAACAAAACGGTAAGGATTCTAAATTAGTTTTGTTTTCTCCTGTCTAGAGAGATGCGTTTCCATGTTTATATGGGGGCTAGAGATTGATCTTGTGCATAAGGTAGTTTTAATAGCACAGTGAATTTGTGTTCACAGGGAATAACCTCTCTTACTAGTCGTCTAAGACAGGGTGTCTGAAGAATGCCTCACCCAAAGTTTAGACTTTCAGAAGCAGACAAACTTAAGGCTTTGCATTTCTTAAAATAAAAGCACATCCTGCTAAAGAGTGAGTAGGAGAGACCGCAAGAGAACATTTCTTTAAAGAAAATTGAGTGGAGGTTGGGGATTAGAGACTATTTTCATGCTGGAAAATACCTTGTCATTTCTAATTTTGTAAATCTTGCCTTTGTGTCTTCACAAGGTACTTGCCTACATATTAGGTTTCTGACAACTACCCGGATGTTCATCCCCCAATGATTCTTTCTTCTGCAGTCGTCTATTGCTTGCTATCTACTTCCTTTCCACCTAAATAAGATACAACTTGGATCAGAGAACTTGGGGAGTACTGTGGGCCATAGGTGGGGCAGAAGCTTTATTTTTGTCCTTTCTAGTCTTTCTGACTGGTTGGTGAAGGAAGATGATGGAGCAGCAGTCTAGCCAGGCACTGCCGTTTTGTCATTTGGGAAGTTTGGAAACTGAGTAACATCTACCATGCACATTAAAATTAACATGCAGGCAACACAAGGGAAACTGAACTACTATCAGTAGCCCAGTTTCTTCAGTGCTGTTTCTTCTCTCAAATTATCTCTATTAATCAACAGCTTTGAAGATAAGAGAATTTGAATGCTAAACATCTTTCTTTCCCAGCAGATGAAGAGAATGTGAATATGGAAAGCCATCGGGGAGCACAATCTGAGCCACCTGGTAAGAGAATAATCTAGATGGAAGATCAATGTTTTGGTGGGGATCCTATTAAATGCACTTTATTGACATCTAACATAGTGGAGGAAATTACTTGCACTGTTTTGTTTTGTTTAAAAAAAAAAAAAAGTTTGTAATTACCATGACAACTAACTCAGAACTGAATCAAGATTTCAGTTCTGGTAAAATGGCCACTCTTCTCTAGTTTTTTATTCTTTGAACAGATTGGTTTATTGCCTTGAGGAGTCCTTGAAATACAAGAACTTAAAGAAAGTAAAGAACTGAATTTTCTCTGCAAAAGTATTATTAAAGACAATTAAGAAAACATAAGCCTGCTCCTTTAGTGTGATGCATAACTGCAGTTAGCTGGCAGGTGTTTTATTAGTGTGTGTTGTGTCTGATTGTAATCTGGTACCTTTTTTGATTGTAAACCCATACAGAACTCTGCAAGAATGCATATTAAAAAATGTTAATAGTGTTTGGACAGAGATGAAACTACACTGGAGGCAAGGAGGACTGAACTTACTAGCATGTTGTTGTAACTAAAATATTCTCTGTTGTGAACAGAGAATGATTCTTGTATGAAAGAATCATTATCTTAAGGGTCTTTTCCAACCTTAACGATTCTATGATCAAATAACAAATCTTTCTACAATGGTGACAGCTGCGGAAGGATCTCTTTTAAAGCAACAAAACCCCTAACAACCTCACCTTTCCAGGTACAGTTGTTTAGGATACTTGGCTGATGGAACAAGTGAGTATTTCCAGGAAAGCCATAGACAGATCTGGAGGAAACAGTATAGGTGAAAACTTGGCCTTCTAGCTCTTGTGACTGGTTGACAAAGGAAGAAGCAGTACACCCTCATGCTGAAGTTTGTTGAGTGTCTTTGAAACATTGACTATTCAAACCTCAAAGCAGTATGAATTTGCAATATATTCTTCTGTGAGCTTAATCTAAAAGCCACAGAACTAGTTCTGGTTTTTTTATAATTTAACGAAAAAATTTTTATACCTTATTTCTTTCAGGTATTTCATCAGTTTGCTAAAAACTTCCATCTGGCTCATGATCCTCTTTATAAACATTTTTCCTTTAAGGTGTTAAATATCTATAACTCTCAAGGAGAAAACATTTTCTTGTGACTGGCTGTTGAAGTCAGGACTGGAGATAGGCGGGTATCCTGAATTCAGCTAGGCGTTAGTGAAGCAAGCAGTGTTTTTCAAAGACCTCTACCAAAGGCAGTTAACATATGAGTTGGAGTCAGAATATGCTAAAATTTTGGCCAAGATTTACCAGAACTCAGGTGTCAAATGCATCAGATGATGCATACTTTATTTTAACCGATAAAGTCAAACCTGGGATGTTATCATAAATGATTGCTCCTGCCTACACATGGATGTCATGTTAAATCCCAAATTTCATACCTCTGTTATATTTCGCAGGCAAGCATAAGCATGTTTTGAGCCAAGAAACTGGGTAACCATGGTCAGCATGGTGCTACTCCTGATCTAAGTTCTGGGAGTCAGCAGACATTAGCTCTGCTTTTGGTAATATAGTGTTGATGTACCTCCATGGCTTCTAGCTAGAAGCAACCTTGCATTAAGCCAGGTCAGATGGCACGGCAGAACAGGTTTGCATTTTTAAATTTTTATGTAGACTTATCTTTGACTTCATGAAAATGTAGATAACCTAGGCTAGCACTTTCTTTCAATAACCTGCTTTTTGCATCAGCTACACAGACTGTACTCCATTTCATTTTTGCATCCGCAAAACTGCAAGTCTGAAACTGCATGTTGGGTTATACTGCAAGTGTAGATAGCTACACGGATCTAGTAAGATGTGGTTATTTGAGTGAGAAATCTGGGTTGTGATGTACCTTGGTATGCAGGGTATTGGCTACAGAGAATCAAGCCCTTGCTTACCTGAATTTATCCCAGTTTCAAATGCCTCCTGAAAAAGTCTGTTGCCCACATATACAGTTACATAGTAATACATAACTTAAAATGTATACTTAGTGTACTAATCTCAAGTTGTTTTTCACTTTTTAGTTCAGCGCACACTTTTGGAGAACTAAAGAAAACATGATGAAGAACAGACCATTGAAACTGGACAGAGAGCCTGCGTTCTGCCTGAAAAAAAAAAAAAGGAAACAAAAAAAGCATAATAAAAAAGCAGAGTCTGAAGTTGCATGACAAAACAGTTCTTGTTTGAAACACCTCTGGGAGTGTGACTTAGACCTGAGCACTTCTGTATGGTTAGCCCTGTGAAGCATTGTCGCACACCAATATATGGCCTTAATGACAGGAGTGTAGAAGTATGTTGTGCCTTTACATTCTTTCCTGTACTTCTGTGACAACTGGGTGTGTCTCTAGTGCATTCAGGATGCTTAACCTTTCCTTACCTCTCCAAAAACAATAAGCAGTTAATGTTTTGTTACACCATTGCTTTCAGGCAGTGCAAAAATTTTTTTTAATATCCTGTATGCAGTGAGTGTACCAGCCAAACCACCTGGTATACGGTGTGGGCTCCTGAAAGCAAATGGGTCACTGTGCGTGGACAATGGATCTGGGTGTGGGTGCTGCTGATACAATCTGTGTAGCTGCCTGCGTCAGCCACCAGGGAAGAGATACTTGTTCTTGAGCATCCAAGGGACAAAAATTCAGAGTTTTGGTTTTGCTTTTTTTTTTTTTTTGTTGCATCTGTCTGGTACAGATTCATAACACCCAAACTAGCGCAGAACACCCAAATTAGCGTACACAGACCCTTCATCCTTTCTGGCTCTTCCCGCTTAGCAAGTACTGAGCTGGTCAGATGTGGAAAATCCCGATTTGCAAATGAGAAACATATTTGGATTTTGTACATCTGGCGAGACTGATGTTTGGCAGTTGTCTGAACAGTTGTAGGTGAAGTATTGGGGAGTGGGGATTAACATCTTCAGACTTCCATAACCAAAATCTTAACAGAAAATAATGTGATACTTTGAATTTGGAAAGCTTATCATACATGCTTAAAAGACAGGAGCAGTACTACACCTCGAAAGTACCTAATAGCAAGACTGACCAGAACAAGCCAGCCTGACTCCACAAGCGTCCATTGAGCAGTATAAATAGCATACGCGCGAAGAATGCTTTTGGACTTGTGAAGGATTGCCATCGGGATGAGGACCTATGATTGTATCCTCAACTGAAAGCACTTGAGAGCTTTGCTGTGGCTCTTGAAAGCCACAGGAAGGCTTCAAGGATCTGTGGAAACATGGAAAACTGTGCAACTCATAACAGTTAAAGGACTAAGTCTGGAATAATAACTAGTTCGGTCTGGAAGGAATAGTCTGACCAGTTCTGTTGGCTTTCATTCTAATTGTTTCCAATTTTCATGCAATTTTACAATGTGTGTCTTACTAATGTGCTTCAGCCACCTGGCAAAGTTCTACCGAAGGATGACATTTCATGGAACATCTTAGAAGACATTATGAATTTGGATATTAAACATGTAAATATATCTGTGCATTCAAATATGAATGTATGCCAAGGATAATTCATTTAAGAATTTCTTGTACATGTTTCTTAGCTTGCAACAAAGCTTTACATAGATTTTAGTATTTTGTTATGGAATTAATTTGTAAACCTCTTTTTGCCCCACTTCTGCTTTTAGTACAAAAGTGCTAAAACCTTTAAGTGTGTTTGAGGGTGGAAAGTTGATTTTTAGGTAAACATTTGATCTATGTAAATACAAAGAAATGAAATGTACTGCTTACCTGCATGAATAAACAGGTATCTCATATCAATGCCAAGTGTAGAGAAAACAGAAATAAGCCAGTGGTTCTTAGGGATAGAATGGCAGGGGAAGCTCAAACTAGCTTTTAGCTAACCAGACTCCTGAATCCTTCTTCAGCTTTTGCAAGCCTAAAAATTACTTATTAAAACCTCCTATCAACATTGTGATTTTTCTAAAAATAAATTAAAAAAAAAAAAAAAAAAACAACAACAAATGTTTATGTATTTTCTTTCTTAGTAGTCTTATAAATACAAAAATTTCGGTGCTCTACCAGAGAAGCAGTCTTCAAAGGGAGTTTGTCTTCCTTCTCCATCACCAATTCAGGCTTATTTCTTACAGACATTTTAATCATTTTAGAAGGAAGCTGGCCAGTAGCAACAAAGCTGTGAGTTGCTCTCACAGGCTGCTTACCAGTGTGAAGTGCAGAGAAGACATCGATCTCTGTGAAGGACAGACACGGCTTTTGAAGAAGGATGCCTGAATTTGGTAACACAGAATCTACTGAAAATACGCACAGCAGCAGAAGGCTTAGTATGGGCAAACTTAACCGTGTTTGTGTTGAGAAGGAAGAAAGACTGGCTGCTGCCACCTAGGAAGAAAAGGTTAAAGAGAAGGCTTGACACTTCAGGCTGTTCTTTTGCAGTGAGCAAGAAACTGCCAATGTATGGGTTTCTGTTACTTACCTGTGGATAAAACATAGCAGTTCGCTTATTTTTCAGTTACCAGGGTATTGCTTTGTTGCTATTTGCCTCATTATCCATTGAGACTTTGATCTTGTGCCTTCCTAGCTCAACTGCTCTTGCATTGCATAACTAAATATCCTAATTCATTAGTTCTCACATTCACTGGGTCAAGAAACATGATCAGTTAACAGTTATTCATCACCCTACTGAAGTATTTTTATGGTCATCTCCCACAGCTCAGCTGCTGCGCATGGTGGCCTTATGGGCTGTCAGTGACTTTCAGATCCCCGTTTGGGAATTAATGTTCTAGTTTCCATACAGGTTTCGATCAGACTGTGCAGTGGGATGAAAAATTACTGTCCTTTCCAGGCCCAAACTGCAAGTTCACTCCTGGGGAGGTACGATCATCATTAAACTGAGTTGAAATGGATGGGAATGAAGAGCTCTGCCCTGTTCCTGTGGCACAGCCTCTTCAGTTCTGTTTTTTCTCTAGTCTACCTCCTTTGAGGAGGAGGAGTTGCCTTCAGTAATAAGAGGGAAAAAAGCAAAGCAGGATCTTCTTGTAGAATATCATGGCATTTTAGCTTCTGCAAAGGAGCTGAGGTAGCAGTTGAATTCGTCCTAACCGTCAGTGAAAAGGACTGCTTGAAAATATGTTTTGACGGTTTTTGAAATCCGATGTCCATTTCAAATACTTACCTAAACTTATCCAAACGAAATGATCGGGCTGTGGAAATGAAAGCAGGCGATTCTTAAGCGTAAAATTTGGCAGCTTTTTACTGTAGCTCCTATTCATCCTCATTTCAATATCTGTGCCAAATTTTTAATGCTAAGGAAAACTCTTTTTAGTGCATTCAGCTTTCAGTGTACCTTGGGCTGAATTACGCTCCCAATTGTGCATTTCGGTATTTTCCTCGCTAATTATTTTAGGCCACTGTCTAAACGGTACTATTCTCTGTGTTTTTCACTTGACAAGATTATGAAACAAACCTTAACCTTTTCATAAACTGAAAAGATTATTTTCTTTTTGCTCTTTTCTGCTATGCAGATATAAAAGACACGTTTGAAAGACAGTGATGATTAGGAACAGGAAATGAAAATGCATGTTTCTCCATCTGCTTGTGAAAAACCATTGAAGTTTAGGTAGCGTGTAGTAATTATATTCTTCCATTGAGAAGAAGTTGTATCACTGATTCACTTGTGTATTTTGCTTATATTTAAATTAATGTCTAGCATTACCAAATGTTTCAATATTTTAATTAAAATACTTCCACTTTTATGACAAAATATGAATGCTGTAGGATATCAGTGGCTTTCCCCAGTAGTTCTAGTGTATAACTTGGTTCTTTCATCTCCGACGGACTCGTACAGCAGGTCACCCGTGCCAGAGAGCAATGTCTAACCTCTGCCCACAGGAAGGATGGGGCTGCAACTGTGGTGAGTTGTGACTGTCCTCTTCTTCTCTTTTGGCTTGCCTCATCTAGAAGAGGCCTGATGGGCTAAAAGTCTATGGTATAGAGAATAGACAGACACACTAGCTCTGTCTTCCACCCATTTGTTATTTCTTAAATATATGTCTTTTTCTTGAAAGAACAAGTAAAAAAAAATTAGGCAAGTCATCCACCTTGTCAGGTGAATATTAGGCAGAACTTTGTTTTCCCTTTAAATAGAAAAAGACGAGTCAATGATTTCTCAAAGTGATAAAAATGCAATTTATGTATGTTCAGCTATAAGGCCTTAAATTTGTTTTTAATATATAATATTGTTTACCTGATATCTCGGGCAATCACTTGCACATCTTTGACAGAGGGAGCTGAGATTATGAAGTTCCTGCAACGCCCCAAGAACAGAAGTGGGATAAGTATTCGAGACACCCTGACTCCAATGCTAGGTCTGCTCCCTCAGTTTGCCCTTCCCCTGCCTTCTTCATATTGTTTTTCTTTAGCTAGACAGAGCAGTAGCTGGCTTCAGAGGAACTAGACAAGGGGTGCATCATCTTCAGACTTAATTTAAGAATCTTCAATATCCCAATGAACTAGTATCAGCAGACAGATGAGATAAAGCATTTGGGGAAGAATTCACTTACAGGAACAGCTGTTTTGAAGCAAAGCTACTGAACATTTGTGAGCTGCTTGGACTTGCCTGGGACTAGTACGTAGCCTTGCTAACCTTCCTGTTCCCTTCAGGCAAATTCATCACTGATACGAAGATTAGCACATGTGTGCTTTTGTTATTCTGGAAAAAAATAAACAGTGGACTTATGGGATTGCTCGTGTCATGGCATAATTCTTGTTTTCACTGGCTGACAAAGGCACTTCTTAAACCTAAATGTCCATAACTCTTCTGAGATTGAGCAATTGGCCCTGACAAGGAGAATGATGATACATAAATTGAGCTTCAGAGCTTCTATTACTAGCTTAAAAATAGTTAAGCAGTGTGATACAATAAGCCAGGCCCTTAGAAACCATTCTACTCATTCAGACTCGGGGGGGGGAGGGGGGAAGCTGACCTACTTGAACCTCAAGCTTCCTGAAGATCCAATATCACTGGGTTTTATCAGTCCAGTTTATGTCGTTGCATCAGTTTTCTTGTAGTTAGCATAAAACATGAACTCAGTGCACACGCTGTATCGTTATGTTCTAGGTAACTCAACAGAAATGCACTTGGGGCCAGGCTGTGCCCCACACCAGACTGGATCACCCAGCAACACCAGGAGCGTACAGATCGGCCATTCATGGTAGCAGAGTATTTGCTGCCCTAGTCAAAACAGCGCTGGCAAAAGCGCCTGCAGCTTACCCCCCAGCAAAAGGGAGGGCGCACGCCAGCCTCCTTGCTGGCGCCGGGCGCCTGTGTGATGGTGGCAGTCCAGTTCAACAGACAAGCGCACTGGCACACGTTTGCTAGAGAGGGGCTATGACAAAACTGGACTGAAATCACATCAGTGATTTTAAGGTATGTTCATGTATGGATGGATGCATAAGTTTTGCTCATTTTCCAAAGCTTTGTGTTCTCACGCTCGGCGCTATCTGAGATCTCTCTCCACGTAGGACATGCATGGATATTTATATTTAAAAATAAATCTAGATCAATGGAAAAAATCATGACAGACAATGTTTACTTTGTGAAGATAAGCATCTGCCAGGGAGCTGAGCATGCTTCAGTTCAGTAGTCTGACATCACGTTTTAAGTTTATAAAATCAGGGGGTTTTGTCATCCCTCTGTAGACAATTCCCAAGCCTCTGCAAAGCAGATTCTTGGCCTCCGCTTCCCTCACTCGGCGGCTTAAGTTAGCGGTTAGGACTCTGGCAGGATTGCCTTTATCAGCAGCTATTGCTCAGCTAAAAACTGAGCAGGGAAGCAACGCTTTGAGTAAACCTGAGAGATTTTTTTCAAGTACGCTTCAGAGAAGGCCGGCCTCCTCCCTCAAGCTACTTGAGCTCCCGCAGCACCTCGCCCTGCTTTGGAGGTGCGGCTGTCAGACAGGTTGGCTTTCCCTCTGGGGAGGAGGAGGGTGCAGGGCGCGCTGCCTCCCTCCTCATTGGGCGCTGCCGCTGGCTCCCCGGCTCTCCCGCTCCCTGCCTGGGCGATAAATAGATTTCTTAGAGGGCGGGTGGCACCTACGGTGCTGCTCACGGCTGCGCCGGAGAGGGGCTGTCTGCTTTCATTACTTGTCTTGGACCAGAAGAGGTTTTTAGGGACTTCTCTCTCTGCCTCGGTGCTTGAGTGTGATGGTGAGGGAACTGTTTGGACAGAGCTGCTGATTCCAAGCATCTCCCTCAAACCTTGGGACTGCAGTTGCCACATCTACCGTCATCGCTTGGAAAAAACCAACCAGTGCAATCAAGGCGCTGCACAGAAGGCCATGGGGAAATTCAGAAGTATCCTTCTTTTGTGCCTTGGCTTTCTTCTCATCCATGTAAGAGGTAAGTGACCTTTGCCTTGGCTTATTTCTGGGGCGAGATTATTAAAAATGAAAAAAAAAGTTCAACCCAAAACCTAAACCCCAACCTCTAAAAAAATATGCTTGTTGATTTAGAAATGCTTGCTGGTGTTATTTTTGTTGCTACTGTTTCATGAGAAGCATTCAAGAGTGTTTAGATAAGTACTTCTGCAGTTTCTAGAGAGATATATGTCTTTTGTATGATTGCTCATAATAGTCATGCTAGTTGGAGTTTGTTTGTTATAATTTCTTATTTTCTCTTTAGTGTTGCTTGCCTAAAATTATTCACAAGCTTGGACTCGAGTATAAACTTTTTAAATGGAAGCTGTAAAGTGAGAGCTTCCACGGGAACTTAAAGTTTCCAAAGTGATCCTTAGTCAAATACTAAGTTCATGTTTTCAGAGATTTTCTTGGTTATTGATATTTTGAAACATATTAGTTATATTGTAAAAACAAATTCTGATTCAGTTTAAGGATGGTCATGCTTTCATATTGGTGCTCATGCTTTAATAATTATAAATTAATAATTTATTAACCTTAGCCAACATATTCCTGAATATATAAAATCCACACACAAGCATACAAATTTTTTTTCATGCAGGATTAATGAAGAATTGAATACATTTTGTACATATTTTTTGACGAATGAATAGCAGTTGGGAAAATGTAGTCCTTCCATATTGAGTTGTTTTTCTATAGTCTAACATAATTTTCTTGTAGCAAAACATTGCGTAAAACTTTTTTTGACATCAAACCACATAGGATCATCCTTGTGTGCATCTGCCATGTACTGTACTTGTAACCTTTTCTTTTTTGTATATTAACATTACTTCAAAAAGTTGTAGCGCAGTGTCTGACAGCAGGAGGAAATCAGTCATTAACCACTAGTTCCAAAATGGCTGCTGCTGCCCATCTTCCCACCACCCCTGCTTTAAATGGAGTCCTTGGGAGATCTTGCAGTGATGGGCAGTGAAAAAACCTTGCCTTAAATTAGTGCCATAGCTCCATTTTAACAAATAGAGGAATTATTTTGAGGTCTTCAGCAAGTAACATGGCATAGAAACAGCAGAGCGATAGGACTGCGCTGGCTTGCCCTGTAGCATGTTGTGAACAGCAATGATTCACACAGTGTCTCATCACTGGCATCCAGACTTTCTTGTTCTGGAGGACTCTCTTATGTTGAATATTTCTGTTCAAACAATCTGAGCACAGGCAAGCCAATTTCCATACGCTCTATTACTTTAATTACAAGGATAGTCAGCCTAACCGTTCTTGTCGTACACATGTGGTAATTTAGAGCCAGTTCAGGCCCTGCTTTGGGGAAGAAATCATTGGTGAAAGCTGCTGTGGGCTTTGGGCACAGTCTTATGACTGTGGAAACTATTCAATCCACTTTGAAAAGCAAAACGAATTGTTTTAAGTCTATGGCAACATCCACTGAATTTTATCATCAAAGTATTTACCATGTTTCAGGGGACATTTACAGGAACCACTTCTCAGTCCTAATCAAGACATGATATGAGAAAGGCTTGGCCATGCTGGTGAAAATCTGGTCTAAGTCCTTATGATAGGAATGCCTACGGAACAATTCACCTTTTTATATGCAGCCTTAGTTCTTATCTAAGCTGCAACCATCTGTGATAGCTTCTAGACACTACTGTCCCACCACAGCCAGGCCAGATCCCGTCGCTCCCCTTACCATCTAGCATTTCCTTTATGTCCGGTTATCTTCAGTTAGTTGGCTAGACTACCTTGATGGACACATCTCAACAGAAGTGCGGCATAACCAAGGACCACATTGCACAAAGAAAGTGGGACCTGGTATAGTTCAGAATCTTACATGCTCACTGCAGTCTTCCATACTTTTATCTACACTCTTTGGCTTTTGTTACTTCCAAGCTTATGCAGGTTACATGAGGTCTCCCACATAAGCTGAGCTGCAACAGCTGTCTGAGTGGCTTTTAGCCCAACCCAAATGAAAGAAACTTCACAGAAACTTCTTCCGCTGAAGTTCACGCTAACATCCCACATCGGTTACTGTGGCTTGGCAGACCTGTGGTCATCCAGCTTTGGCTGTGTCTACATTGCCCACTTAGGGTGTGGTAAGACACAGGTTAGGTCCTAGTCCCCCAGTAACTGGGATCACGCACCTGTTTGAAACATACTGCAGGTCCCATTTGGGCCGTACACCTGTGTGCGTACCTGTAGCAGGGCAGCAGTGCAACCTGAGGGCTCTCTCATACGGAGCTGGAAAGCAGCTGAGACTCTCACTCAGACCTGACTGCTCAGAAATGCTCCTCAGGTTCCCCATATAGATATAATATACATATCCATGGTCTTTAAGACCAACTGATAGATCATATGTTTACTCAGTAACAAAGATAGCACAAAGGTTGATGATGTTTAAGACACACAAACCTTACTGCATCAAATACAGCATGCTATGCGGGTAAGAGGAACAGCATTTATTGCTAGCCAGTAAATCATGTACCACTGTCCAGCTAAGGCTTACAAAGATGTTGACTCAAAACTAATTGTATTCTTGGTTAATTAGCTAGGCACTTCATGGGGAGAAAATTACAGACCTGTTTGGATTTGAGACACTATATGAACTAGTTTTATGAATAATGTAGTTTTCGTTGGAGTTAAAAGACAGAATGGGAGAGATGAAAAACAGTCTTGTTTTTCTTATACTGCTCCATCAAGCTCCAGTCCTCGCTGTCGCTCCGTGTGAGGTCCCTGTGGACCGGCCAAAGCCCTTGCGGTATCAGCAGGGATACATCAGACAATGAATTCTCTTGTTGCTGGGTGCCAAAACTATTTCGGTCCCAATACCAGAGCTGCTATCATCTGTAGGCATGTCAGCACTATCATCCAAGGGTGTGATTGCAGTCTGATGAACAGACATACCTGAACTGGTTGAAACACTAACAACGGCAGAGCTGTTGCAACATCAGAGCTTGGGAAGAGCTAACAACCGGCGTGGTTGCTCAGCTTCTCGGGTTCACTTTTCAAACATTGCTGCCACATTGCAAGCCTGGTAGCAGTGCCCAAACTGCCTGTTTTCAGTATGTATTTTTCCCTCGTCTGCATCAGCGATTGTCAATCCCCTTCCATCCCATTGAGGGTAATAAATGAACAAATAAATGTCATAATTCTTTCAAGATTAAAAATCAATAAAACTATGCCTTTCTGTGGCATTTTGCCTCATGGTTAGGAGGAGAGAGATTCAGATTGTTTTGATCAGTCTTCCTTCTTTTCCACAGGGGGGCTGACATCTATGAATGCTATGGGAAAATACTGTCTAAAATCTGATCTGTAGTAAAATATCTCACGAAGGTAAATAGGCCATCCCAATTAAAAGAAAGGGCTTGAATGGGTTATGAAAATATAACAGTCCCGTTTCCACTGTATAAGGTTTGCCTGTCATCAATGCATTTTTTAATTCCTGAGGAATTTATTTAAAAAGCTAAGTCACAGCAAAATACTTTCAAAGGGCAACAATGCTCCAGATTAAACGAAAACAAAGACCAGAGTAAGCACTAAGATTAGCAGACAAATTAAAGCAAAGTCCCTCCTTACGTTCTAGGTCTTATAACATCAGTGGTGGAGGAACCAGGATGCCTATTTCTATTCACAAAGATCGCACAGACCATTTTGTTTCCTGAGCACAGTGGTTACTAAAAGAAGGCTGGCTCTTTGTTCAGAAATCCAACCCAGATTTGCAGAGCATTCTGCATGCCACGACCCTTGATTTCTGTTCCCTCTGAAGGCTAAGCCGCCAGATCCTCTTCTGAGTCTCCTGCTTTTGAAGTTCAGATACCAACTGATGCTCCATCACCCTTTGCCCAGGGTCATTCAGAGAGCCTTCTCTGTGCACTCCGGTGGCATGCGCAGAGGCTTCTTCAGCTCTGCAAAGGGAGCCTAATTGCTTTTCTCATTTAGTCCAAATAAGATGAGATGTGGCTCCTGAGAGTTTGCAGAGTCTTTGTTGCCGAACAGACCTGCGTGCTGATGTCCAGCAACTCTTTCCAGCATTACTCTTTTCCAGGAAACACATTCCTAGTGGTATGAAACAGACAAGATGCAGGCCTTGCTTTTTTGCTGTCTTGCATCTTAAACACACAAGCAAAGCGTGTATACGAAACGCCCTGATCATCCACTTTGACTTGGCAGTATTACTAACCCCCTTGGAAGCAATACAAATAATTATGCCAATGGGCTACTGTGACTTCAGGGGGCACAGGATTAGTTACACAACAGAATTTCTGAAACAAATTCAATGCGATGTTAGTTACAGAATAGCACTGCTGAGGTCTGTGCTACCTATATGGAAGAGCTAAAGGTATTTTGTGTGTATTTTACCAGTGTACTTGCGATGAAGGTGGGATAAGGAACATTAAAAGACACTCTGCGAGCAACAGAAATGCAAAGCCTGGCATCTCCCTGCATTATCTTCAGCTCCCTCTGTTGTCGCTAAACTGCCAGCTGGGGAAAGTGTGGATTAGCCAGCTGGTACGCAGGCAGTGAGCGGTCACTCAGAGAGCCCAGCACAGCTGTTGCTTCTGCCACGCTATAGGGTTTTAGCAGGAACACTCATATAGGTCTCTCGTTGGAGCCTACCTACGCATACAGTTCTCATGTAACGTGACCGTCATTAAGCCCGACGCTCTCAGACCAAATGGCCGAAAAGGGCTGACAGCTTCACAAACCACACAGGGACAGAGAGAAGTTCTGGCTGAACAGCCCAGGCCATGGCCTGAGCTCCGCTTCCTCATGACACAAAGCTGAAAATCTGAGTTACAGTAAGATGTGCAGGCATACGGTGCTGCTTCATCGGAGTTCCCAACTCCTTTGCTCTGCCTGTAATTCTACAGCACACACCAGCTTCTTCTGCACTCACTCTGAAGCAAAATATAGAAAATTATATACCTTTCATTTTATGTATGCAGGGCCTATCACATCATAAAGAACAGCAGCTACCTTTGAACAGCTGTTGTTTGAGCACAGCAAAGCAAACACCATCGAACTAGATTTTCTTTCATGTTTCATGGGACCATGCTGCACAGACCTGAAGCAGTACTGCCACTCTTGCTTTATTAGTGCATCTTATTTGCTGGTAATTATTTAAATGTGTTCTTGTATGAATAAGTGAGAGAGACCTTTTCATTTACCTTGAACTCAAACTATAAACAGAAGTAGCCTGGAAAAAAACATGAAGCCAATAATCAGGTCCATATGTTGTGGTCTGTGGACTGGAACTAAGATCTTAATTACAGATTTTAAAGCATACTCATTTTCCACCCCAACATCAAGGGGTTGCAATGGCAATCATTGTTTATGGAACGAAAGAGCCATGATGGAAAAAAAAGCTACAGTAACCTCATCAGAAATACAGATCATGAGAGTATTACATCAAAGAAATAGTACCCACTCACTGGGATTTTGCCCAAATTGTCCACTCTGGGGCGTAAACCTTTACATTCTCCCACAATTTTTCTTACATGAGTAATTTCCTTTAAACAAACATAATTCCTTCCGGAACAAAGTTGGACCAGTAAATGGGTATGTTCTGAATCACACACCTAGGAGAATACATCCTATTTTCTCATTAAAGGGAAAATATGTCTCATGATTGTATAATAATCAGAAATTATCTATACAAAGAATAACTTACCATTTCAGCTAAAAAGAACATAAAATGGGTCCCACAAGCGATTTCAGTAACATATTGTTCCTTTTTAGAAAATTTTTGTTCTCATTTGTGAGTCACCCACTTCTTCCTCAGTCTCTGCCAGCTTCATAAGGTTTTAAGCTCATTGTATTCACAAAACAATTCTTATTTAATTACACTGAAGAAATAATTTTTGTTCTTGTTTTTAAATAATGTAAAATCAACTTATTTTCCCTTTCTATCTAGCTCACATTTCTAAGTTAATTGCTTCTAATTTGTTTGTAACACAGGTAATCTCATCCCAATCATATGACTGCTAGCAATGCACTCAAAGCCCATTAATTTAATCATATTAATGACAAAATGATTTATCTAACACACATGTGCATGTATGCATTTAAGACATATGTCCACACACATGTATATACACATATAGACACATTTTCTCATGGATCTTAGCTTCATTTTTAATACTAGACTATGCATATTAAATGCCTGAGAAGTTAATTTTCTTTGCTGCATAACCTGCTTCTCATTTAGCAATATTCACACTGTCTTATTTAAATGTGTGTCATTTTAATGGCCACAAGCTGTGTTCATATGGATCCAGTGCAGGACTGAGACTACTTATGGAGGTTAAAAATTGCAGAGTGATGCCATGATAGCCTTTTGTCAGGAAAACTTCTGAGTACAGTCGTAATGACAAACAGGTAACATCCACCTGCAGAATCAAGCCTTGTTCCTCGTAAATCCTCCTCAAAAACCGTGGGATCTCAGACCCTCGTGATCAATCAGCTCACAGCTAAAGGGTGATGGATTCATTTAACATTTAGGTCACAAATTCAATCACAGGCAAAAGATGCTGCTGCCTGCATTTTAGTGACTGGATATTTGGGTCACATTTTCAGAAAACTAACATGGGCAAAAGTTTGTGAACATTAAATGTGCATGTGCCTGAGGACATGACTTTGCAGGGGACTGCCTTGGTGGGGTAAGACGACCTCAGCTCCATGATCCTTCAGCAGGATGTATCTGATATTCAAGGGAACTTACTAAAAGCTGGCTTAATATTTTTGTGGCAAACAGCAACCGGAACAGTCTCCATAGTAGAGCACGTGGACTAATAAGGATTTTATATCACCAGGCTTCCACACATTATATTTAAAAGGCTACATAGAAAGTATGGGCATTAGCTGAAAGCAGATGTCCTACCCAAAAGAATCATGCCTGTAAAAATAAATGCAGTAACTCTGAAATTTAAGCTACTATATTTTGATGCTTGGCTTTATGGAGTCTATTCTCCCCTGACTGGCTGCTACAGAAAAGTCTACTGTCAGCTATTTAGGCCAGGTCTACACTTCAGATTTTTATAGGCACAGCTACATGTGTTGGGTGGAGATGAGGGAATTACATCCCAGATAAGGCTGGCAGTGCCAGCAAAAGTCCTGCTGTTAGTATAGTTCATTGTGTTTGAGCAGCTAGTATAAACATTATTAAAACTGGTCCTTTCACGATACAAACTGTATATCCATCTGGAAGGCTTGCTTTCTTAGCTTAGCATTTTCTCATTTGCAGACAAGGACTGTTCTGTGGTGTCAGGAAGGAGCTCATAAGCATTTTCTCAAATTCTCTGTTATGAATCGTTGTGGACCACCCAACAAAAGCCACTATTACAATAATTTTATTTCTATGTAAAACCAGGGATACTCCCAGAAGAAAAGCTAGAAGTGATGCCAAGAAATAGCATACTAGCCCAAAGCAGTAATAACAGAGATAACTCTGAGATAATACCTCCTGCATAGCTAAATCTCTTTGTAACTTTATCCAGGTTAAAAAAAAAAACAAAAACAAAACCAAAAAACCAACAAAACGCCCCCACACAAAACCCCAAACAAATAAAAATCCCCTAAGGAACAAAGCTGTTTTCTCCCCACTAAAATTTTTTTCATTCTCATTTTCATCAGTATATTTCCAGCTGTTTCTATTATGGAAGCTGGTCCAAAAAAAAAGGCCATTTTTACATGTGGAAAATGAATTTCTTTCAGTCTGTTTGTTCTGTGAAGAAGCTTGACTAATTTATTTCCGTTGTCATTTATCTTCAGAGTTCCCTGAAGTGACTGCAGTTCCTATTGAGCTAAATATTCTCTGAGTCTCTAATGTGTTTTTGTTTTTAGACCCACCATTTTGCAGATGAAATCTGGGCTGTTCAGCTATTTAACCATCTGTTATCCTCCCAAATTAGATTCTTAAAAAGTCTACGTGCAGTCTCAGAAATG
The DNA here is from genome assembly GCF_965183815.1 of Platalea leucorodia. Taxonomy (NCBI): domain Eukaryota; kingdom Metazoa; phylum Chordata; class Aves; order Pelecaniformes; family Threskiornithidae; genus Platalea; species Platalea leucorodia. The sequence continues at coordinate 75,873,439 of NC_138824.1, forward strand.
GTAATGAGCATTTAAAATTCTGCTCCACAAAATCTTACTCCTTGTGGTCACTTGATGTTATTATTGGAGGAAGTCGGGATGGAAGTCCAACCAATCTTTTGGTTTATTGGAATATCATTTACCATGCCGCACAGATGTCCACACACAATCTGCCCATCTGTCAAGGTTTATATTTACACAGTCAAAGAGATTTCAGTGTAGATTCCTGTCTTACTCCAAATCAGTCATTCTGTGTTGGTGTCTGTTTATTTTATTACTTGGTTTATCATAAGAAATAATAATAAAAAAAATCAATCTGAATAATTTCTGCAGGGGATTTTCAGGCTTCTTTTTTCTCTTCTTAAAATTTCTGTAGTTGTCTTCTATTTCTCCCTTGCTGTCTCAAAAGAACACCTCTTGCCTTTTCCCACTTTTTCGGTAACAGAGCAGACATACAAAAGGAGACGGAAATGTTGGTATTGTCCAGGACAAGGGCAGATGTTAGTAACTGTTTCAGTATGCTGTTTTGCTTTGGTTCTCATGCAGTTGGAAGCATCTGCACCATCTTGTTTGAATTCCATAATCTCTTTTGATTAGATTCCTCCTCCTTTTTTTTTTTCCTTTTCCTTAACTTCAAAGGAATATTGTACCCCAAAGTTTTCCAGAGTCTTCCTTCACAAGACGATTTTGTCACATTCTCTTTACTGCATTAGGACCTTGGTAGCTGCTTTCCGTATCATTAGTTCCTGCGTGTCAGGACCTGTAACAAAGGAGCTGGTTTCACAGAATCATAGAATCATAGAACACCAGGTTGGAAGGCACCTCAGGGATCATCTGGTCCAAGCTTTCCAGGCAAGAGCACAGTCTAGACGAGATGGCCCAGCACCACGTCCAGCTGAGTCTTAAACATGTCCAGTGTAGCAGAGTCAGCCACTTCCCTGGGGAGATTATTCCAATGGTTGACTGTTCTCATTGTGAAAAATTTTCCTCTCGTGGCCCATTGGAATCTCCCTGGGAGTAACTTGTACCCGTTACCCCTTGTCCTCACCATGTGACTCCTTGTAAAAAGGGAGTCTCCATCTTCGTTGTAGCTCCCCTTTAAGTACTGGTACATGGTGATGAGATCACCTCTAAGCCTCCTTTTCTCAAGGCTGAACAAGCCCAGCTCTCTCAGCCTGTCCTCATACAGCAGGCTTCCCAGACCCTTGATCATCTTGGTGGCCCTTCTCTGGACCCCCTCCAGCCTGTCCACATCTTTTTTGTAGAGCGGGGACCAGAACTGTACACAGTAACTGTACACTGTACACTGTTTGGCCAACAGCTCTTCGGTGTTACAAAATTATTTCTGATGACTCACTCTGATGAGAAATGATTTGAATCCTGCCGGCAGTATCCTGCAGCAGCAGGGCTCAGGTCACCCAGCCTCCTTCAGCACTCAGGATGCTGATCAAGAATGAAGATTTACCCAGAGGACAAAATCAAAAGACAGTCAAACTTAAGTTGCTTGTATTGTTGGCACTGAAGAAATGCCTCAGAAAAATATAATTTGACCATATAAGTTGAGGCAATGCCAGGACGTCAGCCTGCAGGTAGGGATCTGCATCAGGATCATATGGTCCCACGACCGGGTGGCAGCACGGCTGTGACAGCCCACGGGCAGGGGCTCAGGGCGAGTAAGGGCTGGTGATGTCCTCAGGGCTCCGGCAGGGAATATCTTCTGAGGAAGCCACTTGTCAATTTTATGTATTTAGGTATTTTAATGGATTCATATAAAAAAAAAAAAGAAAAACAAAAAACCAACCTGTCAGAGTCTTGGAATGTCCTCCACCTAAGGACCCAGTCCAAAGGTTACTGGACTTAGCTAGGTTGGCTGAGCGGCCAGGGCAGGGGAAGGAGAGTGGTCAGACGAGGTGACACTCCAAGATCAGGTCAAAGAAGAGACAGAATGCTACTCTAATGACATTAACAGGAAAGCTTTATGCTGTTATCTGCTTTTCCTTTCCAAACACAGGTTTGTCATAATATTTTATAGGGACAGTTTTGCTTTAGAAGCCATTCACTGTTTTGCATTCCAGCCTCGTTTTATCTTTTCCGTCAGACACCATCTATAATTAAGTTCGCAGACTTACGTGAAAATCCTCATGGGAATCAAAACGTTTCTACTTTATGCTTCTGCGCTGACTTTTATCTGAGGATCACACAGTGTTTTACCACTGATAATTAATCTTTCCAGGAGCTCTTTGACACAGCTGAGAGCTATTATTCAGGAACAGTAATTACTGTGAAGAATGCCATGAAGACAGACATCACCTGTCGAGAAGAGAGGGTTGAGCTGAACTCAGAGCACTGTCGTGCTGGAGAACCTCTGATGGCCTCTCTTTTCCTCAGTTTCCCCGCTTGAACAACGATGCCTTTCTTGCTGTGAAGTGTTCAAGACTTACTTACCAGGAAAAACACTTAATTGAAGAGTTAGGTATTAAGTCTTTTAGACAGGATAATAAATAGATGCAGATCAAGAGGCTTAGTCGATAGAGCACAGTAAAACATTTCTGCTTGGGGAAGCCATGGCATGTCATGACTTTTTGCGGGTTTGCACAAGCTGATCTTGTATTTGGTGTGCAAACACAAGGACGGTGAAGTTTCAGTCTGGATGAAAACTAATGGATACATACTCTGCAAAGAGGTGTTTCATGAAGGCTGTGTATTAAAAGGAAAGTGGCAGATTGTAGAGAGTGGAAAGTAAAACTCACATGAATAACTGTGTTTGTTCAGTTCAAAGTCGTATGCTTCAGTTTATATATTTTAAACATTTTCCAGTTTTAGTTACCTGCTAACTTCAAAGGTCAGGATGCTAATTTCCCTGCTGTGACATTTAATGACATCATTGTCACCTAACACAGAACAGGAAGGGTTCTTTTCTCCCCTTTCAGATTTTTTAAGGTACAGCAGAAACTAAATTGGGTAAACACATCTTTATATCTTTTACTGCTGGCACATGTTACAGTAAGAATTAAAAAAAAAAAGTTGATTCATGTTACAAATGATCACAAGGCAGGCTTGCCAGTAAAGGAGCTCTCTGAAGCTGAGCTCGTAAAACAGTAATGAAAATATTAAAAGTTCTCATCTCACGATTCTCATTTGCAAGTACTGTGCTGAATGCTACTTTCAGCCGCCTGCTGGCAACAGCCCTTGTGCCCTGCAACAGGCAACCTGTGCTCTTCAAAGGCATGTTTGCACAGCGGCTGAGTATGGATAACGTGAGAGAGCAGCTTCTCTTTGCGCTACCTGAACAAACAGTTTCTTTGAATTAAATGCGCCCATCTCGCGCGGCCATCCAGGACCGCACGGCGCAGGGACAACAGCTGACAGCTTGCTCTGCGCCCGCTCCTGTTTGGATGGATTTTTCTTTTGCTTCTTACTGGTGCTCCGGCTCTGTCCAGAGCCCTCAGACCTGGAGGTCATGGAAACCTGCCCACTGACTTAGTTTCTTTCCTTCTGTCACCTTCCTTCTAGGTCAACATGATTTTGATTTAGCTGATGCTCTTGATCATCCAGGTAGGTAAATCTCCTACCCTTATTTTACTATGGCATTTAGACCCAGTAATAAATCTTAAGTTCTTTTCCTTGAGGACTGGAATATGAAGTGGCTAGTAGTTAAGTTAAATATATACAGAACTGGGAAATGTTAGATTTCAATGTTTCTATCATAAAATTAAAATTTTCTTTAAAACAAAAAAAATAATGGCTTTGAAAACATATCCCTTCATTTTTAGCTTCTGTCATGATACGTAAAGATTTATTGAATGCAGCTCTCTAGATTTGCAGATACCTTCTTTTGATAAATTGAAAAAGTTTAAGCTGTTATTGTTTATTGGTGTGTCCTTGTGTCCCACAGAGGACATAATCACCAGGAAGCCTACAGTGATCAGAAGACCGACAAGGCCTGTGCTGAGTAAGTAATGAAGACATCAGGTCATAACTGATTTTAGATATGTAGAAACTGCCCCCATGAGATTCTTGATCATATTTGCCAACGTACCATAGCTGAGGTCATTTGTGTGAATACTAGCTGTCTTCTGTGTGTCAAGTAAGTGTTTTTCGGACAATTACCAATTACATGTCGTTACTGCTTCTGGTAAGGCTGTAGAGCATGACTGGCCACTGATGGCATTTTAGTTCCTGAAGATCTTCACACTTTTCCAGCCTCTACTGAACTCCCCAGGGAGTATAACCATGGGTAATTGTTGCTGAAAATGGGTAACTGTTCTTCCACTTTTTTTCCCATTATCTTTTCTTTTCACATAAATATTCATGATGCTTGATAACGGACTTGGAAAAGAATCAGAAGGAATTTGGATATTCTTTCTTCTCCCCATGTATTTACTTAATATTATCTAGTACCGATTGCTACAAAGACCTGTGTCAGAAAGGGAAAAAAAGCTCTGAACAGCGGAGAGAACCACAAGGTTTTAGCTGTAGTCCTGAGGATGACAAATGGCAATTTCCAATGAACACTCATTGGTGAAAAAACCCCAACCCCAAACAACAACAAAACCACACATGCATTTATGACGGAACATTTCATGACAACATAAGAGATCTTTCAACTAAACTACACTCAAAGAAATTTCTGGCTATCGAACAAAATGCTTGAATCAGGAAATGCTGGGTAACATCAGTCCACCCAACAACTTTCAGTCTTTCTCTGGATAAATATTGCAGTAAGTCTTTAGGTACATGAAAGCAGTTACATTTTCCACACGATTCTCTGGCTTGCTCTTTGAACAAACAAGGCAGCATTTTGCAAATGTGGTAGCTACTAAATCCTGTAATGGTTGCATTCTTCCTTCCCACTCCATTTTGCAAAGAAAATCTGCATTTGGCCTAGATTAGAAGCGTCTGTTGTAAAGTAGTGCTAAGCCACTGCCCTCTACTTAGCTAACTCCTGACTTCCTTTAGTCTGTGGAGAGAAATCAGCATGTCTAGGGATGGTTCATATCACTCTAAATGTGGATTTGTTCTCATCCTAATATAGACATTTTAAGTAGGTTACTTGAATCGTGCCCTAAAAGACTCTGTCCTCAGTCACGTTTAAAGGTAACCTAGGGATGCCAATATCTACAGGGAAGCTGCCTCAGTCAGATGAAAGGAATTTGATTTTTAGGGACTCCTAAATCTCTCAGAGATATGACCAGCAGATGATTATCTATCTGCCCTATCTGAATCAACTTCACTAATTCTTGGGAATGAAGAACTCCATGTTTTCCAGACCATTTTGGAATCTCTTTCAGCACTGAAGAGGACTGCAGGGAGTCAAAAAGCAATTAAAACTAATTTTAAAAAACAGTGTTAAAAATCTATTACTGGATTTGGAAACATGTGCAGAAAGATGATACAAAAGTATGTCCTAGCATCTGCCTGATGCTTCATCTTAACCTCAGGGTTTCCTCTATGTCTCATTCAGCCAGCATCACTGAGAAACGAGGCTGGCTGAGATGATGATTTTGTTTGAGCTTGGGCCAACTACTGTACAGGCCACGTCCTCTGGGCATCACTTCCCACACAGGAACCTCTGCCTGAGTTGAAGCTCTCTGGTAGGCACCTCCCATCTAGCGTAACAAAGTTCAACACAAAACTTAATGGAAGGAGAAGGTGATGTTTATTTACAAAATTTCTAAATAACGGGTTGATTTTACCCACTCACATTCATCCTGCCACTGATTTAATTCAGCCATACACTCAAACCCACGTACTCACGTGCACCAAGATGCATGTGCTCAGGTGGTCTGGTGAGCATCATGTGCAACACTGGACAAGTTACGCCAGCTACCGAGTCCTTATCGTGTCTCTGTGGTTCTTCGTGATCAGAAATGGCAAGCTAGCTTATGTACAGATCTTTTATACCCCTTAGGAGTCATCAGCTACTATGCAGAGCTCTTTTGCCTATAGAATCTTGCTTGCTACAGCATCTCTGAACCCTAGGCCAGGTTGCTGCCCACTGTCTGGTTTTGCTTGTTTGGGGTACACAGGCTATGTCTCCAGTCTATTTGCTGGGTGGGCAAACAGGAAAAGTAAGGGCATAGGTGATATGCTGCAGCCTTTGGCTTTAGAGTGCCCTTCTGCTTTTCCTCTGCTGACAAGCCATTTGTGCTGTCATCTTATCGGAGCACAGGCCTGCTGGTTTTGACAGAAACAACACATTCCTCAATTTTACTGCTGGGAATGGTGACCTTTATTGTCTGTCCTTTGCTCTGCTGATTCTTCTGGTCCCTACAGACACATGCATGTCCATTTGTATTTCATTCATATCAACCTTAGCATTTCTGCAACAAATCTCTGCACGAACGCTCGAGAGTGAAACCCTGCATTTTACCTGAATTCTTCATCTCAATAATAAATTGAATCCAGCTTGCAATTTATTGCTTCTTACAGTGTTAGTATTTGACACATAAAGGTATTTTTGAAATGCAGCTCTCTGCTGGCCAGACACAACACCTGGCTTGACAAGAATAAACCGAGTCATGAATTTGATTATTTTCCTGCCAGATTTCCTTGTGACATCAAAGCATTTCTGAGTTGTTACACAAATGAGACTAGATACTGTGCAAAAGCAGCTTCTCACTCCCTCTGGATATAAGGAACACATGAAGGCAGACTTCTGCACGGTGATGTATTTGGATGGATTTTCCTGGGGTTTGGGAATTCTGACACAATTATAATGAAAAAAAATATGTTTAATTGAGTGTCTATCTAATTTTCCATGGCAATAAGCATTGGTATCAAAATTTATGTAGATTTTGCTGTCCCTTCTGATTCATTACAGCACTCCACATTTATAAGGAGCAAGAAAGGGATCCTTGGAGTTATGACATCCACCTAATGTATTTCTGCCTATTACTCAGTGACCTTTCAGAGCTCACCGTCATTCCATACACACCCTAAAATATCACCCACATACTCATATCCACACCTGCACATTGGAAATGGAGTTCCTCTTGTTTATGCACCTGCACCTCACAGACAAATTGTTTATTGGAAGGAAAATTCTATCCCAGGTACAGTGAGACATGTGTACAGTGCTAGGGGAATGGCAATAGCCTATTGATTCACTGCATAGCGTGCACATGCAGACATTTAAGTATATTTTAAAACCTTTATAGTGCAGCCAAAGAAAAACAGACTATCACCCAGCCTCAGCCAGGCACATATGATCGCTTGAAGCAAAAATTTTTATGTCATCGTGACCCTTACATAAACTAGCTGGTTCAATTCTCTCTCCCTAAGTAGGTTTATTACCTCCCAGTATTTGTTCTTGAAACGGGTATTCAGTTTTTGCAGTTCAACAAATTACACTTGAGCCAAACATGCATATACCAGTTTTAACCACAGACATAAATGTTAATAAATAAGAACATTTAGAAAATAGATACATTTTAATATCTTAACATAGCTAATCTTATTTATACACTTGCAAATATATTAAAGAGGTATTGATCTTAATTCCATTATGAGATTTATTCTGAGCTTACTTAAAGCAGGAATAAGTAAGTCTTTTGTATTTTGAACAGAAAATACTGTATCATCTGCAATTATTGTGTGGGCAAATATTAAATTCTATAAGAGTTTTCAAGAAAAGTGTAATACCTTATTTGAATTTGTGGGACTGACCTGAAACAGCTGCTTGTCAAACATTCAGTTGTACATTTTCTATTAACGCTAACATCTCACTTCCCTCAAGAACTGTGTGTAACTCACTTCTCTACATCTTCCTCCTTTTCATTTTTAGACAACGATCTGCATTTAGGAGATGCTCTTGGTGGGGGTAAGTACTCTCTGCTTTTCTCAAATATAATGGTTGGGGGTTTTCATAGTCTTTTTCTGAAGTCTGCCTAACTGTGAAAAGAGATTTCAAGACTGTAGGAGGAACTGTAGTAATGGGAGTCGTTACAGCTCATGCACAGGCAGCCCTTTTGCCAGGGGCCATCGTGCAGAGCGGGGACAGCAGGGTGGGCTGTGTCTGGTTGCCAGCTGCGGGAGCCTGCAGGCTGGCCTGCCTGCGTGAACTAAGTCAGCTACGGTTTACGTTGCCACGCCAGGCTACCAGAGCCATGGCTGGGGAGAGGATGTCCTGCCCGTTCAGCCGTGACGGTGCAGAGTGGGGGCCTCTGGCAGAAGGCTGAAGGCAACAGGTGAGGGCAGTAGTTCCTTCAGCTGCCTGAAGTCTGCCTAAGATTAGGAACCAGAGGTGACAGTGGATAGAGAGAGGTGTGAGCTTGTTGTAGCTCTGCTGATCCCAAATCAGAAATGCGGGAAGGAACGTTTCAGAGATGAGCACTGATGGACAAGACGTAGCTTAAGCTTGAAGCAGTCAAGCTGTTGTAAGCTGCTATGACTTCCAGGTATTTCCATAACATCCAGACCTGGCCTAGGAAGTATTCACCATACTGTGCTGAGCTGTGTAGACATATGAAATCCTTGATTTTGGGAATTTTTGCACCACATTTTGTTTAGTGTGTTTAGAGGTATAACAAGGATGTGAAGAATCTAGAAATGTTCTTGTACACAGAAATGATCTAAAATGCGAGTAGTATTGAATCAAAGCCTAAAATTCCATTTGAGTCAAGGCTACACAAAAGAAAAATTACTTCTCGGCCCATTGCACAGAACCTCTGAATTATGACTCCAGTCGCAGTGGTCTGGTTTACTCATATTTCAGTCTTAGAGAATCATACCTTTTGCATTGTTCTTTCCCTTTTCCAGGGCTTTCCGCATTTCCAGGTTCCCCTGTGGCATTTCATGCCTGTGTTTGAATGACATGTTCTCCCACACTTGATAAAGCTGAATCTAGTTTTGTTTATAATTCCCATGTTTATACTGTCACTTCTTCCTGCCCATACTAATTGTTCCATTCTTGCAAGTTTTTAATGGGTACTTTTATGAGAGGATGGGTTTAGAATGTTGATTAAATTATTAATGAATAGTTTAAGTATCTTCACTAAACCCCACCTTTTCATTCAGAGGATGGCAAACGATGTTTCCCCCAGTTTTTATTTCTTTGCTCCATTTCCAGTTCAGGTTCTTAATTGACATTCATACATGGTATAATGGGATTAATAATATGTACCTCATTATCAGTGGTTCTGAAGACATTATTTTTTCACTAGCTATGCCATAGAATGTATCTTCTTATGCTTAGAGAAGACTGAATAAGAGCAGCATCGTAATAGAAATGAATAATGGGATTGATAGTTTTCTGCTTTTGTGCCACGGTGAGTCTTAGTTCGTTACACACAGTTCTGGGACAGAACAAGTCTCCTCTTCTATTGAAAAGAATTAATTGGGCAAAGTCTGATTCAGCAAAGCTTCAAGACTCTACCTAAAATCCACTGACTGCAGTGGGGTAAACTCGCCTGAAGTTAAGCATGTATCTAAATAATTTGCTGAATCAGAACCTAAATGTTACTCACAAACAGAAGCAATATATTTAGCAGCTAGGCAAGAAGAAAACATGATAAAAGGGCATCTGGCATGTACTGAAGGTGAAAGAAAGATTTAAGGAGAGGGAGGGAAATTGGTATTTATTTCTGAGACCTAACTTTGATTTATTCAGAGCTAAACTCACTGTCTGGCTATGAGAACAGTTAACTATGAGACTGAACTGGTTGAAGAAAGGATGTCAGAAGGGGACCTACGCTACGTATGCAGAGCAACAGCCCTGGGCATTAACTTTGGCAGGTTTTGACCTGCGTCAGCTCTTGCTACTCCAGCACTGTATGGGCAGTTTGGAAACTGCTATTAGTCATCACATCTCCCACTCTATCCAATGCATCTCTTCTTAATACTTTGGCAAAAATTAGGGCCAAATACCAGCACAAAGTCCTAAACAACAAAGCTGAAGTCTGAGTTCATTTTGCACTGTTCAAGAGCAGAAAATTCATCATGTGCTAGATGAATTCAGCATCTGTTAGCTGAAGCTAATCTCCAGATCTTAGTAATACCTGCTGATGGCACAGAGATAGCCTGTTGCCTCCTGCCCGGCCCAGAACACCACCTTCTCTGTTGGCTCCGCATAACTGCACCACTGACACCTACAGTAACACACTGTGCTTCCCAGCTGTCAGCATTAAACAATATTAGCACTTGCCAGAAATACATGAAACATTTTCCTTCAACATTTTTGTGAATTCTTCTCTCATTTTAATTTTGAAAATATTCCTTTTTCACCTTCTAATTCGTTTCAGTAGCTAGCTATTTGTTGATATAGTGCTTGACACTTTTTAACTAGTGGCAAGGTCCTTTTCTTAATTTACCAGAGGACAAATTAGAAATAGGTATACAATCTCAGGTTATCATACTCTTTATTTACAGCTCTCAGTTTTGCCTGTCCAACCATCTAACAATATTAATTATTAATAGGTGACATCTCAAGAAAACCTTTATACCCACCTCTTCCACCACGACCAGGAAGCTATAGTAATTCTGGTAAGAATATTTTCTACTAAGAAAATCTAGCACTATGAGCTGTTCAGAGAAGATATTTTGAACAATTTACTCTCTTATTTCTTTATTCATAGTTTTTATCATCCCTTCCCTCCATCTCTCTTTTGTAATCACTGTTCCTGACCCAGTGTTTGAGAAGATTTTCTGAGTTTTAGTGTTGGTACCATAAAGCTTTTCTGTCTGCCCAAAATGTGGGATGTTGACTCCTAAGTGGCATGAGACTGACACTCATCTTGTTTGCCTTTTCATTTTGGATATGTATACACTGAACCATGCTAAGGCTCAAATGTGACATCTAGCCACAGGGCATGGACAAGCCTATGTTCAAATCCATACCAAGATGCGCATCTGAGGTGGCCCTGGGGCATACAACAGGTGGGACTGGGGAGATGGATGTAAGCTTGTATTGCTTTTGAGTGTGGTTCCAGACACCCACCTGAATAAAGCAGAAGTGGCACATCCATCCCAGCTACCACCATGTATCCCATATTAACTTCTAGTATGATGGTAGTGGTGAGCCGTGGACAGGTCCTTCTGGAGTCCTTCTGGAGTCTTTCCTGGAAAGGGCCCACTGAATTCCTGCTCCAGGTACTGCTGGGATTTGAGATGTCCATTTGTGCTATTGAGAGCTCAAGCCCACACATCCCACAGGTGCCAATACAAACAGATGCAGACTGAGTAGACACCAACAGTTTTAGTACTCCAGCTTCCAGGTGAATTTGGATAGGTGACCATTCAGTGCAAGACACCTGACCCATCCACCACGTCAAAGCTGGGATTTCAAAGGTCCCTCACCCCTCCTTAGTACATTACAAAAAGACCAGACAAAGGAGCTGAAGGGGTTACCATTGTTCATATAATTTTGCAACAGAAATCCTAATCTTTATCTTGCAGGAGGTTTTGATGACTCGGATCTCCTTGATGGGAAGCCTTTACCACCACATATAGCAGGTAGTATTTGCCAATTCTCCTTGCAGCTTCTCCCTAATACTTGTAACTTGAAGCTGGCTGGTTTTGCTTTAGTGGTAATCTGTTTTTCATTGAAGGTATAGGACAAGACTCCGCTATTTTTATTTAGATTAGTTATCCTTCTCCACAAACCATGGCTTTGAACTTGGCTTTGAACACGGTTTCAAACTTGAAACATATTCCTAAAGATCTTGTAGCATTCTGGCATATGCCAGACCCTTCCAGGCTCAATCCCTTTGAATTCAGCTAGGGCAGTCCCAAAGCAAAGGGCTTCTGCCGAGAACCAAAGGTAGATGCACCAGGCATATGATCTCGACTTAAGTTATTGATAAATCACCTGATTGACAGTAGAGAATAGCCAGAGTATACTGGCCTTCCGCTCCCTGTGAAATCAGTTTGATGTAGACTGCTAAGTATTATCCTTTTTTTAGAAGACAATATTCTTCTCCAAAAATGAAGTGTCAGGAGGATGGATGGTTATTCCTCTGTCCAGCACCGCTGTCAGTCAGGACTGGAAGGGGAGCTCTTCTCTCACAGTCCTGCCGAGCCACCCCCTTTCACCTTCTGTAGGAAATCACACTTTGCTGAGTAAAAGATTTTTTTCTCAAAACAAGATGAAAAACATTTCTTGATGAAACTTCACCCTCTATTCCAGGAGAAGAGGAGCATCATTTCAATCATGGAGGAAACACGGGTATAGTAAATAATTTATTCTACAATTTGTTTCCGATCATCATAAAATAGTAAGAAAATGTTAGCCTTATAAAAGTAGTACATATACTAAATTAGGCTTTAAGACGCCACTTTCACACCAGCTGTAATGCAACATAATTTCTAGATGTCCATTTAATTCTATTATTTAATGAATTTCCAGTGTTTCACCAAACAATTCTCATAGTTTGGCAAAAGCACACCTTGGTGGAGAATATGCTTAAGTCAAACCATTTCAGTGCCTCTGAAAAAAATCTCTTTTTCCACAGATTCAGGATTAATAGCTGGAGTTACGTCTCCTATAATTTCTGCTTTTGTAATATTAGTTGTTGGATCGATAGCGGCCTACTCTGCTTATAAGAACAAGAGACTTTGTTTCAAACCACAAGGTAAGACCAAATTGGCTTGCGCCTTTCCGAGTTGATTTAGCGCTGGAGCAGATGGGATTTTTAGAAACAATTTCAGTGGGGGCAGAAATAGGTCAGGGATGAGGGCATTTGAAAATCTCGTCCTAACCAACCTCACTGATCTGTAGAGATACTGGTAATTAATGTTCTTCATCAAGGACAAGTATAGGAAGCTATAACACGCCCAGAAGATGGATGTACGTCACTGTACGAAGGAAATTACATGACGTGAGGTCTCTGCCACTGCAGAAGTGACTGACTGTCATGGCCCTGTGTGTGGAAACCAGCCTGCATGGCCCAGATCAGCCTCACCTGGGGCATCCCCATGTATCCTTGGCAGGGGCCCCCATTTCAGCTCCGGCCTGGGTGGGCCTCCTTCCCCGGCCTGTGCCACATCCCCGCTCGCCTGCCCCAGCCATGAGCCCGGATGGCCGGCTGGGTTTCCTGGCTTGGCCTTGGGTCGGGCGGGTGGCCTTGTCTTCATCTGATGATGGCTGGCCCATCCATGGGGCCTGTTTGCCATCATCGCCCCTCTGTGTGTGCCCACCGCCGGGGAGGTGACAGCTCGAGCTTCCCCGCGGCTGCCCTCGGCTCCCGGCTCTTCCGAACAGCCTGGCCCTGGCCCTTAGCTGCCACAGAGGTCAATTTAAACCTCTAATTCCTGTTATTAGTTCCTTAATGGGACTAACGACTAAGACATGAGGGAAACGCAGGTGTGTGGAGAAGCTTCGCAGGCATTTCTGAGAGATCTGGGATCCCCTGGCGCTTCAGAAAGCCTCAGCCTGGGGCTGCCATAGCGGACTCCGGGGCGGCTGCTGGTGGCCGGGCGCCAGGGGAAGGCTTGGGGAGATCCAGCCAGAGCACGGCGCGGGATGCCCTGGGGGAGGCCGGTCAGGGCCCTGAAGGCTGTTTGTGCCCTCAGGGTCTGACAGTCACTTATTTTCCTCTGTTTCTATGGCCAGGGTGTAACTAAAGCGTCAGGTCAGTGATCCTGTGGCCCTCTGGCAGCGGGGAGCGAGACAAACGGGAGGGCTGTCTGTACGTCTCTGGGGATACGGGGTTCCCACCTGCTGCCCCAAAAGGACCGGAGCAAAAAAAGCCCAGAAGAGCTGGCAAAGGGCATCTGTGGTGGAAATGCTGAATGTTCAATCTTCATTTTTACAGGTGGGGCTACAGTGTAAACCTCTGAAAGAAGAGTTGCCCTCCGATCACAGGCTCCTTTGGTTGGTGACATTCAGCCCACAGATCTGACAATTTGTTTCTACTTTATCATTCTAACAAAAGAAAATCTTCCTCTAATGAACGTTTTGTTCAGACATTGCAATCCTACTCTCCTTTACCTGACGTTGCGCTCGCACCTTGAGCTTTATGTCATCACAGATGTGTTTAAAATGTCTGGGGATGGTATTGAACTATCCGACCTGCATTCATAAAGGTTGGGTATGCATTTTGATTCAGAAGTTAAGTTATTTTGAAGAACAAAGAAGTCAAGTTTAATATAAGCTAAAAATGGAAAGATTTTGGTTTGTGAGCATTTGAGTCACTGAACAATTTTTTTTTCCTGTTTTCAAAATTAGCCAAAATACTTAAGGCTTCTGATAGAATAGGAATAAGGAAATTGCTGTTTTCATTCATACATGTTGGGTTTCTTTAGTATATTTCTGCATTGTCTATAATGTTTAAGGAAAAATGGAAGTCATATAAAGGATTACAGATTTTAATGCCTTTACTATGTATAGATGTCTGAATTCTAGCAAAGTGAAGGGAGCTATAGATGGAAAATTCATACTTAATTTTAAAATATAGCATGAAAAGAATACGTACATTGACAAACCACTGTTTAAAAAAAATAAAAATGAGAGAAACACATGCTGATTTTATTTATTTATTTATTTATTACTGAAATGGTGTTTAGCTCTTCTCAGGAACTGGAATTTGACGTAAATTTTGCTTCTTTTCTTGAAAACCTAGGTCTTGCTCTAGCAGCCTTTAAAGGCGTTAATCTGGCAGGCTGTTTTTTTTAAGAACCATATTAGTCATAATTTCTGTAAAGGGAAAATAGGTACAAAGTTTTCAGAATCATTTAGAATGAGTCTGTGACACTTTGTTCTATAAAATCTATGCCACACCAACTTTTAAACTTCATACATATGCGGAGGTATGGTTGATACAGTTTTGCTAGCAAGGCTGGTTCATCTTTTTCCCTTGTTCCTGATCAGTCTTGCTGTGCTAACAAATGTCTTTATGTAGACAAACCTATCAACAAAAACTAACAATTTTCCAGTCTCTCTGCCTACATTTAGCTAACTGAATCAAAATACTAGCAATGAATGAAACGCAGATGAAAACTGGCAAAACTAATAGTTTACTGCCGTAATTCTGCAACACAGCGATTTTAGCCAACTCTTTAAAGCATAGAGGAAATCTGCGTGTTTTTATCTTCATCTTATATGTGAAGCATGCTTTTTCTTACCAAAATTCCATGTAGATGGAGGTAAACATGATTTTGTGTTTATTAAATTGTTGAGAGAAAGACATCATTGAAGGTCTTTTCCAACCTAGATGATTCTATGATTCTATGATCATCTGAAAAAGTACTCTTTTCATAAAATAAAATATTATTCTACCTAAATTACATTTGAAATGGATATATACCAGTTGCTGAGAAAATTACCATAATCTTTATTTTGATCCTGAAAGTAAGAAATTATAATGTACATCAGTTTAAATACGGAAACATCTTGACAACACACAAACAAATGAGCACCTTTGTGGCTATCACTTTCAACTTAGGAATGATAACATTTTTAATATGGTTTTCAAGGACGCTTGATATTTCCTTAAAAATACTAACTTGCCATGCTAATAGTTAAAACAGATTGATATATATTTTGCCAGGTAGACAAGGTTTTGAATAATGAAATGTTAAAATGTTTTGTGGTTACCACTTCAGTTGTTTGTTTAGTAATGAAAATATATATTTTGCTTCTTTCTCTTGAAAATTTTCAATAAACACATACTATGTTTTATCTAAGATGATCTGAGTTTTGGTTGTTTTTTTCTTGTTACTTTCTGGGATATATGCCGACTGATACCTTTTATATACAAATTTGTCTATGTCCTGCTAGGGAAGAGAAAGAAATGCTTCAAATTAAAGACTTTAGGGGAAAAAAAGAAAACAGTTTAAGAATGGTTTTTTTTTTCAGGAGCAGCGTCCAGAGAAGGATCTATGTGCATTATTAACATTTTTGCTTTTGAAGTATTATTACAATTTATTTAAATTTGTTCATAGTATTTTCAAAAGAATTTCTTACTTGTGTGAATATTATTAGCCAAAAAGCGGATTTCATGATGGAGAATTTGAGCAAAACCCATGAACCTGAGTTGGTAAACTCGCCCGCCCAAGTGTTTAACCCTCTGAAGCTCTTTGGTCTAATTACATCAACATATAATCAATATACCAGTGTGCAGGCACGCTTTTCAGTGTTAATTGCCCTTTTAACTAGTATGATAATGATGATAATTTTATAATTATTGTAATAATAATAATTATTATTGTTTTTTCAGATATTTGGGGGTTTATGTAGGGAAGCTGTTATTTAAATCTGGAGGAGAAGGAAGGAATATAAAATGGCTGTTTGTTAGACCATCAGAACTCTAACTTGTATTATTGGCTCTGACATTTAAAATCTGCTGGCACACAAGTAAAACAGAAAGTCATCTAAATGTAGACATCACTTCTATTACGAAGAAAATATTCTTGTTGATTATAAAGTCTCCCAACTGAAATAGATCTGACAGCAAAATTATCTACAATAGTGATCTTGCTACTCCTAAGTATATTGTTTAGTTGACCCGTCTGTATAAGGAGATGGTGAATGCATTTCCCGATAATTTTGTTTCTGCAGGATAAGTGAAGATTGATTTCCTATGCACTTATGTCCTTCCTTCCTTAAACACCTTTTGCCATGACCAGAGCAAGGACATCCTCTTGCCCGGTGGACCTTTAGGATACTCTCAGTATGTGAGAAAACAAATGCCGCAGCTTGGAGCGGCAACACTCATCACTTGCAAGCTGTTGGAAATAAAGGTTTAAATAGTTGAGCGGTATGTGCGCTTTCTTCGGTGGCACGCTGCCTTAAATCGTTGTCCTCTGCTAAGTAGTTACTCATGTTCACAGAACAGTTTGATGTAAAAATGCCTCCAGCCTAAAACTACCTTGCAGAGACGCTGTGTGGCTGAATTACGTGTTAACGGTCACCTCACTTCTAAGCTACTGGCAAAAACACACTGGGTGAACATATGTGCATTTATATATATATTTGTGGAAATATATACAGCACTCTGAATAGCACAAGCTCTCTGAAAACATTTATTATTTAGCTGGGTGACAAGTTATCAGACTGTGTGTACCCGTCGGGGTTATGATGGCCCCAGAGAAGCTAAGGTCCCTTAGCTCACGGTGAAATCCAATGTATCTGGCCTGCTGTACGCCACGCTGGTGTCATCGTGTCCGTGCTCCAACATCTTTTTTCCACCCTGTGCAATCTTCACCACCAAAGACACCGATGTCTTCCTCCGAGGGCTGCACGGTACAGTCTCCCCCAGCTTGTCTTTCTTCCTCTCCGTCTCTGCACAGCAGGGTGCATGGTGGGGGGGCTGTGTTGCAATCGAAAGAGCGCGGCTGGCGGGACGCGGCCCTCACGCCCCCGTCTCGTCACCCTCCCGCCCCGGCCCTCCGGACCCCGCAGGCCGCAGGCCGCAGCCCCGCGGGTGCGCAGCCACGGTGCGGGGCGCTCCCTGCCTCCCACAGGGACTGCGCTTCTCCTCGGCGCCGGCCACGGCCACCGCGCAGCCCCGCGCGGGCCGGCGCCCCTCGCCCGGGGAACGGCGCGGGGGTGGGGGTGAGGGGGTCCCTCTCCTTCCCCAGCGCCCCCGGGCCGCGCGCAGGCAGCCCGCCGGGGGCGGGCCCGAGAGGAGGCGCCGCAGGGAGGCTCTCCGGAGGTGCCGCTGGCACCCACCGCCCCCGAGAGCAGCGCGCAGGGGACGGGAGGGAAGAGCAGGGACGGCGAGGGGCGGCGGGGCCGCCACCCCCCGCCATGACGGCAGGGCTCCCCGGGGCGCTGCCGCCCGCGCCGGGCGGGCCGCTTGGGCGCTGCCGCGCGGCGGCCAATGGGGCGGGAGCGTCGCGCCGCGCCGCCAGGAGGCGCCGTGGTGCCGCCGCCGCGCGTGGGGGCGTGGGGGGCGCCGGGCGTGGGGGCGCCGGGCGAGCGGGCGGGCGAGCGCGGGGCAGCGGGCAGGTGCGGGGCCCCCGTCAGAGGGCGGTTGCGGGGGCCGAGCTCCGGGCTTAGCGCTGCCTCGGGGGCAGGGCGCTGCGGGGGCGCACGGCGGAGCAGGGGGCGAGAGGAGAACGCCCCGTGCAGGAAAGTCAGCGCCGGGAACGGGGGGCGGGGTGGGTCGGGTCGGGTCGTGCCGTGCCGTGCCGTGCCAACCCTCCCAAGTGGTGTCTGCCGCTAATGCCGTTTCTCTGCTGCTGCGCAGGAGTCCGTGCGAATATAATTCACCTGCGACTGTCTTCAGCAGGAAAGAGGCTAATCCCATTCCGCGATTTACCGGCCCTGCCGCGAGCAGGTGAGGCGGCGGCGGAGGTGGGCGCCCCGGGCCTGGGCCTGGGCCGGGGCCGTGCCCCTGCCCGGCGGGCCCCCGCCCGCCGCAGAATGTCCGGTGAGTAGCGCGGCCCCGCCGCCGGGCTCTGCCTGAGGGGCCGCCGTCGCGTGTGGCAGCACCCCGCTTCGCCGGTGTTGCCTCTCGGGGTCTGCAGGGCTGCACAGGCCGGTTCCCCCCGGGGCCTTCTCCCTCCTCGCCCCCCGGTGCGGGCGAGGGTCTCTGGTACCAGTTTCGTTATCAGCAGAGTCCTGTGCTGTAATTAGCAGGCTCAGATTAGGATTTAAACCATCTGGCTGGTGGGATGAAAGAGCTAAACTCATTTATGTGTTCTGCTTGTCGGTACAGATTGGCCTACCCAGGCCTCTGTGCGCTTTCCTGGGGGATCTGCAGGGTGACGGGCCGGGGTGGGCTCCCTCAGCCTGGGGCCGATGCAGAGAAACCTTTCTTGGGTCCCTTCCTGCACACCAGCGGCAGTCGTTTGTTCAAAGTTGTCCTTAAAGCCGTGAGGGACTGGTTTAGGGCTAATGGCCTGGGGTGGGTGCAGGTGCTGTTTCATTTATTGAATGTGCTCTCAAAACTGAGGAAAAGGTTGGGCGGCAGCCCCCCAAAGTTGGTTTTTTTGAACCATTTGAAGGGTGTTGCAGACTACCTCCTTGACCATTCGGCCTGGTGGATCCCCGAGTTTGAATTCATGTATGTGCACATCAGTGCTGCAGGAAGATGCAAAAAGGGAGTCTGCAAATTAAAGGATTAGAGGACTGTGGTTTTGTTTCATTTGTTGGTTTTGTTTTTTGTTTTTTTTTTTTGAAAGGAGGGTGGAAAGACATCTAATTTAATGTATCAAGTCCTCTGCTGTCTTTGGATTGCTTAAGCAATTACTACTAATTTTTTTTCAAACTGGTATGTTACTAGATTGGGACTAGTTTTGGATGCTATGCATTATGCCTATTTGCATATTATAACATTGTTGCATTTGATTTTTCATGGAGATCACTTCCTATCTGTTGAATAACAAAATTGCAGGGTCTTGAAGCAGAATGTAACTGTTCTTGACTGAAAAATATATAGCAAAAAATACAAAAAAATGAGAAATAAGTCCTCTTTTGTAGCCTTCGAGGATAAGAGTCATAATCCTGTCTACTAAAATTCAGTATTGTTTCAATAAAGGATAAGAGACGGTCTGGTTTTGGATCAGGCAGAACTTTGTTAGACCGAGAGAAATATTTCATGCCATCAAATGTCAATTTCTATTCGGTTATGAAAAGGTCTGTGTAAAGTGTTGGTTGTGTCACCTTCATCAGTAATGTAAATGTTTCTACTGTTGGACCCAGAGCGAGGAAGCATGGGAACTAAAATTGCCAGCTGTCATTTGATTACTTATGGCAGGAACTGCATCTTTGCTGAAAACTTGAATAATAATTTCTGATGGTGCTCTGACATAGGTTATTGTCTGACATCATTATTCATTTTACCTACTTAAAACAAAATACTT
Source organism: Platalea leucorodia (assembly GCF_965183815.1). Taxonomy (NCBI): domain Eukaryota; kingdom Metazoa; phylum Chordata; class Aves; order Pelecaniformes; family Threskiornithidae; genus Platalea; species Platalea leucorodia. Next base: position 75,893,164 of record NC_138824.1, read on the forward strand.
CTTGACTGCTGTTAAGGTTCTGTGTGTCAGCTGGAGCAGAGCTTTCTGTTCCAAGCGCTTCTGATACACTTGTGCTAGGTCAGAGAAGTGAGAAGGCCTGTGGCTTTCTTTATCTTTGCCATAGTCTAACACATCTTCGCTGAGACATGCTTCTGGAGGAGGATGCATAGGGACCTATGTGTGTGGGGGAGGGTAACTAAATTCTTGTTAGAAAACGTGATGTGAGTTGGGGCTGTGTTAAGTCATTGTCGCTCGGGATTTCAGAAAGATGCTTTGGGCTCAGCGGGCGCGGGTCCAGACTGCAGCCTGCCCGTCCTGCAGGTTGTGTCTGAAGTAGAAGCAGGGAGGTGACAAAAGAGCAACAGATGGTACCAGGGAGGAATTTAAGAAAGCAATGACACAGCGTTGGTTCGTATGAATGGCAGCGCATAGCAGGGACCTAACCAGCCTGTTGGAGGCTTTTAGCTATTGGTTTATGTACTCTTATTTTTATGCATAAGACAGCAATGTGTTATTTAGAATATGCTTGTAGGAAAATTGTAGCACGTGAGTCTCTGGTCTCCTATGGCAATTTTGGAGTGGACAACTTGGCAAGTTTGAGTTGTTACCCTAGGAGCCACAGGTAGACCACATTTGTCCTTTCTCTGCCTATCAGGAGAAAGACTGAAATATGTTTAAAAAGCTATGTCTAGTGGGTTATGGGAAAAAACCCACCCTACTTAATCTTGTCTTGAAGCTGTCAGGTGCATGTGGTTCATTCAGTGCTGCTTGTTATGAGTCACTCCTGATTCTCAGAGGGTCCCTGGTGTTTCTTCATTCTCTCTCTTTTTTTCTTTGAACATCAAAGTGAGCACCACCCTGTCTGCTTGCTGGTGTGGATTCTAAGTAAGGCTTTTAGCTGCCCTGTAATTGGTTTTCAGGCCTGTTGAAGAATTTTGCCTCTGGCAGCATTGTCAGAGGTACTACTGCTATGAGTAAGTAGCATAAGGAGTTCGTGATCTTGGCTAAAACACTGCAATTTTTCACATAAAATCACCGTGACTGTAGTGACTCACATTACTTTTGCTGTCTTTTCTGTGTTGCTCTCTGTAGCTGCAGAGTGGGCTCTAAAATAACACACCAAAGTTATTAGCTTGGTTTGTTCTGAGAGACTATTGTTAGGTATTAAAACTGAGGAGCCATTGCTGACAATAACGATTTCTAAATTTGCATCTCCATGTGTTGTGTGGTATTCCAGACAAGAGAAACGAGCAGATTTATAAATTCATACATCATGTTTTTAATGAGATTCTAATCATATGCTTACTTTTCTTATAATTCACTGAGAGTCAATGGTATTAGCCATAGGGTTCCACAGCTTGAAAACAATTTGCTTGAAAACTTAATACTGTTCACACTAGGTGTTTTCCATGAAAAATCCTATTGTCATTCAGCACAAAAAATTGAAAGCTATGCATAAAGCTGCACTTGACACTTTAAAAAAATGCAGTTTCAATGAATTTTAAATACCTACACCCTTGGCCTTCAAACTTAAAAGATCAAATCTTTTGCATCTTAAAGTCAGTGAGTGAAACCCTCTGTACAATAGATTTAATGCAGCATTGTCCTTGATTTCAGTTAAATGGGAATCTTCAGGTAAAGGTTTACTTTCACAAGCTTATATGAAAATCTGATCCTTAGTTTTCAGTTATAAAAATAAAATGTTTACTTACAGGGACAGAGTTCCAAAGAACTTTCTAAATGAGGCAAGTCAAGTAACACTTATTCCTTGAAAATGAGGATTGGATGAAAGAACAAGTAATGATATAATCTTTTGATTTTGAACTCCCTGTGGATCCTTAATGGATTAGTGATGCCCTTGTACGATTTTAAAATAGCTAGGACATGTTTCTCTCTTTGCACCAGAAATACTTTAATGCTGCATGTTTTCAGTCAATAGTTTGGTTATCTATTTAATTATCTCTGTAATGATTCACTCCGTTAAGAAGGCTATAATATTTATCCTACATCTGATTCTCAAAAGAGAGAATTGGTTTCTTTTCTGTGTGACGTATTAGCAAGAGTTTCTTAGAAGCTGTATTTGTTTGGCAGTTTGCTTCCTTATGGTTATGACCACAACTTTAGCTCGAAAGGTACAGGGCATGAAAGCGTATGTAGGATGTGGTAATTTGCCATACCAACTTGCTGAACTATTTAATGAGTTAGCTTGTGTATTTTTAGATGTATTACTTATGTAAAGATTCAGCTTCTGTAGCTAAAAGAATTTGCAGAAGCAATAAGAAGATTATGTTCAGTTTTGTGGTTGTTATTTAAAACAGTATTTTAAGATTGAAACTCCCACTCATTCCGCAGTTTGCTTTTTTTATTACCTTACTCCCCATGTTCCTCTCAGTAGTTGTTTTATTACCTTTATTTGGCTAAAGATGCCTGTTGCCTGACACAAAAGCGCTTTTTTTTGCTGACTCTTTGTGTCTCTTGAGAATAATTTTATTGCTAGAGTAGCCTTCAGTGGTGTTTTGTTTTGGTTTTTATGTATGCTTGTATTTACTCATTTAACCTTTTGGAAAATGTCAGTAGGAGCAGTTTACTTGCACAACTGTCCTTTTAAACCACTCCATGTAAGCAACTCCTTATTCATCGTTTTCTGGAACACCCATAACTTGCTCGAGCTGTTATGATAATGGGAGATTTGAAAACTTCTTTTTTCATTTTCTTCTTCTGGAAATCGTGATTAAAAATGTTATTGGAGTTTGCTTAGCTGAGGGATCTGCAAACTGTTTTAAGTTTGGGTGCATGATTCAGTTTTTTTGGCCAAGTTTAACACTGCTGGGGTTCTCCTGAGGTGCAGGGATCTGTTGCAGTGTCAGCAAACGTGAAGTGTATATGCTTGATTCAAATTCAGATCTGGCTGGAGATGAGTGGGAGGGAGGGCAAAAAGGAGGGAAGAAGACAGCACACCAGTGGGTCTGTGCTTCACTCTGGATGTGGAGGACGTGGAAAAATGAAAGTACTTAGTACCTGAGAGCTTGTCACAGGCACCAGCCATGCTTCGTTGCATACCTTGATGTTAGGTTAGAGGTTTGAACTCATTCGTTGTGGCAGCCTCTGGCTGAGGCAGCCGTGGGGTCATTTGTTGGGTTCTCTGCAACTAGTTTTGTGAGATTCTTTCCTTGTCTCTCTCACAGAGCCTGGAAACTGTATGACAGGGTGTTTTCGTTGTTGTTATTGTTTGGTTGTTTTAATTTATTTAACATAATTGTTTGCCTGTTAAGATGATGGCTGTTTCAAACAAGTAGCTCAACACAAGTATTTATTGAAGCTCTGTAGAGCTCAGTGGAATTCCCCTCATCTGTGTGACCTGCTCATCTTGTTCTGGTTAATCTTGCAGCCTAGAAAGCTGAGGTCTTCCTTCTGCTCTGAGGATGCTGTTCACCTTGCTGAATCATAGGTTCTGGCTCTCCCCAGCAGAACCCTGATAATGGTGGTTCTGTCAGAGGGCAGAGCTGAAGAAGCAGCCCCTGGTGATACTGCCACGGGCCTGCTATCTCTACAAAATACATTATGTCTGCTATTGTGCAGGAGCGTAGCTTGCTTTCTTTTTTATTGTAAGTTTTTTCCAATGTGTTTCTTGACAATGAGAAACATTCCTAATTTTCTTGGAGTTACTTGAGGTAGGGATCCTTAGCTTCTAGCCAGAACCAGTTACTCCTGTACAAAGAGGACAGAGCAAAGCCTGTTAGGTTGATTCAGTGAGGTCATGAAAAGAAGGACATTTCTGGCTACTACTTAACATCCTGTTTTTTTCCTTAGCTTTTGGCACTGTATAAACAGGAACATTTTCCTTATTGGTTGTATTATACTATGTTAGTTAAATGCAAAATCTAAATATTTACAGATCGGCTTTTCTGATTGACATTATATTTAAACAATAAGACTTGGGGAATTATTTGTTTAAGGTTAGTCCAAAAACTTCATACCTGTTAGTACATAAAGCAGGCAAACAAAAAATAACAAAATTCAGAAACATACTTTCTGCAGTCATGTTCACTGGATTTTCTATTCAATTGTGTCTTTTGGGGGAGCTTGGGAAAGAAAAGAGCTTATCACAGGAACTGCAGGTTGCTGTAAGCTGCAGCCTGTTGGTTAGTTGGAGGAAGGAGATTGTAGGAACCTGCCAAAAGAGCTTACGTTGAAGCTGTAAAGTGACTCTTCTGAATATTTGCTCACAGTAACAGATCAAGCCTTTGTGACCCTTGCTACCGATGATGTGTACTGTCAAGGCGCTCTGGTTCTCGGACAGTCATTGAGGAACCATACGACATCTAGAAAATTGGCAGTACTAATTACACCAGAGGTTTCCAGTGGGATGAGGTAAGGATTCATGTGTTTTTGGAGGTTGATAATATGGAAGAATAAACAACAGCATGAAAGATTTTAATAGGCTTCCTGTGGATTTCACAGCATTATGTCTAGAAGTTCCCCCTTGGCTAGCAATTTCTGAGACAAGTCCCCAATAGCATCCATGATAAAATCGTAAGCCTAATAAGAATTCACTTGCAAAAAGTAGAACTTGTGGCTGGAAGTTGTCTTAAGCCCATAATTGGGAACATAAGCTGAAAGTTTAGGAACTAAGGTTTTACTGTCTTGCTTTTGAGCTGAAATAAAGGCATTGCTGTTTTTTCCCCAAGTGTTTCTCTTTTAGAAAGAGCAAGATACATGATGAGCTGTGACATCAGCACTCTCCAACAACCTTAGGTGCTGAGTTTCAGATGACTAATCTTCTTAAAATATTGGTGCATGGCTACCATGATGAGAAATGAATTTATTTTTGCCTTTTTTTTTTTTAAATCACTTTCCAATTTGGGTTGTGATGCTACAGGCACTATAGAATTGCATATACAGAAATCTCATTAGATCTGTTGAACTCAAGCCCTGTTATTTGGAGGACTGTGTTGCTTATTAAAAGGAACATGACATGTCATAGCTACTTAAACTCTTAGTTCTGCTATGGCTTAGGAAGTGTGCAAGCTTCTGATTTCTGTGTGCCTTGTGAAAGTATTTGCAGTGCATCTGGCACAAGAAATGTATTTTCCCATTTTTGCTGTGGTTAGATGTACAGAAATCTGTTTTTACATGTTTTTTGAAGTATGGATTTTGTCAGAACACTGTAACCTTTCTGAGGGAATACTGTGTACATTTGACACCTCGGTGGATACTAAGTCCGTCAGTTTTTTCATCCCCATTCAGTGGGGGGAAAAACCTTTATAATGTATTTTTAACTCAAGGATAGCATTTAAAAAAAAAAGTACATCGCTGAAGTATGCATCTAAAAATCTGTACCTACTCTTAATTTTTTCCCCAGTTAACTCCTGTCCCTTGAAGATCAGTCAAGCAAAAGCTGATGGCTCAGAAATCTAGATAATCGGCACAGGCTTTTCTTTTTCTGTGTTTGTATGACATCCAGGACTTTGTAGTTAATAGTGTAATGTGAATAAATAAGCTGTGTTTGAAGCACTTTTTTCTTATTCCTTGAAGGAAAGTTACCTACTTTGGTATTTCCTATAAAATTCTCATAAAAGATACGCATAGGAAAAAAGATGTCTTCCTTAAAGTCTCATTTGAGATGATTGGTAGCAGTGAGCAAGTATATATTGCCTGTTTAAAAAGGTGCAGTTTTGAAGCTGCGTTTAGTTGGGCATAATAGGTGCAAATGACTGTGCTGACAGTGCATGCCACATCCTGTGCAGTGCATAGGGAACACAGTATGGTGCTGTTCTTCAGAGACAATTGTGCAGGATGAAAGCTGCTTTAATTTCTGTTGGTGTTTCTACAGGAGATTAAGTAACTAAAATAAGGATTGGTTTCTCCTCCATACGGCATCTGTTGCTTTTGGGATGTGTTGGCCCCGTAGTGGAAGAGGTGATGGTTTATGGCTCAATAGCTGCCACTTCAGCAGACTGTTTACAAGGACTTTTCACTTTTGACTTCTCACTCAAACCAATCAATCTAGCCTTTGTTATTGTCATAAAAAATGCTGTGCTGTGTGTCACTGTTTTCATGCCAGAAGTGAACTCTGATGAACCTCGCTAAATTCCCTTCTTTCTCTCCACTTCTCTTTCTTGCTCTGGTAGGTCTGTCCTCCGCAGCGTGTTTGACGAAGTAATTGAGGTGGATGCGCTTGACAGTGCTGACTCAGTCCGTTTGGCTCTGATGCAGAGGCCAGAACTGGGTGTAACCTTCACTAAGCTTCGCTGTTGGACTCTTACTCATTATAGCAAATGTGTCTTCATGGATGCAGACACTTTGGTGAGTAGACCAGGAGCTGTGGAAACGTTTGTGTCTGTCTTAAAGAGCTACTCTGAGTGTGGGATGCTTCCTTACCAGGCAGCCTGCTGGCCTGTGAAGTGACCAGATTTGCTGGTGGTCACAAAGTCGCAGGAGCTCCAGCTGGCATGTTTTGGCAATGCTCGCAGTTTTGCTGGCTGCATAGCAATAAATGCTGTTTTGAGAGTAGCCTGAGGACTGTCCTTAAAAGATATCACAAACACACTCTATGCAAATGGGCTTCTGACAGATGTTTAAAATAGATCTCTGTCATACACTTGCGTTTGGACTTATTCTGGTCAGGAAGGCAGGCCAGTTTTAAAATGGAGGTATGGTATAATATTTAAAGGGACCTTCTGGAAGGTCTCTGAGGCTCATGAAGTAATTTCGGAGGGTTTGTGCTTTTATCAGAGAAGTCATGGAGAACCACAATTAATGTTACCTTGTTATATTAAAAATAGAGCTTCTGACCCCTAGCATATCTTGCATTGCCACTGCTCTTACGCTCTGCAAGCATTTGGCCAAACTAGCAATTTACTCCATTGGTACTAATTTAGCTACTCATGCTTTAGAAAAACATTTGCTCTAACAATTTTTCTTTTTTCCTACTGTCTCTAAGGTGCTTTGCAATGTTGATGAATTGTTTGATCGAGAAGAGTTTTCAGCAGCTCCTGATTCTGGCTGGCCTGACTGCTTTAATAGTGGTGTATTTGTGTTCCGACCTTCTTTGAAAACTTACAACCTACTGCTCCAGTTTGCTGCTGAACATGGCAGCTTTGATGGTAAGGGGCAAAGCATAAGGGATGAAGTGCAAGACATTAGATTCCTTCTCAGTAAGGTGTTTTTCCATAACTTTCATGGTATCTGAAGGGAAGGAATGGAGGAAGGCAGGAGTTCTCTGGGCTTTATGTAATTGCGTCCCCCCCAAAATTTAAGGTGCAGACCTTCGCCTCTTACCCTGTACTTAAGACCCGTTGACTTATTGTGGACTGTGTTTCCCAGAAAGTGCGATGAAGTAACATTGTGTCTGAGTCTTGCTCAGTAAGTTTTAATTTTGCTGTCTGGTTTAGGAAAGAGAAATACAGCTGATCTCCAGTCTTCTGCTCTGAGGGAGACCAAAACTCTTTCCTACTCCCTTCTTCATATATTGCAATAGGACTCCATTTACACTGAGCTTGCATCGGAGCGGACCAGGTATTATTCACTTGTACCTGCTCACGTGGCCATATTGTCAAATCCAAGTTGCAGTCCCATGAACACACCAGTCTCGCTCCCATCCTTGGACGTGAAATTTTGACATAAATTTGAGAGTATGCATAATTATGGTAAAACTGTTTTATATATTCTTTAGGAGGTGATCAAGGCTTGTTGAATAGCTTCTTCAGCAACTGGGCAACAGCAGATATTGGCAAACACTTACCTTTCCTCTATAACTTAAGCAGCAGTGCTGTATACACCTACGTTCCTGCTTTCAATCAGTAAGTAGTAACACTTTTGACTGACTGTAAACCCCTGTAGTTTGTTAACAAACATTCTATTATAAGAGAGAATAATGGCACATTCTGTTAATTATAAATTACAGTAGTCACAAATGATGTTATGTAAAAATCATGCAGTAGAAGCGTAAATGCTATGTGAATGTCTTGTGTCTGGACACAGAGAGAGTCCCAGAGCTGGCTACACTGTCTCATATGTTGTTTCAGAGAAGCTTTTCTCATGTTTGAAAAGATGTAGATTACTTTAGCATTGGGTTCTGACAGCTTTACTTTGAAAGTTGTTCCCTTTTTTCCCAGTCAATTCTATGGGAAACAGTTATGGGTTTTTTTCTTATTTTTTTAAACAAATTCTTAGGTTCTTCTGTGACACAAAATTTGTGCTAGTAATTAATATGACTTCAGACAATGCAGTTAGAGAAACTTCTGGCAGAAGGCAAGTTGGATTTAGGGTGTCATGAATTATTGTTGCAGTTGCACAAAACACTTACTGGAAGGTGAACTTAGGATGATGTATTTATTAGTAATTTTTAATATGGGATCAGTAATAACCAATTTTGTTGATTCAATGTTTGAAGTGGTATTTATTTGTATGTGAACAGAGCATGCAGGAGGACTGGAAATGGTACTGCATGAGCCTGTCATGTTCCGTCACGAACTTTTCTACTAGAACCAGCAGCTGAAAGAAAATGGCAATGAAGCCTTTTGTTTTCTGTATGCTAAACGAGATACCTTAAGCTAATAAGATAGAAAAAAATATTAATATATATACTCATGTTGAAAGTGTTGGTGTTGCAAAATGTTGAAATTACCTCACCAGTGAGAGTAAGCATGTTTCTTTAGCAGTTTGTGTAGGCTAAAAAAATATTTAATGCATAGACCTGTATGTTTAATCTCTACAGTTTTGGTAGAGATGCCAAAGTTGTTCACTTCTTGGGAGCAACAAAGCCCTGGAACTACAAATACAACCTTCAAACAAAGAGAGTTATGCAGGATGGCACCACGTCTGGATCTTTTCATCAGCTGTCGTTTCTTGCCCTCTGGTGGAATATATACAGTGCCAGTATATTGCCTTTGTTAGAAAAACTTCAAAAGATGGAAGAATCAGAATCTGAGGAATGCAAGGTAACTAATAAAGAGTTAGTGGGAATATGCTAGGATCACAAGAAAAATTCTGAAAATTATGTCTTTGCTAGAGGAAGGAATTACATGAAAAAACATAATATCTGTTGATTGGTAGTAGCAGTGATTGCTTCCAGAAGCATCTAAACTAGCAGTTTAGAAAGGATTTTTTGTACTATTGGCTTTCTGAAGATTTCTCCCAGCCCCCTTCTTAATTGGTGAATAGTTTGTATGGGAATGTATGTGTACAGATTCTGCAAATTAAACACAAAGTATGATACAGATTAGCCAGAGAAGGTGATAATTTGGCTATGAAACAGACTTTTGACTTTTTGAAGCTAGGTTGGTGTAGACTATCAAACTAGCCCTGGAGCTATAGCAAAATTTTCCTTTTCAGAACTGCATTATAACTTGTTTTATGAGGGTCATAACAAATCAATCAGATTTGCAAAGGCAGTGTTAATTATGTTTAGGATGTTACATTCAGTACTCCTATGTCATCAAGCATTTACTGAGCTCTTTACACTTGTTTGTGGTTTTTTTTTTTTTTCTTCAAAGGAAGTGCAGCAATGTATGATTTCCATAAATAGAATAAAAAAAACCTGTTGATAAATAAATGATTTCTTGGAGACCAGCAGCATAAAATAATGAGTAGAAGTACAATTTTTAATTTTGTACCCAGACATGACGATTTAGATCACTTTTATGGATATGTAGATACTTTCTTAATGTTTTTTTTAATATTAGACTATTACCGTCATTGAACTAATTGCATAGTCCCATTAGATCAGTTGGACAATTACCATCAAAGCCCCAGAGCGGAATTTGGTTTGTTAACTTCATGACGAATTGGAAAGAAGAGGAAGGAATGGGTAGTTTTTGATCTCATACTTTAACATGCTTTAATTTTTAAGAAATTGCGCAGTAAAGAAATATTCAGCCATGGTAACATGAAGGTGGAAATACGTGTTAGAGTTACCTCCTGATGATGCTGTGTCACAGAGGCTGACATACTCATGAGTGCAAAAATCTAAATTGCAACATGTTTTGAATCTGGGACCACAAACATTTTTGAATTTATTAACTTATTCCTTTAATGCCGAGATCCCTGTAAGGAAGTGAAACTGTTGCAAATAAGATATTAATTTCCTGCAAAATTGCATTTAAGTGGTGAGATGTTCTTTGTTTTTGTTAGCACACTTTCAATGGAGTTGAAATTACACTGAAAAAGGTCAGTCCTTCTGTGGCCAATTCGCTGCAAATGCCTGTGCTTCCAGAGCAGACATATGAAATATATCCCACAACATGTTCACCCGAGGAACTCACTTTCAAAGCTGTAAGTATATTGTATATTACTATATGCAGTAACAAAGTAAAATGATATACTAAAATGAGATTTTTTTTTTAATTATGCTTCTGATCTGGGAGACTATATGTTCTTCAATTTAGCTGTAGCTATTGAATTTTCTTGCTAGCATCAGAAATAGTCTAAAGAATATTTATTTTCTTTAGTCATGCATGCATGACGTGTCTGGAGGTTGAAAGAGTTTGCGTTGAATTTTACAAAGAGATTGCTTATTGAAAGTTGTTAGGTACTTAATAAAGTGTAATATAAAAAAAATTTGTTACCAAACTAATCATTTGAATATTAATACTCTTGTGAACTAATATATTTAAAAATAGAATCCTTTCTATCATTCCTCTGTAGAAATTATTGGGTTTTTTCCCAGAAGTGTTGACTTGGAAAACTGTTCCCCAAATTTCTGTGATTTGGGCAACAAGGAGTGTCTTAAAAGAATCCACTGATGAACATTGCAGGGGTCCTGGTTCTTTTGTCACTCTTCTTGTATGTGGGTGTTTCTGTTGCACTGACTCCCCTTATTTTATGCAGGAATTAAGGTGGACATAATAGCACAATGTTTCTGCAGCTGTAAGTCATTACGTGTTGTACGATAAACCATGCTACAGCAAGGTACAATTGGGAGAAAATAAAATTAATGTTCTAATGTCATCTGCTATTGTAACTTGTGGACTACTCTCCAGTAAGAAGACAGTCTTTATTATGTTCAGTGCTTCACCCTTTAGACTACAGTTACTCCATAAAGTAAAACTGTAGTCTTCCTTGCTTTTCCACCCTGAGTGTGGAGGGGCTGAAAGAAAATTGCAAACCTTCGAGCTCTATAATTTAAGAATAATTTATTTACAAAGGATGTGTTATCTTGTGTGCCGCATGCATCTGACTCCATTGGAAATGCTCAAACCAAATAGGGACACATTTTCAAGATATTTGTTTGGGGTAAAAAAAAAATCATAATGTTCATGTAAATTAGTGTCATTCAAATTTAAATTTCTTTAATTTTTTCATTACTATGATTGGTTTATGAGAAGGTCACATTAATTAGAAATTAATAGCCTGATTATCTCCTTACTTAGGAACACCATCATTCCACTTTTTGTTGGTTAGCTTCAGTAGTCTTGTGGGATTGTTGTGGTTTTGGTGGAAGAGACTTCAGAATGGGGTCTGTCTACTCATTTATGCTTTGCTCTCTGGCAAAGGCAGATATTTGGGGCAGTATTTTTTGGGCAGTCTATTTACCTCTGTTCTGCAATTCATTGTTCTCTTCTCATTTTATACATACAAAAAGCTCATGAGTTATAGAGCAAGCTATTATCCTACAATGAGATTTTTCTCGTTAAAGTTTGGCCTCATGGATGGTAGGCATCTACTGGAAGCTGGCTTTCCAGGCTGTTTCTGTAGTCACTGAAGAATGACAGCCACTCTTAAACCTATTTTAGGATAAGATGAGCTGCCCTCTGGAGGTACTTATCCTAGATTGATTATTGTAGGAGCTTAGATTCAATGCCATTTTGATAGCTAAAACTGGGCGAGATGAATTTTGTTCTTGGTGATAATGTGTTTCGTTCCTTTTCCTCCCATCCCCTACTTTCCTCTACTCCAAGACTGAAATCAATTTGTATTGTATGAATTCTCATGATAAGAAAACTATGAAAAAATATTCTCCTAATAAAACCTCAGTGGCTGTATTTTAGCAACCTGTATGTGAAGTTGAACAAAGCGGTTCTAACGTCCATCTCTCTGAGCCTGACAGACCTTCAGAACAACTTGTGTTTCATCCTGCGTTTCAGGAAACCTCAGAACTGGTACATGTAGCTTTCTGCATTGTACATCTCTTGATAATTGCATGCATGTCTTTGCTGCCAACGTAATTTTGGGGAATCTCAACTAATTATGATGCAACGTGCAAATAAATTATTGAATCTTTTAGCTATATCTAATTCCTTAACTGCTTCCAATACTGGGGTGTGATCCCTTTCTATCAGTTGTACTTCTAGTTTTTAAATGTATATTTTCCTGTGCTAGCCCGCAAGTAATAAATGCATGGTGTTAACTGTAGTTCTCCAATACTAATACAAGCAAAGCTGTTTGGTTTTTTTCTTGTTTTGTTTTTTGTTTTGTTTTGTTTTTTATTTGCTGAAGTGATGTTTCCAAGCAAGTGGAAAATGAATGTACAGTGAGTCAGGCATGAAGCCTAAGCTACTAGGCTTTCCTTTGTGATCTTGCACTGCATTTATCTGTGGGCAGTGTGACAGCAGTGCCGGACTTGGCGTTGATGGGGCTGACAGACTGTCAAGGAGTTGTATCTTGTAAGGTACACAACACAGCCATTTTCCTAATGAGGCCTTTTGTATGATTGTGAAGCTCTACAGTGAAATACTTTAAGACTGAGAAACAAAACTATGGGTGAAACTGTAGCTCCTGTGCAGCCAGGGGTGTTTGGGCCCTAGGTAAAACTCTTCATTTCTAAAAACATGATGATTCCTGTCGTCTTGCTTATGGCATCTAAAACTGTGGATAAGGCTTGCCAATGGTAAAGAAAGGAATCTTCATGCATTACTGCAGTCACATGTATACAAAGCCTGAAAAATAAATACCAAGTATTGTTGAATATTCGCATGTATAGGGAGCAAGCGTGCTCTTCAGAGTATTTATTCATGTTTCAAGTCATGTTCAGAGTGGGAGTCAGGTAGTGACACATATGAAGGATGCAGTTGCCTAAGCCTATAGTGTCACGTTGGCTGTTTGAAATACCTTACCTGGTCTGCAGGTGCAGGTCTTGCACAAGTCCTGGGCCTTATCTGCCCCAAATCGGCAGATGTAATGGATTTAGACAGTAAACTGCATTTAGGCAGTTTAAGCTACTGATTCCTGCCCATTAAGTTCTATTCTGAAACATTTTTGTATTGAATTTGTGAGAGCTTCGCTGGAAGGCCATCCTGGCCGATATAAATTTTGTTTATAACATGAGATGAGTTGTTTGCCTTGGTGTAGTAGTGAAAGCAGGTTTTCAATAGCTGCCTTGATTAGTCCTTGTTATATTTCATCTTTATTACTGGTTATAATTGTTGGGATGTTCCAGTTTTACTGTCATGGGTCAATCATGGACACAGTTTTTGGTTTATGTGGTTGAATTATCATTAATCATGTGTCTTGCATTTGTGCAGCTATGATAACTTGGTCTTGAACCAGGATTCACAATTTTGGACCATCATTCAAAATGAACTAGTTACTGGTATAATGAATAGTGTCAATCTTTTAAATTAATTTATATGGGTAATGTGTCTCAATCTGCTAAATAATACTGGTCTTGATGGAGATTAGATAAAACAAATGACCAAAAATTCTAGGAAGTTATGTTCACATGGAAGCCTGTTGAAGACAAAATTTGTACAGATACATGGTTACACTTTATCGTAGGAAATATTCTACTCTAAGCAGGCTGTATTTGTAATATTCTCATTGTGTTGTTACTGAGTATGCCAAAGTCTGAGTTGAGACAAGTAAAGTAAATGTTTGGTATGTTCAAAGATGCTACGACAAGTAGTAAAAGCATGGGAAAATCAGATCACGTTATCAAAACACGAATGAATGTTTGAATAGTGTTTGTTTTATTGTTTTAACTGGGACCGTACAGAGCAGAAGTTTGACATTTACGGTTTAACTTCACAGCACCGAAATGAGAACAACCAAATGACTGTTTTCCCACTGTTCTGCTTCTTCCCATAGAACGAGGTTGCACATTCTGTTTCAGAGCTGTCTATTCACTTCAAACCAGAAGAACCAAGTCCAGAAGATGAACGGAGAAAATGGGAGGAAGGGCGTATGGACTATATGGGGAAAGATGCTTTTGAACATATCAAAAAGAAATTGGATGCATTTTTACATTAAGATGGAGTGTACTGTAATGGCCATCATGATCTATGTTTCTTCTATAAATGCAGTCCTTGAATACTTGGCTATCTCCATAGTTTATTCGACACCGAAGTTAGAGGTAGATATAGATCCTCATATATTTTGAGGGAAGATTAACAGATACAGACTCTTGTTTTACAACTGTTAAGTGTGCCTCATCTTTATTGTTATGTGTCTCATCTTCATTGTTCTCCCATAGTGCCTTCTGAAGTATAATGAATGATACCCTCTGAGTTCAAACTCTCATATTTATCACTCTTTCGTGCTCCTCCCCATAGCATTCTGCAGAAATAGTCGTGAGAGTGAAACATGTTGGAAGTTGAGATTATTTCACAAGGCGAAATTATTTCAAAAGTACTTTACCTTTTAGAAGATGCTATAAAACTATTTAAATGAAAACCTTGTTCTTTAAACCAAGTTAACACTTTCAACAGCAACCATAGTGTAGACATAGGAGAAGAAAGTGAGGAGATGAAATCTTGGCCTCACAGGAGTCTGCGACAAAACTTTTAAGTATACGTAGGATTAGAGGAAATTCAGACTTTGTCTGAGATCACTAGTGGATGTTCTCCCTATTTATAGCGAGCTGCTCAGCTTTGTTACCAGCGTGATGAAGAGTGGTCTAAAACTCTTCAGACAGACTGATAATGTATGTTAACCTTTTATATTGTTGCTATAGGATACTGTTGGTTTTTTTAAATATTGTTATCTTTACTTGCATATTCAGAGGTGTGTAGTCAGAGGAAGAAATGCTGACACTATGGCATAAATCTTCTGGTGCTTTATATCAATTTGTTTACAGTACTTCAAACTGCAGTTGACAAAGGCATTCTTCTCATTTAGCATGGCTGCGCCATATTGCAGGCAGTTTGAGTGCAACCGAAAACACAATTGGCACTTGTTTTAGTAAACAGGCCCTTTGAAGATCTTTTAAACAATAGCTGTGTGTGGGAACTAATAAATCTGTGAGTGTAGTTCCAGAAAAATCTACTGATGAGGCTCCATTATATTAAGTATACTTACGGGGGATTGCTTTGTGAATTTGGGTATTCAAATTTGACTAATCTCAGCAAATTTGTCTTAACAAACAAAGAAAAAGAAACACTTTGAAAGAAAGAAGCTTGACAGGCATGCTAATATGATAACAGATTTGACACAGTTATAATGCAAATCAATATTGGAATAAGAATTCTGCAGTGCTGATGCAGGACTTGAAACATGTTTCAGTCTTAATATGTCACCAATTTTGGTACAGATATACCTAATGAAATAACTTGGGAATGCTGTTTAAAAAGCAATGATGTAACGTTATGCATCAGAGAAAGAGATTGCCATAGATGCTAGTGGAGAAAAAGGCAGGGTAGGAGGGAAGGAATTTTTGTTTCTTTTTCCTCCATTAAAAAGGACGGGGGGGGGGGGGGGGAGCGGGGAGCGGGGGGGGGCAGGGAATAACTTGCACAAATTAAGACAGGAAGGAAAGAGTCAAAAGGTCCCTTAAAGGAAGAAAAATTATCTTTAAGTATTTTAGAATTAATTTCTAATATTCACAATAGCGGATTTGCTTTTACTTCAGTGGAGTATTTTTGATTTCATCTAGTTCTTTATTTCTCATTTATTCTAAGCACTCTTAAAGTGGCAGTCTCTTTGGTGGGTCTGCTGAATTCAAGCTTCTAGTTCAAGTTAGATGTTTAAGGTCTCTGAAGTCAGAGAGAGAGATGTCCAGAAGATGATTCTTCTCAATTTCTCCATTGATCATAAAGGGACCCTTGATAGCCTGCCTCTCCTGGGTAGGTCACCTTTGCATCTTAATGCAGGTAGGTGCGTTCTGCCTCTTGCTGTGTGCGGCCCAGTGCGGCGCTATGTGGAGACTACAGCAGCTGCAGTGTACTCTTACTCATGTGGCATTTGATTGCTGATTGTCCCTCTTTCTTAGTGAACTTGTGCACTTCTGAGAAGGTTGTCTGTTTTATAAGCATTATTGCTAATGTAATTCAGACAGCTTTTGAAGACTATGTAAAACTGTAGTCAACAATGTGAACTCATGCTTCATGCAGCTGGACTTTTTACAGTAGCTACTAGATCTTACTGGACACATGAATTAGATTATGGGAGAAAAACTACTGATGTGACAACAGTAACTGAAAGGTTTTAAACTAGGCATATGAATGTAATAAAAGGAGCTGTTATGGAATACATTTGAAAGTGCTACTATGTAAAATGGTACTGTGTGTGGATTATACAATGTTTTGCAAAGAAATGTAGTACATGAATGTCATGGAAATAAAATAGAAATGGAAAGGACATGTGAAGTCATGTGCTTATCAGATGATGCAGAGTTACAGGTTGTTTATGTTGTGCCAGGGACTATTATTTGTGACTGACTAGTTACTTTAATATGTGTTTTTTTGTTTTTTTTTTTTTTTTTTTTAATTTTATTAAAAAGCTTTTGAGACATTAGCACTACCTGCTGAGCCGAATTAAAAGGTGTGATTTATAACTATTTCTACAGATATACATAATTATAAGGTCTAGGATGTCTTGAATTAGCACAACAGTAGTTGGTTTATTGTATTTCATGGAAAAGTACAGCTGTGGTTAAAAACCCTGCCTGAGTTTTTGTGTACTGTCTTCACACAAAAAATGTTGAACTAGTACAAGTAATGTAGTGTCGTAGTGGATTTTAGCACAGTACTGTTGCCACCAGAGTGTGAGAAAGGAGAATCTTTGTGAGTGAATCCAGAATTTGCAAGTGCTGTGCTTTGGGCAGTATTCTTTGCTCTTACGGCCATCATTCTGAAATCTTGGGGCCACAAGCGGGTCTGGGGCGTGTTACGGGCAGCATGTTGCCATGAACCACACGGTTGAGGTTTGCTAAGTTGAAACAGAACTTGGAAAAAAAACTTGGCAAACTTCACCTAGAATTTTTTCCACCTTCAAGTGTGGTGCAGCCCCAGGTATTTTTAGGGTAAAGAAAGTTAAGAAATGTAGGCTTTTTGGCAGTACCATTCCTCCCTAAACAAGACATATCTTCACTCTGGCAGTTTGGAAGGCACTGTAGAATAATAACTTCAATGAAATGTGAAGGGGAAAAAATGGCGCAGTAAAATGAGACCCACTGAAGATCTTTTACTGGCCGGTCCATGTGTGTGTGTGACTGGGAGTTTTGTCAGTATTGTTTAAGCCCTAATGACCTGAGAAGCAGCTGTAAGGATTTTGAAAGGCTGGACTCTGACCTAGTGCTGTGGCAGACTCTGTATTTAAAGAGGATGGCTTTTTTTGTAAAACAAAACGTGCTGATTCTTGTTCTGTCATGTGCTTAGAGTTATTCACAGCTAGACTTAGAGGGTAATTTTATTTGCCATGCAACAATTTTATTGGGTGCTCTTCATGTATAAACTGGAGATAGTGTGGGTGTGTTACAAGGAAAATTCTTGAAAATTTTAGACATGTGGGTTAATGTACTTTCCTAGCGTACAGGAAAAGGGGATTGTTGTTCTTGAAATACCACTTTACTTACTGCCTGGTGTCTTGTGAGGACCTTTCCAATCGGGTTGTTCTTGTGAAAGAAGTAGTTTTCTTTGTCTCTCCAGTCAGCTCACATCAGTAGTTTTGTAAGGCTGGTATTTGAAAAAATGCTTACTTATTTTTTTTACCTTGATTTTTTTTCTGTCCATGGATGGGAGGCTGGGTTAGTAGCAGGTGGCTTGATAACAATCATAGAATCATAGAATACCAGGTTGGAAGGGACCTCAGGGATCATCTGGTCCAACCTTTCTAGCACAGTCTAGACGAGATGTCCCAGCACCATGTCCAGCTGAGTCTTGAACGTGTTCAGCGTAGCGGAGTCAGCCACTTCCCTGGGGAGATTATTCCAATGGTTGACTGTTCTCATTGTGAAAAATTTTCCTCTCGTGTCCCATTGGAATCTCCCTGGGAGTAACTTGTACCCGTTACCCCTTGTCCTCACCATGTGACTCCTTGTAAAAAGGGAGTCTTCATCTTCGTTGTAGCTCCCCTTTAAGTACTGGCACATGGTGATGAGATCACCTCTAAGCCTCCTTTTCTCAAGGCTGAACAAGCCCAGCTCTCTCAGTGTGTCCTCATACAGCAGGCTTCCCAGACCCCTGATCATCTTGGTGGCCCTTCTCTGGACCCCCTCCAGCCTGTCCACATCTTTTTTGTAGAGCGGGGACCAGAACTGTACACAGTGTTCCAGGTGTGGCCTGACAAGCGCTGAGTAGAGAGGGATAATGACTTCTTTATCTCTGCTGGCAATGCCCTTTTTGATGCAACCCAGCATCCTATCGACCTTCTTGGCCGCAGCAGCACACTGCTCACTCCTGTTGAGCTTCCTGTCCACCAGGACCCCCAGGTCCCTTTCCCCGGAGCTGCTCTCCAGCCAGGTGGTTCCCAGTCTGTGCTGCACTCCTGGATTCTGTTTTCCCAGGTGCAAGACCTTACACTTGTCCTTGTTAAACTTCATAAGGTTCTTGTTAGCCCACTCTTCCAGCCTATCCAGATCTTCCTGCAGGGTGGCTCTCCCTTCCAGAGTGTCTACTTCCCCACTCAGTTTGGTGTCATCTGCAGACTTCATCGGGCTACACCTGATCCCATTATCCAGATCACTTATGAACATACTGAAGATACTGAACAGCATTGGGCCCAATATTGATCCTTGGTGGACCCTGCTTGTGACGGGTTGCCAGTTTGAAAAAGAGCCATTTACCACCACCCTTTGGGTGCGGCCCGTCAGCCAATTCCTCACCCACCACACAGACCACTTGTCCAGGCCATAGCGCATCAATTTCTCCAGGAGGAGGCTGTGGGGCACCGTATTGAAAGCCTTGGAGAAGTCCAGCTAGACAGCGTCGACCGCTCGCCCCGTGTCAGCCGAGCAGGTCACTTTATCATAGAAGGCCACCAGATTTGTCAGGCACGATCTGCCTTTTATGAAGCCATTTTATGAAGCCTTTTATGAAGTGTTGGCTTTTCCCAGTCACATGCTTCGTTTGACTCGTGATGGCCCCCAGGAGGATCCGTTCCATAACTTTCCCAGGGACTGAGGTAAGACTGATGGGCCTATAATTACCCGGATCCTCCCTTGAGCCCTTCTTGTAGATAGGGGTAACATTCACCTGCCTCCAGTCCTCTGGGACATCCCCTGATCTCCACGACTTCTCGAAGATCATGGAGAGTGGCCGCAATGACATCAGCCAGCTGTCTCAACACCCTCGTGTGGGGGGCGTCAGGGCCCATGGATTTGTAGGGGCCAAGCTCCTGTAATAATTCACATACTAACTCCTCCTTCACTGATGGTGGGTCTATGTTTGGATCCTCCTGGATTTTTAACATTTACATGCTCCTGAAAATGTCTACTTGTTCAACAGAAGCAAGTCTGCAGCATGCCTATTTATTCCTTAATGGGTCTGATTCTGTTGTTTTGCCAATCATCTAAACTGTTTTAATTCATATGACTTTGAAAATAACATGAGACTGGTCTGTTTTCTTAGTTCACATCTCTCATATTTTTACCTTTGTGTAAAGGTATTTAGGTCAGTGTATGGAAAACGTGGGGGTTTTTTTGTTTGTTTTTTTTTTTTTTTTTAAATCAGCCCTATAAATGAGATTAAATGCACGGCAGTCAGTTCTTAAATAGCCTGCAAAAATACACGACAGTTAATACTAGACATTGAAACCGTCTGCATTTTCAGTCCATTGGTTGCAAAACACTTCAGCTGAAATTCTGTTCATCTAAGTTGGCTGGCTCATAATAGTTTTGTTGGTGCTGACAGGCAAAAGGGGTGACAAGCACTACGTGGCATCCTGGTATAAACTTTCAACTTGTAATAACAGCATACCATAATTATAGCAAAAGTAGTTTAAAAAAAAAAAGAGATATAACTGACTTTAAACATTATAAAAACTAATTGTTAGAAGACTGACAATGATATACTATGAATAAAAGAAAAAATACAGTTGCAAGCATTTTTCCTGAATGTTACTTTGACTGTTGTCAGAACCCTTTCAACTTCAACAAACTGGAGGGAAAAAAATTAAAATTCAGGAGAGCCAGCTGCTGACTTGTGATTAGTTTAATACTTTTCCCACTTCAGGATGGCATGATGTTAACTGCCTTGGAAAAGTGTTTGTTCTCTTTTATAGTACTGTACAGGGTTCTGAACCATGATAACTATACATGATTTTCCTTTAAATGTGTAATGTCAGAAACAGGTGATTTATTTTAGAGAACTGTGATTTTTGAAAGCCTCATAGTATTAAATACTTGGAACAAAACTGATGGCATTTGATGGGTGGGTACCTGTTGTATGTTTTGCTTAGTTTAAAGACTTTTTTTTAAAACCTCCTTGAATTCTTCGTGTTTCCAAACCTTTCACTTACAGCTTTTAGACAAATGGCAGAACAGAACCAGAGTCATTTGGAACCTGTAATATCCCCAGTTATCTCAGAAATGTGGGGTGGGTTTTTTAATATATTTTTTCTTGCTTTCAAAGTATCTTAGTAATGCAGTAGTATGGTAATTCAAAGAGAAACTAAGTTTTTAATAAATCTGATTTTTACAGAGCTGTTTAGATGTAACATTATAATCAAAGCATTCTACAAAAATCCTCCAATATTTTATTCACACTATATATGTGTGTGTGTATTTTAACCTACAGTCTGACAGTGAGCAAAAGTTTTTTTTGATATTTACTCCTCCTTTTTTGGTCACTTATTTAAATGCTTCTCAGATATACTCGGAGTCCCCAGGAATTTCAAGCTGGATAAACTTTGAGCTCAAGTTGCTTTTCTCAGTTTATCTGTTACACAATTATTTTGCATCCTCAAATGATGGGATCTTGTGATCCATGTGCTGGCATTCCCTTGGGTCCCAGCAGAGTGCAAGGCGACGTGTCTGGTATTTAAACACGGTGAAGTGAGGTCTCTTAGAAGCTTACTGTCTCAGTCCTGTGAGGCTCAACAATTACTTTGTTGAGTCAGTCCAATGCAGCAATTCCAAATGTCATTTAATAACGATCCAACTATTTAGATGGAGGTCAGCTTCATACAACATCAACGTCAAACATTTATACAGTTCAGCCACAGCTCTTTCAGTATAAACAAACTTCACCTGTTACGGAGTAATGCTTCCCTCTCCACGGTGTCTATATTTAACCATGTGTAGGCACATTCTCCTATGGTTAACACTGGCTTGGAGATTTGCCAGTTGTCTCAGGTTTTCCCAATAGGCCATTTTATGTGGTGCTTGCTCCCTTGTATGAAGGGAGACACCGTGAGAAAAGAAGGGAGAAAGCATATAATTTAGCTTTTATTCTTATATTCGTATATTTTGCAAAAGATCATTATAGATGATTTTTCAAACAAACGTAGGTAACTGACTTAAGAGTTTATTTCTTTCAGTATTATTCAAATGCAAACAGTTTTTGTAATAGCTTTTTACTTATTAATGCATTTTATGTGGAAGCGTGCACCAGGCCAACTCCTAAGTGTGATATTGGGTTCACCTGCTTTATGGGGCATATACATTTCCCAGGAGATCAGAACAATAGCTGGTGCAGAGCTTGCAGGCTCTGGCTAGAGTGTATACAGACGAAGAGATCAGCAACCACTCCATGGCTAGGATCTGCAGAAAACAGGTAAAATAATTTACCTCCTTTCCCGGCTTACCGCTGTCTCCTCAAAATTTACATCTTTTAAGATACCTTTAGCTTTAGACAGTGAAAGGAATTTAGGAATGAAAATAGTCTGTTTAGGGCATTCTTTCTTATCTCTCCCTCCACAGTGTTTTTCTTTGAAGTGATGTAAATTCTATTCAGTGATTTCCTATCACTTTGTTTTCCTTGTTATCTACAGATTACCTCTGTGCGCACTCTTTGCACCCTTCCTCCCTCCCTGCGTGGGGAGAGCCCATTTCCCTGTGCCTGCCTGAGGTCTCTTAACAGTTACTTGACAAAAGCCAGTTACTCTGTGCTGCCAGGCCTGTTTCCTCCCCTCCTGCCCGACAGCCCCTCTGGCTTGCCACAGATGCCAGCCAAGAAGAAATTATCTGTGTTTGGATGTCAGGAAGACAGCAGATAGATAAATTCTCGTGAGTTCTTAGTGTCTGACTCTATATGGCAGTTTAGCAAATTTACCTTTCAGAGGAGTGAGGTGTTGCACAAATGTTTAATGTTTACTTTTATACGGGGTGATTTTTTTTTTTTTTTTTTTTTCCTGTGAGGTGAAGGGCAGGCTTGCATGATGGCCGTGGTATAAGCCAATCCAAATGCACTCTGCTCACGTTTCTAGCTCTTAGCCTGGCTTTAAACTTGGGTCGAAAGCGTTCATGCTATGCTTGGAGATGGAGTTCAGGGTTTTTGATGATGTACTGGGCTTCCCAGCCCGTCAGCAGGAGCTTGGACCTATGCTTACGTGCTGCGTGGGTGCTTGAGCCCCTTCCCATCCCCCGGTAAATGCTCTAACC
Source organism: Platalea leucorodia (assembly GCF_965183815.1). Classification (NCBI taxonomy): domain Eukaryota; kingdom Metazoa; phylum Chordata; class Aves; order Pelecaniformes; family Threskiornithidae; genus Platalea; species Platalea leucorodia. The sequence goes on from NC_138824.1 coordinate 75,915,857, forward strand.
ATGGCCTCCTCTGTGACTGGGTGCATTCCTGTGTATAAGCGGGGTGGGGAGGGCAGAGAGGTGAACTGAGAAAAAGCTTACCCTCATGCTTAACTGCCAGTGTCGATGTTACTGAACTGAACGGCTTGACTCTAGAGAACAGCTTTTGGCTTTGTTCCCCACTGAGCAATAAGATTTCTCCTCCATCTCTGAATTGGACAAACTGGCTTTAAAATGGATGGTCTTTTATGCTCTTTTATTTCTGCATGAATCCAGGGAAATTCAGCTGCTCTGGTTTCAGTCCCTGTCAGCCACAGAAAAATGTCAAATCTGACAAGTTCTTAGCAATGCTGATGTGGATTTAAATGCTATCAAGCAGTAAGAACAAATGTATTTTTAGATACTTCTGTCAAGTCTGACGTTGATGTGTCCTATCAGTTCATTGTCAGATTAGCCCTTTGATTTATGTGGAATAATTTCCACGTAACTTGCTTGGTGACCTTTTAGAGGAAAGGTAAAACAGGAAATAACCTGAGGAAACGCCCGGTCAGCTTTTTGGAGACCTGTGCTCGGTGCTGCATCATGGTTACAACCTATGCTGTTTAGAGCAAAATAACATAGCGACTTACCACACCAGTGACGCACCACATTGGGGGTGTAAAAGTCAGGAGCTTGCCTGAAAACACTGCGAAAGGCGCGTAGCCCGGGCACACACTCGCTTTTGTTGCGAGGCTGGCGAAAGGGCTGGGATTTGCTGTTGCCGCTCAGGAGCCGCGAGGGCTGCGGTGGGCCTGCTCATCTCCTCCCGCTTCTAAACGGCAGAAAAGTGACACACGGACAACCTTGGTACTGAGGAGAGCTGCACTGGTGTGGTTCTGCGGGGCAGCTCGCTTTAAGGAAACAAGCCAGCTGAAGCACCTGCTTTGCTGCTCTTACTGTCCCTTGTTACTTTTAAAATCTTGGTGACTTTTAGCTGTATGGTAGGAGTGAATATACAGTGTCCAGGAAGGCTCAGAAGTTTGAATCTGAGCCTCTGGCACACAATCTACTTTTTTTGAAGCAGAAAAAGCAGGAACCTCCGCTTAAAAATCGGATTTGACACAAAAACCCTGCAAGAGCATGGCTAGGATTATATATTGAGAGATGAATTCATTTAACCTGAGGGCAGCAGGAGAGGATTAGATATTTTTAATTCCTTCCCTTTCCCTAATGACTGTACAGAGTGCTGACACTTGTTTGGCTTGGAGAAGATGACCTGTACACTGAAGTGATTAGTGTGTGCAGTGAATTTTTTAACACCTCTTACTGAAAACAAAATGCTGGCTCACAAAACAAAGCACATTTTTCATGGGGCATAATAGCACTCTTATGAAATCAGGAGCATTATCACTGAAGTGGGGCATGCAGCTTATGAATTGGTCTCGCAGATCATGAAATTTGGGACCTATCTTGTCGAGGCAGCTGGGTGATGATTTTCAGTGCTCTCGCAAGTAAGATCATTTAACGTGGAAAATGCATGTCAGTAGGAATTGCTGTGGTTTAGCATTTCAGAATAGCTAGATACTTCGCTGCTGAACTTGGGATGATAACTTTAGCTACCTAATTTTTAAAACATACTTGTCAGTTCAGTTTTTCCTGGGAATTCTTACATGATAGATAAATGAATGTACAGATGAGTCAAAAAATTGCTGTAAATTAGTAGGTGTTTATTTCTTGAAGGCCAATGTGATTTGGTATGTTTCCAAATTAAATGTGCAATTGTGCTTTTAAACACAGGACATTTTTTTCATTAAAGAGAGAAGGCCTGAATAGAGATCCTCTCTTGGGCTCAGTCTGGTGCCTTAACGAGGATATTACCTGTACAAACAGCTGCAATTAAAGTTTGCTCTCTTATTGTTCATAATTTATTTGAATTTGAATTTAAAATCAGTAAGGAAAGAAATTTTGTTTCATTTATTTGGGTATTTGATCCAGAATTACGCACTTGAGGGATAGATTATACAGGTGACCCATAGGTGGGATATGTTTGAAGCATTTTCAGTTTTTTTTTTAAACTATAGGCTTATTGAACATCTGTGGGTAAGAGAAAAGGTTGAATAAAAAGCACCAATAATGTCCCTTTCAGTTATTCCAGTGTAATTGACCCGTATCTCTCTATGACTGTAGTCATGTGACTGTGAAAACTGTTACCTATTTTAAGCTAACTGTACTTTGATTTTGGTATTAAAGTATGCCATCAGCTTTGTTGTTTTCTTCATCACACCAACAGAACGGGAATGTGCCACAGCATGGCTGCAGCCACGGCTTCCATATATTATTGTAAGGAGACAGCTGTTGTGGGACTGGAGTCAGCGTCTTGCGATGCTCTTCTACAGCTTTTCCTATTCTCTTCGTTACAGTGTCGAACAAGGGCTCAGTATCAGCTGATAGAGGATTTGCCTCAGAAGGATCTTGCGAGAGATCAAACAGCAGCGGAGGGTCATGATGGGTTACGCCATCCCCAAAACATGGGCAAATTCCTCTTCCAAAACAGGCCCCAGAGGCTTCTGGCTGGAATACTGGAGTAGCATAATGAGCTTTCCATGTGGTGCCGCCTGCCACAGAAGAAGCACATTTGGACAGCTTAATGGCAGCAGGAGTCAGGGGAGGTCCCTGAAAGATTGGTTCACATTTTACGTGACCTGCTTTGTCGTTCCAAGGGCAGGCTTATGTCGTGGTTGTCACATATGGGGAAAGGCTCTTTTGGGAGCTGGCAGGGATTCAGAATGTTTTTGTGGCTCACAGGCCCACCTGGGCTCTGGGTACATCCAGGGCCGTATACACTATGTGGATGGTTAGGTCTAATATTTTGGGTGCAGAGGGAGTCTCTGCCACTTTCTTGCATCCCTTTAAAACTCTACGTGCCTCTTGGGGGGGGGGGGGGCGGGAACAAGGAACGTAGCCCCCAGTTTCTGGGTGGAGGTACTGGTAGGTGGTTCTTCTGTTGGCTCTGTACATCTGAGCCAAGAAGAGCACCTGGGCAGAAACTGATCACAGCCCATTTCCATGCTCACTTTCCAGCATGCTTTCAAATAGGGTGGTAATTGCAGGCCATGAAAACAGTAAAATCTGGAGTCTAGTTTTTAAGTTAACATGATGAAGGCAACTAGTTTGCAGCTTTAGAGCTTGTACTTTATCAAGATCTTGTACTGACTGCTGGGTAAGTAAGTGCAGGACTGTAACTTTTAATGAAGAAATGATAAATGACTAGGACTAAATCTGAATGCAGTTCAACAGATTTTCCTTCCTTCTCCCTCCTCCATTCTCCCCTATCCCTCACCCCACGTTTAGAAAGCACTACACTGAACTGAGAGGCAAGGATTGTGCCCAACAGGAAGACAGCAATTAGATGATAGTATGAAAAAGGGAGAGGAGAAGAAAGGGGACATTCAACTCTTGGAGCCACTTCTGCAATGCATTGAGCTGACAACTGCATTGTCCCTACGTGGCATTATCTTTTTGGTTCAATGGAATCAGCTGAACTTTCCTTCCTTCTATTGTCCCTGGAGCTGTTCTTCGTCACTGGGAGTCTGCAGTTTTATTCTTCTGTCTCTGTCATGTCACCACTGCTAGAACATATTTTGTTAATAAATAAAATTTAAAAACTTCTTAAAAGGTGAGGGAGAACAAGTAACAGATATTAAGGCTCAGATGATAATCTTTTAGCTTAAAATCTCCAGTTGCTGGCTGGCTATGTATTTATTTCCACCCCATGGTTTCCATGTCCTGCTAAGCTACACTTCTGCACTTCTGTGGAGAGATGATGTCTCAATGGTTCTCAAATGTTTTGGCATTATACATCTAGAAACGTTACAGATTTTAGATATCTGCATTTCTGAAATAGTGAGAACAAGGATGCAGAAGGTGGATTTCTTAAAGGAAATGGGCTCATTTCCCTATGGCTTACAAAGGACAGGTATTCCTTAGCTGTGGTTGGGTGCGTGCTGTGCTGCTGGCTGGGATGTGCTCCATGTTCTTCTACTTTTCCCTGTCTTGTGACTAAGAGCATTTGCCTCATGACAAAGACGCAAGCATCCTCTGTCATGTCAGGGTTCCCCGAGCATGGGATCTGGGTCTTACGTCTGTTGGTCAGGTAGCATAGATACTTGTTAGAAGGAGTGAAATAAGTGCTCTCATGGCCACACACGTTTTTCTGATCAGCTGGCTCTAGTCAGAGTGCTATTGTGATATTGCTAAAATGACCACTTAATAGATAAATATGAGATGGACAGGTAGACTTCTCTAGCTATAGGTAGGAATTTATGTGATCAGTTTTCAGAAAAAACAAAGTAGTCACTCTTTTCCATAAATAGTTGAGCTGAACTCCCCCTAACTTACACCCTATAGGGCAGTTTAGAGAAGTGAGTGTAGAGTGAGGAGAATTGTTCTGATTCTGCAAAATTTTAACATCCACTTTTCACAGCTGCAAATAATTACTGGAGTTGCAGAGTGGGAGAGAGCCAGGTCCTTTTTAGTTCATTCAGAAGGATACAGTGAGGCTGATTGTAATTAACCTGTCTTGGTGAGCTGAGTAGACAGCTGGGTTACAGAGGGATCCAAAAAAAAAAAAAAAAATCAGTAGAAATCAGTGCTGATGGAAGAAATCAGTGCTGATGGAAGCAGCAGGGGTTTCAGTCATCTCCAAGAGGCAAAGAGGGATATGCAATTTGCTACTGAAGTAGCTCTGACAGAATGTGAAGGATGCGTGTGAATTTTAGAGCAACATGTTAATATAATATATGCAAGGGAAAGGAAACCTGCTTCTTCAATCCAAACATCTCTCAAACCCATCTGGTAACAATCAATCAGTTTAATGAGCAGAAATAAACGGACTGTCACTAATAAGCCTTATTGTGCTGTGGTAGAGGAAAGGACTCTTTAACATAGAGACAAAGGCTTCTTCTGGCTTCAGTGAAGGGCTTAATTGATGGGTCCTGCCTGGGTGACATCAAGACACAATGGCTTCATTTCTAGCCTGTCCAACAGATGATAGAAGTAAACAGACAATAAGTATGTAACACAAATGTGATATACTTGTAAATGAGCTAAAACAGACTCTAAAAAGTCTGTAATGGCAGTTGGAGCAAAGAATCAGAATTTCTGGCTTGGCTGAAAGTTGAGCCCCACAGTGATACTTGATTAGCCAGTCTTTCAAATGCAGAACATCGCATCGTTTTCAACCCCCTTGCCATGAGTGGCTGTGGCTCAGTGGGGAAAAATTGGGGAAGGGCATGCACAGGAGATCTAGCTGTGCGTGTGGCTTCATAGGAACACAAAATACAGCTTGCATCTGCGTATTTCATCTGTGTTTATGTTACAGGTAGGGTGGCCCATTAGAAATTGATCTGTAGAGCAGAACAGTTATTGATGGCTTGACATCCATGCTGTGTTTGTCTGGGGGCTAACTCTTGTCTGGTCCCAACTACACAACGTCTTCTAGTGATTAGAGCATATTAGGTATGATCCCGTAGCCTATTTTACACTTTAGTTTCATCTAAACTAAAGTCATGACCTCTAAGCCCATTCCACAACGCAACCCAAAGCACAGTGAGTGGGTATGCTCAAGAGGGGTTTGCTTCAAAAGCATGCTTCTGGTCTGAATGGAAATTGTAACGTAGCCACACCTTACACAGCCTAGGAGAAGAGGTGAAAGCTAGGTGAGGAGAAGAGCAGTCCTTTAACCTGAAAAGCAATTCTTCAAACGCATCCCTTGATGGAGTATGTATTTGGCCTTTCACTAGGGAAGTGTGGCATGACTCTTCTAGCAGGAATTTCCTCCAGGAGTCACTGCAGTCAGACAAAGCTCTCTCTGCCCAGAAACTTTCTCTGTCCAGAAAAAATACGCGTTACAAAGAAATGAAGAGAGATCGCAAAGAAAAGCAATGGATTTAGAAGCATAGGAGATTTGAGTTTCTGACTGCTGTTCTGCTTTAGGTGATGCGAACAGCTGAATGGGCTCGGAGTTAGGTGTGATCAAGCCTGGAGCTACTGGCAGTTCTGGTGTGGCGCCGGCTTGGCACCAGTCTGTGTCAGGTGAACTGACCTCTCACATCTCGAGGGGCAGCTCTAAGAGCTGTGCTCTCATCGTCAGTCTCTAACTCCCTGGTCTGCTGAGTATTGGACACAAGGGGAGAGAGGTTCCAAGCGGTGACTCTCATGTTTCTGCCAGGCGTAGGCTGCTGTGGGCTCCATGCACAACAGCACAGGGCTCCCTGGGCACGGCCATGCTCCGCTGGTGTGTCTTGGCTCAAACCTCAGGCCTGGAGCTCAGGGTGGGGCTCAGGTGGGCACCAGCGGTGACAACGCTTTGGAAATGAAGCCCCTGCACAGGGCAGGGCCCGGCGAGGGCTCCTGGCGCCGTGAGCCCGGCTGGGCCCGGGGCTGCCCCACGCCTCCCGGGGAGCCGGGGCAGCAGCCCTCAGCCTGCGGCGGCCTGGCCACGCTCCCTCTTGCACGCCCACAGACGTGGGTGGCTTTGCACACAGGGCACCTCCAGATGTGAAAAAGAAAAGCGGAGCAGCTAGCTGCGCCGAAGCGCCAGGGAGATTTAATTGCTTCATTTTTTACAGCCGCCCCGTCTGAAGCATTAATTCGCGTCTGATGGCGCCCTGCCGCCCCCCGAGCGCGGGCGCTGCTGCCGCCTGCGGGCAGCGAGGCGGCCGTTGCGGCGGTTGCGGCGGTTGCTGCGGTTGGCGGTGCCGCGCTGCCCCCTGGCGGCGCCTTCCCCTGCCGGCTCCGCTCCGCCGGCTGAGGAGAGGGCGGCCCGGGCCCGGCTCTGCGGCGGTGCGGCCCAGAGCCGGGCCTCCTGCCGCCACCCGGTGCGAGGGGAAGGCGAGGCCGGGGGGAGCGGAGTGTTCTGTGGGGTGGGTGCTGCAGAACACCACGCCTGCAGCGTTCCCCTGCCAGGCATTTCCCTCCATCGCTGGCCTAAGCGGTCAGCACTTACCAGGTAAGGAGCGCACCAGTCCCTCCTCCACTGCTTTTTCTCTATTTTCATCATGTTAATCTTGTTTCATAGCCATGGGGGTATCAGGTCATCCAAACCCCCAGCTCAGGGGAAGCAGCAAGGCAGAGTGAGCTGCCGAGAGCAGGCCCGCCTGCTTGAAGCTGCCCCGAGCACCAGCTCTTCAGCAGTGCTGCCCAACTGCGGCAGCCCGGTAGGGTGGTGAAGGCCTTACCGCTCAGCTGCAAGGCAGAACAGCAGCAGTGGCTGCTGGTTTTGGTTTTGGTTTGGTTTGGTTTTTTTTAAATAAACAATCCCTTTCCTAGTTCTTAGACAAAAATGTTATCAGCATCTTCTCTCCAGAGAAAATAGAGAATGAGGATTCCCAAGAGGAAAAAAAAAAACAAAACCACAAACCCAAAACCAAAACCCAACCCTTCCCTGGAGGGCTTGAAGATGCTCCACTCCATGGAAGAACCAGACTTATGAAACACCCTTGTACTTAGAATTTTCTACCATACAGCTGCTTGAGCAGTGTCTGGGTTAGTTTGGATCTCACCCTGAAGGTATTAGCTCCTCAGGTACTGTATGGCTTGTATAGCTTACACATTTTTCCTTTAATGGCATATCCAGGTTTATCTTTGGGGATTAAGAACCTAAAAATAAAATTCCACCACAGCACCTGGCATCACATCCTCACATTTAGTCCTTAGTCCCTTTCCTCCATGTTTCCTGTCAGCCGAGCGCAGTGACTTCCTGCCCGGAGCCATGCTTCTGTCAAACGTGGTGTGACAAGGGCACGGACCTCAAGGTTAAACTGGCAGCATGACTAAAACTTTGGTGTTGCAACTCTGGTATGTATTTATTCATGCCAACAAGACAGACAGCAAAGTTCTCAGCCATTATCCTGATATTCTTGTGTGTGTATTTAGGGGAACAGAGAAGTCCTTTTTGAAATATTTGCTAGTACAAGTTTTGTAGTCTTGATGTTTTCACTGAGTAAGTAGATTCTTGGCTTGATACTATCTATAATTGATACTGTCATTGTATCAGAAAATATCATAAAGAAAATGTAAATAGGCATTAGAAAGATCGCCCAGTTAACACTGTGATTTAAGAAGGGTTTCCTCCTGGGCTGCCTAAGGTTCTCTCATCCCACGGTCAGCACTCAAAGTGCTCTTCGAACAGCCTGCTCCTTGTCAACGTACCAGCTGAATGTGAACAGCTGCTGATGGTGGAATGCCCCAGCATTTGTAACTATTATCTAATTGCAGTCTCTCAAGAACTCCGTAATTCCTCTCTCACTTCACAGATAAGGAAAGCAAAACAAAAATTAAAGGGGCTCATTCAAGTTTCTAAAGGATGGGAAGATGCATAGGCATAGCCTACTGCATTTCTCCAGCTGTGCAGAATGAAGAAGAAGAAAAAAAAAAAAAAAAAGTACAGCATCACCACAAATTAATCAACTTTACACTTGCTGTCACATCATCCAGTCACATAAGGTGCAATTCATCCCAACTGGCTTTAATATGAGGGTGATTTTTATATCTGATATGGTCAGTCTCAGGTCCCTTGTTAGTCAGTGGAGAGAAACAGGCCTGACTGATCTAGCCCAGATGTGCTAATCAGGAGGAGGTAAATCACAACCTGTAAACATCTGCATCTCTTCAGTGACTATAGAACAACAAGCCCAGATCCAGGCACCTGTGTCTGGTCACACTGATGCCATCCTCCATTCTGAGCAGGAATAAGGACACAGCCACCAGTCACTGGCCCATTCTGTTTTACACTGTAATGGAGGGTGACATCAGCAAAGATCGGGTGCTTGTTGAAAGCTCAGGAAAGCATTACAGCTGCAGTCAGCTTGCCTAATGCCACAGCTGAAAAATGAAACAAGATAGGGCTATTGAAAAAAAACAAACTACTGCTTAAGATAAAGACCTTAGGTGAGCAGTTCCTTTTTCTTCAACCTTACATTAAAGCTGATCCCAAATGCTTTTGCAGCAAAAGCGACAGAAACACTGCAACGACAGGGAGATTCTTGAAGCTATGCTACCCAGGAAGTGAAACTTCATCTCAGGCAAGGCAGGAGAGCTAACAACAAAGCCATTCCGCACCTTGCAGAAGAAGTGAGCGTTTGAGGTAATAAACTTACCCCAGATATATGTACATATGTTTTTACGTGATACTCTATTGGAAGCTAGGGGTCATTACATCATCTGTGATATGCAGGAGGGGGGTGTTTATACTCACTGTCCTTTTGGTGCCACCGCACTGCATGCAGAAACACACCGCAGTAGTGAAACATGAACTCATGCTCGGAGTGCTGAACCGTCCCCCGCAGCAAAGGCAGCAAGGTGCGCCCGTCAATTACCCTGATGGAGAGGATGGGAGTCACCAGACTGTTTAAGAATTTCAATCTGCAGCTGGAGCATGAGCAGTACTCACTCCCCATGTATGCAGCATTAGGATTTCAAGTATAATTTCTAAACCAAGCTACTGTTTAGCTAATGAGCCCTGAGATTTTTAATTGTGTGGATGGGTGGAGACCAGTGATTAGCAGTTACTAGCATTTTTTGCAATTACAGCTAGTTCACACATCCTGCCTGGGGAGATAAGTCACCATTACTGTAAATTTCCTGGGAGTAAGTGATAACCATAGTGAAGGCATGGTTCACAGCTTTTAATTTTGCTCCCTGAGATGGAAGTCACTGATAGCTCTGTGAGCTCAAGGCTTCATTAAAAAAAAAAAAAAAAAAAAAAAAAAAATTGACTAACAGTTGGTTTAGTTACACCCCGCCAGTACTTTTATGCTTTTTGTTCAAATGGCTCAGCCACCCATGCTTTCTTGTGTTCTTTAGAGGAGTCTAACATAGATGCTACAAATTGTTTGCTATCGAGGAAGCTATTTCTCCGGTACTGGCAGCCAAATGCAGGCCATGTGCCATTTGCTCCACCTTCCCTACTCACAAAGAACCAGGCTTCCCAGTCTTGGAAAGGGCCCGTCCTAGTACTCTGACAGGACCAACCAGCTTTGTGAATATCCGCGCGTCTGCAGACAGGATGGGGAAAGCTACACAGAAAGCAAGCTAGAGAATTGCCTGGTTAAGAAACAAACAGATTTTAACCTGTGGCTGTTAGGATGCATGACACATATAGTCAGCATCTATCTAAACCAAGAAAGGGGAGCAAATATGGTTTATGTAGCCACTTTTGTACCTGTCCTGAGGCACTGCCCCTCCAGCGAGGTGAACCACTGTTGGGAAAATGTCCATAAGGCTTGTCAGTTCATTGATAACTCTCCCTGCAGGCAACACTCCTGGCCATCTAACTATTCCTGGGACACGGATCCCTCCTTCCCAGCCTCCCATTCCTTTTCCACCTGTTAGAGGGGAGAAAAAAGTACCAAAAAAAGATAAAAGAATGAAAGATATTAGACATTTATTATGGATATAAAATAAAAGCTTTTAAAACTTTCAGAATATTAAAAATAACTTTAATGAAAACACACTAAATCCTGGAGAACACTAGAATGACTACAGTGCAAATTCCATTCTTCAAAAATAAGTATTATTAACCTCTCTATTTTACGCTGCTTTCTTGGGTGGCACATATGGCAACTCACTACTAAGCAGTATTTTTGGCAGAAGAGGAACAATTCCACCCTTTGACACCTGAGAAGACGTTCTGACCAATAATCTTAATTGAATGTCATGTCTGAGAATAATCTCCACACTCCCTAATAATACACACAAGAAAAAAGTCTGTTATTAATAAAAAGCAAAATCTGACTTGGAGTCTATGAGAGGTTGCAGCCCCACTTGGTGCCTGAGGAAGAAGGATTAACGCAGGGCAAGCTTGGTTGTCAGAGAGTTCGCAATCAGAGGCAGCAGGAACATTACAAAATGATTTGCAGTCCTGGAGAGCAGTAAGGGGAATTAGGATAACATGTGATTGCCCTCCAGGAGTTTACAGTTCCAGGGATGCTCTGAGGTGGTCCCAAATGAAAGAGAGTGGAACCTGTACAGCAAATAGGGGAGTACTCTGAATATGTTGCAGCGATGAAGACTTTCCACCTACATTTCTGTTGAAGTTGTCTTGAGGTAATCCAAAGAGTCTTTGTTAACTTGGTTTCGCTTGCGTTTCTCTAGTCCTCTAGTTCCACCATGCAATTGGCTCTCTTGTAAGTCAAAATATTGCTTTGAATAGTATTTCAAAGTGAGAACCATTCATTAATTACAGATATGAATTATAGATGTCAAGGATGGGGATATTAATGAAACAATGTGGTTTAAAGCCAGAACTCCAAGTTGAGGGTCCAGTTATGAAAAAAAAAAAAATTGCAAAAAGCTCAGGTACCTATATGACCTTTGCTCTGTTATTCCTCCTATCAAGGGCAGAAATGACAAGTCATTGATGGAAAGTGTTGTAGGAAAATTGGCAAACAAAACTTGAAATGGGCTTATTAGTCAGGTAATAAATCAGCAGCTGAATGGTGGTTTATACTAGCCTCCTGCTTTGCCAAGTAATGCCAGACTTTGCTATGGAGGAGGTGTGTGCATAGCTACAGCTGAGAGGCAAGGCTCCCAGAGCTTGGTTTTAAAGGCTGACAAGGTGGCATGATGGTTTATAAACAGGGCAAGTCCAGCTGCTTGTGCAATAACCTTTGTGCTATGTAAGATAACGGTATCTCATGCTGTGTTATTTGCTAGTGGCTATTCTCATTATTCGTATGGATGGCTTATTTATCTTCTTGTTTTTAATATCCTGTTAGCAATAGCAGCAGTGAGTTCTACAGATATTTATGAATTAAACTAAATTTTTTAATCTTTTTTGAGTCATTGCTAGTTAGTTTCACTGGATGTCCTCTGTTCTGCTGTATGCGGACATAAATGGGAATGCCTTTCTGTTATTAATGTCTAAACTGATATTCTGTCTCCTCTTGTCTTCTCTCTAAGCAGGCATTTCATCATTGTCCTCTCGTACTAAAATCCCTGTCTAATCACATTCACCTTTCCTCTCCAGACTCTCCTGTTACTAATATACTTGTGTTAGGCTAGTAGACGTGAATTCCCTCGGTTAGGTTCTGAGCTATTCAAGTGAGCCGACTGGCCTTTCTGCATCTGTTGCTGGTATGGAAACTTCGTATCCAGACCTGAAGGCTAATTTAGCATTTAGGACTGTTTCTGGATGAGATCCCAGCTGTATCAAACATTGCTTGTGTGGCTCATCGAGTAACTTACTACTAGACAATGTGCATTTTGGTGCTGAGCAAGATCAAGGCACCCAAATCTTCTTCTGTAGGAAAATAAGTGATGGGATCAGTTTTCAGGCTTCATTATACAATAAGTTCCAAGCTGCGCAAGCTGTCACAGCGGCTTTTTGAGCTTGGTAGTCCAGAGGGAGCACATGCAAGAGATACCATAGATCTTCATTTCCACAGAGCTTTTGATACTGTGTCGCAAGCCAGTCACAGAAAGAGAGTCTAGATGAAACATCTATATGATAGATGAGAAACTGGAAAACTATAGCAAGAAAATAGTCATCATGATATCTGCCAGTGTTGACACAGATAATTGTCTAATGTGAAAAACAGAAAGATGTTTCAAGTGAGACTCCAAACAGTGTGTTCTGGATCTGCGTCAGGGGAAGTTCAGGTTGGATGTTAGGAAAAGGTTCTTCACTGAGAGGGTGGTCGGTCACTGGAACAGGCTCCCCAGGGGAAGTAGTCACAACACCAAGCCTGTCAGAGTTCAAGGAGCATCTGGGCAACGCTCTTAGTCCTATGGTTTAGCTTTAGGTAGTCCTGTGAGGAGCAGGGGGTTGGACTCGATGATCCTTATGGGTCCCTTCTAACTTGAGGTATTCTATAGTTCTATGACGCTATAACATTTTCAAGTACTGCTTTGAGTTATGCATTAGGTAATATGCTTACAATATTTAAAGACAACATGGAACTAGAAGGGGTACAAGCACACTGGGGTCTAAAGAAAGGATGAACAAGGGGGAACATAACAGCATTGAAATACATTACAACCTTGCAACAACAGGCTGTTGCAAGGAGGAAAGGAAGAGTCTCTTCTCTGTATATTGGTGGATAGGGCAGGATCTATTGCTTAAACTGCAGCAAGGAAATCCACGGTAGGTACCAGGAAAAAACATCCAGTAGCATAGACAATGGAAACTGGATTATCTGGGAAATCACTGAAGGTCTTTAAGAACAGGTTAGACAATACAGCTGTCAGGAGTAGCTTTGGTGAAAGTGATCCTGTCTGGGGGCTGAAAGATGAATAGCTGATGCCCTTAATTTACTCCAGCCCTACAATCCAAAATCATCATCCCAGTTTAGTAAATACAGTCTGTCTGAATGTATTTTATCCTGTCATTTTCTTTTTAAGAGGAAGTCTTATGCATGTGCACACTACCAAAATTTTACCTTTATAGATCCCATTCCATCCACCCAACTGAGCATTTCCTCTGTGAGCCTCCAAGAATCCTCCGTGATCAGATGCAAAATAAATGAATGTGGTATTCTTCAAGCCTTCTTTGTCAATAACATCCAGAAGCCTGCCTATAAACAAAGCAAAAAATCATAATTATGTCTGGAGATGCAGTCAGATTTTTTAGGCCTTGACTCAAAATTCAGTGAAGATCAAGTCTTTCCGTTTACCTGAATGAGTTCTGTTATGAGCTACCACAAGCAATGCAAAGACTAATCCTGCATTACAGACATAATAAGAGCCCAATGGAAATCTGCTGAATGTGTCCAAAATTTGTTTGTGGTGTCTATAAAAACAGGAAAAAAAAAAAAATTGGAAAATAAGTTCAATGAATGATCCTTTTATTCAAGCTACTCAGAATACTTTGTCCGCTTTATGCTGTGAGTTCTCTGAGTCAAGGATTGTCTCCATTGTGTAGCCTCAGGCATCTTGGAAAGCTTAAGTAATAGTGCTGCTAGGTTCCTAATCATAGAAAACTGCTGTCTCTCACCAGGAACCGAACAGGGACCCTGAGATTAGGCTGCACACTGTCAACCAAAATCTTCTCCTGATGTCAGTGGGAAAACTCCACAGAGTGCAATTCAAACCTAAATTCATAAGGAATGTTTTTGGTACTAATAGCATCAAATGTTTATACAGAATATGATTTATCTTTGATTGCTTATCCTCATTACCTATTGCATCAAACATATTCACCAAGAACAGCTTCCATAGCTACAGAAGCACCAGCAAAAGCTGAAGTATGCAAAGAAAAAGCATAAGCTAGTGATTGGCTTTTGCTCAATCTCTTAACCTTTATAGACTTCCTGTGTCTCCTTGGTCAAACTACTTATTGACCTTACCTAAAAATAGACACCTGCCCCCAAAAAGAGTTTAGATTGAGTCTAGGCATCTTGGTTCTGAATTAGACCCCAAATCTCTTTCTTAGCTGTCCAACCCTGGAAACTTCTCTCCTCACTGGCTGCCATCCTGTTTGGCCTATACAAGGCATGTTCCTTACACCATCAGACTTCTGCTATCCAGCTCTGCTTGCGTAGCTGTGCCTGATGGTGACGGGTGCCAAAAACCTGCAAGATGAGCATGGCAGAGTCCTCTGGTTCAACTGGATCTCACAGAAGTTCTCAGCCTGCCCATTAGAAGCAATGGGGCTCCCCTCAAAATATAATTTTGTAAACATGGTTATTGGAGGAAAAAAGGGTTCAGGGACTGAATCTTGGCCTAGACAGGAGATGAATACTTTGTCAATAGGGTCTTCACTTTTGACTAAATACAAACAGGAGCTACCTCCCTCCCACTGAAGCAGAAGGGAACTACTAAGTAAGGCTTTGAACTAAGTGAGTCTTCACGATATACTGACTTGACACAATTTATTAAGTGAAACTCCGTAGCTTTTTAACTTGGCCTTTTGGCTAGGAAGGAGTTCTGGTTTCTGCTCCAATGATTATTCTTTGATAAAAACAAACAAGTACACAGACCAACCACCGTATAAAGGAATATTCAGCAGCAGCACCAGTTATATCTTCTGAGACTAGACAGAGCTGGAGAAATGTCATACATTTTGATTAACCACATGATCAAGCACATATTTGATTATTTGACTGCATTTAACACTGCAGCACAGAAGGTGTCAATTAAAAAAAATAAAAAGAACAAATCCTCACAAGAAAAGTCTAGGCTTTCACCTTAAGAAAAGAAGAGGTGTGGTAATGGAATGGCAATCTCTGGAGCTAACTGTGTATCCAAGACAAGTCCACTGATTTTTGTAATATGCAAAAAGGGAGTTCTGTGACCACCCCTTTAATTTCCTTTCCACATATTGAAATAAATTAAGGATTTTCTTCAAGATGAGCACTTACCCACCATCCAGTCCATCTCTTCTACATTATCTCCATATAGACCATGTCTGCTTCTTCCCCGAAACTTCTCTGTGGTAACGAGAGGGGTGTGGACATGTAAAAGGGAAACAAAGAGAAGAAACGGTCTATGCTTGTTTCTGAAATAAAAGAAAACAATAATCATTTCTCTGCAAACTGTCACTCAGCCCAAAATATAACAGTGACATGGTAGTGACTATCTCAATAAAAATTATTAGTGGGGTCTAAAATAATTTTTTTTTTATTTTGACATCTTTGCATTTTTGAGGTTTTGGGAGACAGAGAGGATTAAAACACCCCTCAAAGATTTTGGTTCTGTATTAAGACCAAAATAGTAATGGGTCCTTTCTTTTTCTGGTTCCAAACTAGACATGCGTAGCACATTAAATAAATAACTAGGAAAGTTCACAGCCAAAAGACTGACACACTCTCAGAGGCAAGGAGAATAGGACTCGCTTGTGTAAAATTAACATGGATGTCACTGAGCATCTGAGACACCCTCATGGAAGAGGCAGATAATGTCACTGCACCTGCAGAGGAACCATTTCCCTTTAACATCAGGCCAGGCAGGATGTCCTAAGAACCTGAGATTATCTATGCTCAAAGTTTTACAGAAGAGATTTATGTTACCCCCAATTTCCCTTAAAAAAACCCTGACAGAAATAGTATAATCTGATTCAGGATATGCCCAGACTTGACACATGAATACTTTTAAAGACTTAGTGGCTTGTTCAATGCCAGTTGAGGCTATTGATAGTATTGTAAATGAAGAACATCCTTGGAGAACAAAACAAAACTCACTATCACCCTCCTGTTTGTAAAATATCAACTTCATATGACACTTTCTATGACAGCCCATTCATCAGGCTAAGATAATTTTTCTGTTCATACTAGCAGAAGGCTCAGTCCTTGGCCAGGACCCCTTTGTATTAGGTGAACAAAACATAAACACAAAAAAATAATCTTCCTTTTCCTGAGGAGCTGACAAGCTATGTATAAGATGAAGGACAGCAGTTGGATGCTGACAGGTAGGGCGATGCCAGAAAACAACAAATTACTGGCCAGCATCAGGATGGGTAGGTCAGCATGCCAGCTGTCTAACCTAGTGGTGTATGACACAATACTCACATTGTTTTTAAAAATCCTTAAAATGTGATACAACTTCTGTCGGTTACCTTACAATGAATGAAACTGCCTCCTTCAGCATATTAGAAGTAGTTTTTTCTAGATTCATCGGTTGTTCAGTGATATCATGGTTTCTCATCAGGATACAGTTCCAGTACTTGGTGAAACCATAGCTGGAGTACCAGGAGATGAAATACAGGAGACCACAGATGACCAGACATATGATTATTTTCCATTTTACTGAGAATAAGTTGGCAAGTTTTCCAATCAAAAGAGTAAGCACTGCAAGGATGATCATCTGTGTGTAAAGCCAATATGTATCTTGCAAAGACTTGGCCAGTTCAGGGTCATTTGTGCCTTGACACTCATTCAAAAGGGTAAAAGGCATGCCGTAAAAATAATCAAAGCCATGATTTAAAGGATGGTGGCAGTGATCACGGTGGGATTTGCAGTTCACACCCATATGCCACTTCCCTGAAAATATAAAACAAAGATCTTAAATCCAACATCATTACTCTTGGGAGTGTCTGCCTGTATTTTTAGTATCTAATTTCTAATTTCCTAACTCCTCAGTTAAGGTGCAGCCAAGGGAGGAGCTGGTGTGGAATGGGGACAGGCTCTCAGGGAGCAGTTGTGAGTTGGCACTTTATCTGCCTAAAACAGCAGGTTTTCCTCACCTATCTGTTAAAATTCCATGTAGGGCAATGGTCCAGCTCAGACACCTCCCTAAATAAGAACAAATAGGGTTGCAATAGCTGGTGCTTGTTATTTTTCACATGATGAAGTA
This sequence comes from Platalea leucorodia, assembly GCF_965183815.1. Taxonomy (NCBI): domain Eukaryota; kingdom Metazoa; phylum Chordata; class Aves; order Pelecaniformes; family Threskiornithidae; genus Platalea; species Platalea leucorodia. The sequence continues at coordinate 75,933,104 of NC_138824.1, forward strand.
GCCATTCGTTAATGGGTAGCCTAATGGGGAGAAACTGGAGGAACCCTTGTGCCAAAAGAAACAGCTAAGTGCAAAAATATGAACTAATTTACACACAAGTTCCATGTGACCTTCACAGTCCAAGAACAAATTTCAGGAAGAAGGTGTACATACTGGCTCTATGTGTCTATATTCATCCTAAAGTGAGTAGCAAAAATAGGCCATTTCAATTATCCAGTACAATTGGACGTACGAGAATATCATATGCTGATAATGAACCTTAATGAAGTCATATTACAGAGCAGTGTAATTATCCTGACATTGAAGGACAAACAGTCTATAACCATGGACTTAGGGGCTATTAGCTGGACAAATAACTTCTGAGAACTGCTAACCAGCTCTGTGCTCATGTATATGAATGTTGTTTACTGTATAAGCTATACCAGACTGCAGTGAGCTAGGGAAAGTTCACCCCTTTGCACGGGCATGTGTGAAGTCAGTACATCGCTAAGACTCACTTCAACTTAGGAACTAAATGACACCTCGGTGTGCTGGAGCCGAGGTGTGAAAATCTGTGATTACAATTAAGCACGTGACACCTTTGACTACATCAAAAAGAGTTGAAGAGTTTAAAAATGAGAGGTGCTTGAAAGACACAGCCTTTAATTGCTGTTCAGGCAAAATTAGCAAAGAGTTAATAGAATTTTCTTTTTTGGATGTGTATTCTGATCCAAAACCCACTGAAGTCAATAGGACTCTTTCAGCTTTTTTGGTAGAGTTTCTTTTTGCAGAAAATAAGATACTTCTAAAGTCTTAACTGTAATAATAAGCAGGATGCATAAATAACAAAAATCTAGCCACCAGATATAATTGAGACCACTGTGGTGCCTTGGTACTGACTGGCAGACAACATTTTTCTGCTCGAATAAATCAGTGAATATCTCTATTGGTTCTTCCTAAAGCAATCTGTACTGGGCAAAGAAGATTCTTTCCTTTGCATTTACTTCTGTTTGCAGTCTACATCTGTGTATTCCATACATCCTCATTTTGGATTTATCAGATACGCTGTGCTGACATAGGGGCTTGTGGATGGCATTCTCTAAACCCTGCTGATTTTGAAACTTACGCATACAAGAATCTCTGGTTTAACTGATCCTAGATATTTTGGCAAAGAAAAATATTTACAGAAGCAGCCTCATTTGAATAACAAACAATGAAAAGGTGGCAAGTTGCTATGTCTCATACCTACAAGTGCTGTAGAATAACCTTGCTGGTGCAGTATTCTGGCAAAAGTAGTTTCATTTGGTGGGAGCCCACCAGAACACCCATTCCAAAAGAGAACCTGCCGCTGAGTAGCTGATGCCATGCCTAGAGAGGAATGAGAGTCTTTAAAATAAAACAAGCCATATTTCAGATTTTCAGTCTTCTCAGATTGTTCTTTCTAATGAATGAGACTCAGTTGCCTAAGCCTAGTGCCTTTTTATAAGCCATTTAGTATGCCCTGGCATATTCTGATTGACGCCCTAGAATGATGTCTCTTCCAAGTCCCATGTCATTATCTGCTAGTCCAATGCAGATGCCTCAGCTATGCTGGGTATCTACAAATGGTACTAAGGTGCCTATGTTTGGACATTAGGCAACATCTTACAACAAAACTTCTATCAAAATTTAATGTTAAAAAAAGAAAAGGGGGGGGGAGGAAAAGAGGTTTTATATAGAACAAAAGGCTTACAGAGTCAGGGGTGCACACTTCTGAAATGTACAGTTCGTGATTACATTTCTCCTTCAGCAAGTCAGAATCGCATCAGAGGAGCTACACTGATTATTACTGCCATATGCAGTGGCCTGAGTTTTCTGTCGTGAATTTACGTGGCTGAAGTAAATCTGTTTTAAAATGTTACTGTTGAGAACTATTCCACAGTCTGACACATTTCACTATGAAAAACTTTAGCAGGATATTCAAAATATTACACTTAATATGATCTTAATACCACTGAACATACAGTATTTGCACAATTTTCTTCTTCATGTTTCTACGTCTGGGTGGTTTGTGCTGTTTGGATCCATTTCTGTGTTATCATTTAGCCACATTAAATGTGCTTTATGTGGGGATTTTCCCATAGAAATTAATTGCTAAATCCAGTTATCTTTATTTTTGCCCATCTCGCTGAGACCCCAAATCCTTAGATTAACTAGTCTTTAAAATGGTTTATTTAAGGAGAATTTTAATAGCAGTAATAGCTAGACAGACTGCAGTGAACCGTTAGAGAGAGGCCCAACCTGATCTGATGGGGTATCTGCCAGTCAGGAAAGCTGCTCTGCTTGGAGTACAGACAGCAGCTGCAGCAATGTGCTGAGTAAGTCTCACTCCTTCCTTTGCCAGGCCATCAATGTTAGGGGTCCTAAAGATAAAAATACCATCTCTGATAAAAACGGATTACACAGAAGTTCGTGGTATCCTGCTCCTCCTAGTTTTGTCGAGGACATCACCGTCAAATTCATAAAACTCTCTGTTTACCTACAACTCAACTAGGAAAGCTCTGTGTTATATATTTTTTTGGATACCTTGACTCCTTAGAAATTAATTTTCCATGATACATTTGGTTTTATTAATAACTAAAAAGAAGAAAAATATAGAAAAGGTATTTCAGGTCTATCCCATATCAAAAGCTCATGCAGCATAGTGAAAAAGATTCCACTAATAGATACAGGACAACACAATTTCCAAGACTGTAATGGGCTAGAGAAAACACAGGATATATATACAATCATTAGTTATTAGGTGATATTAAATCCTAATCCCGGTCCTTGACATTTCAACCCTGGAGTTGTGGAAACTTGTAAATTATACACATGCCTGACAATTACAGTGCATGGACACATTTGCAAAGCTCTGGCTGTATATACTGAAAATCAGAAGTCCAATAAAGTCGCTCAAGCATGCCTGTATAATTATTACTCAGTAGGAATTACTGTAGAACGTTTATTTTGTACATGGTTTGAAAAGAAGTGTATCTAGATAAAATAACCCATTAATAATGAATTTTCTAGTACTGTTACCAGTGTTTTTTTCCACTGAAATTCACCAGGAAGGGATAATTTATTTCACAGAATACATCCTTACCTTATTGTATCATTGCCATAGCAACCCACATCTCCAACACCAAGATCATCAGCCAATATCAGTAAAAAATTGGGTTTTGAAGGATTTGATACACAGGCTCTTGGAAAGAAGTATAAAATTAGCCAAACGTTTAGGCAGCTCCTGAAATTAAAAGTAACACGGTAATATTATAAAAACAGTTGTAAGCTTTACAATAGACTTTAAACTATCATTAAAGTTCTATGAGGCCTCAGTATAGATGCAAACAGCTACCAAATACTGCCAGCAGATGGAGCTCCTGAATATTTACAAAAGTTCTTGAGTTTTCTAAAACCAGTAATATTTTTTTTAATTCACACAGGAATTTTGTGTGTGCATTTCTTGATTGAGATTTGCACTGATCTCAGCAGATGTTTACAGTAGGATGAGCGGTTGGATGCTTGCAAGCCTCCCGAGGCACCCCTTGTGCAGGGGTGTAGGACACTGCTGTTAAGGCTCCTGGAATGAGTGGGACAGGAGCATGGAGGTGGTTGGTGTGGAGGCACGCTGGTTATGATTGCAATGCCTTAACTATTGCATCCACTGCACCCAGTGCTACACACTGCATCTGGAAAGTGCTCCTTCAAGGTTGCAGCAATGGGCTTAACTTCCTACAAGACCCTAAGAATATCTCATCAGCACATGTCTTAGTTGCTCAAGGTGTTTGCAAGAGGCACCTTACAGATGTTCACCTGAAGTAAAATACATATGCTAGAACATATCTGCTGACTGCTAGTTCGTTAATAGATACTGCAATATGATAAATGCATAGTAAATATACTACACCATATATTATATATACTCCTAAACCTCCATGTCCTATAAAAGTAGGATGAAAGGCCTTGAAAGACCAATAGTTCTAAATCTGTATTAACTGCTCTCAGACTCAAAATGAGTTTCTAAAATAAATATATAAATAAATGAGAGAACTGTTTAATTAAGCACAACATATAAAAACCAGAAAAGACCCTCAGTGAATGTCTTTTCTTACCATTGTTTTCCCTGGTAAACTTCATCGCGTCCCCATCTATGAAACAGGTACATAGTTGGTTAGAAATTCTGGTATAAAAAGAAAACAATAACAAAAAAAAAAAAAAAAAAATCAGAGCCCTGTAGCTCTGGTGATCTTGTCTGTGAGGCTGGTCATTAACTGCCCTGCATTGCCACAATCATACTGGCACTGCGGGCGGCTGGCTGCAACAGAGGTGGACTGAACTACTAGGGCTTGATTACGCAGGCCCCACATTCCTGAACGTGTGCTTGCAGAGCCCTATTGAACTGACACCACAAGGCAGAAGGGGCACTTCTGAGGCCAGGTCAGGTCAGATAGCACAGCATGCCGTTTTGCAAGATCTGGCCTGTTCCCAGCTGCCAGTAACTTCAGGGGGACTTGTGAGTGTTTGGCAAGAAGGCTAAATGCCCATGGCTTTAAAGAAGTGTTAAAGGTGTCAGTTACTCAATACATACACAGAACTGTTCGTGTTCACTGAAAGGAACGTCTTCACCATTTTACAAACAGGAGGTAATGATAAGTAAAACTAGTATCTCACTCTTTACATAACCTCAAATTATCTTTAAGTTCCAGGAAAATAATCTAATCCTTACTGTGAGTTTTGAAATTACAAAAAATGCCTCAAAGAAAAACCATCCTGGAAAGTAATATTGCAGTGTAATTCTTAGGGAAGGCACTAAAACATTTTTAGGTTTGGATGCCATCTAGTACATTCAAGGAGGTGTTTCTGTCTGAATGTTACTAAGAACTGTCCAGAAACATGAATATCATTATGGTTATTTCCTTAAAAGACTTCAAAACTTAATGCCATTTATAAATTTAACAAGCCAGTTTTTCTACCTGCCAACTCTATGAACTCACCCCGGACTTCAAAAACCTAGAAATAAGCCTTCAATTTCTAAATATTTATTTCTGTCTGGCAAGGCAAATTTTATGAGTGGAAGCAATTTCCTATGCTTGCTGAAATAGGGAGCACAACTAGTCACTTTGGACAAAGAATGGCTTGGGAAATACACTCCTTTTCCTTGTCAATGGCCACAGACTAAAGGATCTGCAGAAAATGTTGCACTGGAACCGTGCAGACAGTCATGCAGAAGTACTTGATAAACCGGCTCCACAGGGACTGGCATATGCTTATCTTCATGCGGTACGCTGAAGTAAATTAGAGATGACATTCATTCCTTCACTGTGAAAAGAGATAAAAATCTGAAATATCCCATCCATGCGAAATCCCTGCTTCTCCATGTTTCTTTCCATTTCAAACCAGTACAAGAGCAAAGATGATGTCAGCTCTATTAAGGAACAGATTTAAGCTAAGAAGAACATTTACTTTCTATAACACCTAAAAGCACGTTTGTTAACATAAAGTCACTTCTAAACACAGAGAATTGAAAAGTTCCACCTTGACTAATGAAAGACATGTATGTTTTGTTTGTTTTGTTTTGTTTTGTTTTTTCCCCCAAAATCAGCATGTTCTTAAGTGGAAAAAAATAGCATTTTCTGAGAGAACTTTTTTCTGCCTTTTTGGTACATAAGAGTGTTACAGTTATCTTGAATGCCTGAGGAATACTAAACTGGCCAGAGCAGAGTATAATCCTGCCCTATGCATTTCAAAGAATGAGCCATAGGATAAAAAAATTGTAGATGCTTTATTCTGATCAGGAAAATACTACAAGAAGAGTCAGAACCTGGGGTCCCTTGACGATTTTTCCTAGTAACATCTAGGTGCTTGTTTGGCTATAGCTGAGACAATATGGAAAATAAAAAGAAAAAAAAAAGCTTGATCTCTATTAGATATGGAATTTTCCATAGGGTTGATGACTCTTCCACCTCTCTATTGGCAAGGTCCTGAAAGATAGTACCAAGAGCCCATCCTCCCTGCGCACCGTCTGAGTTGGAGATTAACGGGGAAGCTGCAAGATCCCTCTGACCCAAGGCACTGGCTGTTTGAAGCAGGACCTTGCTGTGAATGCAGATGCCAGAAGCCTAGTATCATGCTTTAAAAAACAGGCTGTATTAATGTGAAGCAAAGGACTCACTACTTGGAGCTCAATTATTTTATTTGTGTGCTAGTGGTGCCTCAGAATCACAGCCTGGCAGCAGTTCCCCCAAAGCCCCATGAACTCTGGCCCCATAGGACAGAGCTCAGGCGACGATTAGGCAAGTGCACGAAGGCATTAACCTGTGAGAAGGAAGAACTGGTTCTTATCTATAACGGGAACACCTTTACGGTGCTTTAACAATGGAGGCAGAGCTCTGCCTTCCCAGCAACTGGTAGCAGTGTTGTGTTTAAAGGGCTCGGGGTATGAGATTAAGCCAAAACTATTGCAATGAAAATGTTCTCAGACTATGCTGAGTAGGTGAGGGTTGTCACAGCCCTTGTGAGCTGTAGTGGAACAAAGGAACCAGACAGATCTGGACATCTAAGAAATCCCTTGATTTCCTGCGGGCATTGTAAGCTTTCCAAGCTGGTACAACAGCTCTGCTACCTTCTGCTTTCTCCCCACAGGTTCATACAGCACAGCCAGCTGGTGATGGCAGGCACATTGGTATTTAGACAGAGACTTTGTACAGCCCCTCAGGAAAGCTGTGAATTTCAAACCAGGGAGGTGCAGTGGCGGTATTAAAAGATATTTGGGTCTTAATACCACTGGCAGTGGCGTGATTAAAATTAGTGCTTCCTGATTTACGGCAAGCCATTTTCGGAACACTAACCTTACTAAAGGATGAGAAGAAATAGCAAACTTGTTTAAAAAAAAAAAAAAAGAAAAAACACAACAATTTAAATACGCATATTCACCTTTTTCTGTTAGGGGCCAATTCCTTCTGAAAGAAGAGCTCGCACTGACACCACTAGGAGTGTCATGAACCCAGTACTGGGCCCCAGGGCTTGTCCAGTTTCCTTAGCTGTTAAATAAAAATCCTGACTTAATCCATAAATCTAACATCAGCCTCTAGAAATCAGCAGAGTCACTTACAGAAATCTGAGAAAACATCAGACAGTAATTCCCTCTGTAAGTCAGTATGCCACAATAAATGATCAAGACTAATAAAAAAAGGCCAACCCCTTTTAACAATGTGGAAAACAAACCCTTGTCTCAATTATTCTTCTTACTCTGAAATCCCTCTTGCTCCTTGGTGTGCTGAGCAGTCCTGATCCTTTAAGAAGTGCGTGGGAGGAAGCGGGCTGGGACTTGCTCTTTTTCCTCTTACTCTCCCTTCCCCCAGTCTCCAGCACAGAAACCGCCTGGGATCCCCGCCAGCAACCGCCAGCAAACTGGAACCGCCGTGCAGGCTTTACATGAATTCCAGGGAGTACAAAGTCCTTATTCTTGAACTACTGGCACAACATGGCTACTGCCTTTGCTAGATTCCCTATCCACTTAATTCTTTGCAGATTTGTACAAAGCCTGTCACTGCTCTATTTCAGTGCCTCAAAAGAGATGCTATAAATAATAACAACACAGCACTCGGAGCCCTGGGGTTTTGTTTCTCCCACCCTACTTTTCCAGCCTTCCAGGCAGGATAACAGGACTAGCTTGTCCTCCCCCTTTTCTTCTGTCATGTTGTCTTCTCTTCTTCATTGAATTTTCAGGAAAGGTGGACCTACCTGTGCTGAAGATATTAATTGCACTTTCTTCCCCCACCCCCAAGAACTGAAAGTTTAGTATTGCCCCACCCCACCCCTTCTTTCAGAACTTAACTCTGTTATAATACACTTTACCCTTCAAAAGGTCTCAAGCAATTACGCAGAGCTCTCATCTATTCGTTTGTTGACATTTCAGTTCTCCAAGTTACTTGAATACAGTGAATGCTGAATTTAACACTGCATTCTAGAGAAGTCAGTAGGAGTCAGTGAGGTGGAAAGATGACGCAGCCTAAACTATCAGATTTGTGTAATACATAGCAGGGATAATCGTGGTTGGAAGCAGTTTTTTTAATTTGTTGACCTCCTTGCACTTATGACTATACTCAGTTATTTTTATAAGACACAAGTTTATAAGATACAAGTTTTCAAATTGGGATACTTTTACTCATACCTATAGATATGACTATATTGCTTATTTTGTATGACTACTTAACAGCTTGTGATGCTTCTGGTGCAAAGATTTCTCTCGAAAAAATTATATTTCTCAAAAATTATGTCATGCCTTGGGAAAGATGGATCTTTAAAAGTTGCCAATAACATAAGTATTAATTTCCACCTGTCTTTGGTCCAAATTATGACTAAACTTTTCTTTTAGCCTTTCTGGACTGTTTACATCTTTCTCACCATGCGATCACTACTGATGATGTGCCCATGCTGCTGCTGGCATGCCTCAAAAAACGAAACGAAACCCCAAACGCGCCTGAAATGTCACTCCTTTACATTTTTCCCTAATAACAAAACTCTATCTGGTAATAGTGGAGGTGTTCTGCTAGCACAGACCTTGCATCCTGTTCCTCACCACCACATTAATGACCCAATACAGATGTAACAGCTGTGATTATTTATTGTCTTCAACAGAACTAAGCTTTAAATTAAGACTTTTTCTTAAAAAAAAAAAAAAGCTTTGTAACAATGAAGCAGAAAGGAGATGATCTTTATCTCTGCATTTCGAGCCCTGCAGTATTTCCTTCTCTTCAGCTAACTGTTTTTTCACTGCGCCTGAGCGCAGGAAGCTGCTGTTTACTCACTGCTGCATACAGGCAAATTCTCTGCCAGCAAAAACTCAGTTTTTGAGTCATTGTGTGCTTTATATTGCCACTGTCTGGCTTTTTGCACGTCTGAGTTCTAAAAGCAAACACTGACATTCGTATAGTCCCTTCTACCTTTGACAAGTGTTCAGAGTGAACTTATAGTAGCAAAGAACATAAACATTGAAATGACACAAACAGAAATTTGTAAAATTGTTTCTGTGTCACACTTATGAAAAAAGACTAGGAGAGAAAGAGAAAGTTGTTAATCCACTAAACTGGCTGAGCAAGCAAAACATTTGCAGGGGTATTCCTTGGGGGAGATGACAACAGGATGACAACGACAACAGAAATCAAACTAAAGTAATCTGTTTCCATTTACTCACTTCAGCCCCCAAGTTCTTTAGAGTTCTAGCAGCATGCTTATAATAAACTCTGACTTCATCCACTCCTGCAAAAAGCGCAGTTGTTAATACAATTCAAAGCCCTGAAATCCCTGCAATTTCACTGCAAACTTCAGTGCAAAGTCCCATCTCCTTAGAAAGTCTGGCTAGGGTCACACCACTGCAGGATTTTTGTTTTCTTTGTTTGTTTGGGTTGGTTTTGTTTGTTTGTTTGTTTTTTTAACTAGTATTGGCAACACCTCTTTTTACAAGTTGTAGTTTGTAAACCTATGTATACTGCTACCAGATATTTTTGAGCCTTAATTCTAATATGACTCTCAAATGAACCTTGTTTTTCTGGAACTGACACTGAAACAGTGCAAGCTATTAATCCAAAACATTTTTTATTGGCATCTTATATTCAATAAAATTGCTGTTTGCCAAATTATTATGCACCAGGATCTCTTTCTGAAGAGCAAAATGCTTCTCTCTCTTTTCTAACTGTTGCTGAGTTATACTGGACTTCAACATTTTGTACTTCAAACTGTTTGTGAAATATATTATTGTTACCCAGCTAAAGCTGCAGATCTGTTCAAAAAGCTACTCACAACTTGAGGACAATCCCTCATTAAACCAGATTCACTCCGTCTCAGGTGTTGCTGAACATCTCAATGAGATTATTGCAGAGATAACAGAGAAGTATAGGAAGCAACTGTTATGTTTGGATAGAGTACGACCATGATTTGTGGACTACAAGGGCACAACTGTGAACACCTAGAGTTCTGTGTAAGTCTAGTATTTCTTACTGCTGCCTGCTCAGCACCATACGCTAGGTTCTCTGCAGAGTTCTCCAATTGTCTTCCTTGAGCAGGCATAAATTAGGCAGAGTTTAGGCATATACTGCTACAGCAGTCTCTTACATGCAAACCTGCGAGACCAGTCTCCATTCAAGCCCTTTACCACACCAGAGAGGATTTCCTTAGACCTTTGGCTACTGGTGAAGAATGAAGGGGAAAAATCTCTGATCAACATTCCTTTTCTTTATTTTCATCCACTTTGCTTCCCATAGAGAGAAAGGACACAGTTATTTTCCAAAAGCTTTGTCAGCAGAGGACTCATTGCCACAGGACATGTTAGTAGACATCCATCTCACGAACTTTGTGTGCTGTCACCTTCCTTATCACACTGACAGAATGGGAACGTCCCACAGCACGGCTGCAACCATGGCTTCCACATGATGTTGTACAAGGAGAGCTGCTCTGGGACTGGAGTCAGCGTCCTGCGATGCTCTTCTATGGCTCTTCCCATCTGCCGTATTACAGTGTCAAAGAGGGGTTCCGTGTCAGCTGACAGAGGTTTGGCTTCCGAAGGGTCTCGTGAGAGATCAAACAGCAACGGAGGGTCATGATGGGTCACACCTTCCCCAAAACATGGGCAAAATCCTCTATCATAACAAGCCCCAGCCCCAGGTGGATGAAAGACAGGGGTCACATAATGAGCCTTCCAGATGGCTCCACCTGGCAGGAAAGAAATCTTATGGCACAACTACAAGACAATGGAGGAAAATGGAAAGTGCCTTCAAGCAACAGGAGTACAACTATTTACTAAGGAGACCTCCTCTCACACACCCTGGCACCCCCATCACCACAAATCAAATTCTCTGTGTGGATTACTGACTCTGAAGACGGAAACGGAAAACACTAGAAGAAGAAAACCACAGTAAATTTCCAATGTAGTAGTAGACAGCCTGTATTCCCACCCCACTTCCTATTAGGTTTGTTACTTGCAAATATTTCTTTGCCATAAGACATGTCCGGCTAGCCAGAGTCACTAGTAAGTCATTCACAACAATTTCAAGAATCTCAGAGATCAGTACTGCTAAACACCACAAATTTATTGCATGATGGAAGTAGCAAGATGGCTATCAAGAGGAGAAAACTCATGTTTTGCAGTTACCACGGAAAAAACATTTATACTTACTGTCCTTTTGGTGCCACCGCGCTGCATGCAAGTAGGACCCACAGTAGTGAAACAGGAACTCATGCTCTGACTTTTGAGCTCTTCCTTGCAGTAAAGGCACCAAGTTTCGTCCATCAATCACCCTAATGTAACAGGTAGAAGCGTATTCAGGCGGGGGCAAACCTGACAGTGAACTGCATACTTATCACTGCCTTTGCATTGGCTGCACTAGTGCTTGAGACAGCATATAGAATAATTTTGTCATAGATTTACAGCAGCCAACAGACTGCCAAGCCAATATATAAGTCCCTAGATAATTTTTTTTTTTTTTTAATAGCTGGGTCAACTCATTCCATTTAGCAATATTTAGAGCTTGGTCTAGCGGAAAAAAGTAATTTATTCAGGAAATCAATACCAATCTCATAATTGTTTACATTGCAGCAATTTTCAAAGGAGCTGAAAGAAATCTGTTGAGCAAGGATGGGTTTAATGACTTTAGGAGGTATTTGTAAGTGTCCATAAGTCAAGTCAGTTAGTACCAAAACAACCTCAGCCACCAATTCTTTCCTGAATGAGGCTGAACCTGGGTTTGAAACTAGCACCTAGTCTTTGGCAGGAAGAACTCCTCTGGCCATGAGCACGCCTATGGGCATATCTGGGAGAGTTTGCTCACTAGTTTAAAATCTCAGACCAGGCTTGGGGCTAAGCAATATTTGTGGGATCTCCAAGGATGATAAGAAACACCGTAAACTGTTAGTAGTTAGCTCTCCTATCAATCTCTCCTGTTGAAAACATCTCCATACCTGTCCTGTGGCAATACTCCTCCAGCCAGATGAACAACTGTGGGATAAATATCCATAAGACTTGTAGGTTCATCAATAACTCTGCCTGCAGGTAACACTCCTGGCCACCTAAATACTCCTGGCACGCGGATCCCTCCTTCCCAGCCTCCCATGCCTTTTCCACCTGCAGTGAAAAGAATCAATATATGGCAGTTCAGAGGCAAACAGAAACCTCTTCATTGGCTTGTTGCATTTGAATCCACAGAAAAAGATGCAGTAATACACTGCTTATCCAACAGATTCAACTCTTCATTTGGATTGGACTACACATACTTTAGAAAGGCCTCAAAATGTGACATATAACTCATCCAAACTTAGAAAGACAGGGAGAGGCAATCTCTATTTTAACTTCAACCACAGGTGAGGGTAGGAATAACAAATCTACCTTTGAAAACCTATGTTCAGCAACAGTAAAACAGCTTCACCCTTCCGTTATCCTCCATTTCACGGGTTGCCTGTATTCACCAGTGTTATTGAAGAGCTTCCCAGCAAGAGAAAAAGGAGGAGGAACTGGAAATTGAAGAACTCACAAAACTGAAGAAATCATGATATTCTCTTTAAACCTACACAAGACTTACTAATTAGTATCCTATTTTAATAAACAGAAAAAAAAATTCTTCTCTTTATAGCCATGGATTCCCTTCAAAATATGTGTCCTTAATACTTATACTTCCGTATGCCTTATGCATCTCTTCCTTTTCTGAAATTGAGATTTGGACCTGACTCTCCCAATGCTTAATGCAACATCTCTTAACTCAGAAGAAAAAATCCAAACCTATGAAATTGTACCATATACACTTTACTTCAAATGACAGGAAAACATCTTTTCTCAACTTGCTACTAACAGAAACTAACCTAATGAAGCATCCTGATGCTGGGTGTATGAAGACAATATTTACTTAACTCCCAAAGAAGAAACCTGTTTTAATTCATATATTCAATATGGAAAAAACCATTCTTTGTTAGATCCCATCAGGCTTATGAATCAGTCTTATCATCCACAAAGAGAAGCACTTTCTCTAAGCAAAAGCAGGGAGTGAGATGGAGGGTGAACAGGCTAACTGACAGCCCTTCCCCTTCATAAGGGCCAGCAACCTCCATTGCTTAGCAGCACAGCATCCACCTCGTGGGAGCCAAAATTCCACGTCTTTGATCTCTGCTGTGCCCTGTGGAGCAGCTCAAAAAGGTTCCGAAATGGAAGAAACCCTGTTTAGGAAAATAAAAACATCAAAAGTTTGGGCAAGAGGTGGATGGTTTATTGGTGATAATAGAGCCTAAATCCTGACACACATTGTCACATGTTCATGATGCGTCACGGGATGAGGTGGTCTGATGACACAGGGCTGTTTGGGTAGGTGGGAGAAAATGCAATGAATGTATATTCTTTTGGCTTGAAAAAAGCCACTGTGCTGCTCAGTAGGTTGAAGAATGATTCACGGCAGAAAGGGAGAAGCAGGAGGTAAAGAGCGAGCTCTTCTTAGACCATCAAGGCCATTTGGATTTTATGCCAATCACTGATTTTGGGTGGAATATAAAAACATACGGGAAATAAGTTGTTGCTGCAAGTCATGACACAATGTGTGCTTACTCTATTCTGTATTGAGTAGCTGGGCAGCAATGATTTCTGGAACATGAGAAAAAGAAACAAGCAAATCAGGAAACAGTCCTGTTGGGGAGAGAGGATAAAAAGTGAGAGAGAGAGAGAGAGAGAGAGAGAGAGAGAGAGAGAGGGAGAGGGAGAGAGAGAGAGAGAGAGTATTCAGTATAGGGAATTATCACATTTTTTTCCAGTTCCTTTCACTTGAGAACACCAAATAATTTACAGGTATCAAGCTAGACAATACCTTTGTCAAGGACGTGTAATAATGCTTGCACTTTACTGAAAGAAAAGGTGACTAAGATTAAAGCACCTCTGTATGTCACCTATATTTCAAGCTAAAAATGCAACTCATTCCAGCCTTGATAGCTTCAGTCAGGCAAATGCATTATGTGTCTGATTTTAATATTCATGGAAAGTTATAGTGTTTCTCCTACCTTTATAAATACCATTCCAGCCACCTAACTGGGCAGATCCATCCTGAGCCTCCAAGTGTCCTCCATGATCAGAGGCAAAGTATGTGAATGTATGATTTTTCAAACCTTCTTTGTCAAGCGAATCCAGAATTTTGCCTTAAATTTAAGAAAAGAGACAGCAAGGTTTCTATTAACCAATTAGAGAGATCAAGCCGTATTTCTAATGTTTCAATAATAATCTTTTGCAATGCCCTATAAGAAGTTTTTAATAGCTTAGATTTCTGTAGGTATTTTGGCCTTATTAGTTTTCCTGCTTTAAAATACACAGGTGTATGTGTCTGAAACAAATCCTTCCTGAAGGATACTTACCCACCATCCAGTCCATTTCTTCTACATTGTCTCCATATAAACCATGACGGCTCTTCCCAAGAAATTTTGCTGTGGTAAAGAGGGGGGTGTGAACATGTAAAAAGGAAACAAAGAGGAGGAATGGTCCATGCCTGTTTCTTAAAAACAAACCAAAAATAAAAATAATTTTTGTTATATGTTTGGAATATTTTGAAAGGTTTCATATTCATCCATGCACAGACACACACATTGGGTCTAGACCATACTCACATCTAGTGCATCCCCCTTGATCACAGTTGACAGTTTTCTTTTTACATGAAATGTGGGCAAGAAAGGTGCTTTTCAGCCAGATTATTTTCAAATTCCAATGTGTAAACAGGCATAGCATTTGCACAGTGCTTAAATGAATCAGATGCCTAACTCTGATGCCTTTTTAATTAAATGCAGCTGGATACAGTCTCATATTTACTCTAAAATTCATGTGACTTTTCTAAGATGGCCACTTAAAATTTTCAGTGTATTTGTTTTCACAAACTTTAAGAAAAGAATAGTTACTTTCCCTGTTTTACAGAAAGACACTTGATGCACAGAAATATTATAGAAGGCTGTGCAGGCAGAACTTGAATCTAGAAAATGAATGATCTTGGCTTCCTTCTCAATCCATAAAAATAGATTTAAAGTGTTTTGAAATTTTCACATGAAATACTTTTGTGCATCACACACGTTTTATCTAGGTGTTTTGTAGGGTTTATGAAAAAGAGCACAAATGAGGCTTGTAGAGTAAAGTGTAAAAATTAGCTGGTTAGTCTTGGAGCAAATATATTAATTACAGATTACAGGGCATAGTGAGATGGTCATGTATCATTTGGTTAAAATATATCTCATTTACTGTAGCTTCCAATATGAGACAGTTGCAATTGAATTTTAAGTGCATTGGATATGAGTTTCAAAGCAGTTATCATGACACAGCTATAGTTACTGGAGAATAATACTCTGTTCCAAGTGCCCAGAACATCCTGGCCCCTTTAAAGAAAACTACAAACAATCATTTACCTGTTGATAAATGACACTGCCTCCTTCAGCATGAGGGAAGCAGTCCTCTCTAACTTCATTGGCTGCTCAGTGACATCGTGGTTCCTCATCAGGATACAGTTCCAATACTGCACAAAGCCATAACTGGAGTACCACGAAATGAAGAAAAGGCCACCCGCCAAGGTAAAACAGGCAATTATTTTCCAGCGGATGGAAATCAAACCAGTCAGTTTTCCAGCAGTAAGAGTGAGCACAGCAAGGGCAATTATCTGACTGTAAAGCCAAAGCTTAGCTTGCAGGGCTACATCCAGCTCTGGAGGTTTGTTTTCTTGACAGTTGTTTAGAAGTGTGAAAGGCATACCATAAAAGTAGTCAAACCCATGATTTAGAGGATGATGACAATGATCATTGAAGGATTCACAGTTTACACCTTGATGCCACTTCCCTGAAGGTTTTAAAGCATGAAAGAAATTAGAACATTAAGGTAGACAACTCAAACAAGGTAACATCATCAGCATCTGTTTGGGAATTAGGCGAGTCACTCATTTTTCAACAGAGTACTGATGCATTCTCTTTGTGCACAAGGGTGCTGGGTGAAATCAGGTGAATGTCATACCATAACAGGCAATCCCCACATGGACACGTGATAAATGGAGAAATTTGCAAGATGCTCAGCTACTCAGCTAAGGGTCACATAAGACTGGGATTTCATTACCTTTCAGTGAGGATCAAGGAATTAAGGTACTCTAAGTTGCTGGCAACTTTAATACATTCCCTTCCTAACTTTCAGTTGTTTACTTGCAACTTCATTTTAACATGATGTTACAAATTTACTAGAAGATCCAGTAAACTTTTGGTCAATGTTAACAGATATCTTGATCACCAGACTCAGGAAGATGATTTCTCAGGCGTGTCCTGACTCCATATGAAAACGAGAAAAGGCTGTAAACCAACCTTTGACTCTGCCCCTGCCCAAAATAAAGCAAGTAGACAGAAGCTGTTGTCTGCTTAGAAAATGTGCTGGATCAAAGGACCCTGAGATTTGCTGAGTTATGTGACTGCCAAGTAATTACAGACTCGGCCAGGAAGACTACAGTTCATTACCTCGTGATTCAATGCAGCCACATCTATTTCTAGCACTTGGAGATGACAATGAATTTGGCACAGCTGGCCCCAAACCCCCTGGCTTTAAGGGACACAGTGCTTACCCTACCCACCCATTTCTGTGAAGGGATCCATTGCGGGAGTGCCTGTCACTTGACAGCAATAAAAGCAAATGGAAGGGAAAAGAGAGACTTCGCCAGTTCATTTTAGAGATATTTGGCAAAAGAATGATGAACCTTGAAGCTGCTGAGGTCTGGCCAAAGTCACAGACAGGAAGGTGCTCCTTTGCATTTTGGCTTCATCTGAGGGAACAGCCACTATATCGTGCCTCTTTGGGATCTCACAACCTCATCTGTGAGACACTTGCACTCCATCTTCTCCTCTGTGGGTACAAACTTTGTTCCTTTCTTTCCCTCTCCTCTTTTGTTTCTCTGACTCTTGCCTCCTAAAGGCAGATGAAATACTTTGTATATACTTTGAAAGACATTGTTTTGTTTGGAAAAAATCTCTACATTAACAAAACTCTCACAGTGGACCAACCTTTGAAAAATCTTAGGCCAAGTAAAATAAATGCTCACCCATTATAATCATGAGACAGTTTTTATTTCTTCCTGTTTCAGGAATGCCCTGTACAGGCATTAACATTTTCTTAAAACTCTTTAGACTGCAGTATTTTTAGTTGTCTTGCAAATAAGAGGGTATTTCCTCCTCAACCTTTTGGAGAGGATTTGTATCTGTGACTAACTGACCAGTTTGGGTGAATACAATCCCTAAATTCCCTCATGTAACTCATCCGTTCTTCAGGGTCATGCTAAAACATTTCCTCTTACCTATCAGTCCAGTGGTATAGCCTTGTTGCTGTAGCAGCCTGGCAAAAGTAGTTTCATTAGCAGGGAGCCCTCCTGACCCAGCGTTCCACTGCAGCGCTCGGTACCTGTTGCTGGACGCCATCCCTGACAGAAACAGCTCTGGTCATTCCTGCGGGCCTTTTGCTCTCTGCTGGCAGAGGCTGGGCTGCTCCTGCCAACCTCTGCATCAGGAGCTCAACCTGAAGCCAGCAGAGTTCCTCACAAGATGTAAAACCGAGCACATCTTGTAGGCAGTCACATCAGCGCGTCTAAGTACTTCAGGTAGTCAAGAGTTATATTTCAAAACAAATACTGCTTGGCACCAGTTTTACCATCAAACTGAAATAAATCACTGGTGACAGTATATAATAGGTTTTATTTTCTGCCTTTCAGAGGAATTGTGATAATTTAGTCTCTCTGCTCTTCATCTAAAATGGGAGACAGCAGTGTATCTTCTGTCTCAGGTTGAGGAAATAACTGAATTCTCCTGTTGCAATAATTATTGGCTATTGTAGTACCTCAGCACCATACACAGAAATTTGTAATTCAAAAGTGGGCCCAACCTGATCTAATGGGGTATCTGCCAGTGAGAAAAGCTGCTCTGCTCGGAGTGCAAAGCGGAGCTGCAGCAATGTGCTGAGTAAGTTTCACTCCTTCTCTTGCCAGGCGGTCAATGTTCGGGGTCCTAAAAAAGTTTCAAGTTCAATAGAAGCAAGGTAATCTGAAACTTATTTTAATAAGTCGCCAAGAAGAACTAGAGCTTTTGAACAGTTCCTTAGAAAAAAAAAAATTCCTTTACATTCTCCAGGACTGATGTAGTAACAAGTTTGATACAGCAGGTGAAGTGGGTTGTAGCCGCTGGAGAATCCATTCTTGGGACACAGCCATAGAGTGCATTTGGCAACGCTGAAAAGAAACCTAGGTGTTGTTGGTACTGTTTAGTTTGAAAATAAAACTGAAGTGGAAAGGCCTGTCTAAGATAGGCTGATATTTTTCTATTCCGATACTTCCAACAGATCACTTTTGCCAGCACATATGGACCTTAAATGTCAGAGTTCATTGAGCCAGAGAATCTCTCAGGGTGACTGGAGCTCTTGGAACCAAGACTTTCTCTTCCACATTTTTAACATGTGCTATTTATTTCATAATACAGTGATATCTTTACATAGTTACATTTGTATGGGAGCCTAGCTCTCCCAGCAGAATGGGCTACAACACCACGAAGAGTGAGAGAGGCCTGCCCCGTCTTCACCACCAGCAGAGGAGGACAACGGAGTTCCACAAGTGCGTTGCCATTTCTCTGCACAACCCCACCAACATCATGTGGGGGAGATGCACCCAGAGCATGCCAACAAAATGTCTGTGCTCCACTTGGAAGACATGAGTGGAGGCTCGCAAGATGTGCTCCCAGTGCCCATTCAGTTCTGCTTTGCCTTTTTAGTTTTGAAGGAATGTAATCACTAGTTTTGAAGGCACATAATCACGTAATGAATATGTGGGTCAGTCCACATGAGTCTGGATCAGAGTGTTTTGGAGGAGATGGCAAGCAAGTGGATGAGGGATTCTAGAAAAGCACTGGGTGGATAGAGTAAGGTTTAACTATGCATGAAAAGGAATGAAGAAATTAATGCATGAGAAGGAGAGAGAACAGTAACTCTAATAATAAAACAAGTGGCTGGAGAGTTAGCACATGGAGGAGAGGTGGGAGGAATTCCCAGAAAGAATTTAAAAACCAAAATGAAAATACGGTATCTTTTTCTTTTTCTTTCACTGCACACTGCTTACTGAGGCCCCAAACCTATGTGCATATATACAAGTACTTAAATACGCAATCACTAGAGCCTTGAATTAAGAGATTAAGAACATTTCTTATTTTATAATTCGGCCTAATTAACCAGGATAGGTGTTCTATAGTGCTAAATATATTGTACTGAGAAATCTTTTACCTTATAGTATTGTTCCCATAACAACCTATATCTCCGATGCCAAGATCATCAGCCAGAAACAGAAGTATATTGGGTTTAGAGTCCATAGCTGCACTCAAGCCAAGCATGTTCCAGAATAAACATGAAGTCAGTGCCGTTAGGAGGTACCTCCTGAAACACAACAAAATAACTTTTTACATACGTGACTTGTAAGGGTTGGAGAATGATGGGAGCCCTCTGGCAACGGATCTGAAGCATGAAACACAAAACAGTGGGAAACTTCATTTCCCAGCCCCACTTTCAGTGGGAAGGAGGACAGGGTTTTACTAGTTCCATTTCTTCCATCTCTACTACCTAGATCACTCTAGTCAGAGAGGCTGCAGTAGCCTTTCTACATCCCAAGAAGCAAGGACATAAGTGAAGGCTGTCATCTTATTCATTTGGCCCAGGAATTTTCATCTTGAATCAGTTGCATAGATTTCAAAATGTATCAAAAACTTCAAAGAGCTGAGAAAAATCAGTGTTTCTAAGTTTCACAAATTCTATGAAAATTCAGGTTATGTTCCAAAGTCACTCTGACGTTTTCTGAATATCTTGTCTCCAGTGAATAAAGCAGTTTTAATTATATTTGGAAGGGACGTGGAAAAACCTGAACAAACTCTCCCCTCCAACTCAAGAACACTTGAACTTGAAGCCATCTCCTCCACTACCATTCTAAGATGCCAACCAGGCCCCGTACCAGCATTAACTATATTTAATATCTGCAGAAAACAGACTTTACATTTTTACACATACATACCATAGTTTTTATATAAATATGCCTAGAACATTTGAAGCTATGTGTTCCTCCAAGTAAGTATTGCTGATCAATAGTCTTAAAACCTAATCCTGGATTGATTTTTCACTTGGACAGAGTTATCACTGCAATATGTCCTAATTTTGCAGGACATAGGGCAGCTGCAACTCTCTAGCACAGACTGAGAAAGCACTTGCAAATCATTCCAGGGTCTGCAGTTTTGGTGTGAAGATCTCATATACAAAACCATGTTTTTGAATGAACAAGTAACCATCACCTCTAACAGGCAAACACAGCACACAGGACTTTCTGTAAACATGACTGTGAACTCCCAGTTGTAAATAAGTAACCAGTGGCTATGGAGATTTAATCATCCAAGAGCAAAGTTCCAGCTGGTTTTTTTTTTGTACATTCTACAACTAAGTTACAACAGTGATTTACAGAGTTGGTGAAACCTTGCTTTAGAAGCACTGTGGGCATTTTGATCTCTATACTTGGATTACTCATTTTAAGGAAAGAAGAGTTTTCTGTTTGCCAATGTTGTATCTCCCAAGAGTTACAGGGCATTGTATTAGTACAATGAATCCTTTCAGAGCGCTTATAAGTTCAGTTAGAGCTGCAGGGGGAAGGTCTCCATAGGACCCTGGAAATAACCAACCCTCAACAGCCCATTTCAGTCACTTGGGCATTCTTCTTTCCAAGCTGGGGACAAGAGTAGTGCTCCCCACCTCTGTTACATTAAAAAAAAGAAAAGAAAAAAAAAAAGGGGGGGGGCAAATGATGAAATCTGCTTTTACGCATGTCTGTAGCCCCATCCTAGCACTTTGTTTTCTTGTGGTGTTAAATGCTGGATATTTCCTGATCCCTGTGGTAATCCTGCTTGTGGATTAAGATAGGGTCAAGGACAAATTCCATCTCAGGTAACCTACCATTTAGAGTTCCAAGTCTGTATCCTAAGTTGTTATGTAGCATTACTGTACATTATAAAATAATCATGCTTAGAGCCCAAAGTGATCGTCTTTCAGCAATACATGGAGGAAGAGTGCAAGAACTGCCTACTTACTAAACACCAATAAATCTTGAAAGAAAGTAGAACTTAAGTTCAAAGAAAGTAGAACTTAAAACATGCATATAGATACATATGTGTGTATATATTCAGAATTACGTAGAAAGTTATTCTGGAAATGATAATCTTAAAGGCATAGCCAGAGACTTCCACTTGGGAGACAGATCTCATTATTTAAAAACATGAAGACATTAAATAAGTATGCAGTTAAGATGGCCCTAAAAATCATTTGGCAGCTAGTATTACTAAGTAATCTTACAACATTTGCTTAATGAATCAGGTAAGTGCAAAACATTAGGAAAATACAGGACACTATTTACATAACTTTTATTTGCAAGACTTAATATGGATTTACACCATAGTTGAGCTCCCATAGCTTTATTGACAATGATCTTCTGAGGACAGGTTAGAAACCATTGGCACAGGCAATCAGGTGTTGAAAAAAAACCTACTAAACTATAAAACTTGGCACCTGTACTTGCCTTAGAATTATTTTCTAAGGTGATGCTGCTGTGCTTAGTGCATACCTAGAGAATTACAGCATTATGAGATTAGAGCATCCTTCTGTTCAGGAAATCCGCTCCTCCTACAAGATTTCACAGGGAAGTTACACCCCTGTAAGAGCCTGGCACCTTAGACTACTTCTCTAAGGGCTTGTACAAAGAGAAATACAACTTTAGAACAGCATGGGGCTCACAGTCAGGGAGGAATTAAAAAAAAAAAAAAAAGGGGCAGGTGGGGAGAGAACAATGATGACATGATTTTTAATGGAGTTGAATTTCTTACACGGGGGTAAGGAAGGGAACAACAAAGGCTTAAAGCAAATGAAGCATCAAGAAAAGTGATTCATTTGAGCCCAGGGTTGCTTGGGGAAAAAAGGTGGGTCAATTCAAACAATGCAATTTTAATTCTGTGAAGTAGAAACAAATACATGCAGGGAGGAGCCAGAAATCTGTTCACCTGAATAGAATGGCAGCAATGGCTGTGCAAGGTAACGGTGCAGTCATCTCCTGGTAGGCAGCGATCCTGAAAATAAGTTAAGCTTATAGTAAGCAAGAAATGGAGCACAGTCACCAGTGCGATGTTGGAGGAAAAAAGGAACCAAATCAATCCTTATATCTCTTTACAAAAGAGGAACTAGTGAGATTATTTTACCTCAAAGACACAAGTACTGATGGGATCAAACTGTGTACTGACCAAAAGCAGACTATTTTCAAAGTGAAGTTTGAGAACGGGAGAGGGGGCAGAAAACCACATATAAAGGATTCAAGAGTGGGAAAAGATGTTTTATTTTGAGAGAACAAGAGCTCAGTCAAGAACAAGACAGTAAAAGATTAATTAGTGCATAAATTCATGGGGAAAAGACACAGGTCTTAGCTCATCAATTTTGCTGAGACAGAGTCAGTGTTTGGAAGGTGAAGTCAGACAAATAAAGCATGCATTTTCTGCAAGCAAGGCGATTTATTATTCAATCTTATTTCCAAGTAGACTGCAATATAATCATTATTGCGTACCTTAAGTGGAAGAAAGAAAAGTATTGTAAAGAAACACAAGTTATGGGACTCCCCATAATGGGCAGTGAGCTGAAATTTAACAGTTCACAGTAAACATGATCAGAGCAACAATGTGATATAAACTCCATAGTATTTTCCCCAGCAGCCACTTCATGAGACATCTTTTTCTAAGCTACCTAGAGTTCAATTAAAGCTAATTTTATGACTCTTACCTAAAGAGTTCAAATAACCTGAAGAAAACGGCCCTTGACTTGAAAAAGCTGCTTCTCATCACACCATTCTTTCTTTATTTCAAGATTGCTTTTAGTTCTCATACTAATAAGCCTCTCCACTATATAAATTCAGGTTCATATAAGCCCAAAGTAACCTTAAAATACTAATTCTATAGATTGATTAGTCCTTGCACAGACAAAGGAGACTCCAAATATATGTGGTGATATTAAGTTATTCTCAACAGAAGTCTCCCCAGACAAAGAATCACTGGAAGCAACTGTGGATTTCCCAAAGTCTAATAGAGCTGGTTATTTTCAAGCTGATAGCAAGTACAAGTCTTGCAATTTACCACTGATGTTACTACTCAATTTCAACTGAAGGGTTCTCAAATGTCACTATTAACTAAAAACATTATTACTTTATTTACAACCAGAAGTACACAGCATCAGTTATTCAGCCTAGTACCTCCACATAAAAAGTCATAGGACTCTATAATAATTCAGTCTAAACATATCTGCAAAATAAGGCCAAATCGTGCAGCACGATGAACAGCAGGAACTGGCCAGCACAACTTTGTGTGGCCATGTTCCCCTTAGTTAAACCATTTTAATTGTCTGTAAACCTTATCCAAAATTTACTGTCTTCTGCAGCTGATACTACACGACTGCCCTGCCACTTCTTTCTCCAAATTTGTCAGCCATTAACAAAGACTTAACTGACTTACAATACAATTCATTCAACCTGCTAGGAATGCCACAGAGCCTGCAGCTGCCTCAACAGCCACTTGAAGAGATTTAGCAAAAGAAGCTTTTGCTTGGTTAAGTGGCTGAATTAGGTGGACTTGACTCAACTCAAATAGATTTGTATCAACTCCAAATAGTGTTATATAGCTTTTTCTAGCCAACTGCCTTGTGCAGACCTCAGGTTTTTTTGTCAGGTCTGTTTTACAGAAAGCAAGCCGCAAGCCTGAAACTGCTAGAAAATTAGCCCCCTCTTCCCCGACTGCAGCTTAGCTCCAGGCAGTTCCCCCATCCTCCAGATATTTCACTTGTTGAATATATTCCAAAGTTAGAGTCTATCGTTCTTGAAGCCCTACAGAGAAGAAAAAAGACAAACCTTCACTTCAAAAATATCTGCCCATGGCCAAAATATGTATTGAAGCCAGGCACATCTCATGTTTCACCCTCATCCCTAGAAGACTGGCAATACCACCACTCACTCTGGGAATCCACCAGAATTGAAAGGAACTTCTCATTCTTAAAAATGTTGAGAGATACAGCTCCAACAGAAAAATTTGGAATAAGCTCTTGTCAGCTAAGCTAAAAGTCAGTAATCGGGACACAGCAAAAGAAGTTACTTTCTTGTTTTCTTTATCTGACTTCAGATACTGAAAAATTATTTGCACACGGATGCAAAACCAAAACAAAACCCCAAACCCTTTACCACTTATTTAAATGTAACAAAAGTGAATTATAAGTATTAGGACAAACACTTTCAAGTAACATGTGGAGGTATATTGCTGTTTAGCTGTTAGCCAAAAATAAACACTCGCTTTCTGCCTTCTATAAAAATATACTACACAACAGTATATTAGAATGTAATTAAAAATGCTAACTTCAGCTTGCATTATGGCTCCGGAAGAAACACATACAACATACCATATGCAACACGCCGTTCCACCTTGTTGTCCCTTTCCTCCCTCTCTCCCATAGCTTCTAGGCATCTGGATGTTCAGTAAGGGAGCAGCAACAAGCAGGGAATGAGCAAAACAAGGAAGAAAAAGCTCCCAGCTGGTGTGAACGTAGTCACTTGCTCAGAGCTTACAGCTGGTGAGCCAGAAACAGGTGCTGTTCATCAACCATAAAACAAGGGATGATCTTGCAAGAAAGGCAGAAGCCAAAAATCAGGAGATGCTCAGTGGTCTTTCTTCCTGTCCGTTCTGCACTCTCAGGGAATCATCTGCAACAGTGCTTGCTGCGGGGGGTATAGTTCTTACTGACCTGGGTAATATCAATAGTTGTTAGCTGTTACCGTGATTAATAGCATTGTATTACCACTTCGCATTGTGTATTGTCAGTAACCAAAACTCATAGCAAGCAACCTAAATTGCAATGTAAAAAGTAACCTAAAACCTCTCCGGGACGAGAGGAAGTGGCCTCAAGCTGCACCAGGGGAAGTTTAGATTGGATATTAGGAAAAATTTCTTTACGGAGAGAGTGGTTAGGCATTGGAACAGCCTGCCCAGGGAAGTGGTGCAATTACAGTCCCTGGACGTGTTCAGAAAACGTGTGGATGTGGTGCTTAGGGACATGGTTTAGAGCTAGACCTGGCAGTTAGGTTAACGGTTGGACTCAACGATCTCTGAGGTCTTTTCCAACCTGAATGATTCTATGATTCTAAATTTTTTAGTCTATTATGGCTACCCTGTTCTGGCCTTGCTGCGGCAGAGCAGCACCTGCCTTCAGAGCAACAGGGGAAAGGGATGGCCTGGCCCTAGGCTTTGAATTAGCTCATGCATTTTCACATTGTGATTAGCACTCCCTGGTCTAAATGATCTAACCGTGCCTTCTGGCTTCAAACTACTCAGCTAGGAACATGCTGCTTTCCTTACAGCAGGGACAAGAGCAGCGCACAAGGGTGGAACATTGGAGACAGAAACAGGGCAGACAAACGAGATAGAAAGAGCGGCAACCAGGAGCACGGCTGCTAGAGAAACAGTGAAGATCACAGGGGAGCAACCTGGAGGGAAATTACGCTTTCTGTATGCAATCGTAAAGCCACAGCAACTCTAGCAATAATAATAATAATAAAAGCAGAACACCTGCCATTCACCACCTAACCCTCCAAAAACTGGAGTGTGGTTTGAAACACCAATGAGGGAAGGAAAACAGAGATTGTTAATTATTGTAACACCACCACCCCCCCCCCCCCCCGGCACACTGTAACCCCGCTCACACGTTGTGTTTGCCAGCTGTGATCGGGCGGATCGGCTCCGCGGCAAGGCGGAGGCCAGCAGGGGAAGGTGCGAGCAAGAGCAGAGGTAGGGCGCCGTCCCAGGAAAGCACAGCTCTGCGGGGCAAAGTTCACTGTTCAGCACAGCTTCCCAAAAACGCCTCGCGGGACACGGGCTCGGTGCCGCCGGGAATGTCCCCGCCCCCGCCCCGGCCCCGGCCCCGGCCCCGCCGGCAGCGCGGCCCCCGGGTATCGGGGCTCGGCGGCGAGCAGCGGCAAACTCACCCCCTGCTCGAAAGACGTGTCGGCTTTGTGTAAGGGAGGGAGGAAAAACTTCTCCCCGAGGGAAAAACGCAGGCGAGGGGTTTTAAAAATTTATTATTAGTAGTAGTAGTATTTTTTTTTAATAAAAAAGCCGATCATTTACTTACTCCATACTTGCTCACTCACTGCAGGAGCTGTGTTCTCACTTTCCTCTTCGTCTCAGGCTTTCTGATCTCTGCTTCTAAAGAGGGGTTTTCAAAAGCACATCTTGTATGTTCGTATCAGAGTAATTGGTGGGTGTCGGTCGCCTTTAAAAATCTGGTCAAAGGCATTTCATCCCGCCTGCCGCAGGGGAGGGCTTCCCTGCCTGCTGCGGGTGACAAGAGCTGAATAAAGAAGAACTGTTTTGAAGCAGAAGCTGGAAACACAGCTCCTGTAACAGCCAAGGGCAATAGGAAGAGCTTTAGCGGTAACTGAGTGGAAGATCACAAATCATGGGCAGTGAGACTGTAGGTAACATCATGCTGTATGGAGAACCACCCTATGGATGGAAGCAGGATGGCCATGACTAATGCAGAAGGCAAGCCAATTAGTCCCCTTGAGATCAAAGAAAATCAACCATCATAGTGTCACGTTGGTGTATGTGTACCAACTCTAGCAGCCTGTCTAATTTCCCCTCATGTTATTACAGTTCCTCTGCCTGTGAGCACTCTTCTGTGTGAGCCTCAGTACTGACGGGGTTGCACAGTCTGGCCTGCCATGCTACTTCACAGGCCCATGGGGGATCCGGACCCCTCTTTTGACTGGCTACATGTGCTTATGGTGGTTTAAAAACAGGGTGCAAATGTGTCATGCTGTAATCCACTGAATAAGGGCTTTATTCAAAAAGACAGAAAAAAGGCTAGAGGTTCTTGGTGTAGACATATTATTGCTCAGAGGCCAAAATAAATATTAATACAAAATACCATAGCAAGGTGGAGAAAACAATCAGAATGTATTTACTAGACCTTGATAAATACAACGCATGGATACAATGAGATTCATAGCATCATCAGTGGGTGCAGTGCGTGAGTCTCAAGGAGAACATTAGGGACTTAATTATTTATCTGGATATAGCAGCAGCAATTGCACCATTATCCTCAAGAACTAGAACTTTTGCCCAAAGAAGTAATTGGTAGAACTAGTTGAAGCTGGGAGAAGCTCATGGAGTGGGGCAAAGAAATGAGAGTGCAAGGAAGGAGCCTTCAGATCAAATTGGGACAGGGACACTCATGGAAGGAGGCTTACATGCATCAAGGAACAGATATTAAAGGAAAGCTTCAGAAATACTAAAGACATTTTTTGAGGGACTTGGAAAGAACTAAGTGGAAATGGTACAACTCAGGAAGCAGCAGAAATTTTCTGGGTTACAAACCAAGACTGAAGGAAAAAATCCACCTGTCTGCAAAGACATGGTGAAGAAAGTAGGGGTCTGGTTTTGGCCCTTTTACTCCCGTGCAGATCTGATCATACCACTCCCAACTCTCACACCTGTGGAAATGTCACTCTCTCGAGCCAGAAAGGCTCTTCCACCTTGTCTCTCTGACCACCTGCCATAATCAGAAGCAGAGTAAGGTAATGAGATGTTCGTAAAACCCTCCTTGTCAACAGCATCTTCAGTTTGGCCTCCAGAGAAAGACTGATATATGGTGAAATAAAGCAACTGCAGTATCTCCTGATTATGAATTTTTTTCTTGATTTCTCAAATTCTTTCATATAGATTGAATATGATTTTTTAAGATACTTGCTATTTCGACATGTTAATTTTGTGCAAATATTTTACTATCTCTTTTTGCTGATATAACCAGTTTTAGTTAGCTTACATTATACATATCTGTTCTTTTTTTTCCCCCACAGAACTGAAAAGTGCATTTTTTAACTTAAGGTACATTTTTCTATTTGTGTTTTTTCTCCAGTGTTATTCATCTTGTCTTTATAGGTTATTTTGGCATTTTTGTGACTTTGATATCTTTAGCTTGGGATTTACAATAAGGCTGTTTATTGTTAGTCCTTCAAGTCAATCTTTTTGGCAAGCTGAGTGACACAATTGCTCTGAGTGACATGTGGATCCCCAAGATACAGAAATAACCAAAGACCAGCTTTAAATTCAGCCCCCCCCCAGTCATCCAAACTTAATGGATGGGCCAGTTGCACAGGGCCTAAACATCGGCGTTTGCAAGAGCTTTATTTTCAATCACAGAAAAAACCTGCAAGTGCCAAGAAAGAGCACTTTGTGAGGGAGCCTCTTGTTAGCAGTGTCTTTGCTGCCATGTATAGAGACCCAATTTCAGACCAAGACCCTGTCACACAGTGCAGAGTCAGAGAATGAGCTGTGCCCCTAAGTGTTAAAAATTAAAATTCATAAACATTTTTTTATATTTGAAAAAGTTCATCAACAGTCAGTGCTCTTCTGGATATCGAAAACTCACAGTTAGTAATAAGGTTAAAATGACATTTGTCTATCAGTTGTATCAATATTTGAAGAGTCCCATCTAGCACTATTTAAAATCAGAGCCTACTGAGTATACTTGTCTTGGTGCTCTTGCATATTGTAACAACTAAACAGTCATTGCACTTAAAGAAGACACTTATTTAAGATCTTAGGTACTTTAAACCAAATTTATTTGTTATAGTCAAAATATGACAATTATATTATTAATTGTACAGTTATTAGAATAAAAAATCAGTCTCTGCTCCTCAGCAGATCTGTGTTGGTTTTTCCACTATGATTACAGATGCTGTGATAACATTTCTTGAAATGTGACTGGAAGACAAAGGCGAAAAGTTTAAAACTTCAGAGACGTGTGATTTCCACAGCAGGTAAGATTTTGATCCCTTGCAGAAATCAGTGTGGCACCTGCCCTAAGCAGTACTGCCAGAAGTGGGAAGACTGGAAGTTATGATGACTCCTTCCTGCTGGGAAGTGCCGGGCAGAGAATAGAAAAAGCCTCCCTGTAGTTCTTATGTGGGTCAGAAACTCAAGTAAAGTACAATCAGATGCAACTAATTTGGTGGGCCCATGACTGAAGTGAGCATGAAATACTTGCTAATAGGATGTGCTGTTCTGGGAGGCTGGTCTGCTCCTGTCTTTGGCTGCAATCCTTTAAAAAGTTTTGGTTTCCTGAGCAAAAATAAATATTTATTTAAGTGTAATGTGGACATTTTTTTTCCAAAATGTGAGTTTGCAAAACTTTTCAGTGCCTGAAAAGAGCTAATGATCGTGGAAAATTCAGGGCAACATTAGCGTTTGGAATGAAGACATAATATTTAACAGAACATGCTATTTAACAGAAACCGGCAGTCTTGCTTCAGATAGCGCTGAAGCGTAGACATCACAGATACCAACATGTATATTCAGGGACAAAACTGTTAATCCATGGGGCCAACCAGATTCTCAGAATGTTGCATCATGGTCTCCCCAGCAGAACACTTAGCGTGAAATACTGAAAACTATGTGATCTTCTTGGTGATTACATGCTGAAGTCAAACAGAAGCACTTGACCAATGTGTGTTCAGGAGAGTTCAAAACCAGCTTAAAAATATTCCTAGTATTCTAAAGCAAAAAAGAAGATTCAATACAACTTAAAAAAAAGGCAGTAATTCTTTTCTTCTTCTTTAAGCTTCAAAGATCTCCTTTTCAGTAAAACAGACAAATATTTTATGACTAATTTTTAAATGAAGAGAGATCATTAGACTTTCAACAGCTTAATTTGCTCAAATGCTGGTTGCTACTGTGTTTGAAAACATTTTCAGTATCCAAATTTAGATTTTAGGGGTTTTGTAAGATGCTCTTGAAATCCAGTCTTGAACACTATCATCTACATCATCTTAGGCTATGACCAGTATAAATGCGTCTAGATGAAAACTGTATTGTGACTAAGCAGTAAAAGTCAGTCTTAGCAAATAATTTGCACTGAAATAATAGTGCTTCAATCAGGTGGAAAAAAAGAAATGTGGACAAACTGATTAGTATTTGACAGAACGTTTCCAATCCTCGTCTTGTACTAATGTCCTACAACTCCTGAAGAACCTTCCACTGGTATTTCTTTTCCTGAAGGGCTAAATCTACAAACGGTGTAATGGGATATAGTTACACAGATTTAATTCTGTATAGCTAACCTGAAGATATCTTTTGAAAACTGAACTTATGCATGTGTGTTTATACAAGAATACTAGATGAGATGTCTTTCATTGAACAGCAGTGAGATGTTACTAAATAAGGTATTTTAAGAAGCACGCAAAAGATCTGGTGGCAGAAAACACTGGCCAGCTGCCTGGCTGTCACTGGCATCTTCAGCTGATGTCAGTGGGAGCTCTCAGCATGGGAGTGGAGGGAAGTATCTGCTTCGTTCCTCCAAGAACGTACACATTGAAACCATTGTGGTACCAGGCACTAGGCAGCTTCTGGTAGAGGCGTGTATAGTTATCTGTTTTTCGGAGCTTCCTGAGGAGTTCAGTTTGACCGGATAGCTTTTCTTGAAAGAAGGAATTTCAGAAAATTATATAGTACTCAAACCGATGGCTATTTTATGGGATGAATAAAATTTGATACACAGCTAACAATAATGGGTCTGCTAGCCAGCCATCCTGCCTGTGATTCTGCCTGAAAGGAACATGCGTGAGTCTGCGTGGATTAGTTCAGTTACCTGTAGGGCTAAGTGATTTCATGTTTCTGAATGGGAGTAATCTGTTACAGGAAATAATATTCACATTTATTCACATTTCAGTCTTTTTGTTTGTTTGTATTTTTGAAGACTGCACATCAGCAGAGACTATGGCTATCTTCAACAGGTAGGCTATCTGGCCTTCTCTTGCTGTGACTGACTGTGCCAGCAAGACAGCAATTAATCCTCTCTCCCTTCATGAATCACCATTGGGTGTCCTGCAGAGAGAGCAGGAACCCATCACAAGGGACATGAGGAGTTTCTTAGAGCTGGAACAAGAGCAAGAGCTTCAGTGAGTTATTGGTGATTCCTTGAAAACTAGTCAGATGCAGGGCCTGGCCCCAGTTTCATGAAGACTTTCAGAAGGAAATAAATGAGGAAAGGAGAGGCAACACAGACCAGATTGGGGACACATGGTCTCAGTTAGTTCTCTGATATGGAAATGGAATGCACATTTTTTGCAATGAGGAAAAAATTTCCATCTCAATAGAGGAGAGGCTCCCAGAGCAGTGTGCCTGTCAGTGCAGGGACGTGCAGCACCCTGCAGAGCTTTCAATGAACTATTTTCATTTGGCTGAAGAAAGTTTCTCATGAGCTGTTTATCCAAACTATCATAAATAGACTAAAGCTGGGAGTTATATAGTCTAAAGGGCCACTGCAACACTTACAAAACAGGACAAAATCTCAGAGGCATTCTCTATCCTTGGAGGCTACTTAGTCAACCTTTTACCAGCCCCAATGCAAGTGTTTCATCTGGAGCATAATTAATTTTTTTTTTCTTCTCCTTTTCATGTGACTGTTTCATTCTGGCACCAATTTTGTTGATGCACTTTGCAAAGTTTCAAAGGGTCTTTGCTCCAAGGACCTGTAATCCAGGGTTGTTAACAGCAAATCTAGTGTTACTGAGAATGAAGGTAACCTTGCGCAGCGTAGAGCTTGGGAGCAGTAGTATTCACTGCTGGTGTTTCTATCTAATGAAAATGTGCTAGTTTATACAAGACATATGATGCCCCGTCTTCCCCCATTATGTCATGATGGATGGTGTGACTCAGGGAAGCAGTGTTGTGTATATGAGGACCCAGCCTATAAATTCCTGAGACTAGCAGAAATCATATGATCTATTTTACATATATGAAGAGTCTGTTGAGCTTACTTTACTGAGGACTGAAGAGAGCATTTATCTTTTTATCACTCTCTTGCCCCCCTCTTCCCCCCCCGCATTATTTATTTATTACCTGGATTACTTTCTACTACCTGGTTAGCTCACAGCCAAGGGTTCAAATGCCCCACCTGGGGTTAAGCATCATTGGTCTTTCTAAGACAACAAGAAATTCTTATTCTATTTCTGATAAGATAGTAATAAAGCAGTTCATAGTACTTGGCCAAGAAAATGAGTTGGTAACTGGTGAGGCACTGGAACAGGTTGCCCAGAGAAGCTGTGGATGCCCCTTCCTGGGAAGTGTTCGAGGCCAAGTAGGATGGGGCTTTGAGTAACCTGACCTAGTGGAAGGTGTCCCTGCTCATGGCAGGGGGGTTGGAACCAGATGATCTTTAAGGTCCCTTCCTGTAATTTGACTGAGGCAGGGAAACATGGAAGAGGCCTTTAGTTTGTCCTTCCTGGCTTCTCTGCTGAGGCAGGAGATCTGTCCGCATGGAGAAGAGAAAACTCAGTGTTCCTCTGCACTAAATTTTACCTGGGGTGGCGTTGAGAACCTGACGTGGCACTCTGATACAACCCAGCTGTTCCCCTGGTGTTCTCCATTTCACAGAGAGAGTGCACAAAACATCAGTTTATGCTGCTGGTGATACAAAAAGACTATGAAAGGGAAGCAGAAAACCACCTATAAGCCATATTGCTTTCATGTTTTATAGATCTTATATTCACCCAATGTTTTAAAGTATTTACAAAATATGTGACATATTTGTCTTAGTTACTTAATATAACAATTTATAAGATACATAAAATGACTTCTTTTATAATACTACTATGGTAATATAACTAAAAGAGACAGAGAGCTTTGGCTGGAACTCAGGAAAAAAAGGAGAGCCTACCGCCTTTGGAAGAAGGGGCAGGTGACTCAGGAGGACTACAAGGATGTTGTGAGGTTATGCAGGGAGAAGATTAGAAAGGCAAAGGCCCAGCTAGAACTTAAACTGGCCACCGCCATTAAAGATAACAAAAAATATTTCTCCAAATATATCAGCGACAAAAGGAGGGCCAGGCAGAATCTCCCTCCTTTGTTGGATGTGGAGGGAAATATTGCCACGAAGGATGAGGAGAAGGCTGAGGTACTTAATGCCTTCTTTGCCTCAGTCTTTAATAGTCAGACTGGTCATCCTTGGGATTTTCAGACCCCTGAGCTGGGAGATGGAGATAGGATGCAGAATGAAGCCCCAGTTGTCGAAAAGCTGGCAGTCACTGACCTGCTCCTCCACCTGAATGCTCACAAGTCCATGGGGCCAGACGGGATCCACCCGAGGATACTGAGGGAGCTGGCAGAGGAGCTGGCCAAGCCACTTTCCATCATTTATCAGCAGTCCTGGTCAACCGGGGAGGTCCCAGCTGACTGGAAGTTAGCAAATGTGACGCCCCTCTACAAGAAGGGTCGGAAGGAGGATCCGGGGAACTACAGGCCTGTCAGCCTGACCTTGGTGCCGGGGAAGGTCATGGAGCAGATCATCTTGGGTGCCATTACATGGCATGTGTGGGACAACCGGGGGATCAGGCCCAGTCAACATGGGTTTATGAAAGGGAAGTCCTGTTTCACTGACCTGGTCTCCTTCTATGACAAAGTGACCCACTTAGTGGGTGAGGGGAAGGCTGTGGATGTTGTCTACTTGGACTTCAGTAAGGCCTTTGACACGGTCTCCAACAGCATTGTCCTGGAGAAGCTGGCTGCTCACGGCTTGGATAAGTGGACTCTGTGCTGGGTTAAAAACTGGCTAGACGGCTGAGCCCAGAGAGTGGTGGTGAATGGAGACAACTCCAGCTGGCGGCTGGTCACGAGTGGTGTTCCCCAGGGCTCAGTGTTGGGGCCGATCCTGTTCAATATCTTTATCGATGATCTGGATGAGGGGATTGAGTGCACCCTCAGTAAGTTTGCAGATGACACCAAGTTGGGTGGAAGTGTCGATCTGCTGGAGGGTAGGAAGGCCCTACAGAGGGACCTGGACAGGCTGGATCGTTGGGCCGGGGCTGATTGTATGAGGTTCAACAAGGCTCAGTGCTGGGTCTTGCACTTGGGTCACAACAACCCCATGCAACACTACAGGCTTGGGGAGGAGTGGCTGGAGAGCTGCCTGGCAGAAAAGGACCTGGGGGTGTTGGTTGACAGCCG
This sequence comes from Platalea leucorodia, assembly GCF_965183815.1. Classification (NCBI taxonomy): domain Eukaryota; kingdom Metazoa; phylum Chordata; class Aves; order Pelecaniformes; family Threskiornithidae; genus Platalea; species Platalea leucorodia. The sequence goes on from NC_138824.1 coordinate 75,967,214, forward strand.
CCTGAACATGAGCCAGCAGTGTGCTCAGGTGGCCAAGAAGGCCAATGGCATCCTGGCCTGTATCAAGAGTAGTGTGGCCAGCAGGACCAGGGTGGTGATAGTGCCCCTGTACTCAGCATTGGTGAGGCCGCACCTCGAGTACTGTGTTCAGTTTTGGGCCCCTCACTACAAGAAGGACATGGAGGTGCTGGAGCGTGTCCGGAGAAGGGCAACGAAGCTGGTGAAGGGTCTAGAGCACAAGTCTTATGAGGAGTGGCTGAGGGAGCTGGGGCTGTTTAGCCTGGAGGAGGCTGAGGGGAGACCTTATTGCTCTCTACAACTACCTGAAAGGATGTTGTAGCGAGGTGGGGGTCGGTCTCTTCTCCCTAGTAACAAGCGATAGGACAAGAGGAAATGGCCTCAAGCTGCGCCAGGGGAAGTTTAGGTTGGCTATTAGGAAAAACTTCTTCACCGAAAGGGTGGTCAAGCATTGGAACAGGCTGCCCAGGGAAGTGGTTGAGTCTCCATCCCTGGAGGTATTTAAAAGACGGGTAGATGTGGTGCTTGAGGACATGGTTTAGTGGTGGACTTGGCAGTGCTCAGTTAACAGTTGGACTCGATGATCTTAAGGGTCTTTTCCAACCTTAACGATTCTATGATTCCTCCAGCCGCCCAGGCCCAGGACCCAGGACTTGCTGCATAATGGCACTCAAGATGATTTGTTCCATCAGGCAGCTCTGCTCCTGTTACTTAACATAGACAAATGTAAGGTTAGAATTCCCAAAGAAAAAGGAAATTAAACTAATGAAAAAAGGTTGTTTTTCTGCTTCAGCTGCAGAAGAAAGCAGAATACCATCATCTGCTGACTACCCAAAAGAAAAAGAAAGACAGTATGGTTTTGTCAAGGCAGTCTTTATTATTGCTCATAACTGTTCCATGCATAATGTCTGTGCTATCAAGCCCTGAATGTTTGCTGATCCCATGGCACTTTGCATATCAGCAGGGCCTGATAACTGTGCTTTCATGGGTGAACGCCAGTATCCGGGACAAATTCTAGCTCAGATATCTTCCTGTACCCTCTAGCTCCAAATGAATATCCTACAGTACTATGAAGTATTTCTATGCAAGAAAAATTGGTTCAATCATATGAACAGGTATTATATCCACATATTTTTAAAGGTGTTGAAAAATTGAGAGGACATAAAATCCCAGATACTAAACTGGCTTAAGAATTGAAGTGAGATCTTGGAAAATGACTGAGAAAATTGAAAAATGCCAGTCTGATTACAGTAATTTCATGTAAAGAAAACACTGCACATTGAATATGAAAAGACCTTTAAATCTAGCCAAGAAAGAACCAGTGAAATAGAATGCATTCAAATGAGAAATAAAGCACACACTCTTAACAATGGAGGCAATTAGGCAACAATCCAGTACATGTGAAGTGATGGATTCACTTCATCTCTTGAAATTTTCACAGTAAGACTGAGTGCCTTTCTCATCAATAGCACTGATGGAGCATCTGGGTGAATTATTAGAATCTGTGACATGCATGAAGTCACAGCATACTTTGCTTTTAAGGTGTAGGGCTTTGTTTACCTGCAGATTTCCTGCTGGCTGAATTGCGGGAAACAAGGGGGAAAATAAAACCAAAATAAGCCAAACATTTATCAAAGGAGATGAACAATTGAAATGGGTGCTAGGACAATAGTTAGAAAAATAGTAAAAACTGTGAAATAATTGAATGGGCAAATTATGTTCTCAGATGCCTACATATTCAGATATACCAGTGCAAACTTGTCTATGTGAACAGATATATATTGTACCCTACAATATATAACAGATATATATTGTACCCTACAATGAAAAGCATTACCTGCAGGGCCACTTTAACAGGAACAACCATTTTAACACAAAGAATGAAAGAACTGAATATACAGCAGCAAAGGAGATAGATCTAAGTAAATCTAGCTGTTTGGTGGGATGAAAATTTAACTTGTGAAGCAAAAAATACCTTAATTCTGCATGGTTTTTTTTAATAGTAAATTAGAGTTTGTTTATTTTCATAATTAGTATTGGGCATCTTTCAAGCAGTCTTTTCCGAACATACTATTTATTAGCAGGAACCAGTTATGACTGAGACATGGCCGGCAAGGTAACTCGTGCAATCCTGTGCCCAAATGACTGAACTGGTTAGCAGTGTGGCGCTTCTGTGACCATCAATGCCACTATGCCCTTGCCAGTGCTGCTTAGGGAGCTGGGTGCAATGGGAGCTTTGGAAAGGGAAAATCCTTTCCCTTTTGTGTTCTCCATCAAAAGAGGCTGACTCCAACCGGAGGAATCCCATCCTTCTCAGAAAGCACAGACAGCTGTTACCCAGCTTGTCACGTTTCCAAGGTTTATGCCTTACCCGGGAAATTTCTCCTGATCCAGAAGCCCCAGGCTAATCAGCTGCCATCACCACTGCTGCTGGAGGGACTAGCTACAAGGAAGGAAGGAAGCTATTTTAAAGGAGATTCTGTGAGGAACTGTGGGCAAAATTGTTTTGGAATTATTTTGGAGGCAGTAGTCTGCAAAAATTTTTAATAGTGGCACCTTATGCATCACCAGTAAGGGTAACAAAATTAAGGGAGACCTCAGTCCACGAATTACTTAGAAATTCATAACAAAAAACCAAAGCAAAGCTTCTAAGTATGGATTCATAAACAACGAAACATATTTTACATCATTACTTGTACAGCTCTGATCTTGGCCTGCTTCAGTGCATTTGAACTATTCATGCAGTTGTCAACAGATGCAAGTGAAAACATGCTCTTCAGGCTGTTCTGTCTTGCTCGCTCCCTGAAAGGGTCCAGCCTAAAGCCACCTTTACCAAATACTGTGCCATTCACTGGAACAATTCTCATATAAAGGCTCCATTAAGACAAACAAACAAACCAACAAACAAACCAACAAACCACCAATCAACACCACCAAAGAAAACACTCCTGATCTAAAAACACAACACTTTTGAGGAAGTAACTTGGGTTCTTTCCTTTATAGGTTGGCAAGTTTATTATCACCTTCCTTATCACACCAACAGAATGGGAATGTCCCACAGCACGGCTGCAGCCACGGCTTCCACAGGACATTATACAAGGAGAGCTGCTCTGGGACTGGAGTCAGCGTCCTGCGATGCTCTTCTATGGCTCTTCCCATCTGCCGTATTACAGTGTCAAAGAGGGGTTCCGTGTCAGCTGACAGAGGTTTGGCTTCCGAAGGGTCTCGTGAGAGATCAAACAGCAACGGAGGGTCATGATGGGTCACACCTTCCCCAAAACATGGGCAAAATCCTCTATCATAACAAGCCCCAGCCCCGAGTGGACGGAAGACAGGGGTCACATAATGAGCCTTCCAGATGGCTCCACCTGGCAGGAAAGGAAGAAGGCTTGCAATGACACTGGTGGTTATCACAAAGCATTAGAAGAGAGAATGTTTTTCTAGAGTTCATTTCTGGTTGCATTTCAGCTCTACACTTATTAGTTGATATAGTATTGTAGTTTCATTTAAAATTAAGTGCCAGAGAATTAAACCAATAATGTAAAATAATTCCTGACGTTTGAAAATTTCTCCAAAATTTTCAGCAAGTATCAGTTATACCTGACTTTGTTTTTTATGAAGACATGAAAAAAAAGATTTGGGGTTTCCATGGCTTGCTTCCTTGTTAAGGTAGCAGAAGGACAAAGGACTGAGGCAAGGACTTCTCCATGAGACAAGGAGGGCATGGACTCCCCAGGCCTTGCATTCAGACAGAGAGGTGGGTGAGACCCATCCTGAGCTCCAGTAGCCTGTCCGGCATGTCACGTGCCTTTGAGCCACAAACAAACTCTTTGTGCCATACAATACAGGCAATACTAGTAACTTCTTTACCACCTTACACCTGGAACTATTTGGAAAGCTACAGACCCGGAAAAAATGTGTGAGACAAATCTGCCCTCCTGTAAATTGAACCTAATTCTTGGGAAAGAAGTTCTGTACTCACTGTCCTTCTGGTGCCACCGCACAGCATGTAAGTGAATGCCACAGTAATGAAACAGGAACTCGTGCTCTGAGTGCTCAACTGTTCCTCGCAGTAAAGGCATCAGGTCCCGGCCATCAATTACCCTAGCAGAAAAAACGGAGACTATCAGACTGGGGTAAGCTGTACAGGACTGCGTTCCCTCTGCACACCTCTTGCTGGAACTGGCAACTCTGAATGAGGAAGATGCTTGTGGAAGATTGCAGGTAGATGCTGAATCTCAAATGTAGAGAAGAGGTCACTGAGCTGTGGTAACATTTATATGTCTAGAAAAGGAGCAGGAGTGAAAAAGAAAATGTCAGACTCAGAATGTGTTTCCAAACCAGATTTTCCATTGTCTTGGGAGAGAAGGAGGAATAAAGACACTTGTGTTTGTACCTGTCCTGGGGTAACACCCCTCCAGCCAGATGAACTACTGTAGGATAAATGTCCATAAGGCTTGTAGGTTCATCAATAACTGTGCCTGCAGGTAACACTCCTGGCCATCTAAATATCCCTGGGACTCGGATTCCTCCTTCCCAGCCTCCCATAGCTTTTCCACCTTTCATAAAAAAATAATATATTTTCATTAAAATAAATGTTACATTTAAAACAGAGACATTTTGGACAAATATTATTGTATTATCATAAGCTGTCTAATGTTACCTTTATGAGCCTTCCTTACCCTTTTAGTTATACCACTAAGCTCCTTCTCCTCAGCATCAGTGAAAGTGTGTTCACTATATCAGACCTCTCGAGTGACCTTACACACTTACTCCCTTCTGTTGTTTTACAAACACATTGCCCCATCAAAATTCAGTGTAGATAAAATTTTCAGGCATAAAGTGATATCCCAGCCTAGTTCTCCTCTTTCTTTTACAATCCTATAACATAGCAGTTGTAGTTAAAGCAAGGGTTCAGATGTAAGATGCAACTAATATTTAATGAGAAGTTACACAGTCCTCATCAAAATTAACTTGTGATCAGTTGCCTCACGAGGAAATGCCAGTTTGAGAGTTCATGCTTATAAAGAACACATGAGCATGATAGAATTCTCTAGATTTTTAAATGCCTGATTAGAATGAGACAAATTTGCTTCTAAGTGAAAAAACACTGTTACTCCTTGGGCGTACAGTCTTATCTAAGCTTTAGGGATGTTCTGAGTACTTTACTGGGTTGTCACCGTCCCTGACAGCTCTTACCTCTGTATCTTCCATTCCAGCCACCCAGCTGCCTTTTGCCTTCTTTTCTTTCCAGCCATCCACCATGATCAGAGGCAAAGTAAATTAGTGTAGTATTTTTCAAGCCTTCCTTATCAATAGCATCTAGAACCTGGCCTATAGACACAGGAATATGTGTGTATTAAAAAGCAAAAATACCACTTACACTACATAAATTTTAGCCTCTGACTTGTAAACATTCATCAATGTAATTTCTTATCTATATAGGGCTGCTCATTGTTTAAAAGAAGAGTTTTTTGGGTCGAGATTTGTAGCTGTGATTTCACTGTCTGTAAAACCACAGAAAATTTGTGATGTGCTGTAACCCCTCTGTTATTAGTGTTATCACAAAGGCGTGCAAGAACCACAGTCACAGACAAGAAGCCTGTATTGTTATGGGCAGAAGTGCCGTGTGCTGTAAAAATACGGAAAGAAAGCATGATCCAAGGCCCCCCAAAAGTTCGATTCTACACACATGGTGGCCATCATGAGAAATGAGAAAAAATGTTGTGTATCCTTATCTTATACAGTCTAGACCACAGTTAGTATTTGCATTAAATTACTGGCTGGATATAATATGCATTAATAATATAGGGCTTTTTTAATTACAAGTCATTCTTGAGCTGTTTCTGATGTTCTTAATTATATTTGTGGTGTGTAATTGCTTGACAAGTAGGTTTGAAAACCAATTCTTTCTGAATGTATACCTGGTTCTTATCGCTTTTGCAAATGTGGCTACATTTGCTCTGCCATGACTGGGTGATAAATAAGTCTCCTTCCTCTCCAGAAAACAGGCTGAAAAATAACATGAATCTAGTTTCTGGGGATATATCAATTAACATTTATGAACATTTCTGGATTTGTGAATGGGCTGAAAAATATTCAGTACTCTGCTGAGTGTAGCAGTCACAGAGAAATAACCTGCTGGTTTACACCTGGAATTAATTTGCTTATCAGTTTTATCACCTTCTGATGTGTCCTACTTCGAAATAGATAAGGCATGACCATAAGAGACTGAAATTACCTGATCTTCAACAATCAGAGAAAACTAAATAATTCTCAGTTCATGTAGTATTTAGTAAGTAGAGCAGGAGAGGTCCTTGACAGGAGCCAATGGGACATGGTTAAAACTGGTAAACACTAGACAAAAAAACCTGAGTGAGCAGAAAGATGTATTTGGTCCAGTCCTGGAGAAAATAAAAAGCCAACACTATAAGCCAACAGTGCTCATACAGGACTGACAGATGTTCATGAAAAGCTTAGGACTTTTTTCCTTCCTGCTTTTAATTCTCTTCCTTGTTCTTTTAAAAATGACTGCATTTTTATTGTATATTCAGACCTAGGTATTAGGTAGTTGGAGGCATTGTTATTTGCTATGATGACTTACCAACCATCCAGTCCATCTCCTCTACATTGTCTCCGTACAAACCGTGGCGGCTCCTCCCAAGAAACTTCTGTGTGGTGAGGAGAGGGGTGTGGGAGTGTAAAAAGGAAAGAAAGAGGAGGAATGACTTGTGCTTATTTCTAAAAAACAGAAATCAACACTTTGTTATTAGGGAGGAGGGTGCTCAATACATACAGAGGTCAGTCGTAATGGAAAATGATATGATTTGTGTGTATACATATTTCAACAATCACTTCAGAAACATCTTACTTCATAAGGTATTAAAATCCAGTGATTAGGATCTGACTGACAAAATAATGTTTGGCCTGTATAAAATGACCCTCTTTATTCCCTGAATCATACATGGAAAAGTTTCAGATTGAAGCTCCACTTCCTGCTATTGCAAACCACCACAGCGCTTACTGAGATGAAGGCAGCAGGTTCATCTCCTGCCAGCTGTTGCCCACGTGTCAGTCCATACGATAAGGCTACCTCACAGCTCTACTTCCCCTTCCCCAGCCCACACACACATTTCTGCCATCAGCTGCTAGCTCTTAAGGCTGCAATGTTGGTCTCATTGATAGAAATATGTATTTCCTCAGAACAGCCTAGAAATATTCAATCCAACATGTGGAAATTTGGAAATGTTATCAACTTTAGCGAAGCTAGGAATAACAGACATCCTTAAGCAGCAGCTAATTTTTTTGTTTAATACTGTGATATCATTATTAATATTATTAATAATTAATAGGCATAATAGTACTTATGATCCTATATAATATTATAAAGACTTCACATGGGAAAATGCTGTTTAAAAGTTGCAAGACATGCAAGGAGCAGAAAAAATGTGGTCAAAGGAAACACACTTTACCTTTCAATAAATGAAATGGACTCTCTTAAGATAAGGGACGTAGTCCTGTCTGTCACCATTGGCTGCTCAGTAACTTCGTGGTTTCTCATCATAATGCAGTTCCAGTATCGTACAAACCCGTAACTTGAGAACCAGGACACAAAGAACAGGAGACTAAACCCAGCAAGGCAGGCCAGTGTTTTCCAGCGGACTGAAATCAAGCCAGTCAGTCTTCCTAGGGCAGCAGTGAGAGTAACGAGGCTAATCATCTCAGTGTAAAGCCAGAGTTTGCTTCTAAAGACTCTGTCCATCTCTGGTGTTTCTGTTGGTTGGCAGTCACTTATTAGCGTAAAAGGCATCCCATAAAAATAGTCAAACCCGTGGTTTAAAGGGTGATGACAATGGTCATTGCGGGATTCACAGTTAACACCTTGATGCCACTTCCCTGAAAATATAGATTATTAAAATATAAAGAGACAATATTTAAAAACAGGCTTTTCCTTGTACAAAACATTTCTCAAAAAATGGTTGGGTTTTTTCCTATTTGTGATAACTTCTTTGTCCTACACAAGTATACTGAGTATGTAGTGATATAATGGGATATATTGTATGATTGATGAAAGTAAATTTCTACAAATTATAAATTTCCAACAGTTATTGGTGCTCTGTATATATACATGCCCTGCAGTTTTGATCAAATGTAAAAAACTGGACTATAAAGGGAACTAGAAATTGAGAAAAATTCAGGTTTTCAGAACCAAGCAAAAATGTAAAGCCTTCCTGGAGACCTGTCAGGTATGAAATAGGAGGAAATCCTTTCATAAGCACAGGGCAACATAACATTGTTCTGTTGTCTCTTTACCTTCAAGATGCTATGCAGACTTGTTTCTGGAAAGTTTTAAACGGCTTGATGTCAGGATTATGGCAACACTCAGTGACGTGTTGGTGCCAGACTGTTAAGGGAAGCTATGGATGGCGTAGTCAAGTAACTGGCAGCTCTGCAGTGGGTTTGCCAGACAAACCACCAGATCCAGAAGAACTTGAGCTCAGGAGATCAGGATTTCTCATGAAGCTGTACATATGTAAGTAACTTTGCTGATAATAGTATCTTCGTATACTGGATGAGAATCAAAGGCCTTGTTTTATAAGTATTTTTGCCATTTATTTGTATTATTTCATCAAATTTAAAAAGTAAAAGACGCCTTCTTTTAAATTCTGAAGTCTCCATGTATCAAAAGGAACATCTCCTGACCTTTTGCAATACAAGTTGTTCTTTATTGTGAACATTTGTCTGCTATTATGATGAATGGCACATCAAAACCATGCTTTTGCTTCCCCTCCAGTCTATCCAAACAGACTGGTTAGGCACTTACACAGAGACATAACAAGTTGGCGCATTTGGCTCACACACCGAGGCTTGTGAATATCTGAATCAAGTGACCAAAATCTACCTCTCATCACAGAGATGCAGTTTAATTGCATTTTATGATCTCTGATGTAATGCAGGCCTTGGATACCAGATCTATAGATCAAAATGAACTTTTAGAATTTTACTTGAAAACTAATTTGCAACTAATTCTTATTGTGGAGTAAAGAACTGTGTACTTACAGAAGGATATTATCCTTAACAAATGGTTCACTATGTTACCAATACGTATACTAGCAGCCAGCCCTCAGTAGGTTTCAGTAGAATTACTGTGCATTACAATAGGAGCAGAAAAAAACTTCTTCAGAGGAAAAAAATTGCTGCTTTTTGAATATAAATATAAAGAAAGAATGAAGGTTCTGTTCTAGGCGCATGAATTGCGTTCAGCTACAATCTCTACTCAGTTTACCTCTTGACATCTTTAGAGCCAGTGATACAATGAAACAGGTTTATAATCAATACATAGATGCATTGGTCATAAATACAGGTGCAGCTAAAGCATCCTTGGACTTCAGATGCACTCCAACACCTAAATCTCCAGCTGAGGTTGATAAAGCCTTCTGACATGCTACCAAAGACTCGAATTTCCAGAAGATAAACTAAGTATGTAATGAAGATAAATTAATCTTTGAGGGCTTATGTTATAAAACATGGTCTTTCTGACTACAAAGAATCTGCAAAGCATTTCCCAACAAAAGGTCTCATTATCACATCAAGCTGAAGGTTATTAATAGGATTTAACTCTGCAATTAAACTGGTTGTGCTTAGAGCCAAACAATCACAAACCATTCAGGTGAGTCTATTTGTGCTCATTCAGCTGTGGTGATGTGGGTATGTAAGATTTCTTGCTTCATGACTTGAATGTAAGTTGTTCTTATGGGGTTTTTTTTGTGTCATTTATCACTAGTGCTTTCCATCATCCCCTAAGGTGGAATTAATCAGAATCTGTCAATACAGTTAAACTAAGTGATGCTGTTGCTTTCTATGGTGCGATTTTAGCTGAGGTGCCCACAGGTAAAATTCCAGCCCAGTTTGCTAGCTAGCTTCTAGGAGGGGTGCAGCACAATCTCCCTGCAGGGCAATTCCTTTGGCAAAGTGGAGACAAATCTGATTGTTTTGTTAGGGATTACATGCTGAAGCCAAGCTGAAGCATGTGGCTAATAGACATGGGCTTTTTTATAAGCTGATTAAAATAACTAAAATAATATAGCTTCAAAACAAACAGGAGAATAACATTCAGTAATATAGGACTTAAAATGCTTGGAGAGCTTCATTTAGTATTGTCCTGTATAGTTTAGATTTATTCTGCTGAATGAATACAAATCCATTCCTGCAGGTACTTTTATTAGTAAATTCAATTTATTTGTGCAGCCAATATTTTTACGTGTCAGACATAGATTTTGGATATTGACATTTAGATGCTTAGATGAGACAGGACAAATAGCTGAAAATTCAGCTCAGGAACGTTTGTGTTTTATCAGTCTGTGGAACTATGTGACATACCTAAGATAAATAATTATCATAGAATCATAGAATGCTATGGGATGGAAGGGACCTTTAAAGGTCATCTAGTCCACCCCCCCTGCAACTGGCAGGGACATCTACAACTAGATCAGATGACTGCTCAGAGCCCCATCTAGCCTGTCCTTGAATGATTCAAAGGATGGGGCATCTACCACCTCTCTGGGCAACTTGTTCCAGTGTTTCGCTACCTTCTTTGTAAAAAATTTCTTCCTTATATCTACTCTGAATCTACCCTCTTTTAGTTTAAAACCATCACCCCTTGTCCTATCGGAAAACATCCTGCTAAAAAGTCTGTCTCCATCTTTCTTATAAGCCCCCTTTGAGTATTGAAAGGCTGCAATAAGGTCTGCCTGGAGCCTTCTCTTCTCCAGGCTGAACAACCCCAGCTCTCTCATAGGAGAGGTGCTCCATCCCTCTGATCATCTTTGTGTCCCTCCTCTGGACCCTCTCCAACAGGTCCATGTCCTTCCTGTGCTGAGGACCCCAGAGCTGGATGCAGCACTGCAGGTGGGGTCACACCAGAGCAGAGTAGAGGGGCAGAATCACCTCCCTCGACCTGCTGGCCAGGCTGCTTTTGGTGCAGCTCAGGATATGGTTGGCTTTCTGGGCTGCTAGAGCACATGGCTGGCTCATGCCCAGCTTTTCGTCTATCAGTACCAGTACCCCCAAGTCCTTCTCCTCAGGGCTGCTCTCAACCCCTTCATCCCCTCATTGGGGATTGCCCTGACCCAGGTGCAGGACCTTGCACTTGGCCTTGTTGAACCTCATGACGTTCACACAGGCCCACTTCTTAAGCTTGTCCAGGTCCCTCTGGATGGCATCCCGTCCCTCAGGCGTGTCAACTGCACCACTCAGCTTGGTGTCATCTGCAAAGCTGCTGAGGATGCACTCAATCCTGCTATGTCATTGATGAAGATTTATTAATTATATAATTAATTAATTAAGATTAATTATGTGCAGCTGGATCATGACCAAAAGTTACAACTGTATTACAAAAAAAAAAGTCCTGTAGAATATAAAGTAAAATGGAATTCTTATTAATACTGAAGGAGGTAATGTTTTGTGGGCTGTACTGAAATCTTGGTGAACTACAGTAGCAAGCTGCAACTAAAGAAGAAATAATTGCTTTGTTTCTGTTTTTGAAGGGCCAAATCCTGTGATATTATGAACTAGTTCTGTTGTTTTAAGTAGCAGCTGTTCCCTTTTCCAATAACATTGGAAAAATAATCATATACTTGATAGAATAGTATTAAAGAAATATTAACATATTTTCCATTATATATTTTAACAACCACAGCTGTGCTTGAAAGAAGGTCAACAGTAAGGATTATTCTTTTTATCAGATGCTTGTTCTTTTAAGAGAGATTCTTTCTGGTCAAGATTTCTTCTTACAAGATATTCTTAAATCAGGAAATAAAAACGTTACAACTGAGGGTTGAGCAGTTGCTAACTAAAACAAATGGTTTGAGTGAGATGTGCAGGTAAAACACATTCTAGGCCATCTTCAGGAGTGTCCCCATACCTATCAGTCCTGTGCTGTAGCCTTGCTGCTGCAGTATTTTGGCAAAAGTGGTTTCATTTGGAGGAAGCCCTCCTGAGCCGGCATTCCAAAAAATAACACGGTAATTGTTTATAGCATCCATCCCTACAAAATACAATAATAAACAATCTTAGTAAATATAACTGGTAGAGTACTTTTATCAAATACAATCCCTTGTTTCCTGGTTTCATTGGTATTATAGTGTTAAATGTTTATCCTAATACTGTTTGTTTGGGGAAATTAATCTAGGACACTGGACAAGAATAAGAAAGAGTTAAGTCTCTCCATTGTGTAATACCTATTCTTCTTTGTCTTTCATAATGAGATATTTTATTTTATTTTATTTTATTTTATTTTATTTTATTTTATTTTATTTTATTTTATTTTATTCTATTCTATTCTATTCTATTCTATTTTATTTTATTCTGAATGGCACAGTTGCATAGGAGTTTTTATATTTCACAGTGGCATCCAGGCTGTATGAAGTGCACTTACTTAGTGTGAGTGTGAGGGTGGGGAGGAGGGTAGGGAAACTTCAGCCTGCTGACAGCCTCAAACTCCAGCTTGCATAAGGCTGCCTGGGAACTCAAGATTTCCCTGCACGGTGGCATGGCTGTCATCCAACATCTGAAACCCACAGAGTAGCTATCTAGCACCATAATCTTCTCCTCACCTGCAGGTTTACACCCTGTTATTTAGCATTATATAGTGGCGTAACCTCATCATACAACGTAACGTGACATACAATCTGTCATGGAAGCGTTGAATGTGTCTGGCCCTGTAGTTATAGTGGGAGAGTCTGTACAAGCTCACGCGCGTTTTCAAGCTATCTGTCTCAGTGGAAGCTGTCATGATAAAAGCAGGACAACGTGTCAGCTTCAAAATGCCTCGGGAATGAAGGCCCTGAAGATCATTTGCAATAGAACAAGCATTAGAGAGTCGCTGTTAGAAACATGTAGAGCTATTTGTTTTTCATACCTCTTCATCTCAGGGATGCAATTTGACAGGATAGTATTTTTTCTTCAAAAACAGAACTGGGGAAAATAATATAGCTGTCAAACTGTTATTTCATAGGGCGGATTAATTCTGACACATAGGTAACAAAGCTTTCCTGTAAACGACTCGTTCTGCACCTTGACTAGAGGGAACGGACACACATCTGCATAGATCTCCTCTGCTCTCTGCAGGGCTGAGTTGTTTCTGATATCTGATGAGGAGTCACCCATCACAGAAATTAATGTAGCTAGTACTTTAGAAATGTGTTATTATTATTCATGTTCTGTGTAATGACTTTTTTGAATGTAACAATTTGTACTAAATCCATTCTGGCTGCAATCTGTACAGTAGAGCACCAAAATGCCACGGAAGTCGTGAGCTGGGGGGCAGCAAGCTGCTCTGCAGAGCTGGTTCTTTTCTGCCCCAGGGCAGTTCATTGTACCCCATAAATCTAGATGCCACCTCAAAGGTACTAGACTTAGCTGCTGTGTCTTTGTGTGCCTCAGTGAGGGATGACATGTCTGTGGCACCCCTTCTGTTTGCACACCCTCATTTCTTTTGTGCCCATTGTATGACATTGTTCCCTTCATCAATAAAGCAATGTTTAAAGGCTTCTTGGTTTTGCAAGACAAACCTGATCGGAGGGGATATCTGCCAGTGAGGAAAGCTGCTCTGCTGGGGGTGCAAAGGGGAGCTGCAGCGATGTGTTGGGTCAGTTTTACTCCTTCCTTTGCCAGGCGATCAATGTTTGGGGTCCTAAAAATGCAACCAACACTGTCAGATATCACTCAGAGGCTCTTCAAGGGAATGGGGATGAGGAATAATATACTTACCTTTATTTTGGGAAGTTTCTTCTATTTGAAGATGGCCAGGAAATTTTTTTTTTAAATTTTATTTTAATTTTCTGAAGTGATGGGGAAATACTTTTTTTTTTTTTCTTGCTTCATTAGCAATTGCTATCTGGATAAATTTCAAGCCAATCATTCCTGCTTGTTTCCCAAGTCCTCTGAAGGGCCTTGCAGAAATGTACCCCACTGCTCTTGAAAAGAAGACTTATGCCTTGGGGATGATGCTATGCTGAAGTGGAGGCCCAGCCATGCAGAGCCCCATCAGCTACCTACAATCGTCAGCTACCTATTATAAACTTGGCAGCTGGTGCCGATCAGGGTGAGATTCTGAGAACTTTGCTGGATGAGGGAAGCGATCATACCAAATTTGGTTTTGTTCAAAGAAGTGACAAGCTGGTAGGAAGCCAGCAGGCAATACCATGGCACAGTTTTCAAAAAGAAGGCAAATTCTATGTCCTTGGGTCTGAAAAGAGAAGTATTTCTCAGCAGCATAGCTCATTGCAGTGATTTATACTGCATTTTGATACGAAACTGGGAAAGAATGGCAAAACAGAGTTAAATGAGATAATGAGGCCTGATATGTTGAAAGATGGGACAACATTTCTGTCTTCAGGTATGTGTAAGTGCTTAGCGCTTCTCAATGCCAGGCACTTAAGGAATACACAAGAACAGTTGACATATTCCCACAGTAAAGCAGCTTGGAATAGCAGAGCTGGCCCTGGGAATGCCCTCTAGGCTGTGAGAGAATCCTGGTAGTGCTTTACATTTACTGTTAATAGCACCCATGGGAAATCCTGCCATTTCTGCAGGCAATGAACTTGAAGAGAGCTCGAATAGCTGATGATGGGTAGAGGATTGCACTCTTATATTAAATAACGCACCAGCTCTGTTCACCGTTATGCTCAGTTTCCTTACCTAATAGTATCATTCCCATAGCAACCTACATCCCCTATGCCGAGGTCGTCAGCCATCAACAGGACAATGTTTGGCTGTGTGACGGTGGAAAGCTGTGCCAGCGGTGGCTGCAGAAGCAGACTAAGAATCAGGGGTGCAACCAGGGATGTCCTGAAACACAGAAGACGACAAACACCAACTTTAATGGAAAGCTTCTATAGAAACAAATATTGAGTATGAATATTTGATACCCGCCAGCCCTCTCACGATTATATCTAACCAAGGTATGCAGCTAAGCTATGTGGCTTTACGGAAAATTGAGGTAGGCCGTGCGGTACTTAACTATAATTTAACAACTTTAACAACTTAATGACCTTAGGAGAAGTGAAAGAGAGAGGGGGGAGAGAGAGAGAAAGGGGAAAGAAGAAGAGAATCACTGGTCCTGGATCCAGCGTTGGACCTGGCAACGGGGGTATTTGGTGGAGAGAGAGGCGGGGAGGGGAGAGAGAGAGGGAGTCCGTCCCTATTTATACATTTCAGTCTCTGGATCTCTGGAGCCTTCTCTCGTCCCAGTTCAAGGAACGGTAGAGATACCAGTTGAATTAAGAGGGGCGACCAGTCAAACCAAGAGAAGTGATGGGGAAAGTGATTAACAAGTCCCCTTCGTTATCTTCCGTGAGCCTTCTCAAATGGACCCTCTGGCCGTCCCCCGGCTCACTTACTGGGGATGGCGCATCCAGTTTCCCATCCCAAAATCAATCAAATCCTTTTCAGGGGCGTAAGGTGCCTTGGAGGCAACTCCCACAATGTCATCAGGTCGGGGCTCTGCCCTCATACTCTCTCGAGTGGGCTGGTCAATTTGGAGGGGTACTTTCTGTTTGTCTTTCCAGGCTTGCATGAGCTTCTCTAAGGCTATAGTAGGCATACCATCCATTAACTCCCAGGGAATCCCCTTTTTGATTCCCTCTGCCCACAGCAGGTTTCTCCTTGCCCCTGAGGCCCGAGGGGGTGGTCGATTTTCCCACTGTTCCACTCTCTGTACAGCAGTTCTTGATTTTATAGCCCCGCAGTGAGACCCATTCTCCTACCATAATTTTTCAGTTCCTGGGCTACCTCCCCCCAAGTCATGGCCCCTCGTTGTTGGTTCCACCTCCCCCCTCCCCTCGGGGCTAGCGTGTCCCTTAGACAGTCTTGCAGCTGTACCACGTACAGTTTCAGTGAGTCTGGAAGACCCCGGATCAGGGGAGTCATTCTGTCAGGGTGTGCATTTAGCAACATCGGGGGAGGCTGTTGAGAGACTAAACGCCTGTCATGCATCAACTGGAGACAGGCAACATTTTGTAAACTTTCAGTTAAATGATTTGTATTGGGGGTCTCAAAACACACCAGGTCTCCTCTTTCCAGAGGGTCTAAGTCTCCTGCCCAACACGCAGCTCATTGGGTTAACAACCACGGCTCTCTTTGATCATCAGTGGTTAAAAATACACCGGGCCCCCAGTATCGCTGCACCTCATCTTCTGACAGTAAAACTTGGTCTCTGCTGGTCAATGAGACCCTCCATACATACTCAGTCTCAGATTCTTGAGCCTGCCTAGTATATTTTTCCTGGATTTTTGTTAGTTCAGTTGCCAAATACAGCACCATCCGGGTGGTGATTTGCGAAGCTCCTCCACCTTGGCCTTCGGTGGTCTCCGTTTTAATTAATGGTCTCACAATTGCCTGCTCCTTTTCAGTTTTGGGGTAAAAAATTTCTTGACTAGTTCCCAGTTCCTTGAGCGGGTATAGAGGTCTTAAGTTGGACGCTGGCTTTTTGGCTAAGTTTGTCAAACTCGAAAATCCTGGATTGCTATCCGGAATTGAGTCATGATCTGTTCGATCGTAAACCCCCCACTCGTATTATTCTAATTCAGACAAGAAGATTTTCCCTCGGTCCAATGCATCCGCTAGAGCCGTGTGAGCCTGCTGGCTGGTGTTGCGCTCCACAGCTAGCTGTTTTTGTGAACTCTCTAGCTGTTTTTGTGAACTCTTATTTTTCTCACGTTCCCCTGTTAATTGGTTCTGCAAAGACCTAATTGTTTCTCCTTCCATCTGCCTTGCCAAATGCCTTTCCTTTTGTGCAGCTCCTAATGTAGCACACACCAGAGCTTTTCCTTTACCCGCTTGCCGCTCCTTCTGTTTCGCAAGGGTGACTACGATTCACCACTGTCTCAGGGTCATGCCAATTATCATGAGCCCAAGCTATTCCAGGTGGAGTAGGGCATGCCTTGTACTCCTTCAACTTCTCAAAAATCAGGGAGCAGTCAAGCATCGACATCCCGGTTCCAGAAGTGGTAGAGATACCAGTCAAATTAAGAGGGGCGACCAGTCAAACCAAGAGAAGTGATACCAGGACCCTCCCCCGGGCTGTATGTGTGTGGGGGAATAGGAGGCTTCACAGACTGCAGGGGATGGGGCCGAGACAAGGCCCTCCTGCCTTCGCAGGACTCCCTCCGTCACCTCCAGTCCTGGTACTGCCTGGTCCTGGCTCCCAGCCTTTACATTGTGCTTTTAGCAACCATTGAGCACCAAGGCTGTTTGAGACATCTCGTTGTTTTGCACTAGCAGTTCTCCACACCTGGCCATTCATCACTCCTGCCCCATGCGGCTGAAGACCCTCCTGTGAGAGCTTGACTGCAGACCATGCCACTCTCTGCCCAGATGGAGAGGGTGTATTAAATGTTGATCATTGACCCGAACAGATATCGTGAAAAGGAAAATGTCAGGACTGTAACTTTAAAATCTCCTTTTCTGATTGTTTCCAAACTTCCTATCTTGGGAATTTACACGTGACAGATGACGTGCAAGTTATTTTGCTTTAGTGGCTCGGGATGTTTTTTAGAAGTTGATCTGGGAAACTGAGGATGGGATCAACTTCCTCTGACATCTTTCTCACCCAGACTAGGACCTTTGTGTCGTGAAAAAGTTAAGAACAAGAAAAACAAACAAAAAAACAAATCACATTGTGAGTACGTTTTATAGATAAACAACCCTACTCTTTTATAATACAGTATTATGTCATTATGAAACTTCACTCACTTTAGATCTAAGTATGATATAACAATAATTAATGAACTTTTTTCTTACCAATAAGATGTTAGTTGCCAAATCATTTCTGCATTTGGAGTGTTCAGATCCTGCAAAACCAAGAGAGAGCGCCTTGTCATGTTTGCATCTCTCTAGTAATCACTGCAATAAAAATAAATAAAAAACTTAACCTAAGCCTATCAACATTCTCTCTGTTTTATTTACAGCTCAGATCAGACCCTAAATGAAGAAGAGTAAAGGTATTGATGTTATTTTTATTCCTAGCACTTCTTCAATTCTTAGAGGAAATTTTCTTTTTGTGTAGAGAAGTTTATTTTAAAATAGCAAAATAATTTTCTTTTGTTACGTGACTCAGCTATATGAAAAATACTTACTGTTCAGAAAGGAAGAGAAGAGCTTTTTAATAATCCAGTCCTCAAGATCATTTATTTTTCTGTAATCACAGAGACAGTAGCAGCCAGCTGCTTCTTCACATAATGTGCCAAGTTTCCTTTCAGGCTTGTAAGAAATATCTTTAGTTGTAGAAATTCTAGTCATCCTCTTCCTTAGAAGACACTGAATTTGTGACCTCCTGGTGTTTGACTCTGAGCTGAGCCTTTGCCGCCTTTGTATGTGTCAGATTTCAGGGTGTGATGCTCTTTTCCCCCTCTCTGCACATCTTTCTGCAAAGGTTCCACTGGGGCTTTCTCTTTCGCTGCCAGGACAAGATAAACTGTTTAAAGGCTTTGAAGTAAGGGCCAGATGACCTTCGTTCAAAGGCTTTAAAACAGACTCCTTTCAAATTTATCCCATGTCTGGTTGAACTATACCAAGCATCTCCATTTTATAAATTATGTTGGTTTCACATTTTGTTTTCCAGAAATGATAGTATTTAGCAGCTTAGCTAATGTCCATAGTTCTTGCATTTTATTCATCAACACTACAGGCCTCAATGGGAAAACTTAAACTTCTGTGCTTAGGAAATTGGCATCCAAACAGCTCCAGACATTTATTTACAAGCACCAATGCTGATGGAGCATTGCTATCTACAGACACTCAGACTTAGCTTCTTGCAGTTGGGTTTGTGCCTTTGCTGCACCCTAATTAGGTATACAAAAGATATTGGAAGACACCTCAGACGTCTTTTAAATATACATACTATCTGCCTCCAAAACAGCTGAAATAAATGGATGTTGGAAATATTCAAATGTAATTGTGTAATCAGCTGTCACTAACTGCCTGTACTTCACAGTAGAGATACACTGATTCAAAGCACAGGCTGGAGCTCAAGACTGTTTCCTCAGAAGCTGCCTGTGAACTAGCAGGCAATATACAGAAAACAGTTACTGCACTGACTGATATTATCCCTGTCAAGGCATTTCCTTAGTGAGAGGCGGTGGGAGCCTGGCCAGGGAAATTTTAGCAGCTCGGGTGGGAACAAGAGGGACAGTGAAAGCAGCTTGCCCTGTTCCTCCCCTTTCTGAGAGGGCCGGGGGCCCAGGTCCCCGCACTGCAGTGCCGCTCCTTGCTCAGCCCCCGGCAGCTGGGGCAGCAGCAAGCACCCGCCTGATTCAGCCACCAGCGGTTTGGAGGATGCCTTTTTGGGGACCTCTTTGGGACCACTTTTCCCAAAGTGGCACTTAAGCCATGCTGCAAGCAGACTGTTCACTTTGCTACCTGAATTGAATTCAGCTTTATCCCTCGCCCATTATTTAACCCCCCCAGAGTAATTTAGTTTTTATCTCTTTCTTCACACGTTTTAATAATCCAGGGGGGTATAGCTTGTGTATATTTCATATTTTACTAACTGTTTTCCTTTACTGATTGAACTTTTGTAAGCTGTCTTTACTTGCCTGTCAAAATACTCACAAGATACTGAAATCCCAATTCAAGCCAGTTTGCATATGAGAAAATATTCATCATTTTAGATACACTCAGATACATATTTCATAAAAACAGTACCCATTTGTGGCATCAGTTTCGCAACACTCAGGGAAAGGTCTTGCAGGTAATTCCATTCAAATTGGTACTGTTCAGTCTGTGAAAATGCCTTCTAAAAATTCCTATTTTGTAGTCTTGATATAGATACAATAAAAGCCAGACTCATGATAACAAGTTGCCTGCAGCTGACTGCTCTCACCTGGTACACAAGCATGTATAAGAATAATGTTGTTGTAAAGGGAAGTGCCTTTTAAAAACTTCCTCCGGATATTTTTATCTACAGAAGCAAAAAAAAATTTTCCAAATGCCCATTAAAATTTTCCTATGCATTTCCCAACATAGTAAGGGAGGAATACAGTACCTCGTCAAGTTATGCTCAAAGCAGGCAGCTGATAGACTGGAGTGTGAGCTTATTTTCAGTCGACTTAAAACCGTTCCAAATTTTTCAGCACAATGACTGCTGCTACACCACAGTGTCTAACATCTGTTTCTGAAGGCAGTCCTTAAATCTGCCCTAGCTGCTCATGCGCGCTTTGCCACAGGAAAGCCATGTTATACCGGAGCTTGCAAGCGGCTGCACGGTCGAACTTATCCCGGAGTCCCTTAAGCTGCACGTCCCGCTGCTGTTTGCACAATGATGACATTCATACACGGATGAGGGTCGGGCTGGGGAACACCAGAAATGTAGCTAACATGCTTTCTATCTGAGCAGCAGTTTCTCAAGGGAAGGGAAGGACTTCCTTCAAGTCTGAGACGCTCCAATGAAAGGCACTATAAATAACAGTTCCCCATAAACCTCTCCTCGTTTCCACCAAGGAAAACAGAAAATTGCTGTACCTATGAAGCAGCAATTCTTTGTTTGTAGAAACAGAAATGGAGTGAATATCTTCACTTTATGGCAACCCCGAGTGCCTGCAGCAATGACAAGATCATCTCTGCACACGCAGAGAGAAACAGTTTTAGGGTGTGGGGAGGAAATGCTGGCAAGAGACCTGAATTTGTTTTTGCGGAAAATGAGTCATTCGGCTTCACTTCTGAGTGCTGCCTGTTTCTTAGTCATCACTCAAAGAGACAAATTAAGGTTACATGCTGGCTAATGCTTTCTTTCTTGATTTTTTTTGTTTGAGTTCTGTTGTACTGAGAATTTTGGGAGAACATAAGATACTATCAAACAGCAATCTTGCTTTAGTGTCAGAATTTGCTGTGTTTTAATATCTTAAAAGAGAAGGGAGATGTTGTTATGAGTTGGTGGTTCATCACCAGTTGCAGTGCTCAGGTTGGTTTGCTAGTGCAGCACCTCTGCGGCCAGTTAGAGCACCATAGCTGATCCCTCCCCTGCTTTCTCCCACCCCAACATTTCCATGCTTGAGTGGTTACAGCCAACACACACAGGAGAAGTGATGTGTCTGGTTTTCCTTCTCTTAGGGCCTGCTTCCTTATCCCCACCCATGTTATAGCATCTCAATCTGTACCTTTTCAGTTCCCGTTCCCCTTCACTGTGCCTTTAGCGCTTCAGGATTCATTAACATATATAGGATTTCTTGTTGTCTGATGCCCTCTGCTGCTGTACATTTTCTAAAAAGAAAGCACCTTCTGAGGTGCTGGTTTTTTCTGTCCAGGTTGCAATCAATCCCAGTCAGGCCCTGCTGACTGGGAGAGCCCCTCTCGCAGCTGGGGTCTCCTCCACAGCTCTCCTATTCTCCTTGTGTTTTTCCAGGACTTCCTGCAAATTCTGTAGTATTTGTAATGGAGAACCACAAACTATAACTGCTATGTTATTTACTAAATTTAAAGTATAGCAGAAAATTGAAGGCATGTCTGCAGTTACATTGCAGGAACACGTCTTTGTTGTTTTGTACGTAGCCGCCTTCTAACACAGAGAGAGCTAGACCAGATCACTGCTGTAAGTAGCACTTGTTGAAATCTGGCTGCTGGGAATTACCGCCTGGGCACAGCTATGGTATAATGAAGATAAAGGAGGCAAGGTAGCGCTTGTGGTCTAAAGACTTTCCTCTCACAGTGACAGTTTGTGCTTATTTTGGTGTTTGATCTTTGAAGGAGGGAAAGGTGAATGCCCTCTCACTGATACCATGTAAAGATGGCATTTTCAAAAGGTCTAGGCGAAGCTTATTCTGTTCCCAGCCACTGCACTAACTGGCTCTACCTGTTTTTCTATGGGTGAATCTTTATAAAGTCTGTATTTGTTCAGAATGTGGAATGAATGTGGCATTTTGCAGAACCCTTGCATACTCTTGTCTTTTACCCTCATTTACTTTAAGTGAGTACTGGAGGAAGTAGCACTCACTGACCCTATTAGAGTAGTTCAACATCTAAGAGCTGAAGGCCCAAGTTAGTGGTGGTTTGATACCAGGATATGATGATTAAGAGGCTCCCTCTAGCGACTAATTTATTTTTGAAATCTTATTACGTTTCAGAGAACATTTGATTCACACTCTACCTTTCTAAAAGTCATTGCTCAATGATGTAAAATGGTGTTATTTCTTTGAACTCTGATTTACACTAGGTCTTCAAGGCCTGAATGCCCAAGCGCAGTTGCAGAGCCTTACCTGTTGTCCTGGAGCATGTAATCCAGGTTTGCGACACCGGGAAGGAACCTGGTTCGTGCACTCCAGGAGTGCTCTGCAACGTTAGCCAAAGTGCAGTAAGTGGGGGTGAGTGGGAGAGTCACTTCAAAAGTGCACTCCTGGTCTGGGCTAAAGCAGTAATTCACATGCCCCAATTCCTGCCTAAGGCTCGACTTAGAAGGCTGCTGTTCACAAGTCTCATAGATTCAGATTACTTACACGCCATCTAACCTCTCAAGGAAATCTAAAAATCAGTGTGTGTTTCCATTTTTGAAAAACAATTTGCTGTGCTGTCTAAGCATAACAGCCTACTTTGGCCAGTATAAATAGTAGGGGCCAGGAACCTGCATGTAGGCATGATCTAACTCTTCAGCAGGGTGGGATGGGAACTTACCTAAAAAATTGAAACCTTTTTTTCTGGATCTTGCTCCAATCATTTTTGGTGGATTTTTTTTTTTTTTTTTTTAATTAAAAGCCATGAATAAGGTGTATAAAGAGCACTTACAACAGGAACCACAGCTCTGGATTTCCCTTTCAGGAATCCCACCTTTTACAAGAGAAGTGGATGTTAGCTCTCTTTAGAGTAGCTTATAGCTTGTTACAAGGTAGTTAAATGCAAAAAGGGCCGTGACCACTCTGTCCAGCTCAGGAGAAACTGCTGTAGATGGTCTTCAATGGAAAAGAAATAGTTTTCTCCTTGCACTTGCCTGCCCAAGAGGGTGCTTAATTCAGACTCCCGAAGCCCTTCTGCTGCCCTTGGTCATGCAGTTTTTTTGTGCAGGTTTACAGCTGCTTTTTTTTTTTGTTGGCTTCTTCCCACTCAGGAGCGCACATCCCTTGTGTTGTCCCACAGAGGTGGCCCTTCTCTGTATGCTGCTCTAGAGGGGCACCCGCCTCCTCTAAGCACCCCATCATCACTCCCGCTGTTGACCTCTCCGGACAATGCAGGCCATGCATGCATCCACGGCAGTCTGCATGGATACTGCTTTTTAGGAACAGCCACATGCAAGTTAAGTGCTTAACAACAGGCAGGTTGTCTCTTTGTCCTCTCTTCCTTCTACTGCAGGGAAGGTAGTGATAGCTTAATGTGTATGAATACATACAAGAATTTATAGAGCTTATTTGAAATATTTATTTTTTTTTTTCTCATGGGAAAGAGGAGTAAAATAGATTTAGAACAGTTTTTAGGCAGTTGAGGCTGCTAGACTAAAATTTACGCTGAAAATATCAAAAAACAAAACAAACCAAGAGTGTTTCACAAGTAATAAGATCAACACCAAGTAGAAAGATCTGGAAGAAAAACCCATGGATTTTTTCTGACAGGCTATAAAATACACAAAGCAGATTTTTATTTTGATAGCTGGTGGAAGCAAGGCATATATCTAGCATGTTCTTAAAAACCCTGCCCTTTAAAACTGCTTAAATCTGTAAGAGGCTGGGATAAAGCACAATAGTGCATGAGGATTTGAAGGTATTACCTGATCCCATGTTCTTCTGCTTTATGAATTTTCCAGCACTGCAGCCATTCTTGCAGATACCAAGAGCTATAGTCTCAGTGGGGTGCTATTCCAACTACAGGGGATTGTTAAAAATCTACAGTATTTCATTTCAGACTGTTTTCTGATGCCAAGACGAAATACATTCACATAGGCAGAGACTACCTAGAAAAATTACTATGAGAATTTTGCAAAATATTTTTACTAGCATGATAATTTATGAGATAACATAGTGAAAAACCACAAGCCATCAGTGTCACTAAATAAAGACTATCTAGGCACTCACAGGGTGTCACAGATTTTCAATGTTTTTATAAACTCAAGTAGTATGAAGTCAGGAATGCTTTTGTGCTAATATATTTTTTCAAGATGAAGTATGGGAGGCTGTAGTTTCTATTGCTTATTAATTAGCAATTAATAATAATGGGTATGAATAATTGGATATTATATAAATTCTAGTAAAATAAACAGCCTAACAACTTTGAGTATTTCATATTCATGTCAATTTTTCTGTCTACTGGAAAGTGATGATTTAAACCTATGATAGAGGAAATCTATAATTCAGCATTCACAGAGGTATGGAATCTTAAAAGGTAAAAGGTCTTGAGACTCCTTAAAAAGCTGGGAGCCATACCATAGAGCAAGTGTTGCATACAGATTGCATATGACTTGCAGGGGACAGAACGACACTCATATTTGTCTGCAAACAGACCCAATGGCAAAGTCAAAAAGAAACCCTGGAGTACATTTTGGTAATGGTTACTATTCTAGATTTATAGACATGTTGTTCCTTGTTACTACAGTTCACAAGTCAGCTTAAAAATATCATCTTCAGTATTTTTCTGGCAAGGGCCACAAGCTGCAGTTTCTGAGTTTAGCATTTCAAAAGCCATGACGCATTTTCATTTCAAGCCTACTAATTGTAACCATCACCACCGAAAAAAACAATGGAGAGACAAAAGGAGAACACTGACCTATAAATACACAGCATTAAAAATAGTTCTTGTTAAATCAAAGACCTTTTAAATAGTATTTTTATATTACAAGCTTGCAGAAGGGCACTTGTCTTTCAGAACTGAGGATCGACTTCAGAGTAGATCCTCTTGCCTATTTAAAAATCACAAGTCACATAAATCGTCCGTTGCAATTACAAAAGTTGAGCACCTGAATGGCTCCAGCACTGCAGAAAGGAGATGTGGAGGTTCATCATAGGGATATTGGTTGCACTCTCAGGGAATGCAACTTTGCTCCAGAAATCAATGGTGGGAACATTCCTAATGAAGCCACAAAGAAGCAGCTTTGCTGTGACGTAGAACAAAAGCATGGATTAGGAGGCCTGAAATGTTTTTATATCAATGGCATTCTTAATGGTTATACTACAGTCTTCTGTTGGTCAAGGGTGTGAAATGCATTTTTCCAGTGTATTGTTGGAAAGAAATGGCTAAAACAAACTAAAATGCTAGAAGTGATTTTTTTTTCTTTTGGCACAAAATGCTTATTCAGCAGAACTGATTGGCTGATACCATGTTCCACCGTGCCATTTAATTGCTCCAAAAATGGATGTGGTCTCATGCTTTTCACTCATGAATGTGCTGTATCTTCTTCTAACATCTCACTTCAACATCTGTAGGCTTAGGGGGAGGTGAATAGACAAACATATCAACATACCCTCAGAATTTTTGCTTGTACCTTACATGCTGTGATCTGGAATCCAAATATTGTAGCATCTGTAGCCTTATAAAAATGCTGAGTACTATATTTTGCTCTTTCTATGCCAATTACCTATCGGTTTATGAAGTTATAGGTTTAATTCCTTTTCCCTCATGAGTACGTTTTATTTTAATATGTCTGATTTTCCTATCCATTCCCTCCCTCTTGGCTTTTTGTGGTTTGTAATTAAGTACTGTAACCCCCCCTTTTTAAGGGCCAGTGAATTAAATTCTACTGCTAGTGTAGCTTGAGGAAGGTCACCACTACAGAATATACCCACAAATGTAATTAGAAAGTTTTATCTTTTGGTCCTTCTATATATATCTATTGACTCATTAAGAAATGTCTTTGAAATTGTGAATTCTCTTTCGTTTTCTTCTTACAGAAGTTTAAGTAGTGACTTTACAGCTGGCATCGTATTAAGCAGATTTTCAGAAGCAGAACTAGAATTCCCTTCTTTCATTTTTAAAATGAACAATATTTGGCAAAATACTTCTACAGAAAACAAATAAAATTTCCTTGTATTTTACATGCCACATATTTACTAACTATAGCACTCATTTAAAAGTCTCCAATTTTAATTTTATCCTGGAATTTACCAGCTTGGGTTTACCAATGAAGCAGATCATATTTCCCACAAACTGCAGACTTCCTTCCTTCCCATATTGTGTTACAGGCACTGGCCAGTTTCAAAATATTAAACAAACCACGAGTTTCCCCTGTAGCTTTATAACTCAACTGGTCTCCAACCATAAGCGCTCAGCAACACCAGGTACTTATTTCCGCGATGCTGCCAAAGTCAACGTTTGTCTCTAGGGGTTCTCCTAGCTTTTGATCATCAGCAATATGGGCTACATCTACATCCAGTTTACCAAAGACCCAGAGAGGCTCCAGGCTCTTCATTCATTCCCAGATTTCTTTCCCCTGCAAATCCTTTCCCCTCCTGCCCCACCGCAGCCCCACAGCACACCCTGACCCAAGCCTCCTTGTTTCAGAGTCTTTACTAATCCTGAATGCTCACTTCCCTGCAGAAGACCTGGAGATTCATGTGCTCCCTGAGCAGAGTCCTGACTTTTCTCCAGCTCTCTCTTCCTACACATACCCCTGTGTGGGGAGACCCTTTGGTGTTTCAGGGAGCCTGGGCTGCCCACGCGGCTGCTGTCCCAGTGTTCCCTAAAATGCCTGGGACCTGACCCTGCTATGTCTCCTGACACAGGCTTCTGTCTCTGTCAGCACTGGGGCTGCGTTACATCTCTCTTTTCTCTCTCTGCCTTCATCCATTCTCTTCTAGTCTGGTTAAGAAGGAAGAGAATTGCGCTGAGGTTTGAAGCTCAGGTTTGGGCCCTCGCACAAAGAAAATACGGGTGCTCTCGCGAGCGAGGCAGAGGGGGCTTGGGCGTTGCTGGGGCAACCGCGGGAGATTTAAACAGGCCCCTGGGAAGCGCGAGTGACCAGGAGCGTGGTGGCCAGGACGGGCACACAGGGCGTGGCGCGGCAGAAAGGGCGTGGCGCGGCAGTTTGCGTGGCAGTTGGCGCAGGCAGAGCGAGCAGGCAGCTGGCGAGTTCTCCTCGTGGTCTGCGCCCTCCTGGAAGAGACTTAGCCATGGCTTCCGCTCGGACAAGAGCCATCGCCAGAAGGGATGTGGCGACGCAGACGGAGCTCCCACTCAAACATGCAGCCACCCAGGTCTCTGGCTGCACGGAGTGCCAGAGCCTTGCTCTGGTGATGGAGGGCTGCCGTGATAACACCTGCGTGAGGTGAGGATCTGCTCAGCATGGTGGCAGAGCTGAAAGAAGTTGCAAGACTGAGAAGTATCACGGAGTGCGAGAGGGAGATAGACTGGTGGAGCCACTCCCTACCATCCCTGAGACGAGCATGCCAGACGGAAGCATCAAGAGAAGGAGAGGCTCCCCTGCCCTTGTGCCACCAGGCGGAGGGAGGGGACCCAAGAGACAGAGGAGGATGGATGCAGATCCCCACTCGGCGCAGCAGGCGAATCCTCTCCTGGGCTACCTGGCCCCCCAGGTGCCCTTACACAACAGGTATGGGCTCTGGAACTCGAGGGCCAGGAGGATGAAGATACAGACAGGGATCCATCCAAGGGGTTGACTGGGGGGAACCAATCAGCCCCACGCACTACAACGGCCACTGGTAAGAAAAAAAGAAGGGTAATTGTCATAGGCGACTCCCTTCTGAGGGGAACAGAGGGCCTGATATGCCGACCGGACCCATCCCATAGGGAAGTCTGCTGCCTCCCTGGGGCAAGGATAAGAGACATTCCCAGGAAGCTCCCTAGGCTGGTAAAATTGTCTGATTATTATCCACTAGTGGTTGTTCAGGTTGGCAGTGATGAGGTAGCTGATAGAGGCACAAAGACGATCAAAAGGGACTTTAGAGAACTAGGGCAATTGCTTGAAGGATCAGGAGCGCAGGTAGTGTTTTCCTCCATCCCGTCAGTAGCCGGGAGGCATATGGAAAGGAACAGGAAGACTCACCTCATCAACACGTGGCTCAGAGGCTGGTGCCAGAGGTGGAATTTTGGGTTTTTGAATCATGGGGCAGTTTACATGGCACCAGGCCTGCTGGAGACATATGGGGTTCACCTGTCGCAAAGGAGGAAAAGGATTCTGGCTCAGGAGTTAGCAGGCCTCATTGAGAAAGCTTTAAACCAGATGCAAAGGGGGAAGGGGATAAAACCAGGCTTGCTAGGGATGAGCCCAGGGGTGGCATGCCTGTGTTGGAGAAGGGATCAATAGCTCAACTGAAGTGCATTTACACCAATGCACACAGCATGGGCAAGAAACAGGAGGAGCTGGAAGCCATTGCGCAGCAGGGAAACTATGATGTGGTTGCCATCACGAAAAAATGGTGGGATGACTCACACAACTGGAGTGCTGCAACAGATGGCTACAAGCTCTTTAGAATGGATAGGCAAGGAAGGAGAGGTGGTGGGGTAGCCTTGTACATTAGAGAGTGTTTTGATTGTCTAGAGCTCGACGACGGTAATGATAAGGTTGAGTGCTTATGGGTAAAGATCAGAGCGAAGGCTAATAAGGCAGATATCCTGGTGGGAGTCTGTTATAGACCACCCAACCAGGATGAGGAAACAGACGAAGTATTCTCCAAGCGGTTGGCTGAAGTCTCACAATCTCTAGCCCTTGTTCTCATGGGAGACTTCAACTTCCCAGATCTCTGCTGGAAATACAACACAGCAGAGAGGAAACAGTCCAGGAGGTTCCTGGAGTGTGTGGAAGATAACTTCCTGACGCAGCTGGTAAGCGAGCCAACCAGGGGAGGTGCACCACTGGACCTGCTGTTTATGAACAGAGAAGGCCTGGTGGGCGATGTGGTGGTCGGAGGCTGTCTTGGGCTCAGCGACCATGAAATGATAAGAGATTTTGATTCTTGGAGAAGGAAGGAAGAGGGTCAGCAAAACCACTACCCTGAACTTTGGAAGAGCAGACTTTGGCCTGTTTAGGAGTCTAGTTAGCAAAGTCCCTTGGGAGGCAGTCCTGAAGGGCAAAGGAGTCCAGGAAGGCTGGATGTCATTCAAGAAGGAAGTCTTAAAGGCAGAGGAGCAGGGTGTGCCCATGTGCCATAAGATGAGCAGGCAGGGGAGAAGACCGGCCTGGCTGAACAGAGAGCTTTGGCTGGAACTCAGGAAAAAAAGGAGAGCCTACCGCCTTTGGAAGAAGGGGCGGGTGACTCAGGAGAACTATAAGGATGTTGTGAGGCTATGCAGGGAGAAGATTAGAAAGGCAAAGGCCCAGCTATAACTTAAACTGGCCACCGCTGTTAAAGATAATAAAATATGTTTTTACAAATATATCAGCGACAAAAGGAGGGACAAGGAGAATCTTCCTCCTTTGTTGGATGTGGAGGGAAATATTGCCACGAAGGATGAGGAGAAGGCTGAGGTACTTAATGCCTTCTTTGCCTCAGTCTTTAATAGTCAGACTGGTCATCCTTGGGATTTTCAGACCCCTGAGCTGGGAGATGGATAGGATGCAGAATGAAGCCCCAGCTCTCAAAGAGGTGGCAGTCACTGACCTGCTCCTCCACCTGAATGCTCACAAGTCCATGGGGCCAGACAGGATCCACCTGAGGATACTGAGGGAGCTGGCAGAGGAGCTTGCCAAGCCACTCTCCATCATTTATCAGCAGTCCTGGTCAACCGGGGAGGTCCCAGCTGACTGGAAGTTAGCAAATGTGACGCCCCTCTACAAGAAGGGTCGGAAGGAGGATCCGGGGAACTACAGGCCTGTCAGCCCGACCCCGGTGCCGGGGAAGGTCATGGAGCAGATCATCTTGGGTGCCATTACATGGCATGTGTGGGACAACCGGGGGATCAGGCCCAGTCAACATGGGTTTATGAAAGGGAAGTCCTGTTTCACTGACCTGGTCTCCTTCTATGACAAAGTGACCCACTTAGTGGGTGAGGGGAAGGCTGTGGATGTTGTCTACTTGGACTTCAGTAAGGCCTTTGACACGGTCTCCAACAGCATTGTCCTGGAGAAGCTGGCTGCTCACGGCTTGGATAAGTGGACTCTGCGCTGGGTTAAAAACTGGCTGGACAGCTGAGCCCAGAGAGTGGTGGTGAATGGAGACAACTCCAGCTGGCGGCTGGTCACGAGTGGTGTTCCCCAGGGCTCAGTGTTGGGGCTGGTCCTGTTCAATATCTTTATCGATGATCTGGATGAGGGGATTGAGTGCACCCTCAGTAAGTTTGCAGATGACACCAAGTTGGGTGGAAGTGTCGATCTGCTGGAGGGTAGGAAGGCCCTGCAGAGGGATCTGGACAGGCTGGATTGTTGGGCCGGGGCTGATTGTATGAGGTTCAACAAGGCTGAGTGCCGGGTCCTGCACTTGGGTCACAACAACCCCATGCAACACTACACACTGGGGGAGGAGTGGCTGGAGAGCTGCCTGGCAGAAAAGGACCTGGGGGTGTTGGTTGACAGCCGCCTGAACATGAGCCAGCAGTGTGCTCAGGTGGCCAAGAGGGCCAATGGCATCCTGGCTTGTATCAGGAATAGTGTGGCCAGCAGGACCAGGGTGGTGATAGTGCCCCTGTACTCGGCACTGGTGAGGCTGCACCTCGAGTACTGTGTTCAGTTTTGGGCCCCTCACTACATGAAGAACATTGAGGTGCTGGAGCGTGTCTAAAGAAGCACAACGAAGCTGGTGAAGGGTCTGGAGCACAAGTGTTATGAGGAGCGGCTGAGGGAACTGGGGTTGTTTAGCCTGGAGCAGAGGAGGCTGAGGGGAGACCTTATTGCTTTCTACAACTACCTGAAAGGAGGTTGTAGCGAGGTGGGGGTCAGTCTCTTCTCCCAAGTAGCAAGCAATAGGACGAGAGGAAACGGCCTCAAGCTGCGCCAGGGGAAGTTTAGGTTGGCTATTACGAAAAACTTCTTCACTGAAAGGGTGGTCAGGCATTGGAACAGGCTGCCCAGGGAAGTGGTTGAGTCTCCATCCCTGGAGGTATTTAAAAGACGGGTAGACATGGTGCTTGAGGACATGGTTTAGTGGTGGACTTGGCAGTGCTAGGTTAACAGTTGGACTCGATGATCTTAAGGGTCTTTTCTAACCTTAACGATTCTATGATTCTTTTAGACAGACCTAAAAATACTGGAAATGTCACTCTGACTTCAGCAGACTCAGCTCTGATGTCTGCAGTTCCCCATGTCATTTCTGGAGACCGCCCAGAAGGCTGTCCTCGTTACTAAAAGCAGTGATAGGATTTTGAATGACACAACTATTCACTTCTGTCCTTTACAGACTCTGCATTAGGGAAATTACATCTTAGCAACTCTAAATTGGTTTACATTTCTTATGCGCTTATGAGAGTGAATTATTTTTTCTATATATTTCATTATGGTACATGTCTTTCTATTTGTTTATGCATGCATCAAAATTAAAAGCAGAATATTAGCAGTGAAAAGAGGTCCAGATGCAGTAATTAGGAGAATATTTGTTATGCTACAGAGCTAACTAGTTTATTAATAGGTATGGAAAATGTATCTGAAGAAATGCTAATTACAAGTTGTGTAATATGCCAAACAATTTCCTGTACTGAAGAGATTATATGAACAGTGTTTGTATTACTTTTATGTG
Organism: Platalea leucorodia; assembly: GCF_965183815.1. Classification (NCBI taxonomy): domain Eukaryota; kingdom Metazoa; phylum Chordata; class Aves; order Pelecaniformes; family Threskiornithidae; genus Platalea; species Platalea leucorodia. The sequence goes on from NC_138824.1 coordinate 75,998,824, forward strand.
CAAGTTTCAGGCATTCATTAATGTAGCAACTGTGATCCAAAGTGTATTGACAGCTTCCATATGCTCAGACCAATAAGGAAGTCTTATTATTCATTATTTAGGCTCTGGTATTAAAAATCAGCTAAACTTTACTCTATCTTTACTGCAACATGCTATAAATTCTAAGGCAGAAATTATCTAAAAGGGCTACAACTGAAGAAGGTAAAATAAGGGAGAAGTAGTTAAGACAAAATTATTTGTGTGCTCCTATATATTTTAAGTATTTTAACACATTTTGGGTATACAGCATGTGCATGGCAGTTATTTCAATTATCCCAGCTTGTTGGCTTAGTTTAGCCAGGAAGTCAGGTGGGGATTTAAATTATGTAAAATATATAATAAATCCAATGAGAGTATACCCAGTACACCACAACTAATACTCTTCAGTCTGATGAATGGACAAAGGCCTTGTACATAATCTTCATGAAAACAAGCTTTTTAATATAAAAATCAAGTTGCATTTTTCCATTTATTGGGTTGAACTATAACACATGCTCAAATGATCTGGTTAGAAGCCACATGCTTTGCATAAACCTTAACTTTTTCTGCCTCTGCTAACAACATGTTGCATATGCATTACACTTTCAGCCCGAGATTCTTCATTAAAATACTGTACGAAATAAGTAATGAGCAGTTATTTGAGTCATGGCCCATTTTGTATTAGTGATGCATGCTCCCACTCACTGCAGCTCTCATTCCAGGCTGGGTTTGTTAACATGGACACTTTGGTACCTGTGGAATCCTATTATATTTTGGTGCCTTAAGTGCTTTGGTATCCCATTTTAACATTAAAAGTAATTTTATCTTTCATTAAGAACTTCCAAATGCTTAAATATCTTCTGGCTAAAATCTTGGTGATGTTTTTAAAACTTACTGAAGTTGTTTTCTGAGAGTGTGTTCTCACCACTAGAGGGTAGAGAAATACAGCATTGGCCAGCAAGTAAAAACGCCCTGATCTACAAGGAAAATAACTCTGCTTCGTTGCTTTCAGGATCCAGAGGCTCCTCCATCGTTCTTTTCAACACGGCTGTTCAGACGGAGTAAAGTTAACAGAATACAGCTCCCAGGCAAGAGGTGAATCAAAACCATATAATTACCGTGATTGCTTGCAAAGAGGCTTCTGCCAGTGTATTTGAATATCAGGGTTCACTTCAACCTGAGTGTTAAGTTTGCAACATCGAGCCCACATATTCTCTAAGGCTGGAAAGCTGAAGTCTAGCTATGCATTAGGTATCCTAAACTACATATTAAAGTACACAAGTACTTTAATAAGCCTACTTTCATAAGACTGGTGGTATTTTTGATGAGTACTTGTCCTCTGTATCTCTGCTTTGCAATCCAAAACTCTGTGATTGTGATAGCCATTTTTGTGATGTGTTTTAAAATACTCTGAGAGAATTTATCTGTATGCAAGAATGCAGCATCTGGGAATAGGTAGGTGTTTAAAATACAATTAGGCTGTTTTCTAACCATCTAGTGATATAATTAAAATATGGTATGTGGAGTAGTATATCACTGCAGCATCTCAAGGTTAAACTCAGCTTCTTGGTTAAACTTACCAGAAGGTTTATGCACTGTAATTAAAGCATCTGTAAATTACAAACTGGACAATTCAATTCTAAGACAACTTCTTTTGAACGTATCCAGCAGAAACAAAATGCATGAAATGGAGGATGGTTATGTATATCCTTTCCCACTCAGAAGACCCTTCTAACATAACACAATAAAATTTGTCCTCTACTGAAAAAAAACTCAGGTCAAAAAATTTTATTGCAGACAGCTCAGGTGCTTTCTAATGGATTCCTAAATTGTGTACAGAGCTTTAGGTGGCATCCCTGGAGTCAGGGTTTGTTCTACATGAACGTCTTCTAATTTCAGCCTATACATGTTTCTGTTCATTCATCAGTCTGAAGGGTACTGGTTCTGATGGACTGGGTATATTATAATTTGAGTTGTTATATATTTTGCAGAATTAAGATTCCCACCTGACTTTCTGTCTAAACTAATTCACTTTCCTAAAGCAGTTTGAAATGCTGTACCGCTTGCAAAAGAAAGACTTTAGATGTTCCACAGGCTTTGTTTTACATTTCTCAGTGACACCACTCGCAGCTGCCTGGTGCTAGGACACTCGCTATCGTCACTGGGGTTTTGCAGCACTGTGCTCCTCTTGGACAGAATTTGTAGTAGGATTCCCTGGTAGTACTCTGCAGGGGATTTAGGGATTCCAGGGAAGCCCAACCTGCCTCAGATATGAGAACCTACTCTAAAAATTAAGAATAGATATCAACGATTAGGCTTTTGAGAGACATTTATTAGCTTTCAATAAGATACAATAACTGGAGAGATTTTTTCTTTTCTGTTTTCTCTCATTAATTTGTTTGCTTCTGTGGAGTAAAAAATCTGGTCAGAAAATTAAATTTTCCTCTTCCAACAAGTCATTAATTTCTATCTGACTCCTTAGGTAAGAAACATTAGAAGCCAGTGAATCCTGCTTTAGCACCACCCCTGTAATGAAAAGATAGAAAAAAAAATCCCCCAAATTATGTGTAAAGTAAAAGAGAATGAGAAGATAAATACATCTTTTCATGAAGCTGAATTTTTATATATTCAGAACAGATTTTGACTTCCTTAGAGTTTGCTAAAAGCATTAGATGAAAAAAAAACCCACTTTATTTAAAAAACATCTGCTGTAAAGAATTCCTCCTTGAAACAGTCACCTCTCATTGCCTCCTGCCATACACATCAACAGCTTTGCTTCAGCTCAGGCTGAGGCAAAGAAAAACAAAATGGGAACAGACACAAGCCCAGCGTGAATGAATGGCCTGAACCCTGTTTGTTCCTCACTTCTTATCATAGAATCATAGGATCGTTTAGTTTGGAAAAGACCTTTGAGATCATCAAGTCCAACCATTAACCTAGCACTGCCAAGTCCACCGCTAAACCATGTCCCTAAGCTCCACATCTACCCGTCTTTTAAATACCTCCAGGGATGGGGACTCAACCACTTCCCTCGGCAGCCTGTTCCAATGCTTGACAACCCTTCTGGTAACGAAATTTTTCCTAATATCTAATCTAAACCTCCTCCTTGGTACAGGCTGTTTGATAAGAGTGGGAGGGGGAAGTCTAACAGCCCGAACCTCTGTGTGTGGAGCACCGCCTATTGCCCTAGCACTTATAGCCCTGGCTCTAGGTGCTCTGGAGAAGAAAGGGTGACTTTAATCTACCGCAGCTGTGGGGAAAGGTTTATTCCCACCTGCTGGGTCCGGTCAGCTGCACTGACATCAGCCCTGTTCCTGAAGCAGAGCCAGAGGAAAGCAGTTGTTCTGTGCCGGGTCTGTTAATGCTGCTGGAAATGAAGCAAAGGAGCATGATACAGAGGCTATTTGAGAAAGGAGGCAAGAGTCTTTTTGGCTTCCTTGCAGTCTGAGCCTGTGGATAAGGAGAAGGACCCAGAGAAAGCTGAGGATTTGCTCAATGCTGTGCTTGTTGTGGGTGTGTGTTCACTGCAGGCACCATTTGAATGATTGGCATCCAGCTTAGAGAGTGCATATTAGTCTTTGCTTCAATTACTGTTTCCTCATTAGTGGCATGTTCTTGGCTTCATCCTTCTTGTTGGCTTAGGCCTGTAGAAGACCCATCCTCTAATTCTCTGTACTGCAGCTGGTGAACTGATCCATGTGAGTTGTGGGTGGTGGTAGCGGGGGAAGTGCCCTTTTCTGAGCACACACAGAAACAGTGGGAGATGCTGGAGGACCAACAGCTCTCAAGCACGGCTCATCTATGACCTTTTTACAGAATGGGCAGCTTAGTTATTACCCAAACTGGATGAAATAATTGTGCAGAGACATCATACCTTCTATCTGTCTTGAAGTGAATGCTGCATTGACTACATACTTGAATAGGTGGCAAAGGGAATCTTTTGCCTAATGCCATGCTTTTAAAATAAATACTGATGATACCAGGGAAGTTTCAAAAAAGTAGGAGAGTGGTGATGTGGTGGTGATGTTTAAAATGGACAGGAAGATTGACCTGAGCAAGCCTAGGCTAGCTACGCTAACATTACCTGTCAAACAAACCCGATGTTTTCCTTTGCAGTTACTAGTTTGGGAAGTGATGGTAACTGCAGGATTACAATCTACCTATGGCTTTGAAAGCCTTTATATAACATAGAATGAATTCTAATTTTAAAAGTAAATACTCCACAATACCAGCAAAGCATATATTAAATGTGTTAAGAATAGACTAACTGGCATATTATGAATAAGGCAGTTGTTTGTGAGGAAATGTTATTCTGAGACTTGTGTTTATAAATATCTGCCTTAGATCTAGCACAATCGACACTGACTGTGTGACATGGAGCAAAAAAATAATGCTGAACACATCTGCTCCAAGGACTGAAGAAGACTAAATAATCAAGACAAGACAGTCCTACACTGGAATTTGGATTGCTTGATAAACTGGGTCCTTTCGACAATGGCAGGGCATTCACATGCTGGCCTGCGAAAGGCAAGCTATCAAGTAGGGAGCATATCCTGGGAAGAGTGGCTGTGAAAAGGGGCTAGTGATAGTGTCCTTTTAACTTGGCATGAATTGCCAGAATGATAGTACAGAGAAAGAATTATGTGGTCTTTGAGTTTATACACACAAAGAAAGAGTAGTGGAGTGCTAGAAAGCTGTTCTTCTGAGATCTACTTTCTCAAAAGGACTTTTCAAACAATGGAAGAGGTACAGAAAAATAATTTTAGGATCACAGAACACAATTTACAGTGGGAGGCTTAAAAAGACTTGATTAAAGAATGCACCAAGAGGTGATTTCTCACGAATATGCAGGTTTCTCGGGGGGGGGGGGGGGGGGGCAGGGAATAATGAATACTAAAGTCACTAATATAGTAATGGTGAAAGACTTAACACATACCAGTGGCTGACAGCAGAATCTGGATAGACCCCTGCCAACAGGAAATAAGCCACCATTTTTGATCTCAGATTGCAACAAACTACTGAAGAAGGCATAGACTTCTCTCTTAACATGTTCAGCTCAAGCTTGGATGCCTCTCTAGAAGAAAAGTTTTAGCCAAATACATTATTGGGCTTAATACAGAAATAAGTGGATGAAATGTAAGGTCTTTTGCTATCTTGCAGGTCAGATTAGATGATGTAATGGCCCCTATTGACATACAACTCTGAGTCTCTGAAAAGACTGTTACCCAACATATTCTAGTAGTTCAGTGTAGACAAGACAGTCTAGACTGAAGCACACACCAGGAACCAGTGTTTTTAAGCAGTTTTGCAGGATTCCTTTTCATTATAAAATAAAACCCACCAGTTCAGTACAGCAGAAAAGCCAAACTGGCCTTAAAAAAGGAATGACCTTCTTGGACCGTTTGTCCTTGGCAAGCTTATAATAATGCCTAAATAACAAGGAAAGGTGTTGTCTAGTCAGGGAGCAATTGAAAGCTACTGCTGCTCTTCTGAAATAGTTTTCATTTTGTTCTTCCAACTTACTGTACTTTTTTTTCAGTCAAGTCAATTGTGGCTTGTTCCTGAGCATGTGAGAAAACAATTATGCCATATTTCTCATGCCAATACAAAATGTTCACTACTAAAACATCGTATATTTTGTTCTCCATTCATAAAATCTACCCCTTCCCCATGATCGATTCTGCAGATTAGTACAAATATCTGCAGTTTTGGTTTCAAACAAATTTCTTATTTCTTTCTTGCTCTCTCTTTTATAATAATATATGACTTTTAATAATCTAGTGTAGAAAAATCATAGTGAATCTTTTCTTTCAAGTGGCTCCTATAACTGTACATCTCTGACTTTATGTGAACTATAAATCCTGTTACATTAGTTATCTTTCTTTAGATTATTTTGGCCATGGCTTTAAGGGGCCACTCAAGAACAGGATATACTGACTTTATAGAGAGCACTTCTGCCTTAGGTTTTACAAGATGCAGTCAGCACTGCTGAATACCTAACTTCTGAGGGGCTAGGACTTTCTTAATAAGATCTTTTTGTGGAATTCAATTTTTTTTTCAGGGGTTATAAGTCTAAATCTTCCATTTATTTTCAATGTAAGTACTAGACTTCTATGTGTAAATAGAGAAATTGACATAACCTTTCTGCCTTTCAACCATCTGCAGATATAAAATGCAAGCACAGTTACAGCTTTATGTATTGTGCTGGTGTAAAGACATCATACAAAAGGACTCCATATTTCTTATGCTAATCCAGTTCTTATACTAATCCACATTTGCCCAGATTTTGCGACTTTACTTAGGAATCTAACTTTCTGTGGATAAAATAATTCCTTGGCTTTCCTCCAGACTCTGACTCCTCTAACCAGCATTTCTTTCTGCGAGTTTCATGCAGTATATTCTTTAGGCATATCTGAGTGCACAAACAGAAACACAGACTGATGCCAGTGAGCTATTACGGTTCATCTGACATAGCTGAGGCATTTCACGTGACTGCAAGTTTCTGGTAGGATATTATTAGAGACCCCAAAACAATCCTCAAATTTAAATGCTTGCAGATTTTAATGTCTGATTCTTTTTAGGCACCTGACTGAATAAACTGTTCAGTTGTCAGAGGTCAGGAGGTTTTGTACCTCCAGTTGGTGTTAATGTGGCAAAACAAGCTTTATATAGTTTCAAAACAAGCCTTCAGTTCCTCTGCCACGCTGTTTATAGCAGCAATGCTTGCATATGCTGCTTCTTCCCCTTTTAGAAGCAGCAATTTCTATCACAGCAATGAAGCTATGAAGCAAAATTTACACAGAAATCTCAGCCAACGATCTAGTTAGCTGGGAAATCATATAAATGGTTTGATTGATTTAAACATTGTCTTGAAATACAACTTGGTGAGAAAATAATAGTAATGCTCCCACACACACACCAGGTTCCGGTATTCCAGCCAATGTTTTGCCAGGTGCTTTGCTATTTATTAACACTACTGAGCTGTAGCTCTCGGATCCCTGTGTTGTTTCATTGTTTCCCCCCCCGCCCCCCCCAAGGAAAATTTTGACCTCCAGAGGAGTTCTTAGTAGCAAAGCAAGGGGAATGTATTAAATTGCAAGGTTGTTCTTGCCATTTAAGTGCTTACACTGCATTAGCAGTATTCTTGCTGGAACCAAGCACACAGAGAGCTATCCTGCAGTTTGGAAACAGCTACTCTCTGAATTTGAAGTTTTCAAAATATCTTTGCAGCCTAACAATCAAATAGGTGCATTCTGCAAGGATTCTTGAAGACTGGCAACGGGTACAAGGTGGAAGGAGGTGGTCACCAGTCTCTCAGCCAAGCTAATGGAGACAGATAACATGATGACGCCTCTGTGCCTTACGAGGATAACCTTACTGGGGTGTACTGTCTTCCCTATTTTCAAGAAAGTTAGACCTGGAATGGCTCCCATTCCATGTTCTATGACACTAGTTCTCTTTTTTGAGCTCTTGTTTTTAAGTATCAATCATGGAAATGGTGTCCCTTATTTTGTTCCTCCTATATGCTGGTGCAATATGTGTTGCTTAGAAATGCTGTACTTCATTTGCCTGTCACATACACTTAAATGAAAAAAGAGCAAAGACAAATGAGAGGCAGGGGAGAGACGGCAGTAATTGAGCAACATTTCTTTTTCCTGCCTCAGTCCCATCAAGGGATGTGTTTTCCTCCCTATTAGGCATATTTTACTTCTCTCCATACGGTAGAATTTATGTTCACCCATTAAGAATATGACCTAGGGGTGTATGTGGCAGCAAGTCAGAAATAATTTAGTCATGAGATCATATCTGAAGAGAAGTACATTGCCACTGGAAAATGTTCTGGTGGTGTTATGAAAACACTGATGCATTTGTATTAAAAGATGCATTATTGTGATAATGCAGAGTAGTTAATATGTTAGTGAGCATATGGATGAGAACCAAAGTTAGGAAGTGACATGTTACCAACAGCTGATGATGAAGTTATACTTGGACTAAGACTAAAAATTACTTTGACAGCACATTTCATTCACATGAGTGCTGAATTAATCACTGCCCTTAGCTAATGCATTTACCAGACTTTGTGACAACATGGATGAAACCTAGATTCCTTTGTGTTTTTTTCTTCCGTGCATTTACATGGAAAAATGTATTACGTCACCCTAAACTCTCAGCTCAACCGGTCTGTGGTGCCAAAGGGCTTACAGAATGTTCATCCCACCTTCTTCAGGAAGTTATCTACCAAATTTTACATGCTTCCTTACTGATGAAAGTAATATAGTAGTTGCTTGGTGGTTTCTTGTTTGTCATTCTAGAAATACTATGAGGAATACTGAAAGAGATAAAAAATAAATACAGACAGGGACCTAAAATGGGAAATAAGAGGACATGAATTGTGTTCTTTAAAACAGTCATATGACATGGCATATAGCATGGTGGAAGAGAAAAAAATTATACACAACCTGCAATATCCTGTGTGGAAATATGCATTTTAAATATATCACGTTACATGCTTCTGTATGAAAAGTATCTTTGCATCATTAAAGTAAAGGGTGAAATTTAGTCAAAACCCCAACGATAAAGTCGTATAAGCTCAGTCTGCATTAGCAAGGAGCAGGCACCAGTGCACACACTGCTTGCTGGATCTGCAGCTTGAGGCAGTTGGTGCTGCAACATCACAACACACTTGAGGGATTTTTTTTTTTACTTCAGACTAACTTCAGAGTGGTCCCAGAGACTGAATGCTGGAGCTGCTGGAGTACATTAGGTGTGGTCCTGCAGTTCATCTTTCAGTTTAATTTCACCTGAAAGAAATCGTTTGTGCATGCCAGCTCCACTAACTCCATGATACAAACAAATGTGCCATGTACATGAAAGTACAGGGAGAATTGCTTCAAAAGAGTAGATGTACCCATTAAAAGCCAAAGCATGACTTGATCCATTTATGACTACAATACAGGGGAATGTAGTACTTGCAAGTAGCAAAACCCTATATCCTTTAATGTGCAGGAGGCATTTCTAAATCAATGCCAAACATTATGATTTCAGAGCTACAACATACTTACAACTTCTGATGTGTACATTTAGTGGCCAGGGGCTATGTGGAAAAGAGTTGTTAAGGATTGCAGTCTTATGCTGTCAATTCTTCTGTCAGTTACAGAATTGCTTTTTGTAATGCTAATTAAAACAACGAGCTTCAGTAAAATGCGCTTGTCTCTGAAATATATTAGCTCAGAAGTATCTAAAAATCAGCTAAATGCTGAGCTATCCAACTTCAGGCCATAATTTATGTCAGGTGTGCTTAGGTGGGGCTTGACGAACTCCAGCTTGTCCTGCTTGCACTCCAGGCTGCCACACACCCACATGGGAGGCAGATGGCTTCCTCGACATGGTGCTGGGCTCTGGCGGGTCCGTGCTCCTTCAACATGAGTTTTTTGGCCGGTCACAAACCTCTGCTGAACTGTGCAGCCTTTGGATCAAAACTGGTGCAAGTGCAACAGCCTCGGAGCGTGGGATGGGCAGGGTGCGTTAGGGCTTATCTGCACCCGGGTGAGTAGGTACGCTCCTAGGCATGGGCATGCCCAGCCAGCGGATCAGGATTCCCAAAACTACCAACGAAAAACTAGTTTGCAAAGGCAGCTCTGTTAGTAGATTAGAGTTTTTTTTTCCTCTGAACAAAGGCTATGTTGTGGTTGCCATGTCCCTGAGGGCCCCCACTGCCCTGACTGTCCCTGCCCAGCCCCCAGGGTTCCCCCCCAACCCCGCTCAGGGCCCAGGACCCCATGTCAGCGCCCCGGTGCCATCAGCCCCTGCCCCAGCGATGCCGCAGCAGGGCCCGTCTCCAACTCCCCACAGCCCTGCCCTGCCTGGCCGTGGGCCCCACTGACCCGGGCCCACCCGTGGGCCCATGTCCTGGTCTGGCCTTCGTCTGTCCCCACGGAGGTGCCTGATGCCTGGGGCTGGAGCTGCCCCAGTGCCCCCTGGCTGCCCTGCACCTGGCTGGGGCCGGGATGGGCCCTGGCTGCCAGGCCTTGCCCTGACCCACCATGGGGAGCCCCCACTGCTCCCAGGGAGCCCCTGACCCCCACAGGGTCCTGACAGTGGTGGTAAAATGCTTTGTAGTTCTGGATAATATTTTCAAATCACAGGCTTTAAATAGACATTAAATACTGTCCTTCAACTCATTGAAAGGTAAAAAAATAATAGGAAAGGGCTGTAGTCCTGCATGTGTCCCCATCTCTGCATGCATGCTGAGTGTGGAGCCCGACGGTGACTGTAAAAGGCAGAAACAAACAGAAAATAGAGTGCACGAGACCGCAGGTGTATAAAGTCTTTTCTTTCAGTGGTTCAGAAGAAGGTTTACTTGTGAGCAGCTCAAGGTGCTCGCTGTGGGCTGAACCGCTCAGAGAACAAGGCTGGAGTGTGTGAACTAACTTGGTTAATGCTAACATGCCCGGAACGTGTGCCTTCTGAATTTTGGATGCTGTGGCCAGTGATGTAACAAAGGACTAAGGAAACGGTCACCTCTTCACCCAGGCGAGAATATCTTTGCTAACACAGCGATGAAGTTTGGACAGGGTTGAGATGCTGCCGTTTAGCTAAAGCTCAGGAGAGCTCAGGCAACGTAGTACTTTGTGTTGTGACTGTGGACCCAACAACTCTGAACGAAGGTCAGGGGAGGAGATACATATATGTGTGTGTGCGTATGTGCAACATCTAAATATGACATTGTAAATATGTTGTTGGACTCTCGCAGACAAATATGCAACAGCAACAAAATATAGAAATATCTAATGGACAATAGTAGGCTAATAGGTTCTGGTGACAAGTATGCATAATATTGACTATATTTCTTAATATTCTTAAAGTGTCTTTCATGTGAATTTAATGATTTATTCACAAGCTGTGTGTTATTCCCTTTTTGAATCTTGACGGATAACTGTAAATGATGGTGCACTGAGATATATATGTACAGTGGCTGTAGGAGTCAAATCAGTTTAAATTCTCCTGCAGTCCCTAAAGCAGAATTTGGGCTGGTGTTTCACTGAGCAATGAAACCAAAGTGCAGGAAAGTGAGGGCAGTATGCTTCAGCATTTCACTTGCGCGCTACAAGTGCACAGTACGATCCCCATTTGGAAGGGGATTTGTGGTAGTCCTAGTAATCTTACGGGCACGCCTTTCATTCTCCCCCTCTAACCTCAGCTGTCTTGTTTTGCTGCAAGTCTTAACCTGTTTTACAACACTCCTACCCTCCCTTATTCCCAGAAAAATACGCATCAATGATGAAGTCTTTCCTGCATACGGAATATTTGTAAATAGCTTTGGGATTCTTTAGAGTGAACAAGGATATTTGAATGACAGCTGTTTTAACTCGTCTGGAGTTTGCTTCTTAAAAGGAAACCCATTGTCCTAATCTGTGCAATGTTGTTGCACAAAAAAAGATTTTATGATAATCAAGGTAGATTACCTAATCAAGATTGATTACCTAAGGAGAATTAAAACAGTCTGTGTTATTAAATAACTATATAAACAGTTCACATTCATTATTTGAACTTACAGAGAGTGTCTCTATGCAGTTCTCTAGGATTTTTTTATTTAAATTCCTGTAATTCATTATTTCTACACCAGAGTTTTCATTAAGCTCTTAAAAAAATACATAAAGTGATGAGTAACTCTAGAGTCAAAGCATCAAACATCTCAAGTTTACAATAAGTTATTTCATATAGCAGTTAGACATATGCAGAATCTCTGTGCAACTATAGAAAAACACAAACAAGTTGCACAAACCACTATTTTCTGTTACTCTGCAAGGTATGTGAAGATAATGAAAGTGGGAGATAGGTAATTTTAATATTTATTCAGAACTGAAATGCTTATGTCTGGGCAATGTTTGTCCATAGATAAAGTGTGGTTGAAGTTTTAAATGAAAATATTTTTGTTCAGGATCAGGATGACAAGGCTGACAAAATCTTATATTGGCTGCTCAAGGAAGCCTTGGGCCGACAGAACCTGGTCCTCATGGGTGACTTCAATTACCCAGACACTTGTTGGGAAAATGACACGGTAGTGCACAAGTCATCCGTCAGGTTCCTGGAACGCATTGAGGACTGCTTCCTGCTACAGATGCTGGACGTGCCGACAAGGAACAACACATTGCTCAATTTACTGCTCACAAACCAAGAAGACTTACTTGACAACATAACTGCCAATGTTAGCCTTGGATACAGCGATTACAACATTGGGGAGTTTAAGATCCTGCTGAGCACTCTGAAGACCAGTAGTAGGACAAAGTCCCTGGATTTTAGAAAAGCCAGCTTCAATATGCTCAGAGTTCCATGAGAAGCATCCATGGAGGGCAAAGGAGCGTCCTCTCCAAACCCGGGCTCTTCTATGGTTCTGTGTTTGTGAAACTTTATCAGTGTGATATGCTGTATTCCGTAATGTATGACCAGCACTTTGTGTTTCCTCTGTCCAGAGGAGACCATTTCTCTTCCCATCTATAAATTGGCAGAAAATGATATGCGATAGGAGGTGGACTCATTACTAGGTCAGCTGAACTTCTAGAACTTACAATGAAGATGATGAAACAAAGAGTGACATCATTCATAAATCTTGTCTATATATATTTCGTGTAGGTAAACAGTGAAAAAGAATTTCTGATTTAAGGTCAGTGATGTCCCAGGACTGAACAGTTACAAGCTGGCTTTAGGAGGGTAGCTTCTAGAACAACCTTCCCACAATAATGAGACCTATGAGTACTTTAAAAATATATTTAGATAATTTTATTTATTTTTAAAAAGAATTGTATCACATATCTGCCTATAAAGACAGAGAATCAGACTCTAGGACTCAGCAAGTTCTTTCCATTCTCATGTGAAAAGTTAGCTAATATATTATTAAGACTATCATATATTTTAAAGTCATATTCAGAGCTATTAAAAAGTCAGAGCTAAAAATTTAAGTCAACTGTGAATACTGCCTAGCAGCAAAAAATTACAATAATTTCTCTAGCATATGTCCAAGTACACGGCACTGAAAAACTTAAGGGAGAAGATTTATCTATCTGCAGAGCGTCCTGTTTCTACAGCATGACACAACAGAAGGAAACTTGTTCCATAGACCAACTGACAGCAGCTACCAGAGGTACCGAAAGGAGCTACTTGTGGATCTTCCTTTGGTGAAGGACACATGCAAAAATGTATGTGCAATTTGTGCTTTTAGTTTTTACAAATGTGTGTAACTGGCCAGAAAAGTAAAAGGGTTTTGATACCTCTAAAAATGCCCAGTCAATTTCAAATTAACATGCATTCCCATGGATTTAAAATCAGCTTAACAATTCTTAATGTGCTTTTAGGCACAGAGCATTGCACCATTTTTCTCTTTTCTTTGTCTCTCCAAAGCAAAGTAAAAAGAGGGACCCTTATTCTGGAAGCGTACAGAGAATGACTAAAAGATTTCCCTTGTAGAAAAAGTTCTCTCTCCTTGCTGTGGGCTTTCCTCTGTTTGGAAGATAGAGTTGCTGTTGGAGAAGAGTTGCTGAAGGGAAACAGTGAGCTCTGAAAGCCTGGGCCTTGGCCTGGAGAGTGAGAGGCAGCCTCAGCCCAAACAAGAGGAAGCTCCCCTGTGTGCTGAGGGGCTATGGCTGAAGGACATTACATGCTACCTAAAGAAGGCTACAATTACTCATAGCAGTACCGGAGCAAATTAGTAACCTCTTGTGGCAGAGGAAAAATCATACTCAAAAAAGAAATGCTGTAATTTTGAGAACGGACACGCTTACTGTTTGTCCTTCCCTGCTGTTTTATGTGCTCTAGCACTGTCTGATGCCAGTGAAATCAGAGCATGGGACCAGGGAGGGGGATCATCGTTCTGCTTTATTTTAAGAATGCCCAGTGAATGCTGTACCTGTGATGATCGGTGAAGTATCTACAACTCAGATAAGAAGCAATAAAATAAAGGATCATGATGTTGATAGGATTGAGGAGTGGGCCCATGTGATCCTCGTGGAATTCAACAAGGCCAAGTACAAGGTCCTGCAGCTGGGTGAGGGCAATCCCCAATGAGGGGATGAAGGGGTTGAGAGCAGCCCTGAGGAGAAGGACTTGGGGGTACTGGTGGATGAAAAATAGGACATGAGCCAGCAATGCATGCAGCCTGGGCTGCATAAAAAGAAACATGGCCAGCAGGTCGAGGGAGGTGATAGGCCCCTCTACTCCACTCTTGTGAGACCTCCACCTGGGGTCCCCAGGACAAGAAATACATGGACCTGTTAGAATGGGTGAGAGAATGACCATGAAACTGGTCAGAGGGCTTGAACACCTCTCCTCTGAAGAAAGGCTGAGAGAGTTGGGGTTGGAGAAGAGAAGGCTCTGGGGAGGCCTTATTGTGGCCTTTCAATACATAAAGGGGGCTTATAAGAAATGTGGAGAGAGACGTTTTACCAGGGCCTGTAGTGACAGGACAAGGGCCAACAGTTTAAAACTGAAAAAGGGTAAGTTTAGATTGGACATAAGGAAGAAATTTTTTATATGAGGGTGGTGAAGCACTGGAACAGGTTGCCCAGAGAGGTTGTGGATGCCCCATCATTGGAAGTGTTCAAGGTCAGGTTGCATGGTGCTTTGAGCAACCTGATCTAGTGAAAGATGTCCCTGCCCATGGCAGGGGTGTTGGGCTAGATGATCTTTGAAGGTCCCTTCCAATCCAAACCATTCTATGATTCTATGCTATATGACTTTACTCCTTAATTTACTTCATTACTATTTTGGGGAAGTTTAGTTTTCAGCATTAAGAACTGACTTTGAAGATTGTGTAGAAGAAGAACCCATGAAAAAGAAGAGTCTCTTTTACACAATATACAAATCAGTATAGTAAATAATAGACTACAAACTACAAAGAAGCAACAGAAATTTATTTCATTTTATTAAATACTATAGATACAGGTAGTGAACCTTGCTATATTTGCATTGTAATGGTATTAATTGTTAATATTATTATGATGAATATTAATGTCTTCTGCCTATTAATGTAATGCAGATCAATGTAAATGTAATCATAGATGGGATAAAAGAATGCCCGTGCTCACTGGTACTCGTGTAAAATGAGTCCACAAACAATCCAATTGCAGCATTGGCTGATCTCTGATGCTGATAAACAGCTGATGTAGAAGCTAATGCAGAGGTGGCAACAGTCACAGTTACAGATGTTGTGTTACAGTGAAAAAGGGAGAGAGTGGATCAGAAAAATGATTGTGCAAGTTGCAGTGTGAAGGAGTGGCGCTAAGTCTCTGCCTCCCAGGTATAACTTTTGATCTAGAAATTGAAAAGTTTCAAGTCTGTTGAGCAGAAAGGGGATGTTGCCCTATGAGCTGTTTCTGCAGATCTAACAGCTGAGGCATTTCTTAAATATCCTGAGTGAAAGGTACACAGCCAAAAATGGGATTTTCATAGATAAATCTAGCTGTTTTTAAGGGAATTTGTGTTCTTTTTCTAAGCCATTTCCAACTTTATAATGAGAGTTTAACCTTGTGTTTGCTTGAGTATGCTGTATTATTCTTTATCCATGCACTTGTATGATAGAACTGCGGCCAGGCAAAGATGAGGAATTAGACTATATTACCTGTTTGGAGGGAAAAGATCCAAAATACAAGAGTGTGTGCCAGAAGGCCTTGTGGATCTCACACATTGACACGTGTATAAATGCCTAGGGGCTACGGCACGTTTCCTGCCAAGCCCGGGGAGCCTGGGTGCTGGTTTTGCCAGGTCCTGGAAAGCTATCCTCTCTGTCAGGCCCAAATCAGTCCTGCTCCTGTAAGACACAGGTGGCAGTGAGACGGCTAACTCTGGCCAGGCTCCTCACCTATCACACCTGTGTAGCAGCTGTTATTCCTGGACTCTATACTGGCTATAGATCCTACAAATTAAAAATGGGATGTGTTACCCCTGATCCAAGGCAACTGAAGACTTTGACTACCAAAGCTGTATGCCAATAAATGCTATACAGTGAAAGAGTGATTTTTCCCCCTGCCCTAAGAATTAAAAGGCCATTTTACCACTGCTAATTTAAAGGAAAAGTACTTCAAACTTCATCCCTTGGAGACAGACTTTAGAGGCCACACATTTACAAAATAACACTAAAGAGAAATAGACATATTTATTTTTCTTCTGAGGTCTGCTCAGAAAACCTTATAGATTTGGATAATTATGAATCATTCATTGAAAAGCTTTTATTTCATACATGGCTGCACAACATCATGACCTTTCCACACAGAGATGCTACTGTTTTGTTGGTTGTAAACTTTGACTTTCAACTTTGAATAGAGCAATTCTGGATAAAAAATAAGCATTTTTCACTCCATTTGATTCCTCTGTGGTTCTGTGGGGAAAAAAAAAAAAGACATTTTTAAAGAAAATTTTTTAAAGAAAAGCTATTTTTAAAGAAAAGATACACAGGTTCTGTGTCTGGAAAAGGCTATATGGTTCTTATTATCTCATGACCTGTAGCATTATTTTAAAAAAGAATAATAAGCTTTTCACTGTAATATATTCTGGACAGTCTGGTTGTTACCTAAATTCCTCAAGTTGCATTAGACTCTATTTGACTTTGGTTAGACTTTGGGTCTATTGCATTAGCAATGAAACAGTTGCTTTAGCATTTCCTTTTGCAGCTTTCCATTACAATCTATGTGAAATCCAGATGTATTTGTTTTCTTCCAAAGAGTTACCTTGGGATACAAAATCACGGCTAATGAATCTGAATGTGTTGGATCAGATCCCACTCCAGCTCTCTGGGAAACCCAAATTCCATTACCTCAAAAAACTGAGCCCAAAATACATTAAAAATGCTCTATATGCCAAATAACTGTGCTTATTGATTATACGAAAATCTATTGCTTTTACTTGACAGGAGGAGTTAACACAGTTGAGACAGTGGAATGATAAATTGTCTGTCTATCTAGTCTTTAAACTCATTTTTTCTGTCTCTACGTTTAAGAAATAGTTAGGAAAAAATAGGCTCTCCAGAACTGAAGAGTTTGTAAGTCGAATTTTATCCCTTTATGCCCCAGAAAGTTTTTTCACCCCACTAAGTTCTAGTTTAGACATCTGAAAATAAATCCTTACAATGGAAAATTTGACTAAATCCTAGCTGTGTTATGACACTGCCAATGTAGTATTATATTGAAATTAGTTTTAAAAAATGTAACAATTTAAAACAGAGGTGCAAGAGGTAAAGCTAGAGATAAGTCACTTAATACTTTCTGACCGAGTTATACAGAGGTGACAGCAAATTTACTTTCCCTCCTTTTTCCTTTCCTCAACCAGCACAGAGGATCTGCACTTGTCTCCTTTGTGACCTTTAGTCAAATTTTTACTATTGCTGTTTTGATCACGATGAACAACTCTGTTGCTGGTGCTATGGTACTAAAGACCCTTTTCAAAGAAGAGCTGCCGAAGAGTCAGCTGCTTGCAGTTAGCAGAGGCAAAACCTCAGAGCATGATTAAACTCTAGCATGTACTCAGCACGTAGAGCTGACCTGCTCTTCTGCCTCCCTTCCAATATTCTTGTGTTTCCAAACTGTCTGGAGATTGGGTTTTCCAAGTAATATTTTCCAGAGCAGAAGCAGTAAACCAACTAAAAAGACATACTGAGCATCTTCTTCAGCAGTTCTGGGGTATACAGTATCTTTTATTACTTGATAGGAAGTGGTTCATGCTAAGCATCTCAATATCTTTCAAAAAAAAAAAGCCTTAATTTGTTTAATACCATATCTACAGTCATTGTTTGTGTAACTGTCCAGCCAGCCAGTCACTTCTTTTTATCTTCCAATTCCATTAACCTATTTCCCACCTTCCTATAGGGAACCATAGGATTTTTCTATCTTACTATAAAACATATTAAAGTCACTGCAGATTTATTATTATCATTTCCAGTAGGTTAGGAAGACTACTAGTTTGATCTTTATTTTTCTCAATGATGCTGTACTATTTATTGTGCCCCTGTGGAAATTAAAAGCCAAAGGCCAGATTTCCATTGAGTGTAAATGATCATATGCCAAGGACGTTTAGAGATCGACAGGCCTATTCTACCTAAAAGTACAAAAAAGTACATACAAACTAACAACTTTCTTTTTTATAAATCTTTTTTCCAGAACCAAATTACAGTATTTTTCCACTTCTGGCATAGTAAGAATGATAGTGGAAGTGTGTGAATGTCATAGAATCATAGAATCGTTAAGGTTGGAAAGGACCTCTGAGATCATCGAAGAGTTTACAGTATTTCACACAGGACTAGAAGGCAAAGGCAAAATTTCACCAGATAACTTTCACAGAATTGCCCAACACTACAGTGTTAATTTTTTGACTCACAAAAGTGAAGTCAAGCATGGAGACATCAGTTTCCAAGAAATCCATTTGGGAAGAACCAGGTTTTTAATTTACCTATTCTACATCCTGAATAAAGCCTTGACTTTTTTGTGGTGGCTAATATGAGAGTGAAGGGAGAAAAAAAAGGTGAAAAGAAGGGGAGAGAGAGAGTTTTTCCTGTTTTGAAAATCTTTGAAAGATTTGTTTCATTCCCTGTGTAGAATAGGAAGGATTTTTTTTTAAAGTTCTTTGGTTATACCCAGTTTGAGTTCAGTGTGTGTTATTTTAAAATTAGCTTACACTATATGCAAGCTTCTGTCCTTCACACTGGAATTCTTCACAGGCAAGATTAACATCCAAGACAGAGATGATTACCTGATAATGAAGAAAATAATTTATTTCTGACTCTTTCCTCCTTTAGATTACTTCAGATTACTCTGTCAAGATGCTAAGTTTCTTTTCTGGAGAGCAGAGAACATGAATGCAATATGATGAATGAATATTATATAAACTTTTGTTGACTGTAAGGCTTTTGGATCAGGGAGTGTATTTTGTGCTTTTGTCATGCCCAGCACATTGCTTGGAAATTACTTTATTAAAGAGGAAGAAAGAAAGAACAGTATATAAATTGGAAGCAGAAAACAAATAGCAAGGTTGAAACAGAGCACTGGAAGGATTTAATAAACTAATTTTAGGTTTGTGACCAGTTACCTTTTTTGTGACTAGTCAGTTGACCTAAATTAGACTCATTAATATGAAAGATTCTGGATTTATTACTCACTTATTGCCAGAAAAAGGGAATTTTTATAATACAATGTTAATTATGTGTCATAAAGCTTAGTTTAATTCACAATGACTGTTTGCAAATAGATTTTTCCTAGAAGCAGCATATTGATTATTTCCATAGTTAATTGATACTGAAGGACTGAAACATTGTGGCTTTTGACTGTCCAATTAGTTTCATTTTCTTACCAGTAATTGGCACAGTATATTAATTTTCATTTCACTAATTCTTTTTAAAGATATGAATATGTGCTTCATCTGGAATGAGAAGGATATGTGGCACTAATGAAACATACGTAGTCTACAGTACATTTTTGTAATGTATGTGTTTAACTTTTGCAAGACAAGTAGCTCCTACTGTTGAAAAAACTGAAAAAGAATGTGCAACTAGTTGAGGTTCTTAAGGTGAAGATTAGAAGAAAAAAGTTCACACCTTTTAGTTGAAATACACCTCTAAGTGCTTGTTGATACAAGCAAATTTTAGAGCTTTCATCACTATAGTTTCCTTCAAGAGAAATTTCTTAAAGGCAGAGCAACATGAGAGGTAGCATGACTGTGTTGCAAGATCTCAGGACTGAAAAGGCTTAGCATGGGTTGCTGCACCTCCAGCTTTCAACCATCTGCTCCAGTGCCTGTGAGCTACCTGTCAGTTTGCCTATGAGCAGCAGAGTGCACGAGGGCATGGATCTTATTTAGCAGAATATTATGGGGCGTTCCTGATAAAAGAAATAAAGGAACGTCTAAGGCAGACAAAGGAAGAAACTGTTTGGGAGGCAGTCTGAATGGAGAAACACCTTTAGCTGCCTTATTCAGCTGCCGGGCCTTTCACTGGAAAGGTATCAGAAAGTGAGCTGTCTCTGGCAGACATGAAGAATAGATAGAGCATAAGCTCACTTCGTTTGTAGTGTGCTCCTGCTTTTCTGCTCAGTCTCTAAATGCTGTTGTTTAGAATAAAGTGGCTCTATTGAATTCCAGCATAAGACAGCCCTGTGGCAACTGGATGGAAATTTGTCAAGACTTTCTTTTTAATTCTTAGGAGTCTAAGGTCAGGGGGAGCATGTTGGTAAATTCTCTGAGAAGTTTAATTATTCTGGTCCCAAGTCCTGTGTCTGGCCCTTGCAAGAAACCCTGGAGCTCTAAGTTCCCTAATAGCTGGAGGAGAAACATGGAATTTGTTGTCTGGCAGAAGACCCTTGCTGGTTTTTCATTAGAAGGCTCTAGGATTTCAAAGCAATCAATCACTTCCATTTCTCTGTGTGGGTCATATATAAAGAATGGGCTTGTTGCATGACACTTGCAAATAGCCTTGCAGTAGCAGCAGTGGGAAAATTCTTTTGGTTAAAGTTACAGATAAGAAAAATGTTAATTTTATGAACTAAAAAGAATAAACTGTAAAATTCAGTTTTAACCAAGAGTACTGATACCAGAGAACCTGATAACAAACCCTGCCTTTTCCACAAATGGAAACAGTAGTCCTTAAGGTAGACTTTTCCAGTTGCCGATGGCTCTCAAATGCTACTGCTCATGACCATGCATTAATGGAGGGGATACAGGCAGTTTAATGGCAAACTTGCTTTGGATCAGGATGCTCCAAGGTAGGGAAGTAGGAAGGGAAGACTACTAGAGATCTGTCACTACCTATTTCACCACATTTCAACAATCATATTTTGGAGGAATTAATCTGGGTTTTTTGTCATTATTATTTTGATGAGTGAAAGACCCATTATTCCTAATATTGGACAGGTTTTCATCTGAGGTATGTGTTACATTTTCTTTTCCAAAGCTCATTTTCCAAAGCTTTATTGCTAGACTAATATGACTAAAATTAGACAGAGAGGATTTTCTTTAGCTGGCTGAGGTAGTGATGAAAACACCCACATCCTTTTCTTCTTAATTTTGGGTACACTCTCACCTCTCTTTCCTTACATCAGGAGGGCTCTGCCCAGGGAGGTTCCACTGACAGTTTTTTCATAACGAAACATTGATGATTGCGTTGTAACAAAGCTAACACTCTAAAGAATAACTTTATGCTCAATATGACACCACAATGAAAAGGCCTCTTGGCTTTGTTGGATGCCAAAAGCTGTCTATTAGTGAAACCCTGTTTTAGATTTGCTTGGATGAGCTGAAAAATGTTAAGTTTTATTTACCGCTTAAACTGCTAAGAAGTGAATGGAGAAATTAATAAAACATACATTTTGGGGAAGAGGAACAAGAGTTCTGTCTTCTCCTTAGGGAAATACTGGTTTTCTTTACAGGTGCAGGAGGTCCAAGATCGTCGACTTCTTATCTCTTTTCCATTAGAGTACATGGTGGTCTGGTTTGCAAATATAGGCCTAAGGAGAAAGTGCTACTTTCTTCTTTATTATCTGTATACCAGCATAATTGATCATGGGAAATGCAGGAACTCAGCTGACAGATTGTGATTTCTAAAGCATTTATTTCTGATACGTAATGATTAAACACAAAATACTTTGTATGAAAAAGAGATGAGCAGCTCTGACTGGGTGGAGCACACAAGTGGAACACTTTCATCCCTACTTCTGAAATCTTGCCTGTAGACATCTCAGTTTCCAGAACCCACCAACTACTTTTTCCAACCATTTGCATTTGAATGTCCCTTGATTTTTAGATCTCAACAGTATTACCGGGATGGTCCATTTTCCACTTCAGCACTCAATGTTGCCTAAGTTTCAGCAGTTTCTGCCATGTTCCTTCTGCAAGGGCACGTGGGAGACGAGACCCCCAGCTTCAGTAAGGTGATCTGATCAAGGGCCTTTTCAATGGAAAAGGGGATAACATGTAAAGGGGAAGTGATGAGATGATACAGAGACATGAGCCTGGATGACAAAGATAATGGAGACAGTGGGAAGAAACAAACCTCTTCGGCCACACTGACTGATGGGCCATCAAGAAATTGCAGGCTTTCCCACTGACAAGGATGCAAAGCTGGATGTCCCAGATATTTGGGGTGAGTGGGGTGTCAGTGGCACTATGCAAAACTGATGAGGGAGTGCATAAGGGATGGGGAGGAGCAAAGGGAGAAGAAAGGGACAGGGGTGTGCATAAGATGGTCTGGCTGTCTGCAGACCATGGCTGGTCAGCAGGCTTGTCTGACCCAGCCTGCGCCTCACCACCCCAGTCTGGCCTGTCTTCTTCTTAAATCCTGTGGTAACTCTCCCTGCACCTCCTCACTCGCTGTCCCATGCGGGTGTGAGTGCTGTAGGGATGAGGTGACGGCTGCTGGAGGGGCATGAGTGGATTTGGGGCCAGCCACTGGAGTCAGATGGGGGTGCAGATGTCCCATGCTGGTGATTTCAGCAGCCGCATCTTGTGGGGTCTCAAGGGCACCAACCGGAGCAGGTGGGGGACTCAACCGCAGCTCGTAGGGCAGGAACAGTGTGCGTCCCAAAAAACAACTATGGGGGGACCAGGTGAATGAGACGAGTGATGGGCTCCATGCTGGTGGCTGGAGTGGGGCTGCAGTCTCAGCCCGTGTGCCTGGTGCCAGCTGCTGGGGGGTGAGTGTCCATATCTCTCCCAAACTGAGTGTGCGTGGGGTGTGCATGTGCCAGTCGCAGCAAACTCCATGCTGGACCCACTGACGAGCAAGAGGCCCTGGGTCCAGGCAGGGGCACCAGGGGGGCGGTATTCAGGGGATCTGTGAAATGTGACTCTGGAAGGTGTCTGTGTGCCTCTGGGATACACGCTCAGCTTCGCTACTGGATGAACCTGCAAAGGGAAAAGCAGCAGCTGTGTCCCTCAGCATGGGCAGAGACCCTGGGTCCCCGGGCAGGATAGGGGCTCCCAGGCTCCAGCGTTGCCAAAGGCAGCAGCCACTTATAACATCCCATAGCAATTTCTTGTATACAGAAGAAGAATGCAATGCTTGGGGATTTTTAAAGTAATTTTCCTTCTGCTTTCTAAGTATCCTTTGACTGACATTTGTGTAAAAAATTAGGTCAAAAAAGAACTTGTTTGGGGAAGTTGTAAGCCAGAAAAAACAGAGAGGAGATGTCAGGATTCAGCCTCAGTACAGATAACTACCATCCAACTTGCAGAACTGTACACAAATAAACACATTTAAACAAGTAATGTGAATATAAACAAATAATTTTACTGTTACTATTACTTGGCTTTGTCAGCCAAGCACAGTCCCTTCATGTTTGACCTAAGCAGATCTGCCGTGTCAGCAGGAGTCCAGTGTCCCATAATGGTGTTTTGGAGTTACCAAAAAAAAAAGTCTTCTGAGTCTTTGAAGATGAAACAATGCTGTCTGCTTTTCAAACCTTTTTCCTATTGACTTCGTGGTGTGAGAGCACAATGAAAAGCAGGTTTTGCAGCAAACTGAGGAAGCACTCAAGCAGTTTGCAAGGGTGAGAAATTTAGGATTTCTGTTTGACCATGCCTGTTGTTATCCCAGCCACCCAGGAAGAGCCGAACAACAGGCACAGCCCTTGGAAAAATAAGTCCCTTTTCATGTATGGTGGTACATGAACATGAGTCTCAGTGACATCCCAGCCTTACAGCTAATGAAGGATGATCTTAATTCAGAATTAAAAGATAATTGTGCATATAACCCAGCTATGCAATACTTCTATTTATGAACAAAATGAAAGGAGCTACGTGGGACAGCTTGCCTTTTTTAAACTATATTAGGCACAAAGGTTTGATATTCTGGAGCCTAAAGTATGTGTGTGTGTGTGTGTGTGTGTGTCAGGGAGCACGATTCAAAATTTTGCTTATTATCTGGCCTGTTTTCCATTCCACCATCACTGTATAATTACAGTAAAATAATCTTCAGGGTAGAGTCAGTGCTGAGGTGCTCACTGTATTAACTCACTTTGCGTGCCTGGGGACTGAGTTAAAGATATTTGGATTATAGAAATCAGATTTTCCAACTGTTTTCACGGTTAAGGCTGTGAGAACTGCCACTCAAAACCTTGGTGTGGATGACAGAAAAGACATTTCTTTCCATTTTGGAGCAAAAATCTTACAGGAACTCATTCAGATTTTGATATCCTTGGCACTAAGTTGGTTTACAAGTGAGTTGGGTTTTCATTAGAAAAGGACACGAAACTATTGGATAGCTTAGGACCCATTTTAAAATACTCAGGGCCTAATGCTGTGAGGTTTTGAAATCAGTGAGAGTGGTGAATGTTTGGCATCCCTGGAATTATGCAGTGCCTCAAAAATTATTTAAGGTACAGTGTTTTCTTTGTTATATTCCACATGTAAAGCATTAATTTTTACTAGAGTCCCTTTCTAAGGAAATGAATCATGGCATGGGCTGATGTTTAAAAAAAAATACAGAAGGTATCCAGGTTTCGGATTGGCTTTATCTTTAAGTGCTTGTTTATTTCTGAATACTATGAATAGAGCAATGAAATTTCACCCCCAAATTCTATTAGAAGAAAATAAAAAAGCCAAGTTTCATGCTTTTAAAAAGTTTGTCTGAAACTTCAAAATTCTTGAAAGCCAACCCTCCTCCCCGTCAATCTTCATGAGCTTCTCCTTCTTTGCTTTAAAGAAATGTGATCACTGCTTGCATTCATTTGTATTTAAACAAAGCACTTCCAGGAGGAAAACTACACTGTGGAGAGAGTTTTATTTACATGGGAAACAGATCTAGCTGACAGCCGTAGCTTAATGACTGGCAAAGAGCCCTTCAACGATTTGTCTCCTATAAAACCAAACTGCACTGCTTTCCAGAAAAAAATATTTTCTTCCTCGAGTGACCTGCCGTTTGTACAAATTAGTGTCAAGGATGGATTTCAGCACTGCGATGACAGATTTGGAACACACAGTGCAGTTTACATGTCAAATAAAATTATGTGGACATTCTTCACTTTCACAGCAATCATTCACAAAACTCAGGAACATCAATAGATTTATAGCCTATAGAGTGTGAAAATGTTTTGATGAGCAGTGTCGTGCTAGGTCGCTCATCCTTAATAATACTGTTTCACATTTGTGCCACAAATGAAACCAGCTCAGGGCAAAATGAAATGTTACACTGACTGCTGCTGGTAGCAGTAGAAGGGCAAGGAGAAGCCATCAAACCCTGTAGCTGGCTTCATTTGCAAAGTAGTCAATGTAAATTAAAGATTATTAAAGATCCCCCACAGAATGGGACATGTGCGTAAAAACCCTGATGCTCCTGCAGTGAAAATAACTTGTCACTCTTAGTCTGGTGGCTTGCTGTTTTAAATTTGGAGGACAGCTGTGATTTTCTGTCACAGGGTATTAATAAAGGAAACAAGAGGTCAGTAGAAATGCAACATGTTACACTCTTCTTTTATAAGATGTACACATCTGCTTTTAATTATTTTGTTCATAGAATCATAGAATCATTTAGGTTGGAAAAGACCCTTAAGATCATCGATTCCAACTGTTAACCTAACACTACTAAGTCCACCACTAAACCATGCCCCTAAGTGCCACGTAAATCTGTACACACTTTTAGGCTGAAACACAGTGCTTCCCAGGTTAGGTGGGTCTCACTGCTGTGGCTTTCTCTCCCCTCTCAGCCTCACATGCAACCCCTTTTCCTCCCCAGTCCCCAGGTCACTCCTGTCACTCCTCAGGCTCTGCAGCAGTCACCTTGCCACGTTGCTGGCTCAGGTCCCACTTTTCATGTCAGCCGCCTCAGGCTGGTGAGGTTAGTAGCACCTTAGATGGGAACCAGTGCTGCAGGGCTTACCTTCAGTGAAGCTTTTTCTTTCATTTAGAGAGCATCTCCCCCTTCTCTGAGTAGGGAAATACAAACCCTAAGATTTCATATTCTAATTTAGTGACAAGAATGCACAGTTAAGTTACGAAATAATCACTGCTGTTTTATGCGTATAGCAATGCGAGATGCTATCCTCAAATGGATGATTTTGGTGAATTGGAGAGGTTCTTGGAGAACCGAGTCTTCCCTTCCTTTCTTTCTTCCTGCACTGGAATTGGTCTTCTGTTACCAGTCAGTCCACTGTCACAGAAGGGCAATATGAATACCCTTGCGGTATCTTTACACTTCTTTGCTGGAACACTACCATGAAGCCATGGTTGATTCCTGTTGCTTGTTGCAAAGACTCATGGGTAGATCAAAAAGTTGAACAAAACAACATGAAGACAGTACACAAAAGTACATAAACAACATGAGACTACATTGTGCATGAAAGACAGTTAAATGTTGTTAACACATTGAAGTTGACACTCCAGCGTGCATTCACAAGCACTTCTTACTTGTCTAACATGTCAGTGGTTTCTGCAAACAATTAGGAGGCCAGCTTCAGCCTAGAGCTGGGGGTTCACAGCCATCACTGCCCGAGAGCCGTGTGGCATTATGTTGGTGAAATCATAGCCACCCTACCACATACCCAGCTTCAGCAACCTCAGAGATGTTTTTTCCCACATACTGCCAGAATTGGAGATAGCAGGTCCGATGGCACCATTTTCAGAGTTCTGCTTTTGAGACTATAATAATATTTAAAATGTGCATTTGCTTTCCAAATCATAACCATTTTTTGAAAACTTGGAAATATTACTGAAGATCAATATTTATTATGATTAACCAAGGGGTGTCAGGAGGTATGACATTATATGTATAATTCTTCTCAAGACAGCTCACTATCCTTTTTTACTTACCATCCTGCCCAATTTTAAAATGCTATTTAATCCTATATCCTAATTTGTAGGTGGAGTGGTAGTAAAGTAATCATGCTGTGTTGTTACCTCATAAAACAATTTTATCTGCATGAGATTGCTCTTGGATCACTGCTAGACTTTACAACAAACATGAAGAAGGCCAGATGAAATAACATACCCTATAAAAATTGACTTACACAAAAGAGTCTTATCCACCAGTGAGAAAATCTATTTTTCTTTTGTGTAAAAAGAAAGCAGTTGTGGAAAGGGCAAAAAATATATGTGAAAGATTTCATGCATGAATGAAAGATTTATTTGTACCTCTAGAATGTATTTATTTTAAAGGAAACATACTTCGTTTTATGCATTATCTGGTAATTCATCATACACCTAGAATGAAATATTTATGTAGATAGTTTGTATAAGCAGGCAGGCACTCACAAACAGGCTGGCCTCCTGCTATACCAGACTTTTCAGATACAATAGTCCTTGGAGAGCCTAAGCCCTACCATACACAGAAAATACATACCATTTGGTTGAAATACCACACATAGCTTACCTGACTCTTTACTATCCCTCTTAGGCCAGAGGTTCCTCCAAGGAAATGACTCCAAAAAGGATACAGCAGTTATAGTAGTTACAGATTAGCCTACCCTGTCAGGAAGAACGCATCTGATGGTCTCATTTTCTTGCTCCATTTTGAGACCTCTAAGAGTGTACACATGTCATGTGGGCTGAAGATTCCTCTGACAGCTGGGTGGATTTGCCTTTTCTCAGGTTTGTTTATTTTGGAAGGGGAGGAGAATGAGTAGGACTGTAAATCAGTCCCTTCCCACCCAGCTCATTTTGTTTGTTTTTGGCCCCATCTGGGCCCCATTAGTTGCAGAGCACCAGGGCTGCAATCAGCAAAGTATGGGGCACTGCAGTGCTCCTTATGGCTCAGCCTCAGAACAAATGCTGTCGGGGGAAATTAGGTCATAAAATAATTTCCTGAACCTGTATCGTATAAGAAACTGGAAGCAAGCATGTGTTTCAAAATAGAGCTCTGTTATGATGAGTTTCACCTTTTTTTTCCCCTGTCTCTTTGGTAAAATAGTGTTGAATTCATTATATTTTAAATCCTATAATTGATAGCAGTGCTTTGTAATTTGGTTTGAAAAGCCTTGTTATTGTCTACAGCCATATTAATGATCTAATCAGATGTTGTTGGTGTCTTAGCCATATGTGTATTTTATACTTGGATTTGTAATCCGCTGCATTAGCCAAGAGTACAAAAATCTCATTCAACTTAAGTATTTGAGTAAAATACAAAAAGGAGTGCAGAATACCTAATATTAATATTCACGTATAGTGTTTCATCTAACTGAATAGCAAGCCATAATATTGTTCTTATTTGAATCTAATCAACTGAACTGGGTATTAAAAGCCTGGGGTCAGCCAGGAGTTTGAGGAAGGACATTGTTCTACAAAGTGCACATAGTCGCTGTAAATTGCATCTGCATGAAAATCAGTGTAAGCTGTTGTATGATATCAGACTTTGTAAGTGCGCCTGCAGTTCTTTCAACATGCATTTGAGCAAGAGCAGCTGATCTTGCTGAAATCAATTAATTGTAGAGTCAGTTGGAACGAAACCTTGGAGGTCACCTAGTCCAACCTACCACAAACCTAGCTCCAGCACTACATGAGGTTAGCCATAGCTTTGTCTAATGAAATCTTGAAAATCACCAGTGTTGGAGATTCCTCTGTCTCTTCGGATATCCTCTTCCAATGCTGCACATTTCATTCACGTGAATGAAATTTTTTATTCTAATATTTGACTTGAGCCTCCCAAACCTTCTAAGTCTCTCTTGCAGACAGGGCTCAGATGCAAAAATCTGAAGCAGAAATCAAGTCTTCTGATTTTCAGTGTACTAGGACTATGCTGGTATTGTATGGCAGGTACAAGCATTTTATGTTGTTTCATTTATTTGTGACATATTGTAGTTTGTTTTGCTTGTTTTTCTAAAACATTATAAATAAGAATATCAGAATCATCATCATGATGCAAAAGTCTTGCAGTTTGTCCTAGTGAAGGTGAAAATATTTTGTTTATGAATCAGACATGAACGTTCATGCCTCCAACTCAGGTAAGCTGCTCAAGATAACCAAATCAGAGTTTGAACTCAGTTAATTGGATAAATAAGGCAACTCTTCTGTCAGTACAATATATCAGAAATATGGGTGATCACTGTCAAGTTGTACTGAAATAAAACATAGAACAGAATCATAGAATAGTTTAGGTTGGAAAAGACCTTTAAGATCATCAAGTCCAACCATTAACTTAACACTGCCAAGTCCACCACTAAACCGTGTCCATAAGTGCCACATCTACACATTTTTAAAATACCCCCAAGGATGGGGACTCAACCGTTTCCCTGGGTAGCCTGTTCCCATGCTTGACCACCCTTTCAGTGAAGAAGTTTTTCCTAATGTCCAATCTAAACCTCCCCTAGCGCAGCTTGAGGCCATTTCCTCTTGTCCTATTGCTTGCTACTTGGGAGAAGAGACTGACCCCCACCTCGCTACAACCTCCTTTCAGGTAGTTGTAGAAAACAATAAGGTCTCCCCTCAGCCTCCTTTTCTCCAGGCTAAACAACCCCAGCTCCCTCAGCCGCTCCTCATAACACTTGTGCTCCAGACCCTTCACCAGCTTCGTTGTGCTTCTTTAGACACGCTCCAGCACCTCAATGTTCTTCATGTAGTGAGGGGCCCAAAACTGAACACAGTACTCGAGGTACGGCCTCACCAGTGCCGAGTACAGGGGCACTATCACCACCCTGGTCCTGCTGGCCACACTATTCCTGATACAAGCCAGGATGCTGTTGGTCGTCTTGGCCACCCTAGGCACACTGGCTCATATTCAGCTGGCTGAAGACCAACAACCCCCAGGTCCTTTTCTGCCAGGCATCTCCCCAGCCACTCTTCCCCAAGCCTGTAGCATTGCATGGGGTTGTTGTGACCCAAGTGCAGGACCCAGCACTTAGCCTTGTTGAACCTCATACAGTCAGCCTCAGCCCATCGATCCAGCCTGTCCAGATCCCTCTGTAGGGCCTTCCTTCCCTCCAGCAGATCGACACTCCTGCCCCGCTTGGTGTTGCCTGCAAGCTTACTGAGGGTGCACTCAATCCCCTCATCCAGATCATTGATAAAGATATTAAACAGACCTGGCCCCAACACTGAGCCCTGGGGAACACCACTTCTGACTGGCTGCCAACTGGATTGAACTCCATTCACCACAACTCTTTGGGCCCAGCCTTCCAGACAGATTTTCACCCAGCAAAGAGTACATCTGTCCAAGCCATGTCAGTATAAATACAGAAAAAATGCAAAAATACAAATTTGGAAATGTTGTCACAGGAATATCAAATACTTTAGTGATTTAGCCAAAAACTTTTATGTTCTCTAGCTTTTCAATAAATGTGGATTTGTCCAAGGAAAATGGAAGCACTTAATTTAGCATATTAATCAAACTCTAGGAAATACTTGGGTAAAAAACAGTATTAACCAAAAAAATTCAGACACCTCAAACAATTCAGTATGATTTTCTATAATAAAATGGGAAATTATACAGCTAGAAATAAGATGTTCTTTAAAGATGACAACATTTTTTTCTTCATGCATTTGCTGATTTATGTAATGATCACTGCAGAATTTGAAAACCTGTGCAATGAATGAAACAACATTTTGACTATTGTGTTGTCATAAATCAATTACCTACTTTAAAATACCACTTAGAGAGCTATTATTCATTTTTTTTTTTCTATCAGGGCAATCTTTAGCAGCCTTTAAAAAGATGAGATAAGCTTATTTTAAGCAAATCATCAGGAGTAAATGTTACAAACTGGAGATTTTCATGCTAGACTTACTTACATTTCTAGCTAAAGCTGTAGGAGGAATGAAATAGTTTAAAACCCCCTCCCATTGCTACCTTTTCAACAGAAAAACTATAAATCCGCCACCTACCACCACCATGGTTTTGGATTTAAAACTGATGATTAAAAAAATATATTTATTCCATCTGAAGTGCTTTCTGATCATTTCCTTCTTATGCCAGATGTCTATCATTTTATGGGAAAACAATGACAGTTGTCATGTCAGTAGTGGAATACCCATTACTATGACGGATATTCTGCCCATAAAAATCTCTCAGCTCTGAATATTATATCGAAGAGCTGCAGGACAGAACCAGACTGAACTAGTATGTTGTTGTTGTTAATATATCCCATTCCAATGGTCAGAAAGATCTGACCTTCGTCTTGTTAAAATGGAATGGAAAAGTGAAGTGTATGAATATCTATTTATGGTAATGGAAAAGACTGAAAGTAGGACAAGGTCATTTTGTCCATGAAAAGAGGAGTGTGAGGAAATGCATCTCAAGCACAAGACAGAAAACTCTGAACAGCCTGTAGAACTGGCATGTGCTACCTGCCAAGCTGGGATGCATTAAGCGTTTAGACTGAGCTCCTCTTTCCCAGTTTTCTGTCCAGCATGTATATCTGTCAAATGAGGTGTTATTTTTGGAGCAGCTCTATGTATTGGTGTAACGAAACTTTTTAAAAGTTTGAATTAGCTGGCACTTTTTAGACTTCATCTCTTTTTTTATTTCTCCACATATTTTTGCAAGTATGTTTTCCAGCTTTCTCTGACAACATGAGCACTACTGGAAAATGGTTATAGACATGAGCTGAAAGGGCATGCTAGGTAATGACATGCACACATACACGTTCCCAAATTCAGTACTGTTATGCTAGTTAACTCTCAATTTAAAGTTACCCAGGTCAGACAAACTAGTAAGAATCACTTACTAGAAGATTATGAATTAGCAAAGACATGATAAATGCTTTAGAAGCATATGAAGAGACTAGGGTATCTGCTTTGCCAGTACCAAATCTGTCCATGATGCACTGATTGCTCACAAGGTCTCTAAGTAAAAAATGCAAAAAGTTCTCCATAATGCTGGCTTAAAAGTATAGGCCAAATCCTCACATTAGGTTGAGGTTTTGATCTCATAGGAATTCAGTCTTTGGGTGTTTGAGGGTAACTCATTAATATAAAATGAGATATAGGAAGAAGGGACAGTGATAATTAGTATCTCCATGGAAAAGTGAATTGATTAAAGCCTGAAAATATTTTCTTTTGGTTACTTGGAAGAGTTATGTTTCACAATTTGTTTCTGAAGTATTCCTTTTCCCTTGCTCATTTTAACCCTCTTTTAAAGAAAGGTATGTAATGAATGCTTTGTCTTGGCTCACTCGTGTCTGCAAATGGCATTCAGTTCTTGCATTAATTTCTTATGCTTGTCTTGTTTAACTAACGGTACTTAGGAACGGGAACACTGCTTTGCAAAAGCCTACAAAGAAGCAATAATAAGAATAGTCATGAAGAGAAACTGGCAGTCATGTGCTTTTTTGAAAAATGGTAGCAAGCAGATGACATGCTCTTAAAGCAAGAAGTTCATAAATGTTCCCAGTCCTTAGACAGCCAAGCATCCGAGGAAGAAAGCAAGCACTGGAGTTCAATGAAATGGGTGCTACAGAAAGGAAGAGAGGAATGGGGAGCCTGATACAGGACAGCAGGAAGGAAGGAAAGCAGAGCAGCAGTGATGAATTTATATAGCAGTTTGGTCTAATTAAACCCAGATGGGCATATTGCTCAAAATAGGCTTAAATTTCACTCTCCTCTTTTCCGCCCCCCCCCCCCCCCCCCCGAGCTTAAGTCAAGAGGAATGGAGTATCTCCTGAGTTTGACATCCAAACTGCATGTATCATACAATCAGAGGGTGATGGGATTCATATCTAAAACGTCACTTCCATTTCATTCTAATTTTTCATGGTTTTGTTGGAGCAGCACAGGCCCTTCTGCCTAAAGTGTTCTTTGACCACTCATCTGTTAGGGACATGGTTTAGTGGTGGACTTGGCAGTCTTAGGTTAATGGTTGGACTTGGTGATCTTAAGGGTCTTTTCCAACCTTAACGGTTCTATGATTCTACGATTCTACGATTCTATGATCTTTTCGGTGTTTTAATACGCACAGTTTCTTTGTTTGAAATGGGTCCATGTTTAGAACGTGTTTCTGCTCTTAGGAAACTCTTCCATGCATTAAACTTTGTATTTTGAGCACAGACCTCCTAATTGATAAACGGAGCCATGTGCTGTTGCAAAGGTGGCATCAAGGGGCCTCATTTCACTAGGGCTTGCAGCAGCCACAGACTGCAAGGGTGTAAGGCTGGCCCTCCTGCCTCCACCCCACTCTATGCCAGCAGGAAAAAAACCCTTCCTTCGGATTCATTCTGCTCTGGTTTGAGATCTCCAAGCGAACTGCTTTTTGAATGCACTGTTAAATGTTGTCCAGCTTCTCTCTGATCCCGAGACTACGTTGGCGATTAGCTAAGTAAGTCTGATCCTAAGCACCCTTTTAGCACAGTCTTGTGGCAGTACCTAGGCACTCCCAAGCTTTTTGTTTTCCTGACTATATCAGTCAGATCTATCTGTTTTCCTTATGATTCCACAAAGCCCTATTTTGCAAGCCCTGGGAGTACTTTTTGTTTTAACCCATCTTCTCTAGGTCTTTAATTGAGAGTAAGGTTTAAAATAGGTATTATGGAAAATATGATTAATATTAAATGTTACACAGGAAAAAAACCACAAAACCTTAGTGAACAGTATTAACAAAAGATGCACTTTCATAGCTAGTCTTCCAGCTGGGCAGAATTAGTCAATTTTATTGTGAGTAATACTTAGCAGTTTAAAAGTTCAACTTGTTTGGAGATTTTTTCTTCAGGGATACTTGTGATAGTTCCAGTGCTGCTTTCTTATTACTATAACTGACCTCAGATTGCTGAAGAATGCAAAGTTTATTTCAGGAAGTTAATTCTACTGCAAGAATTTCCTTATAGTCTTGTTAATAGTAGCTTAGAAATAATTTTTGATTTTTGGCGACTTTTGGCTATTTTCTTGCAGAATCATTAACCTAGCTTTAATGCTAGTTCTGACAGCTACCTCAAGCGCAGCCACAAAAGTGTTGCAAAGATCCACTGTCAGTTGCAATATTTGGCCACCCTGTAAAAGCAGCCCACACGTGTTTGAATGGCTCTTACAACAGCAGTAACATATCCGCTTGATAAGGTGTCAAGCTATAGCAGACAGCTCACACCACTGAAAATTTCAGGGAGAGAGACCAACTTTTCAGGCTATGCATACAAGAAGTAAAAAATGCTATGCAGGCTTTTAATCTGTGCAGAGGACCAAGCCACGTGTGTGTCCTTGCTGTGCCATGTGGAGCAGGCACCAAGACCAGGGATTCTATTACTCTGATGAGTCACTGGTCTGTAAGTATCAGCCCGTATGTCAAATTATTTAAATTAAATAAATTTAATTTAAATTAAATAAATTTAAATAAGAAATGCAGCTTAGGATACTAGAAATGAGGTTTTTTTCAGATGCATATTTGGAGAACTGTATGCATGTTACAACTGTAATCTTAATGGAGACTAATGGAAAATTTTCCATACACATCATTTTTTAAAATAATATGATTTGTAATAGAAATGCTACTATAGCAACATTAGTTTTCAGCCAGCTGGTAATTTTATAATTCAACTTTATGGGTTACTATATAGCATAATGGATGAAATCATCATCAGTAAATATTTATGCAGAAAGAAAATAGAAAATGATAGGCTACTGTACACACATCACCGGTGTTATACGGCAATGCCTTTAATATACACAGATTTTAATGTACTGGGGGAGAATTTTATGAAACTTGAGTAAACAATTTCAGAACTTAATTCCCATTTTTTTTTTTAATGTAGTGTATGCAGATGGAGCTTGATGCCCAGGTGGATTTAGGCACCAGAACAAAAGCAAACTTTTTGATTCACTGTAGAACCCAAAACTTGCAGTAAAATCCTTCAGCACTCTTTATGGCACAGGTAGGAAAATGGATAGCAAAAGAACCCACAAAATTTGACAGAAAATAAAGCATTTAGGGTGAGTGGGTCTTCAATTTTTTTTTTCAGTGTTGTGGTGGGATGACCGTGGCTGGCAGCTAAGCTCCCAGCCAGTCATTTTTTCACTGCCCTGCAGTCGGATGGGGGAGAGAATTGGAAAGGCAAAATCAAGAAAAACTCATGGATCAAGATAAAGACAGTTTAATAAGTGAAGAAAGGAAAAAAACCACCCAAGTAATGCAAAGGCAGTCACTCACAACCTTCCACCAGCTGGCCGATGCCCAGCCAGTCTCTGAGCAATGGCTACCTCGGAAGAACTACACCCCTGAAACTCCACAATTTTATTGCTGACCATGATGTCATATGGTGCGTAATATCTCTTTGGCCAATTTGAGTCAGGTGTTCCAGCTGTGTCCCCTCCCAGCCTCTTATCCACCCCTAGACTACTTGCTGGTGGGGTGGAATGGGAAATGGAAAAGGCTTTGACACTGTGCAAGCACTGCTCAGCAATAGGTAAAACACTGGTGCGTTATCAACACTGTTTTGGTCACAAATCCACAACACAGCACAATATGGGCTGCTATAAAGAAAGTTAACTCCATACCAGTCAGACCCAGTCCAGGTGTTTAGGTACTTTCCCTATGCTCTGTACTTTCTGTGATACACAGACCTGAGCCGATTCCTGGAGGTCCCATATCCTCTTTCCAAATCAGACCAGGAGTAATTCCTTAAAAATCAACCTATGCCGAGAGGTTTTAAGGTAACAGCAGATGAGTTGTTAATCCCTATTGTAGCTGAACAGAATGATACAGTGTAATTGTGGGGAAACCAACCTGAAAACCAACCCACCACACAACTGCAGTCAAGAGGCAGGATGCATGGGAGAAAGAAGATCCTTATTGGATTTGCACCTAAACCCAAAACCTGCTCAAGCAAGTGAGAAGATGACGCAAGGAGGTCATTGCACTTGTTTAGTGTTATACATACTTAGTTTCTTGCATTGCCCAAAGTGAAAGAGAATAGATTTGGAAACCTTGTGAAGCCTGCAGGTCTATTTTCTGCAATTACTGTAAGTTAACTGAGTAGGTGAATCATAGAACTCAAGGTGTCCCTAACAGCAGATCTCTGGAAAGGGCTTATTTAAGGTATTGATAGTTAAGCCAGGAAGTTTAACTTAGTTGAGGAAGTGGCAAACAGTTTGTTTTCCATGAAAAATGTGAGACTGGATGAGTGGGAGTAGTAATGTTGTAGAAGTGACTTTCTGAAGATATAAACAAGGCAGCTTTGGAGGGTGAAATCATGGCTTTTATTGAGCTAACATGTATTTTGAAAAAGCAGTTAAGTTTTTAGCCCACAAGACTTCTTTGGATCTCAGGCAGAAGCAGTAGCATTCAGGCTTGGTAGACTGGGTTAGCAATTCTTGCAGGTCTAACCTCAGCTAAGCAGAGAGCTTGGGAGGCCGCATATGAGCCAGCGCTGCAGCTTGCCCTGCCGGAGGGAGCAGTTTCAGATAACCCGTGCCCTGTGCGATGGGTCTCAAGCAGCCGGCTGGGCGGGCATTGACCGCAGATGTTTGTCTGGGGCTCTGCAGCCCTTCAAAATACAGTGGAGTACTTTTGAATGTAATGCATTATTGTGAATTGCTTTTAGTTTCATAGAAAAATCTGATCTGTACTCAAATTTTAATTAGTGTAACTTTATGAGAAACATCTGTGTTTGTCACTGAGAAACAAGCTTTGCTTTGAGCTATAAACCACAAAAAAAAACCTTTAACTGTGGAACTTCCAAACAGAATTAAAATGCATGGGAAAGAATAATTAGTTAGCCCTAGATTTATGATATCTGCTGTGGACTGCTATATCTACTACATATGGTAGACTGAAGACATCACAGGGTTTATTTGGGTTTTTTTTGGTTTTTTTTTTGTTTTTTTTTAAAGTATTGTTATATTTGTATGTGGTATATGGAGAGAAGGAATGCTTAATCTCAGTTAACTTTAGCTGTAAGACAGCCTGCTCTGTGGTCAATGGTGAAAGAAAAGCTCCTTTGCACTGTGATTCATCCCCTCTGTGCTGGGTGCAAATCTTCTGAGACAAGAGATCTCTGACTCCTG
This sequence comes from Platalea leucorodia, assembly GCF_965183815.1. Taxonomy (NCBI): domain Eukaryota; kingdom Metazoa; phylum Chordata; class Aves; order Pelecaniformes; family Threskiornithidae; genus Platalea; species Platalea leucorodia. The sequence goes on from NC_138824.1 coordinate 76,035,718, forward strand.
GAGCTCGGTTTGGAGGGTGGGTAAAAAGGTTAAAGTTACTTGAAGCCCACCATAAATGCACAGATGTAACTTGCCTCTTCTTAATATCTCTTCCATAGAACTAATCTCTTTTCCTGACTTACATATATCCATCTGTTTGAGTTTATCTATCTCAGGAAAAAGGACCAGTGAAGAATGTAATTTTTTTCATATTGAGGGTTATGAACAGAGTGGTGCTAAGACTTTAAAAGAAATGAAAGAACCAAGTTCTGTTTTGATATTCTGATTCATAAATATATGCTACTGAAATCTCTCTAGGCTTCTGTGAGGCAAAATGTGGTTGTATTGTACTGTCTTGTATTTTCCCTAGCACTGTTGAATGATTTTATAAATATAATCTTTACACTGTTTTTGTTTACAATTAAAATTCAAAGCTGGTTTACAGTAAAAATCAGGATGAAATTTCACTCTCATATATATCTTATTTTTAAGTTTTAGAAAGGTTCCCACCCTGCCCCCCCCTCCCCAATCCCATCAAGATGTTTTCAAACATACGTGCAGAGTCCTTTGCTCCCTCGTCTAGGCTGGACAAGAAGTAGAAGCACTTAATTAATATGCAAGAGATAGTATTCTTCTCTACAAGAAAACAAAGATATGATGACAGCACGTACCAGCAGCCTTGTGTAAATGTACTCAGTGGGGAGCAGTAGTAATAACCCACATATCTTTGTCATGTACTAGCAATCAGGATTTGAACTCTACAAATGCGTATTCTACTCCCTAGATTGAGCTAAAACATTTACACCTTCATAGCTATTACCTGCCTGCACAAAGTGTATTATGCTGGTGTACACTAAAATCACACCTTCATTTTACTGATATAATATTAATATACAAAACCCAGAAAGACCTGTGATTTTCTTCATCCCAACTATTCATGAATATGAGTCAAGCACCCAAAATCACGGGATTCCTTTAAATATCATCAGTTCTAAAGATAAGATATTCTGGGCTCTTTTTCTTGCCCTTCTATTTTTTGAGCACTAGAATTTGTACTTCCAGCCTCCTCTTCAGTCAGGAGAAGGAGAAATGAACTGTTACTTTTTATGAACACTGAGATACGTAATTGCATCACTTTAAAGAACTATAACTCCTGAATCTGCAAGAGTTTCAGGAGATGTTTAAGATCTGATTTCAAAGAATGTTGAATTTAAAAGCCTGAGAGGTTGGTTAACATAAATAAATTGCAGCTGGATTATTAAACTTCTGGACACTAATTACCTTTGAAAACTTTATGCATTCTGCAGAACAGCAATCTAATGATGGTTGGTTTTGTACAATAATATATATTCGTAACCTGTTATCTTTTAAATTAACCTTAACCATGCTTTGATTTAAATACATTTGTTAAGGTGTATTTTGAAACAACATATGACCACATCAGCCTTTATGGGATTGTACAGGGGTTATAAATGATTGATTGTACTGCTTTAATCAGCACTCACTCTCTTTCTGTAAGGAGACTGTGGCATAAAGCTAGAATGGACATTAGACAGATAAGGAAGGAATTTAATATAAACTGTAGTCACAGGATGTGGTAAGGAATATGGCTGCCCCAAAATAAAGTCCACATCTGTTCAGGTAATAGTGGCAGAGGGAGGGGAGGGGGAAGAATTCAGAAATGCTTCCCTGGTTACTTTAATGGGAAACTCTGGATCTGTTTTTGTTGTTAATTCGGGAAGTGCAGATATATGAGGAGCTGTGACAGAACTTTAAACAAGAGAGAGTGAGCTCTGAGTTTTGTAGTGACATTTGAATTTTCACAGCAGTGAGCAAGGTACCTTCCGAACACCTTGGGAGCAGCACAGAGTGGAATTTCAACAGATTAAACATTGTGCATGACAGCTATGAATGCTGTCAATGGAGTACGTTCAAATACCAAAAATGTTGATGAGAAACTAAAGGGCTTACCCAAGGCAAGACTTCTTTGGAATTTGCAAATTGTATGCTGCTATGGACTTACATTATCTCTCTAGTAGTGACATTTTGGGATTTTTTTTTTTTTCATTAGTATCATTGATCAGCATTGACTTGAATCTTCACTGAAATCCAAAGGACTTTTACTCCTGATTTTAGTATTATTAGTCCTGTTGTATCAAAAGCATATGCTATTGAGTATTACACTCTCCTAAGATTCCTTGTGTGGTTTTCATTAGATTGGAAGGTCCATTCATTTACTGACATGAGTAATGTATTTTCTATGAATTGCTATTGCCTTCTTCAAAATATAGATAAGAACATATAAACAGCCCTAATGAATCAGACTAAAGATGATCTAATTTTTCCTGTTTATGTAAGTGATAATAACAGCCGTATAGGAAAAAAATGTATGAACAGGGAATGAATAGCAACATACTTTTTCACCTCTATCAGGGATTTCCTAAGCTTTATAGTTAATAGCCCTGAATAGGTTCTTCTTCTATGAATTTGTTTGATCTGGTTTTGAATTCATGTAAACTATTAGCATTCACAACAAACTATCTAATTATATTAATTTCATTTGTTGGTTTTGGGCCTGAGTCTGACTCTAACTGCTAGCAGAAAAGTATTAACTTGTTCTTATCTGCAGAAAACATCCCAGATGACACAGGGAATTTGGTCTCAGGAGCACATATTAAACAGAAACATATTCAATGTTAATACTGCAATAATATACCCTGTCTTCCAAAGAACTTAGTGATATCATAGACATCTGTGCTCAACCAAGTCAGATGTCTGAGCTGTGAACTGTTCAAATATGAAGATTCAAAGGCCTTAGAGTTATGACACCAATGCATGGAATTTCATGGATGATTTGCTTATATACATATTCATTCTCTGAGTGACAGTAAAACAAATAAAGAAGAAAGGTGCAGATTTCCAGAACAGATTTGCCTGGAAACAACACCGTAACCTCTTTATTAAAAAGTTGAGGCAGTCTTTGGGCTGATTTAAGACCCATAGTAAATAAAGCAAGTTGCAAAAGCAATTAAGTAAAGATCTACAAAACTGCACTTGACTTTATGAGCATATAAATCTCAAAGATGGAAATGTCATTTCAACATAGCTATTTACCAGAGATAAAATATGCCTATTCCATGCACAACTTTGATCTGACTTTGTGGTTCCTCAGGGTTCAAATTCAAGAGATGATGTCTTTCTGATGATTAGCACTGAAGAGTGAAAGGTATGGAAGACTCAAGTGTTTATTACTGCTGGAAAAACAGACCAAAGTTCTTAAACTGGAGTACGTCCAAGAAAAAGTAATGGTCAAAGACCCAGGCAAAATAAGAATATAAGAAATAGATGAGACTCTTTTGGCTATAGGAAGAGCAGACTACAAAATGCATCTTTTTTATTAGTATTTTTGCTGCAGATTGGGTAATTACCTGAGTGATTTTCAATATTAAATATTGAAATATTCCACTCAGAGTATTCCATTTACAGCTGATTAGAGCCTCAAATTCTGTGTTGCTGAAAGTTTGAAGTATAAACCAAAAATCAAAATGATGCAATTTTGTCAGGAAATTAGATTTAAAAAAAAAAAAGGTTTGGAAAATCATTCTGGTTCCTTTCTTTTTACACCAGAAAACTAGCAAGTATCCAGCTGTTTCATTACTGAAGCAGTGTCCTAGAGTCAGGGCACTGTGTGGGGCAGCCCCATAGGATCAGAGGCAGCCCAAGGATTTTCACAGAGCCAGGAACCGGCTGCCTAACAAACCTGGGAGCCATGGTTTAAACTAGGAGACTTTTGGAGTGATCCCTGAAGAAATACAAGGCTGCAGAGTTTTGCTGGAGAATTCCATATCAATTCTAGGATTTTTTTTGTTGTTACCATACTTCTGTAGCATATAGATATTGGTTGCACAGTGGAGGATGGTTTGAAGTTGGGTGTCACTTACAACTGACATAACACGCAGCTGCAAATACACAGATAGAAGCATATTTTCGGGAGTATTTAGCAGCTAAACAGAGGCAAATAGTCACAGATTTTCAGCAGCTCATTGAAACATTCAGATTTGAAATCAAAGTACCAAGCTTAATCAAATGCTTTTGAAAGCCTCACTAGGGACACAACCACAGCTTTAGAGACCTGAATGACTCTAAAAGTGTCATTTCTACTCCTAGGAAAGGACCAAAAAGGAAAGTTACAAGCTCAAGTGTAAGACTGGTGTAAGGGAAAGTGCCTTGGAGTGGTCAGGTCAGGGATAGGTGAGGTCAAGCCATGAAATTCATGACAGCTACGGAGGGTCCTGAGTGTGTTCCCTGTTGACGTAATCTCTCCAAATAGTGAATCTGAAGCCATGAAAGGCGCAGGGGCTGCTGTGCCCTTCAAGGTCTTTTATGGACATACAAAAATGTTTCCTCCATTAAGCGATGGATCCACAGGCTTTTGCACATCTTCCCTCCTCAGTGAAGTACTAAACCCTGAACTACTTACTAGACTACTGAAGATGGTGGAATTCATTGATTCTTCGTAGATTAATTAATTTCTTTTCCAGACTTACATCATGACAAATCAAAATCTACTGACTCCTTCCCTCTAAAAAATCGTCCCTTCCATCAAATTAGTTAAATTGCTGGGGTATATGCAGAATGCAATATTTATATGAGGGCTAACAGCTGGATCTGAGCATACAGCCTGTGTTTAAGTAAGTTAAGTCACGGGTCAGTAAGCCCCATGGCAGCCTGAACAAGTATGTGAATTCATCCAGTACTGTGCCCCATAAGGACCTTAAATAGGTAAAAAAACTGGACCACATGGACAAATCTTACTGTGTTTCTTCTTTTACTTTTTTTTTTTTAAACAAAAGATTCCATTATCTTTTTTCTTTCAACATATATTTCCATTTGTGTAGTTATTTGGAGATAAAATTATTCTGTTACAGAACACCTTATTCTCAGCTCTCAGATGTAGAATCCAGGAATCCCATGCATCTCTGCTGAAGGTTTCTGTTATAAATCATTACAAAATTTTGTTTGGATTACGACTTCCAAGTCAAAGAATGACTGAAATTTACAGTTATTAACTATGGACTTTTGATCCCACCCTTCGCAGTAAACCAACAGTGAATGTAACTGTGTCTGTCCCGTACATACTCCTGTGTTACCTCAGCTTTGCAGATTTGGGAATTTAACCGTGTTTAAGAAGCTCACCTGATGTTTAATACCAAGATTTAGTCAACACTTGCTCTATAAAAATCTTGCCTCTTCTCATTTTTCAAAACAAAATAATAAGCCCATATATTTTATATTAGACATTTTAAAGCACTTACCTTTTGTCTGTAACCACCACTCTCCCATGAAAATCAAATGGGAAAACCCGCTGCACTGTTTAGATGTGATAGCGACGACATAATGAGATCCTTTCTCAAGCAGACAATGAAAGGTCAGAGACTGCAACATCAGTAAATTCTTTGTTTATAGAATTCGTGGTCCTTCCAATCAGGCATGTTGCCAATGATACCAATGTCAGGGCATATTTATAATGTGAATCGCAAGACAAAGAAAACTCATGTCCAAGCGATAAATTTTGAGAAAGTTAAACAAAATTTAAAACAAAATAGCAAATGATCAGCACATGCACAGCCTTCATCCATGCCTGAATAAAACTGCAATATAATGACAGATGTCAGTACTGCAGTTGGCAGTATTAACATGGCTGCTACAACTGTATTTATGGCCCCAGGAAGACTGTGCAGTCTTCAAGCCTACAGGTTTCTGGCAAGGTCTCACAGTGCAGTTAAGCTCCATGCTGCTATCTTGAGTTACATGCTCAGGTGGCTTAAAGCTCATCTTTATACAGCTGTAATGTTGCTGGCACTTAGTGCAGGGCTGGTTCCCTTCGGTCCTGTGAGATTTTCCTGTGAGGTACTCTATGTTATTCCAGATTACAGTGAAGACAAGGAAACAAACCTGGACTGGACCAACACAGACACATCCGATGCATACTCTAAAATGTATCAGAATAAAGAATCTAGTCCACTCATTTCTGTTATTAAATGATTACATTTTTTACTATTTTAGTCCTTTCTTCTGAAATTAAATGAACTAAAGTTCAAATATATTTCCCAGTGTATGAATTAATTAAATCTGTTTCAATTCCCACTTTGAGAGACAGAAAAAAGATTCCTTTCTTAAAATGGTGGAGGACTGTAGAACATCATTAGGAGTTTTGCCATGCATCTCTTGAGCTGCCTAATTTTTTCTATGAAAATTCCCACAGACTGCAATTGACAGGTGTAATAAATCTCAAAAAGCTTGCCAAAAATTACCATGCTCCTTTTTATATTTTTTTTAAAGTAATATTTGGACCAAAGTATGCAGTGCTGCTAGGTGAGGCAGTTGTTTCTTTAAGCTTATGGTCTAGAAAGCTGCTGGGGAGTGTGTTACTCATGTCTGAGCTGCTTCTAGTTACGGGAATCCAGTGCACTGAAATTTTGGGCATAACAGCATCTGGAGCTCACAGAAGTGCTGCTGAGGCTTGGCCAACTCACAAGAAAAAAGAGGAGATCTTTCCTTAATAGTACATAAAAGTTTTTAAGATATCCCTGCCTGAAAACCTGTGCAACCTGATGAAGAGCCACTACTTGTACTTGATACTTCCTTAAAAGACACCGGTGTCATAGACCAGCAAGACCTACCCACCCGTATGGAAGGTATGCCTTCATTTTAGAGGTGCAGATCCAGTCACCTTTACCTTATGAACAGTCCCACTGAAATTACTGAAAGCTAACTGAAGAGTAAGACAGGATCCAACTTGAGTAAAGGTACCAGAATACAGGCCCAAACTTTAAGTGTGGGGTTACAATCTGTGTTTGAATTATGAAAACCGGAGAAACATCCTTAAAAAAAGACTCTGAGACTTAAGAAGAGCATAGATGTGGGGTAGTTCCTTATGTAACCTGCATGCCCAAATACATTTGACCAAACATTTTTCAAGTATCATAGTTATCTAAAAATATTTACTTTGGTTTTGTTGTTTTTATTTGCAGCATCTATTTTTAAAAGCTTTTGTTCTATGCTCCTGCTTCTTTTAAATATCGGATTTACAGCCTTATTTGCTACAGACTGGGCATAGCCAGACTCAATTCTTCAGTGCTGATCTTGTCAATTAATGTTATACCCATACAGGGGGAGAAGAGAGCAAGTGCCACATGCTGCTAAATGCAATAGCAGAATTTGTTTTATCTACTGCCTATGTGTAGCACTAGTATTAACTAGACTGTCAATTACTGCTTTTCTGTTCTTCAAGAATGACCTATACTGGAAAAAGTACTGCTGAGTTCCTTAGACCTTCCTTTCAGTCCCTGATACTCTGGCCAAAGTGTTGTGCTAATCCTGACAGAAGCCTGTGTCTCCATTGCCTCATACCGTGGGTGGTCATTACCAGCAGATCATTTTTTTCCAATTAGAGTAATGCTTTGTAAACACATCTGAATTTTATTATCTGCTGTAGGTAAATTTACAAGGCCCAGAGCAATGAGCAGTCTCTTGTTTATTGACTAGAAATGTGATGGATTATCATGTCTATCACACATACCAGTGAGGCATCAGAGGGCAGCAGTCTCCACTCTTTGGCCAGAGAAGAGCCAAACTAAATCGTCATATCTGTAGCTAAAATTCAGATGAAAATTGCATTGTTTTTTCCCCTATAGTGGAGGCTCTGAATGTAGGAAAGATTCTCATTCTGGTCCAAAATCGAACCCCTCAAATTTGGAGATCAGTATTCCAGTTCAGTGAAGCTGGAAACACCAAATGTTGTTCATCGTATGCTTTACACACAAGGGCAATCCAGTGCTGCTACAACTATACACAAAATCAAATGTATGCCTATAAATCAGCAGATGTGTGGACTCAGCATGCTATTTTATTGCTTAACAGAGTGATTTGGAAGTTGTGATAACGGGCTAGCAATATCTCAGGATAAGACCCACTAATTATTATTGTTAATTCCAAGCATTTTTGCAATGCTTCACTTCAAGCACACAAAAAATATTAAATGAAGAATCAATTGTTGGTGTAACTGTATTAGAAGGACTAACATCTTTTTCAGGAATATTTGAAAAGGTCATTTGTAGACACAATAGTCTGATGATTAGGTTTCATTACTGATGCAGCAAATAATATGACTTCCAGTGGCTTATCGTGGCGCAGCTCTCTTTCAGTTATTTTAAAGCAAAAGCAAGTTTCAATAAATTTTATGCCATTTTTTTTGGTCAGTTGTTCAGATAAAATGATACCATAAAAGGTTTATCATGTTCTAGGAAAAAAAAATAACAAGCAATAATTTTCATAAGATACGTCAAAGTGAATTGTTACTGAATTTTGATATTTTTAAAATATGAGACTACTGTTACATGGGGGCTACAAACACTATAAAGCAGTAAGCTGACTGAAGGTGAAAGGAGTGCGGTAGTAGACACTCATTAACTTCCCTTCTACAGTGAAAAAAATTTCAGCAAATCAGTTTAGAGTTGGCAGGCTCCATTTAAAACTAAAAACGTCTGCTCAAGGGCTGTTGAAATGCCACTCAGAAAAAATTAATTTTATCTGGAGAGAAAAATACCTATGTAGTGCTTAGGAATGGTTTTGAAAGGATAAGCTAATATAAATTTGAAAGAACTGAACTGCAAAAGGAGAGAAATATTGGAAAAGACTATTCCACTTACTTTTTTATTTCTTATGCTCACTAATTTGGCTGTGCAAACACAGCACAATGCCAGTATCTAGACTTCATCATTCACAATTCACACTGAAGTTCCTCCTTACCTGTAAGACTAATATTTTCCTATTTCCTTTGATGGGAGTTTTGAAATAATGAATCCCTTTGGATCTCTGTTTGGCATGTTTTATCACATGGTAAGCGAATTGGCAAATAGAGTGACATGAGCTTAACTGTATGTTGTCACTTATATATGCTAAGACACGGGTGTTTAAAAAAATCTTTTGGATACATGCGGGAAAAAAGTCACTTAGAAGAACTGGAAGTATTCAAGATTTGTGATAGCGCTTTTGGCCAGACTATAGTCTAGTAACTGAAATGTGCCCATCTTTTGCAGAGTCAGTTCTGAGATATTTCTACAGAACCTTTTTTCTGTGAGAAAGCTCTGTATAGAGACAGTCCTATTAGCAGAGCCCACATTTGAGATTTGAACTTATCGCTACCAGTAATGCATTCTTGCAAGTGTTGTACACTTGCAGATAAATACTCATAGATTAAGGGAGCAACAAAAATCTAACTTTCATCTGTTTGTTTGTTACAACTAATAGCTAAGAAAATCACCTGTGTTTCCAACATGAGGCCCAGAAAACGTTTAAAAGTTGTAAATTGTCATTAACAACGTCCTACTGTTGTAAATTTTGAGCCTATACTCCACCATTCTTGAGGATATTGAGCTTAACCAATACCACTTGTTCAGAAAGGTTGCCTTTTCCAAGGAAAGTTTCTTAATTTCCTGAGTAGATGTAATTTTGCACCTCACCGTACCTTGCAAGATAACCTAGGCTGTTTTTCTTGCAAGGGAATATTGTGGTGATTTAGCTGAAGCTAAACTTAAACAACTTAAGCAATGTATTTCAGTGGTACGCTTCTGTCTAAGATATGGTTGATTTAGATTTTGTGCTGGCATTCACAGCCTTGCCTTGGAATTTGATTTGTTTCAGTGATGTCAACACAAAATCACATCTGTGGGCTGTAAAGGAGTCTTTACAACGCTCAGCTACATGGGAGTCACATCAATCAGTCAGGCAGTGAAGCATGTTGCTGTTGGCAAATTCCAGAATAATGTTTACATTTACCTGGTGTCTGCTGTGTTCAGTGTAACATCCTCATTCTCGCTTCCTTTTCCTGAAATGAAAAATAACACTCATCCAAAGATGAGGAGAACTAGATCAGATGGAAGGATTCTTTCCTTTTTGTGTGTCTTCTGACTCAGAAGGCAATGTAAACGTGTAGAAATAGCAATTTTTCCTGGAAAATCTCATTAATTTCCTACAAAAGTGCAAGACTCAAAATGTTTTTAAAGACATAAAGAAATTTTTATTCTATTTAGATATAACCCATCAGGACAGTTGATTTGTATTTCTAGTTTCTCATGACCTGTAGTCCTTCTGTGTGCCTGACAGCATTTCAACTTGATGCATGGTGCTCCCATGGATCATTAGCATCTAAGTCTGAAAGTACTTACTGAGTCCAGGAAAACACCCATTGAGTCCATTGAAATGAAAATGCTGTAAGCTCACATTCACAAACACAAAGGTATCAAGCACCTCTAAAAACTCACTAGAGTGCTTGCCTTCAGTTCTCCAAATGGAAAGTTATTCAATATTCAACTCCACTTTCCCTCTCATTTCAAGCCTAATGGGTTTATGAGCCTTCTGGTGAGCCACTGTTGCGCATCATGGGATGATACAGTCAAGCCAGATCACAGAAGATAATGAAGCAGCCGAGACACAGATACAGCATTGCTAAATAAAGATGCTCTAGTTTTTTTCAGTTCTCAGTCTAAAAACAGGAAGCCTCCTGATTATCAAAGCATTTGATTTTTCAATAAAAACCAACAAACTTCAGCAAGGAGGGAAACTGAATTTCACTTTTTTTATGATCTCAATCACCTTTTGACTCTTTTCCTTCCCAAAGTCCACTGTGGCCCTTTCCTGTTCCATCCCAACACATCTTTCCCGCCTCGAATTCAGAGATTTTCTGCCCCATTCCCTTCCATTTTCTCATGTCAAGTACGTTGGTCCCACAGACTGCAGCTCTTTAATAAGAAAAGCTGTCCTTTGACTTGTCATCACTTTCTTTGCTGACACTACACCTACTTTCCCAATTCAACACCTTCCTCTTTCCTGCCACTTGCAAGGTTCAGAAACCCCCTTCTCCTATAGATTACAACTCTGTTTTAACTTGATTCCAACTGCTCACCCCTAAATTCTTGACGCCATCCCCCCCAAGTTGTAATCCTTGTTTTACAACAACTGCTCCCATTTCAGTCTGCAGTTTGTGTGCTTTTCAGGGCTCTGTTCAAACAGTCCTGTTTCTTTAGCTGCAGCTAAGTCTGCATTTTTTCTGCAGCACTGCCTCTGCCTGCAGTCTGTGCTCTGTAAAGAGCAGATATACAAAGCATATTAAGCATCTACAAAGCATTTACTCTGAGTAATAGAGAGGTGGGAAGGACAGAAGTGCTGATGTGACACAAGGAGTGTTGTGTGGGAGTGGAGGCTGGCCACGTGTGCATTGATATGAACGCAAGCGTATAAATGCATAAAAGAAAAATGAGGAGACAAGCAAAATCTGATCAGAGGGTTAATCATTACCTCCCTTGTAAGATTTAGCAAATCAAATGGAGCACCCAAATTTCCCAAGAATTCTCTCCATTTTGCTCGGTCCCATGCTCCTCTGGCTGTGAGTATGGGCTGTTGGCAAAAGACCCCTGGTTGAGCAGCCAGGGCGGTGGTACCCAGACACAGCCTCACCCCACTGTGCACCTGCAGATTAACTATGTGTGTGGAGCAAGCCAGGTGCACAACACTTTGGATATGCTGCTCAACAGCTTGCAGGTGCTCTGTACATTTCCTACAATTCTTGTCCTGTCCAAATATGCTGAACTAACTGCACACTTGCAGTTCAATTCGCATGGGCCAGTCTTGCCAGAGCTGTTGGGTAATACAGTTTAACTGCATGTGCTCAGCAAGCATGTCCAAAAAGTGGCTGGATTTTCTTCTCTAGGCAGGTAGCAAACATACGTGACAGTCCTTGTAGCTGATGGTGTTAGACCTAAACCCTTAACTCATTTCCCGGCAGGTGTAGGGAGCACCAGTACCTTACAAGGGATCAGGCTGTGGTCAGACTACTCAGGAGAGCGAACAAGAGAGCTGTTAGCACAGTCCATTGAGCAGTTTGCACAAGATATGTATTTCCATGCACCCTCAAATCTGACCTAACTTCTTGTTCCACCAAGTTCCTAAGAAAGTGACTGTGAATCATCCAGTTAGATGAAGTCATTAGTGAGCATCCAAAAAGGAAGAGAGATGGAGTTCTTTGTGCATTACCTCAGCTATGGCTCCCAGCCCCGGGCAGGGGAAACCACTTCTGCAAGGGAGCTGGGACTCATGTAAGGGACTACTGGAGGGTCCTCACCACACCTGTTCATAGCTCAGTCCCCTCCCAGTAGCCTCTGGGATCCCCACCGTATGATGCAAACATGTTCCCAATATCCCCTGTCCCTTTGAGGCAGGTCAAACATCGTATGCTTCATTTTGGCACTTCCCAGTGGATTTCACAGCCTGGATCCCTCGCTGAGCCAGCTAAGGCTCAGAGTTTCTGGATGCCTCAAACTGAAAAGCTCTCAGACTCTACAATGTGCTATACGTGCTGTTGACCGATTTAGAAACAGGAACATACACACAGGTGGTGCAACAGCTTGTGTTATAAAAAGAGCTCATTATGTGAAAAATATTTGATTTATGCAATTCACTAAAACACACTACTGTTTTGAGTTCACTCATCATTGGTGTATAAGTGCAGCAGACTGGAGTCACAGGAGGAAATGATAATAAACACCTACAAATCTGTAAAACAAAGCAAAACAAACAAACAAGGCAAAACATATCATATACAAAGATTTCTGGCAGCTGTTGAGAACTGAGTGAAATAGCCTGATCCAATGAAAGACTCAAATATTGGATGCTGGCCTTATACAAATTTCAGACACATAAGCCCAAGATTATACTTCTAAAAAATCACACTCAATTGCTCATCCAGGCTAGAGATACCCCCAAAACATTTTTTTTTTTCCATTTTGCTTTTAACTTTGGGGAATTATTCAGCATCATGCCTTTTTGTGTTCCCAGAATTTCCTTGCTCTTACAACTTGTGGAGATTTTCCTCTGTGTGCCATTGTGCCTATATGATATATCTTCAGATATATATTCTTTATAAATGCATGCTGCTAATGGATATTTATTTATTTAATAGTTAGATTGACAGGACAGTAACATCTAGACTGAATATTTTCCTCTGCAAATTTTCACATTTTCTATGTAGTTTGTTACATATCCCTTTTTACTGGTTATTTCAATAGCTCATATTTTTTCCTATTTATTAAAATGAGTAATGTATAGTACAAGTAGATAATTGTTTGTTTGGTCTGCAGATTTCAGTAGCCATTACATTGTACTCTTTGCACACAGGTTGTTGTTGGCTTCTTTTAGTTCATCTTCTCTAGCCCTCACAGCTGCGATATTTTTTGTATTATGGCTGTTCAACCCTCTGATGAGCATTAAATTTATAGAGGTATTTCCTGCTCTCATTTTCCTCCTGTGAATTTCAATTGCTTCTTTTGGCTTGCTGCATGTCTGTTCACTTTTCCATCTCCATAATCATGCTTTATTTTTTTTTTCCCAAACACAACAATTTCTCTGTAAAAGCAGTGCAAATTTTAGCCTATTATTTTTATATTATTTAAATCAAAACAATAGAAATAAAAATAAAAATGTGTCAGGAGAGGACTGGAGAATTTAAGGGTTTGTATTATTTCAACATCACTATGGATATATTTAAAGACAGGGATTTTGAACTGGGCCTATATTTTCATTAGATAGGATTCACACTTTCAGTTGTGGTCCTTCTCTGTTCAGGTGTTGATGTTACATTAACATCAAATTATTTTATGGAATCTTGCACATCGTTTCTCTTTTGCCACTTATGTCCTTTTTTCAAAGAATATTTCATAAGACTGGGAACCAAGTTAGGAAAACAGTAAATTTCCTGACTTTTAAGTTAGATCTACACAGCAGTTTTTGCTTTTCAGATAATGGTTTTGTTGCAAAATATCATTGCTTCCACATCAGGATGTCATGTAGAAGCCCATTGCTGTAGAGGAAATTGTTACCATGCCATTGGCGTGCTATGATTTTCCATCACTCGCTACATTGCAGAGAGCCAGACAAAAAATTAGTTAAAGCCACAGCAGAATTCTAATGTTTCTATTCCCTTTAACAAATACTAATGTTTATTATTAACTTGAATAGCATATATTCTGATCTTGCTAAAAATAGCAGTACATACATTAGAAGGGCAGCATACTGCAGGCCTAATCTCAGTTTAAACACTGAAGACATTCAGTTTTGCACATGCACTGAAAAATCGTGGACACATTAAGCTGCTTAAATGCTAATCCGTGACACAAATATTTTGGGGATTGTGCCAAATATACAGGGACACAGCCCTCGAGCACATGGGCTGCCGTGGCTACAGTGGGTTTTGGCCACAGATGGGAGGGTCATGAGGAAGAGGAGAGAGGTAGAGGCACCACATCACAAATGGGGAGATGCAGGCACCAGGGCAAGGATTTGGTGTGGGAGGCCATGGACCGATTCTCACGTTCAGTGTGTGGGACTTGGTGGTCTCAAATGACAAAAAATGTGTGTTTATCCAGGCATGCTCCCAATACAATGACTTTTGATGGACGTGACTTGGAATGAGAGTTCAGCTCTGCTAAAATGCATAACCAGCACTGTGCAGTGCTGTGTGGACCTGGATTTCGTATTTCACTGGATCCATTACCTCTAAAGTCAGAGCTTTGCTGAATGCACAGTATTTTCTTGACAGCTGCGGAATTCGGTTTTGTAAGACAAAAATAACAGTGAATGTTAAAGCTGGACAAAATCTTTGCTATAATCCAATCTGCTGCATAAAAGAAGATGTAGGCCATAAAAAAGAACTTTACTACATTACCCATGAACTCTGCATGAAACCTATGGTTCAGTTTTGAAATAGGGTTTTCTTTTCATACAGCTAACTAACCTTAGTTAAAAATTTTGGACAGCAATAAGTTCACTGTATTCTTTACTCTGTCTCAGCATGAGGACTTTCGAGATAAAGTGTAACTCCATTTCACTTTTGCTCAGAGAAGCACAAAATTTGACACATTTAGATATTTCTTAGAAAATAAACAGCAGACATTATATCAACTCTGTGATGATGGGAACCATGACTAGGTCAGAAAAGTCAGATAGAAAGTTACAGTTATTACATATTTGGTTTCTGAAAGGCAGGATTTTCTTCAAAAGAAAGATTATGATCCAAGCTATGACCCTTCTACTATAAAGCCAAACACATTAATTTATGCTATATTAATCTCTACTATTGAGATTGCAAAAATTTTGATTGTAAAGGCAGGACTGCTAAAATAATCCCCATTTCTGTTATTTTAATTTTGCTCTGGCAGCATTTGTCAGAAAGCAATGCAATTTGTGGTGAAATCAAATTGGCCAATGCATAACTGAATGCTTGTTTAAGATTTAGGTTAATGTGCAGTTTGACTACAGTCTCCAATGTGGCCATTTTCAGAGTTCAAGCATGGAAAAAGAAGTCAGCTTCTATTTTACAACAAAACAAGAAATATATCTACAAAAATAACTGTTCTTTCATGATTTCATGATAAAATTTCATTTCAACAAAGTAAAATATATGTTACAATTTAGGGATCAACAAAAGTTTGTTTTTCCATTCAGCTTTTAAATATAGATTATTCTAAAATAAAAGCCGATAAGACATCAAGACCAATTTTCCTCGGAATGTGAGTGAAGAAAATTAGGTCTCTGAATTAATGACTGAATGTTGGATGTAGTTCTAATACTTGTTGAATACTGTTCTCCAGATTTCAAGTATCAACAGTCAAGAATGATATCTCTAATGTCCCAAGGAACTCTACCTTAAATTTTGAATTCAAGGAAGATGTGTTTATTTTTTCTGGACACATACATACGTATGCTTAAAAACATATGTTCAAGAGTAATAAATAAAGTGAAATATATACATTCTTAATGGGTAGCTGGGAGCTATTATAAGTAATAAATATTTAATTGCATAGCTGTTAAACATCACAGTGTCAATTGTCCTCTTGAGAGACTGCTGTTTTCTTCTAAGCCTGGGTTAGGATTAGAAAAGGTTGCAGCTTGTCATACGATGGTATTGCTCAGTAACCATGGTTGATGCTGTTACACCCTAAGTTCTTAATGTTGTTTTGCCTTTCATCTTGGTAAATCTAAACAGGTGAACTTGCCTGAAACGACTTTTGATGTATAAATAATCCTCATTAAATAATTTTTCCATGGATTTGTTGACAGCGATGACATTGTTGCATTTATTAGGATACACATTATAGACTGTAAAACTGATTAATATTCATATTTGAACAAAAGGCAGCTATTTTCTTTGGAAATGGAGATACCTGGGTAGTTTCCATGCTGCACGGAGGAGAGCTGCTGGCAGGGGATGCCATGAGAGACATCTTCCACTCAGCTTACACTTTAGCTTCTCAGTGCAATTACTCAGAAAATTAAAGATTCCTACTCCACATGATTTATGCGTTGTTATGTCTGTCGCTCAGTTACTACAGGCAGGGAGAGGAAGCATTGTTCAAAACTAAAGAGTTAAAGTGGGAGGTAGGTTGCTGGTAAGAGCCCGCCATCCCTCTGTGAAAGTTAGCCTCAAGGAAAGGCAAGGCACAAGTAGCACAGGGAGGCTTTGACACTAATCTGACATTAGCTATGGTTTTCCTCTGGCAGAATTATTTTATTGAACTAGCAGATTTTTTTCCCCCTTTTTGTTTATCCTTTAAATCACATGCAGGAGTTACAGTCTTCATTTTGCCAAAGGGTATGTCTTCGGAAAAAATATAAAATTTAAAGAAATGTGATACAATTTAAACATTATTTTCCTGAGGAGAAAAGTGCTACACAGTAATTAGCAGCAGAGTGCCTTAAGAATCCTACAATTGATTTTACATTTTGTTTGTTTGCTTTTCAGAGCTGGCAAAGTTCATGGAATAATGAAGTGGTGACACACATCATTCAAAATCAATCAAAACTTGGGATGACTGAAAACCCTCTCAAAGTAGTGAGAAAGTTCAGGCTGGGAAATGAACTGACTCACAATAACATTCACCTAATGCCAGACAAAACTGGTAAGAAATAAAATGAGTTTGTGAAAGGGAAGAGATTACAGTGCCACCGGATAAATAAATAATATTTTCCAAGCTGGAATATTATTCTCAGTTCTAGTTATGACATTTTGTGTAATACAGAGATAAAATGATACAAAGGCATGTGACACTGCTGTAAAAGTCTAAAGTGGTTTCTTTAGTCTTTTTTAGGTGAAGGAAATATCAAAGAGATTGGACCTGTTTCCTCTTAACATAGATACATAAGGTGAGACTGAAGAAAAACATATGAAACCTTCTGGAAGAGGTAACTAAGGTATTTATTCCTTCTTGTATTACAGAAGTAAGGGATTTCCAATGAATCTGAGAACAAATGGATTAAAAATATTTTAAAAATCTATAATCAACCCACAGAACTGTGGGCCACAACATTAAGAGCATAAAACCCTCAAGCTTTAAAACATAAGTCAACTCCTTGGTGGCCGGAGCCAAGGGAAAGTTCTCAATGGGTTCATGTGTCTCCAATTGCCTGTTGTGTTTTTGTCAGATGCACCCATAGCTGGCTGCTGTTTGAGACAAGATGTGGTATCACTGGTCTGATATGGGATGAGAAAATCTATGCTCCACTGTTTTCTTAGCGGGAAGAAAGAGTCCATTAACACAGAAGAATCTGCTTTTGAATCACCCTTTGCCAGAATGAACTTTTAAGCCCTCCAGTAGCTGTTCCAAAGGCAGAAGTTCTCCACTTAATATAAAACAGGTCTTGGAAAATACAGCCAGATAAAGCAAAGGAAGGGCAGAATCACTGAGATGAGCTGAACAGATAGTGGGATCCAGTTATCTTGTTGCTTTCAATAAGGAATGTTGGGATAAATTAAGTACACAATGGAAATTTGGATCTCAAAATACATGTGAGATCTAAAGTGCTTTCGGGTGTCCAAAATTGCTAATTTCATGGGAATTACCAGAAAGGGAGAAATTCTAAATTCTAAAACCACAATATCATGTGTTTAAGACTTCACAGTGTCTATTGCCTCAGCAGGTATGAGATTTCTTGATGTTTTTAGTATTGCTTCTTGTGAATGTTGTTTTTTTTTTTTTAGAATTTTCAGATTGGCAATGAAGTTATTTATAAATCAGCACCATGAACAGAACTGTTCCTCCACAGTCTGCAGCATGGAGACAAGAATAATCTTTGCCTTGTTCTTCTCTCTCTCTCTTTTGAATAAATTATTTGGCTTGCAGTGCATCCTTTCTTATTTAAAATAAACTTTTAAGATTTTTCAAGCACTGCAGTAGTGCAGAACACTGCTTCTGCACAACAGAAGCCAAAGCAAAGAATTGTATCGACTTCAGTAAGCTTTGGGTTAACCATACAATACACTATCAATCACTTTTTTTCTTTTGCACAGGCCTGCAACCACTTTGCTACCATGTGGAGGATATCGATGTGGAAATACTTTGCAAGGAAAATTAGCAGAGAATGTGGAAGGTCTTGCAGTAGTACCCAATTAAAGAAAAAAAAGAAAGAAAAAAATACTGGACGGGTTATTACAGCGGCTGCTTTCTGTATTGTTACATTTAGTGACTGGACGTCTAATAGCTTAACATAAAGGAGAACAACTGTGCTTCCAAATTTTTTCTCCTACATAATTACATTTAGAGCATGGGAAATTTTGAACTTGTGAGAAGATATATTTATTATCTAAATATGTCACATGAACATAGTGCATTATAATTGTTTAACTTCATTGTCATTTCCTTGACCTTTTTCAGGAGAGAAGATCAAGCTAAAAATGAAAAGTGAGGAAAAGACAGAAAGTTCCAAGTGTAGTACAAGCCCCCCTGTTTTTGGCAAGTTTTGCAGCACAGCACCCAAGGGGTTGATCTCAGCCAGAAGAACACTTTGGCAAACAGAAGTCTTAAATAGCAGACACATCTGCTGTGAAATTTTGGCTGTTGATAAGCCAGAGAGACCTGGTCAAGGACCAAGTAATTTTAACGTCTGCTGAAATACATATATTTCTGAGCTGGTTTGGGATTTGGGGTATTTCACTGTCAAATTGATGATCTAACAGTGAGGGTGTACAAGAGACAGAGATTTCCAGCATTACTGTAACTTACCGAACATTGTAGTATAATTATTAATAAAACAAAGCACCGTGATGACTTGTGAAGGAATGTGGTCTCGGTTACCATAACACCCTGGAGTCATTTAAAGTACACAGTATTATTCAATATTCGTCTGGAAAAAATTCTGAAATATTACAATTGCTTATTTTGCAACAGCTACATGTGCTACATAATTTCTTTGCAATGCTTATTTTGCTCTGGAGGGAAAGTCTATGTATTACTTTATAGTCCTCTAGTACCCTGCACCTTAAAAATCAAGCACTTGCCAAACATTTATGAACTATGCTTCCTAGCCTCAAAATACATACTAGGAGGCAGTGTTATTGTCTCTATTTTTCATGGAAGATAAAGTGAAATATTCACGATTAACCACAAGAACATTGTTGTCATGATGAACTTAGCCTCTTTGGTGCATGAGTCATCTTTTTGTTGAATATGCTGTACCTAAAATAATGGAGCTTTAACTCCTGCCTGGAGATGTTACTGGGGTATAAATAACAATAGTTGGGGAAGAAACCTGTAGCAGAAACATAAATCTAGGCCTCGGGATTTTCAGCATCCAGCGTTTCCTTGAAAAAGATGACCCATCTTCACTTTACTGGATAGTTAGTCAGGACTGTTTAATTTTTAAATATAAAAGTATAGTTCTTTCTTGGAAGGTATCTTGAGGTTAGATGGTAGCAGTTGTTGCAGGAGATGCAGACACCCCCTTTTAAAACTACTGTTCCTGACTTTGCTGGAAATAGCTTATTATGGTGTAGAGCTGCGAGTCAAAGGATGCTCCGTTCTGGCCACACTTCTGCCGTTCTCTTTAGTGAATGCGAAAAAAGCTGGAATGCTTGGGGCCTTTTGCTTAGGTGACCGGTGTCAGATAGACTTGTAAAAAGATACACTTCACCTGGGTTTCATTAGCAGAATGAAAAGGGAGCTTATCCAGCTCACCTGCTGGGAAGGGCAGAGCTAGTGTAGAAGGCCACCCTGCAATTGCTGCCCATGATTTCTTGGCCAGTTTTTTCAGTAAACACTCATTTTTGGAGTGGTTTCATTGCTCAGTAGGTTTCTCTCACTAATGAGGGAGTCTTAATAGGCAGGAAATCTAGAAAAAGAAATAAACTATGTCCTCCAGCATTCAGTCAAGGTGAAGGGACCTCTAGCCATGAGAAAGAAGGACCTGCTTTTGCCTGGCTTTTTTTGCTGTATCCTGGACCTTAGTTATTTTTAGGGGGGTTTATTCCACGGGTGTTTGAAAGGAAATTATTTTTTACATGCTTACAAAAGTCTTGCTCTTGACCAAGTATAGCTATGTCATGGTGTATTAAGAAGTAAATAACATAACAGGGTGTAATTATGGGCTTTTGAAAACTAAGGCAGAGTTCAAGTAGTGTTATCCTGTTGGTGGGGGATGGCAGGGCTGAAGAGAGGTGATCAAAGAGTTCAACTGCTTTGGGCAAATCCAGTTTATTCCTGTAGGATTACCCACTTAAGTATGTTGGAGAAAACTTTGTTTCCTGAAGAAATAGGTAAGTTACAAGTACTTAACCAGCCTCATATCAATGACATCTTTTTGACTCTTGCAACATCTATGACCACTATTAGATGTTTTTCTGCATTCCCAGGTGTTTTCTCTTTGTAGTTTAGTCTCAGTTAGATACACTGTAGCCTACCCACAATAAATTTGCAGAAAATGCTGGGAGATCAGAAAACTGAATTTCTATCACCTCCACAACTAAAACAACTGTAATAGTCCCTTTGAGATTCTGTACCTGCTGTATACCTCTGAGTTTCAGTTTACAGTGTTTAAAAAAGAGGCTTTGAAACATGATCCTTGCTTTGCAGAAAGAACTATAACCGTGCTCTGGAAAAATAAAAACCTGCACCTGGCCATTACCTTTGACCATCCCCCAAAGGGGTGCAAAAGATAAAACTACAAGACTTCCCTCTCTCACAGTCACATGAGCAACTAGCTGAAGAAAAAAGATGCGTGACCACTCCTCTCCTTGTTATTGTAGAAGCTGTCCTAGTACACCACGTAGCTTTCTGCCAAGTCAGAGAGGACACTTCTGATGCAGTATTTCTGCAGCCCACAAGGATTGCACAGACAGCGCTACATGCCATGCATTGGCTGCCCAGATCTTCTGAAACATTTTCAGGGTCAAGGGCTCCTCTCTAAAAGAACAGTCCCAAACATCTGTTATAAAAGTTTGTTCATGCATTTGGTAGTCAGTTTTTCTACAATGTCTTGCAGGCTATTCATTAAAACACAAGTATCTTTTATAGAGACAGCATTAATGGAGCAATAAAAGTAGAGTATGTGCTCAAATGCCTCATAGCTGTTGATTGACCCAGTTGTCAGTGCTGTTTTCCAAAAGAAGATGGTTGAAATGCTGCTGGAGCTGCTGCTGTTTCAGAGAAACACCGACCTTCACTGCCAAGACTCGTAGATGCAGTATTTCAATGTAAGTAATAAAGTTGTGCCTAGGCAGTTCCTCTGGGCTATTTCATCAACATGATGATGTTCACCTGACTGAAACAGGGCAGACATACTTAATGAGGATCTCCATGAGGCACTGGACCTGTGCCTGCCAGGAGGATTAAGTCAAAGAAAAAAACTTGGGCAAACTGCTGACCTGTGCTTTGGCAGAGGCTCAATACAAATTTGAAGCAGGAGAGAAAGGGCCCAGCAGTCCTTTCAAGCTCTGGGAAAAAGAACCACAAGCAGAAGACGCTTGCATTTTATTTGGACCTCCGCTGCTTGGAGGGGGCCACATGATGGAATGAGCAGGAGGAGAATGAGTTCATTCCCTCTGAAGGGACTGAAATCGCAGCTCTTCATACAGGGAAAGGAGGAGTTTTATTTTAACTTGCTGAGAATAGCCAAGGAATCTAGTAATTATTCTGGCCAGGTTTATGCTAGAAGGACATTGTCAAGTACTTTATAAAATAGATTATAAAACTCTTCAGCACTTCAGCACTTTCTCTTAAATGCATGAAAATAATTCTTCCATTACCACTTGCAGCCTTCGCCATTTGGCAGCAATCTGTTCCTCCTCCCCACTTTAATTTATATTTTAAAAATGCCATTACACATACATTACACATTGAATCTGTTCTTCAGTGGCTTGTAAGTTCACCTCTGCCTATCTGCTCCACAGAGAACCAAGTTTCAGCATGAAGTTATTACATCTAGATGAAGGGAGGAAAAAAGTGGTAAAGGGAAAGGAAATTAAAATGTTGGTAACAGAATTGCATGTCTGAATACTCCTTTGGCCATGATCATCATTACAAAAGCTGACATGACGCAGAAAAGATTATTGCTTAAATTACATGCTTTACCCCTCTGAAGGACAGGTTGCCAGAATCACATTTAGCAAACAATAACCTCAGCCACAGGAGCTAATGGGAGGGAGAAGGTTGATGACAGGGCCACAGGATGATTAGGAAGCAACTGTAAATGGGGGACAGTTTGTCTTCCATGATGAGGAGTGTGTCCTATACCAACCTCCATGTGTCTGCATGTGTGTGTGTACATGTAAGGGGGGTTGAAAAGGAGTGATGCAGCTCCTTTAGCCTCTCCTACTAAATCTGTCACCACTAAGTGAATTGAAAATGAACTTCTGGTGAAAGGGCAGCTCTGGAGAAGGGAGAGTTACCTCTCTGTTCCCAAAACCCCTCACTCCCTTTTTATCCCAACATGCTACTTTATTATATAAAGTTTCCCAATATAGGGATCAATTCTACGTTCCTTTTCACTGTTGTGAATTCAGTTGTTGTGTTCTTTTCGACACTGCCATGGCTCCAAGGAGCCTGCACTGGGTCCCCTCTCTGGTCTGCAAGAATGGCATCCTTTGAGACACTGGATCTCAAGCCTTTACATCTCCCAGTGTAGAAAAGCCTCATTCTCTGAATATTTGAGTCAGTCTTGGTTTTCTGGGTCTGCACATCAGCTCCTGGGTTTCTCTTGGGAGATGGTGTCAGCTTTCTTCAGGCAGGGTATTTATTAGGAACTGCCATTTGCACAAACCCAGGGTGTGGAAGGGTTGGCTAAGAAGTAGCTTTCTAATAACAAAAAAAAAGTGTCTGTGCTTATTGTGGAGCACAAACTGAATGTAAGCCAATAGTGTTGCGAAAAAGGCGCTCTAGGAGGCATATTGTCTGTACAACACATTAAGTGGTCCTTCAAGTCTTCTTGAAGCTCTTGAAGCCTCAGCTGGAGCACTGTTATTTGGGGTACTGTAATTAAGAAAGGATGTGAACCAGTTGGACAGAGACCAGAGAAGAACACTGAGAATGATCAGATCTTGGAAAAAAAAGAGCTTCAGGAGGGTGACTGAACAGGGGTGGCTTAGCCTAGAAAGCAAGAACACTAAGGGGAACATGATAACTGTCGTCAATAAATCAATCAAATACAGAAGGAAATAAAAAAAAAAACAAAACCTTTTTATGTGCTACCTATAAGAAGTAACAGGTCTGTATTGCAGAAAGTGAGATTAATTGAGACAAGAGCAAACACGTTCTCTTTGCCAACAGTCATAAGTCTGTGGAATAATTTATCCAGTAAGTGTGTAAAGTCTTCCCCAATAAAAATATGTATAAACAAACATGCTAAACAGATGCTGATGAGAATGACATTATCTACAGATGATGGAATAAATGACATCTTGAATTTCCTTCTATTCCTATTTCCTATGTGTCTTTGGTTTTTTTATCTTAGTTATAAGAACAAAGTACAGTAAAATGCAGGGCTTTTCAAAAAGTCCATATATATGCATTTCACGTTACTGTCTGCCCACACTGTGTTGGAAAGGAAGGTACGCCCAAATTCTTCAGACTGCTCCAGCATGGATCATTGTATACCACTCTGAAAGCCTTCCTCTTGGAAAGCGAGAGAGACTTTTTATCTGACCTAGGTCATTAGTTCTGAGTCCTTACGTTTTTAAATTAGTTTGGTAGGCTGAGTGAAAAGTCAACTTAAGCTATGGCTCTCCCAGGATTTTCTTGTAACCTGCAAGTTTTCCCTGTTAGCTGTCTTTTCCTCATCTTGTGATGAATTATAAGGTCTGCTAGAAAACACATAGGAAAGGAAGACAATGACCCTTCTTTCCTGTATTTTTCCTTGATTATTTATATCTAAGCTGTACAGGAAATCTCCTACTCACCGAAACAACACGTTCTGCATATAAATTACAGAACATAGCCACATCTGTCTCTAAAGATTTTTGAAATGTAAAGATTTTTGAATGTTACTACACAATCCACATCATCTTATATCTGACAGAAACTGCAGACTAACCTGATAATTTCTGCCTTAATTCCTCTCTCTAAATGTGTCCAGTTTAACTGAATAAAGACTATCCTGAGAGAAAGCAAGCTATGAGGGCAATTTTTTTCCTCTCTCAAAATGATTTCTCAATATAGCCTTTAAAATGTAGCAATGTAAATGAATAAATATGACATTTCTTCAAATGGATTTAACCTATAGAAAAATAGGTCAAGTGGATTAGAGGGTACGTGTCAGGTCAGTTCAGGCTTACTGTTTAGCTTTTGTGGAAAAACTAAATGTGACAGGTGTAACCAACCTGTTGCAAGTTGAATCATTGTGATATCTTTATTTAGTTCTGACGGTAGCATGTCTCTAAGCCTTAAAAAGATATCATGCAATTGAATTACGTGGTGTGCAAATCACTTAACTTCATACCAATAGCACACGTAATTTACCTTCTTTTTTAACACATAATTTTTAGAGCAAAAGAGATCAAAGGAGTTACAGAAAATTGTATTTCAGAATATGTTGCTAGGTTCTACTTACCTATAAGACCAATACAGTTGTAAGTTTGTTTAAAATATGCCTTGATTTTTTAATCAATTTTCTGCAAATCAGTCGATCCAGAGGACAGATGTCAGCCAGGTCCCACACGGGAGCTCCCACGTAGTCAGTGGAAAGAACAGGGTACATCCAGGCTTGCCTGCCATGCTCTGGTGTGACAAATCTCCTTCCAAAGTTTCCCAATTTTCCTCCATTTTCTACAGAAAGTAACCTTCCTAGTCAGAGTTAGTTATCTCTCAGGTGTCCTAAATCAGGTGAGAATAAATATTTTGAATTGGTACCAAGCAGTCTGATTCTCAGGAGCTAACTATGAAGCAAAAAAATATTCAGTATCAGAAATACTTTTTTTTGCCAGGAAAAGCAGAGTAGTCAGAGCTAGGCTTTTCTCAGTGGTGCCCAGTGACAGGACAAGAGGCAATGGGCACAAAATGAAACACACCATATTCCAGCTGAACACAAGAAAAAATATTTTACTGTGGGTCACATTTACTCAATCAAGGAACGTGGTTTTTTTTTTGGTTTTTTTTTTTTTTTTTTTTTTTTTTTACTAGAGTGTGTGATGTATTTTAAAATCTCTAAAGACTCCAGACTATTAGGAATGAAGCTATCATATTTATCTACTCTGTAAAAAAGCTGAACAGTCCAAAGAGGTAAATTTAACTTTTGTTTTTAAAGTAAACAACTAAAGCACCCACCAGGACTAAATCATACTGGAAATGTAGTAAATGTGTTTCTAGCAATTTCTTATCTAGAAAGGATTATTGCTACTTCCCAGTCTATAGGTACCGTTGCTTAATATTATGTATGTACATTTAGATAGACAGGGGAAATCTAAATGAGAAACCAAGTATTTCTTTCCTAGGTTTTGCTTCCCACTATCTATTTTGAAAAAAACAAAACAAAACCAAACAAACCTCGATGTTTTTTTAAGACTTGGAAAACTGTTTTCCATGGAAGATAAATACATTTAACGCAGTCCCTTAAAATTATACTTGTTTAAAGCAAATTAAATATGGTCAAAATTTTAGACTGAAGTTTCCATTTGATATACGTACAGGCCAGAAACATTCTGCAACATTTATTTCTATTCTGTCCAGTACAGTGCATGCGCTTTCTCTATTTTGGGAACTCTAAAATAAATGTTTGTATTAAAACCCAACCTATTAACCTCCAGCCACTTTAATTCAAAAGAAGCAACCAACACTGTATCAAAATCAGGTATTAAAAGGCTACTGGAAGTTCGTGTTGATGCATTTGTCTGTAAAAGAAGACAATTACTAAACTTGTTACATACCACAGAGAAGTGAAATGACATGGAAGACCTCCAAAGTTCGAATTAAATTTTAGACATATTCTGTCACCTTTTCAGATTTCCCAGTTACAGTATTTCAAGGAGTATTTATAGAGGGAGACAGGACAATTGTTCTTATAGGAGAGACTCAAGAGAGAAAATATGGCCTCTTGGGAAACTACTAATTCACACTCTGCAAACACAGATGAAAACCATGCAGGGATTCTGATATAAAATCTCTGTACACAGCATCAAGGGTTGGCTCAAGATGATGCAAACCAGCTATCTTGAAGGAATAGTTACTATGAGGATGTAAAATCTATGTCTGTTTTGTCAAAAGTTCATATATTTGACAATCTGACAAGATGAGCCTTACACATACAAATTCTGATCCTGCAATGTTTATTTATAACATTTATTGCAACCTTATTTAGTAGGACAACTCACATCATATGGATGATATATATATATATATATGATATATACAACTCACATAAATGGATGATAACTGCAAGATGCATTTCTTAAGACAGCCTGACAAGACACTAGTTTCACCCTTGATTTCCTGACCTCTTCCCTAAGCTTGAAGAGTTCTTGCTGCTTTTGATTTATCACCTGCCAAATCTGAAACACGTTTCAGTCACAAAAATAATTTTGGAATGCAGACATTTATTTAAAAAGGCAGTATAAAGGAAACAGATATAAAATCTTATTAACGGTACTTGTCTGTAACATTTTGCCATGAAGGACCAACCTGTTTGTTTAAAGTGCCCTGTCTTGGAGTAGTAAGTTCCAAAAAATCATGCAATATTCCTACATGGTTCGTTCTATGATCATGTCTGACAAGTAATAATTGTATGGCTTTTAATTCCCTAAATTGTTAAAAGATTTACATGAGTTCTTTAAATAAATATAAAATTAAAAATGGCAAGAGAGGTTTCTTCTAGTCATTCTTAGTACATAGCTGCATCAGTAATGTTTATTTTCTTCTTCTTATAAGAGTATTCACTAGTACTGTCAATAAGCACTAGAAGTACATGGCTTCACAAAGGGCAAATTGTGCCTGACTAATCTAGTGGCCTTCTATGATGGAGTGACAGCATCAATGGGCAAGGGAAGAGCAACAGAAGTCATCTACCCAAGGGAACCACAGGAGGATATGCCAGGGGAGGTTTAGGTTGGACGTTAGGAAAAAGTTCTTCACCCAGAGGGTAGTGGAGCACTGGAACAAGCTCCCCTGGGAGGCAGTCACGGTGCCAAGCCTGACAACATTCAAGAAGCAATTGGACAACGCCCTCAGACATATGGTGTGATATTTCAGATTGTCCTATGCAGGGACAGGAGTTGGACTCGATGATCCTTGTGGGTCCCTTCCAATTCAGGACATTCTATGATTCTATGATTCTACCTAGACTTCTGTAAGACCTTTTATAAGGCCCCCCACAACATTCTGGCCACTAAATTGGAGAGATTTGGGTCTGATGGATTGACTGTTAGATGGATAAGGAACTGGCTGGATGGCTGTGTCCAAAGAGTTATAGGCAATGACTCAATGTCCAAGTGGAAACTGGTAATGAGCGCTGTCCTTCACGGGTCTGTACTGGGACCAATATTATTTAATTTCTTCATCAGTGACATAGACAGTGGGATTGAGTTGCACCCTCAGCAAGTCTACAGATGACACTAAGCTGCATGGTGCAGCTGATTCGCTAGAGGGAAGGGATGCCATCCAGAGAGACCTTGACAGGCTTGAGGAATGGGCCTGCGTGAACCTCATAAAGTTCAACAAGGACAAATGCAAGGTCCTGCACCTGGGTTGGGGCAATCACCAGTATCAATACAGGCTGGGGGATGAATGGATTGAGAGCAGCCCTGTGGAGAAGGACTTGGGGATACTGGTGGACAAAAAATTGGACATGAGCTGGCAATGTGCACTCGCAGCCCAGAAAGCCAACCGTATCCTGGGCTGCATCAAAAGAAGTGTGGCCAGCAGGTCGAGGGAGGTGGTTCTACCCCTTTACTCTGCTCTCATGAGACCCCCACCTGGAGTGCTGCGTCCAGCTCTGGGGTTCCCAGGACAAGAAAGACACGGACGTGTTAGAGCAGGTCCAGAGGAGGGCCACAAAAATGGTCGGAGGGATGGAACACCTCTCCTCTGAATAAAGGCTGAGAGAGCTGGGGTTGTTCAGCCTGGAGAAGAGAAGGCTGCGGGGAGACCTTATTGAGGCCTTTCAGTACTTAAAGGGGGCTTATAAGAAAGATGGGGAAAAACTTTTTAGCAGGGCTTGTTGCGATAGGACAAGGCGTTATGGTTTTAAACTAAAAGAGGGTAGATTCAGGCTAGATATAAGGAAGAAATTTTTCACAATGAGGGTAGTGAAACACTGGAACAGGTTGCCCAGAGAAGGTAGGGATGCCCCATCCCTGGAATTGTTCAAGGTCAGGTTGGACAGGGCTTTGAGCAACCTGATCTAGTGAAAGATGTCCCTGCCCATGGCAGGGATGTTGGAATAGATGATCTTTAAAAATCTTCTTTAAAGAATCTTCCAATCCAAACCATTCTGTTTTTCTATAGTTCTGATTCTATGATTCTCAGTAGCTATAGCCTTAATTTTCAAACATGCTTGTTAGCTTAAGCTCTCCATTTGATATTTGCGTCAACTTAAAAAACACTTCTCAGAGACTGGGGAAGAACCTCAGATGTCCCTCTTGTTTATATGCAGATGGCTTGTGCCCTAAATCATACTTAGGAAGATTGGGACAAATTTCAGAAAAGTAAAAAATGTTCAAATGGAGCAAAAAGGTCTGGGTAGAAGACAGGGAAGGGGACAGAAATAAAATATGTTCATTCTTGGTATACTAAGAGTTAAATACCTTGCATCAGTTATGCCTTTTTGCATTATCTGAGTAAGTTTTTAATGATTGATAGGACTTTATGCATATAGATTTGCTGCTTTGGGTCATATCAGAGATTGTTAATGGGAAAAAAAGAAGAAATTATTGTTGTATACTTTTCATATTCAGGGGAATGCTGTGATGGTTTTATTGGACATAAATCAATTAATATTATCAGTTCAAGTAGTACGTTAAACAAGCAACACAATTCAGTCAGCACATTTCGTACTGAAAAGTATGAAATGATCTCCCAGTTACCTACTCTTACTTTTGCAACATGTGTTTTAAATTTATACACGTAACTGAAAGGAAATGAACATGTACTCCAGAGCACAAAGTAAAATATTTCTCCAGCTATAGTGATGTTCTTTATATTTTATTCACAGGTAAAATGGAATTGAGTCATCTAAGAAAAAAAAACAAACATATGGTCTCTGCTCCGATGTTTGCATAGCAAGAGTAGAGGAGGAAGCAACTCCTGAAATTCATTTTTAGAAGTGCGATTGTTAGCAGAGCAGTGTTGGCAGGTTCGGTCTCATTAGCCAGATGCTATCACACTATTTGCTTGCTTGATCACTTTTGAAGCACATACAGAAAGTGAGCTCTCATGTACAGGGAAGGTCCTTCTCAAGAAAAAGGTTTCCCCCAGTGCTGCTTCTCCTTTTGTAAATTATAGTGGCTTTGTTCTGACTGAATTCAGTGGCAGAGACCATCTGAAAAGAAAAAAAAACAAAACTGTTTTATGCCCTTTCCAAAGTAGGCTCTGGTAAAACTGACAGGAAAGGGAATGAGCGTGGAAGTAGTAAGAGGAGCTTGACTGCTCACTCTGATCGTGGCATATATCCAGTTCACTCTTCACCAGGTTAAAATCCAGGACCTTTACTGGAAATGTTCTTGCTACTCAGTTCTTGCATGACACAGAGGCCTGAGATATCTTTTATTCTATGGGAGACAGCATTTTTATTGCAGGTTTGGGGTTATAATCTAATCTGTGAAGTGTTTGTATAAAAATGAACATCATGGCTTCTTTTGCTACTGAAAATAGGACAAATCCTGAACAAACCCCTGGTATTCAATTGTAAGCAGAACTGATTTTCTTAATCCCTTGGCTTCATCACTGCATCTTATCCTGTTATTGGTAACAGGAGCTGTGCCAAAAATAATATCCCCTTCATTGTGCCAAACTGATACTGTCCAATGCTTTCAAATAGCAAGAATATCGCCAAATAAAATAGATTTCTGAGAATGAGCTGGTGTGAAGTCATGAACCACTTTTAATCTCATTTTGCACATTGAACTTATTTAACTACTGAAAGCTGGTTGAAATATTGCACTTAGAGATAACAGAAGTAGCTCCTCCCAATAAACTAGTGCAGTCAGACTGCAGTCTCTGGCTGATGTGTAAATATTCAGCATTTTGGTAGGTGGTCTGTTTCTAATGCTCATGGCATTTTATTTCATAACATGGAAACAGTAAAGTTGTTAACTGATTCTTTCTTTCACCTCTTTCTGTGGGTCGGGTTATACTACCTTTTCTATGTGTCAACGTTTCTTCTTTTCTCTTTCACTGAAAACAAAATTCATAGGGCTCTAGGATCATGACTCTCTTCCATACTGGAAAACATTGTAAGAGATGCCTAAGCTATTTCAGGTACTCAAAACGCCTTTGTGTTAATGTGGTGCTGTGTCCCAGCACATTACTTTGAGTACATGCCATCTGGCGTAGCTCTGCTCTGTCTGAACCTGCAGCAGCATCTCTCCTTTGCTGGCCAGCTCAACAGATATGGTTTGGTACTGTCTCAACCATTAGTGAGGCACAGTGTAGAAGACCTTGAATTTGATGATTTAGCAACCTTTCTGCCTTAAATCATTAAAACCCACTTAGGTCTCTATGGTGGAATTAACAAAAATTAAATTAAAGATGGGGTGAATATCAGGAGCTTTTCAGATCAGCGTCTTTTTTTCTTCAGATTTTCGTGTCAATTGCTTGGCAGGAAATTCTTCAGACTTTCAAAGATGATAAGCAGATCTCTTTACAGTTGGATTTTTTGCACAATAAAATGTTAAGAGAATTTGTCTTCTTTCTTCATTTGTATCATTAAAAAAAAGGCTTGAAATTAATGACAGAGAAAAAGAGGAAAGCTGGAGAAGAGAAAGAGGGGAGAAACCCATTTAACCTAAGAAATATCAAGTTGTTCTGTGGTCGTGAAATCAGGGTCTTGTAGCTCAGTTAAACTGAAGTTGCTGGCATAGACCAAGCAGAACGGGAAACTGAATGTCAGCTGCCCCCAGTGCAGATGGGGGATGTCACCGCTGGGCCACTTGCTGGTCCAGGAAATACATCTTCTCCTCTCTGCTGTTGAGCAGTCATTCCACTCTGGGTGAATTTGGCTCATACAACACTGCACAAATTGATTCTGACACATCTCTAGTTTTGAAGAAAATATTCTTTTATTTGTTTTTGTGGTCAACTGTACACACGTTTTTCTATCCAGCAACTCTTGTGAAAACTATTAATACTGCTACATCAGCCAGACAGAGTAAAACTGTCTGTCCGTGATGGAAGAAAGTTATTGAGATGTCAGCAGGGATTCAAAAAAATGGAGTAAATGATGGAATTGTGGCTGAAATCCAACCTATGGAAAACTAATTACATGTGAAACCATTAAATAAGGCATATGTCTCTGTTAATTTCCTTTGTGTACCAAATCATTTTGATTTGATTGCAATATTAAGGCAAGGCTTTTATCATTTACAGTACAGCTCACTGTAGGGTTAAGATTAGAGAGTGGTCTTATAACAGTTCAGTGAAAGTAATCTGTGTTATTGCTCACTGGAGAATGCTGTCATTTTAAGAAAAATGCAAAGTTCAGAGGTCATAGTTCCAGGAGGGTGGAAGAAAATCAGTCTTAGCCTGATCCCTATTGCCTTTAACTTAGGAAGATTTATGCAGAAGCCTGAAGTAGTCTACCTACCGAGAGCAGGACAAATACACATCTAAAATACTTGTAGACCACCCCACTTTTGCCTTTTGTACAAACATTCACATCTGTGCTCTCTGTTTGGGAGGAACAGATGTGCAGAATAATTAAGACAAGCCCAAAACAGTAGGAAACACCCCTTGATCTTGATTGGAAACACCAAGTGCAGCAGCACGAGAACAGGCAAAAGTGGTTTGTAGAGCAAAAAAAAAAAGAACCGCCCTTCAGCTGCCTTCTCTAGCAAATGTCTCCTGTCCCTGAATTTCTTTCAGGAAAGAACTTTTCTCTAGTAAAAGTCTCTTGACAAGATGTCTGATCTTGTAAGGCAGGAGAAAGAAAAAAAAAAACTGAGTTAAGAAAAATTAATTAATGGAATGAATATTAATTCTCATCAAGGCATTCCATCTATTACAAAAACACAATATAAACATGTAATTAAGCATGAATATTGTGACTATATGATGAAAAAGTAATGACATATCTATTAAGTTAGATAATTCTTTCCACAGATCACAGTCAGTTTCACCTCTAATTCATTTATTCCAAAAAGCCTAATATAAGCTTGATTTTATGCAGTCAAAATATCCAGAGGATCCACAAAGGGAGGAAAGGCATGTGAACCTATGTATACATATTGGTGTTTTTGTATCTGCTTACTTAATTGTTATATGAAAGTCAGGTGCACAGGCAGAGTACTTAAAAGCCTGAGCATACGGTAAATTCTTAGATTATTTATATAAAATGTGTTATTATATGCAGAAAGTTTTAAGTTTAACAGTTTGTATGGAGTATATTTGTAATACTTCATGATTTTTTAAAAGCAGTTTGCAGTCCTCTTTTGTATTCTTGATTAATTTGCTCATTTACAGATCTTTTTACTTTTGCAAGACCTCCTCACATTGCAGCTGCAACTTAACCTACAGAAGTACTTCCCCAAATCTTAAAGAAAAAAAAAAACAAACCACTCAGTCTGCCACTAATTAATTCACATATGGAATTCTGCAGATGCCAACACCATCTCTTTCATCCCAATAGCATCTGGGGTTAAATGCTTTTGGGCCAAAAAGAGACCTTACCTCAGTGTCTTTAAAGTGACTGCTTTTTAATTATAGGGGTGATAGACCAGTTCCCTAATTGAGCAAACTTACCAGCAGGTATGCACTCCGGGGATGGCTGCTATGTTTACCCCCCTCAAAATTTTTCTTTCAGTACTGTTCTTGTAAGCAGAGATCTTGATCAGGAACAACATTGGACATTAAATATCTCATTTGGTCACTCACTGACTGGCTAGTCCAGAGGGGCAGAAAGTGAATACCTTGGTCCCAGAGCAACACTGATTACCTGCTTTAGAGGCAATTGAAGGAGAGATTCAATACCCTTCTGAGACATGTGTGATGTTTTAGATGGTATGAGTGATGGAACAGTTTTCGTATGGCCTCTGCACCTCACTGAAGTAATGCAAAAACATGTCCTTTATGTGCAGTGAGGTATAAATTAGATTAAAACTTTTATGGCAATGTTTCTCTGGTAAAGCAATTTACTATTCTATGAAAATGCACAGAAGAGTGGCATCTGCTGCTAATGGTAAATTTACTAGAGTGCTACTTTTTTAATGCACTGATTATTCTAGTTAAGCTCAGCAATCATCAGCAAACAAAATATATATATCATATGAAGAATCTGGGACAAATATTTAAGAACAACCGCTGCTGGGTTTTTGTGTTTTTGGGTTTCTTTCCATCATTTATGCCATTCATGCCAGTTACACATTTGTTTTCTATCTCACTGATGCTTGAGTAATCTGTGTTTAACCAGGTTGTTTGGAATACTGTGCTCATTTGAACCAAATGGGGCAATTAAAGTTGGTCTGGTACATTGTTTCCAAACTGGAAATATTCCTGTTCATGTAACACAGTGCACTGTGGTTCTTAAAGTTTCCAAGTGATAAAGAGTAGACTGCAACAGGAATTTTCCCAGCAGATGCAGCTCTCCTAAACAGACAGAGACAGGCAAGGAACTAGTATGTACACTCTCAGTGCTATGACATAGAATTTATGAGTTATGTACAGTTGCATAAACATTAACATTTGAGCAACACATACATTCTTTTAAAATCAAATCTTATTATCTATAATTCAAGTGAACTTCAATGAAACACACTGTGAAATTAATTTACTAGCATTTACTATTTAATTCAATTTGGACTAAAAGTTTAGATAGAAATGCAAATAAAACAAATAATTGTTACAAAACATTCCATTCAGATGAGAAAAGATTACCCCACAATTTTAGCTGGAAATGAATAATTTGTTCCAACACTGAGGAGAGTCTAGTGTTTCATTAACTACTGATTTGTGGTGATCTAATTTGGGAATTTTATTTTCTAACCCAGATGTTTCCTTTATTACACATCTCTACTTTGTTACGGACAGGGAAGAGCAGATGGGAAGGTGTTGTCCTATCCAACACATGTTCAGAATTTAGTCTCTTTTTTTTGTCCATTGCTTACAATTTTAAAGTCTTCAAATCTATTGTATATTCTACTAGGTGTCCCCTCCTCCTCTTGTCTTCCTCATCCTCCCACCAAAAGCAAAACCAACCAACCAAACCCCGGCAAGACTATATACACACCGACATTACAAACCCATATACACAAATAATGAGTAAGAGTTTGTTCCACTGAAAAATTATTAAAACAAAAACAACAAAAAAAAAAAAGAGAAAAAAGGCTAAATTAGGACCTTAAAAAGCTGCTGATTAAAATGAGTTAGTACATAACTTAAAGTTAATTCTAAGTGTTTTGCTTTTAAGTATCTAATGACTACATACTTGTGCTAGAGTAGCGTGCCTCCAGCATATTACTTGCTGAAGTCTGGGTACTTAATTGAACCACAGATGTTAGGAACTGAATCACCCTTTGCTGTCTCCCTCCCAAGGATGAAATGAGTGAGGGAGATTTGGCCCAGCCAAGATCTAGTGGGACAAAACTCCTGTATGACGGAAAAGGAAGAATGCTGCTTTGGGGTCTAGCTGGTTGAAGTGAATCTGGTCAGACAACACTTTTCAGAAAAGTTTGGGAAGCAAAGGGCTGCTAACACTACCTCCTTTCTATTCTCATTATGGTTGCAAATGAGTAACTCAACAGAGCTGTGCTTATGTAGAGCGTGGAAGACAATAGCATGTGGACTTTTATATATGAGCATTTGCGCTGGTCAGTATTTACAAATGCAAAGCCATACCTGAGGAAGAATGAGAGAGGCTAGGATTTCTCACTTTTATTTTAAAGGATAAAAGTCTGGCCTCCTGAATTCTGAAAGAAAAATCCATCAGTTCTGTTCTTGCAGGGCAGAGCAGAGTGAATTAAAAACAAAAGTCAAATAATGTACAACAGCTTTAAAAAACATTAGAGAATTAATTTTGAAAATTGTTTATTAATAAAAGTTTAAAAATACTGATAAGATTTCATTTCAGTATTAGAACAAAAATTTAAAAAATTTCCCCTCATACCTGATTTCTAGTGGATTAAAATGTCTGGCAGAAAGAGATTGAGAAAGAGTTCTTTTTATTCCCACAAAAATGAAGTTGTGAAAAGGAGATTTAAATTTCACCTTTCAAAAGTTTCATCAAAATTATGGCATTTCTCCTTTTATATATGTTCATATAATATTTCAGCTGTTTTCCATAATGAAAAAAGCTGATGGAATGTTATGTGTCCCTGTTTTTTTGAAGCCAGATACCCCACAGTAATAGGCTTAGTCTGGGAACAGTGTGTAGAGTAGAGAAGCATTGTAATGCTGTGCATTAACCTAAATCCTCATTAACATTCCACTGTACTACTGGCCGTATTACCTACTAAGTCTCTTTATGCACTTCTAAAGACCCTATAGTGAGATTCTTAGGTTGCTCTGTGTAGCAAACATTACAGAACAAGATTTTAAAATGTAGGAGATAAGGGAAGGTTAGAGTACATTTTTCAATACATTTGTGCTTTTACCCACGCTCTTTTGTTCACAGGTACCAGAGTTCTGGTGATAGTATTTCTACAATGGATTTAGGTCTTCCTTGACCAAATTCAAACACCGTTCATTGGGAAATTCAGCTTAAATGTAGTTTTGCCTAATCTAATTTAAAAAAATAATTAATTAATATTATTCATATAATATATTATCTATAGTCATTTTAGCTCTATTTTTGATGCTGTTATTAAAGAAGTGGATTTAATGGGCCAGCAAAGGTGTCCATTAGTCTATAGCTGCCTATTAAAGCATCTACACTGTCATGAGATGGTGGGAATGCCTGCCCAGCTTTGCAGGATGCTTATGTAGGTTAAGGACGCCTATCATTCCCTGATACATTTTTGTTTGTTGAAGTGTTTTGTTGCTGATGGATAGGGAACAAATATGGTACTTTCAGTTAAAAACTATCTGAAGCTGAAAGTAAGGTACAATTCCTCACAGTAGTATAGATTTTCAACCTGAGGACATTAAGGCCGTTCAGATCTGGATCTTTTATTTTATTTTTCCACAACCCCAGAGGCTTACACTAAGAAATAATGTGAAGATGGAAAAAATGTCTCCTTTTCAGGTGAATATTCTACATACTTGACCAACTCCGTGAACTCTAGCAAGGCAGCTATTTGATGTCACTAAAAATGCTCCCCATGCTACTTTTAGGCTGTACATAACTGTCTTCAAGTCTTTTCTCCAACAAAGAAAGAGGAAGAGACTGAGGAAAAACTTGGACAACATAAATCTTTGTGCTTTGGGGACTAACTGCTATGTTCTGTCCAGCAAGTGCAGTTCATGGCTCTGAAGTAGGTGCCAAGGATCAGGTTCTTAAGGGCATCTTCGGCCCTAAAGTATTTCAAGAGGTGGGTAGACCACAGGGCCTGTGGGCAGCGTTATGGTGCTAAGGTAGTGGTTGCACTGAAGAAAGCCCAAGCTCTGGTCCTGGGGCTGTTTGCCAATGTTGCAGAGTGGAGAAGAAGATATTTTGGGTTGTAAAAAATCTTCTAGATGGGATTCACATCTCCAGATTTTGTCCAGGTGTCTGTGTACCTGCCCATTCCTTCCTCACAGACTCACAAGAATGCACGTAGTGACCACAGCACTGCTTTTTTATTCCACACCTTGGAGGTGAGAATCTGGGAGATCCAGACCTGTACCTCCTTCTCTGTCTGGAGGCATCCCGGCACCAAAAAGCAACATATGAGTAAAAATGATTACTCTCCCTATCTCCTGAATCACTTCTTGTTAGCATGGGTTACATAGATGTTCACTGGGCTCAGAGGAAGAGGAGGAGTGAATGGATGAGCCTGTTATGAGGGCTGTCACCCAACAAAGACAAAGAAATGTTTCCATCCCTTCTCCCCTGAACAGGGCCATGACCAACTCAGGCATATTTTCATTCACCATGCTCTGTCTAATCATGCTTATTGAATCTGGACTCCCAGTTAAGGAAGATGGAGAAATGCATCATCTGTGAATCTTGGTAGAGCTTAGGCCTACATACTGAGTATTTATGGACATGCCCAGCAACTCAACCGTCCCAGAGAACAGATGACAACATGGCAGCCTGTAAGCCTTAATCATCTCCTAGGCCAGGCAATCGTTGCAGGGGAATTTTAAATATCTGCATCTTCAAGAGGGTACCCAAGGTGGTGACTGGACCTCTTGTTTTCCCCCATGTTCCCTTTACAGTCCTGTGTCTCCAAAATCATACTATGCAAACACTCTTGCTGCTGTGGTACTGCTTGTTTTTACTAGCTTATTTTAAAAGCATTCCATTTGACTAAATCAGTTGTTTTAACTCCCAAACAATGAATAATTAATTATTAACTTCATTTTTTCACTGGAGGCCAATCTTTGCATATATCAAGGAGAGTTTTTCTACTGGCAGCTCTGTTAGTCTTGCTATTAGTGAGAAAACAGTCCTTTTTCCCATCTAATGCTAGATCAATTCTCTTCTCCCCTTTCTCTCAAATGAGAGTTCCTTATTCTGGTACAAAGAGGGAGTTGGTTACAGCTGTAACTTTACATATTTAACATCTGTCACCCATTATTTTAGGCATAGGCAGTAATGATTGACATGTATAATTCTACAGATTACTTTAAAGGAATTCTACTTCTTCTTCCACTAGAGCAGCAACTTGGTTACATTTTTAGCAGTTTCTCATTCTTTTCTTGTAATTACAGCCTTTCTTTGGCTTAGAGTTAAAAGAAATGTTTTGTAACTATCTTCAGGGGGACAAATTCACCCACCATAGCTGAAGATCCAGATTGACTTCACTTTATTTTTTGTATACAGTGAATTTGATAGGTCTGATCAATGAATGATCCATTTGCCTTATGTCATGGTTAGGCTAACTGCTATTGTCCACACCTTGTGCACAATTAGAGTAGGTCCATTAAGGGGTCAGTGACCACAGATATTAGCACTGATGAGGACCAGGCGCAGGAAATTTGTGAAGAAACTATAACCATAACACCATCTCTTTAAAAGAATGCATATAAATAGGCATGTGAATAGGATCCATACGCGTGTTTTTACTTTATGTGTGTGGTTTTTGTATGCTGTGATCAACTCCTCCATCTTGGACTACATACGTGTTATTGCTTTCTAAATTAATCTGAAAAATGATTAAAGTTTCTGGCCTGCCATGTAACATATTACCATACAGTGACATATGTAATTTATCACTAAATTAAAAGCCTTACTTTGTCAGTTTTTCAGAGTGATCTGGTTAGCATTTGTGAATTGATAGCACAGAATATTTGCTTTAAAGACTTTTTCATGAAAAAAAGTAATGATCATGCTTCTAGTCTACCAGTTAGCATATGGGGTCAAAACTATACTAATGGTCCTGATCAGGAGTCTGCTGTGGGAGTTTTCCCACCATTGGCTTTACTAGTCTTTGGAACAAATCCATGTGAGTACACATACACAAGGAATGAATTTGGCTCAGGTCACATAAACTGTTTAGAAACAAACTGTTGCTTTAAAAATTTTGTATTATTACTACTAGTATTGCTTACAGGATTTCTACTTATTTCAAAAAGCATAGTTTACACTTCTTGGACTCTTGTATACTCATTTATCTTTCACGTCTCATCTTTCATATGGTTTATATAAGACAATAACTTTCCTGTTTACCTTTGATTAAAAAATAATAACTAAATCCTAAAGATGTGATTTAGACCAAAAGGAGGAAGATGATTAATAATAATTTATTCTTCCTTCAAAAGATAACATTTATGTGCACGTTAAATAAAATTATCAAGTCTTCATTTGCATGTCATATGCTTCCTCTCCACACTGAGCTGTCTTTCTTTTTCTGTCTTCTGGTGCAATTCCTGGACCAGTTTTAACATAGAAACAGAAACACAAGATGACCATGATATTTTTGGCAGTACTTCCAGACCAAGTGGAGCAAGAAATGCTTAGACACCATCCTCCTCATGCCCATTGGTTGTGAAGTTTTCAGGGTAGTTTTGCAGACACAAGTAAATAAGGATAAGTCCATGTTTCTCTAGTGTCAATGTTTTTGTTTTGTGCCCTACTCAGACTGAAAGTCTTTCCCTTTGTCTTAAGCAGGTATTGTTCTTCTATTGTTGAAAATTATTAACAAAATCTGTCAAACGATCTATAATGACACTGGGGATGTGGAGAAAGGTGTTTTAACAAGTTAAAATAAGCTCAAGAATATTTTAGATTTCTTACATGAACATTTTGTGCATACCTCCTATCTCTTTTTAGTACTTGTCACACATAATTTGGCTTTAACACATTGGCAGGTATGCAATCATTAAACATAAGCATCCTTCAAATATGGGTTACCTTACTCCACTGTCTGTCATCTCAGACACAGCAATTCTGTGGTTCCCTCACTTTCCATTTCAGGAGAGGCAAATTACAGTGCAGGAAAGTTTCGCAATTGAATTCCAGGTCTCGGAGGCTGTTGCTTGGAAGCCTAATATCCATGTGATCACTGATTAATCTATTTCCATTTCTTCCTTTTTGGCAGAGTAATATAAGTTCTTGAGATGAATAGCCGTGACATCTGGTTTGAAATAAAACTTTCTAACCCACTTATTCTCCTAGCAGAGAAGCTGGCAATAATCTTAGATTATCATCTGTGAACGAACACTGTCATGTCCAATACCCTGGACATCACATCTGAGCTGCCATGCAGCTCTGTGACTGCATGAAAGTGATATTTGTTAAATATCTTTATTTTTGTGACACATAAAACTCACCCAGGCAAGGACTGTGTTATGGCAGATGCTGTATACAATATATGATTATGCTTTGAATATGCCCCTAAGGATCTTCTCTTTAGTATCTGGCCCTTATCCACCCTTAGATGCTTAGCCAGCCAGAACCAAAGACGGAATTCATCTCCTTATTGCTAGCCTTCTCTCAAGTACTGGAATTTGGATATATGCTTATTCATTGAGCAAAAATACATGAGAAATGGAGTGTAAAATGAATTAATTGAAGCATGCTGTTGAACACAGAAAAAAAAAAACAAAACACCATAACTTCTCTTGAGGGTCTGAAAGAAAAACAAAAAAAAAAAAGAAAAAGATGTTTTGCAAGCATGATTCTCAACCTCTTAAAAATAACAAGTGTCTATGCCTATAGTTGTGATTTATACTTTATGCCAATGGGAAAATTCAGGGTGCGCTCAGCTCTGAGCATGTCTTGTTTAAAGTACATATTCCAGAAAAAAAATGGACACTCATAAAATTAATAAGTTGAAAGGCATCTTGAGGAGACAAAGGGTATTTAGTTGTTATACGCATTTGCATTACTCTTTAAGGATTTGAGAATTATTTATCTTAAATACTTTCTATATTCCTCATCAAGGATACGGAACATCATTGAAAAATAAACTGAAATATGAAATGTAGCATGTATTTTATAGAGAATTTCAAAATCTATAAAAAAAATTCCTCTCATCTTGATGCCACCCAGGTGTTGATTAAATAAACTTTTAAATCTTGTGATTACTTTAATTTTATTTAAATTTATTTTAATGTACAGGATCAGTGATATTGAGGTATAATCTATGAAATGCAGTCGTGGGCTGCTACCTGTGTGAAGTGCAGGAAATGTTTGCATCTTTTGTTATATGTCTTCCAGAATGTAAGCTAGCTAATGGATTATGAAGTAATTGATACAGCCAGAAGACTGTTTAGGAAAGATACATGTGATTCCCTTCCAACCTGAATTATCCTATGAACCTATGAGTCTAAGAATCACACCTCTTCTCCTCCTTACATTTGTTTTAGCCAAGCTCAGTGATTTATTTTTATACATAAACTTGGCAGAAATAAAAAATAAAATCCAGAATGGCTCAAAGGGAGAAACCATTAGATGAATCATTTTAATAGAACACATGGATTAAGGAAGTACATCAAAAAGAGAGAAAAAAACACAATGTGTTGGATTAGAAGTGATGAAACAGTGTAAAAAAATGTTAAAAAACATTTCAAACTAATTAGATGCTGGGTGTGGCTTCAGCCTGTGCATAGAGTTTTATTGTTCAGTAACATTTGTGAATAATCTGAGAAAACTTTTGTTCCTACGAATGTTTTCAGGCAGCAGATTCCAGATCTGTAAGTCATGGTTTTGTCTCAAAATGTGTTCCAATACACAGGGAACCAAAATTCATTGTGGGTAAAGCAGCTGTAGAGCTTGGCTCTTCCAGTCAGGGAGCAGAACCAAAATCCTGTGGCATGGCACTCGGAGCACAAAAATCAAGGGCCTTACTCAAAGGATGTCTATGTGTACATAATGAAGTTGTAAATTCAAACAGAGCAGCAAAGATAACAATCACTCATTCATTTTGATTACCTAACTTGTTTGTAACAATAATTTCTGGTTAGTAATAAATTAATGTTAAATGTATACAACGTTGTTCTTATTTTTCTTTTCTCTTAATGCCCAGTCAGTTCAACCCTGCCAAAAGCACAATGCAATCATTGACTAGACTGGCAATCCTGTATACTAAAATCCATATGCCTGCACTTAAAAACATATCTATTCTACTTC
Source organism: Platalea leucorodia (assembly GCF_965183815.1). NCBI lineage: Eukaryota > Metazoa > Chordata > Aves > Pelecaniformes > Threskiornithidae > Platalea > Platalea leucorodia. The sequence goes on from NC_138824.1 coordinate 76,077,865, forward strand.
CCCTTAGAGGTTTTTGAGAACATAATCACAATACAGTTAACAAAAATGAGAAAATTTAAGCAAATTTATTTGAACAAAACAGAATTGAAAAATAATGCCTATGTATGCAGGCATAAATGGATAAAACCATCTAAATTTTATAGAGTTAAATCTAAATTTAAAAATTTAAATACATGACTTATAATGCTGATCACTCAATGCCTTTTGTAGCCCTGAAAACTAATGACTATCAAACATGGTCCTTAAATGGAAATATCACTTGGCAGAACTAGCACAATGTTAGAAAGATAATGTTCACATTAAAAGCAAACAAAGAACATGACAAAAAAAAAAAAAAAACAAAGAAAATGAGATGCACTACATCTGGCACTTCAACTTGCAGGTAATTTAAAGAATAGGGATTTTTAATCTCTCCTTCACCCTCAATGGTGAAATTCTCTTGCAGTATATAGCAGAACTGGGGGGGGATGAAATGTCTGCCACAGTGCTAGTCCCTATAGATTGGGATTCAGGGCCAAAACTGGTATTGTCTGAGGAACTTAAATTGAGGATCTCTGTTTTGTAAATGTTCTATTAAAACCAGGATTTTTCAATTCAAACCATTCAGCTAGCATGGGGAGGAGGGTTTCCTGCTCACTCGCCCTTTTGAAGTGTTTTCTGTTCCAATGTTTGTTCTTTTTTTTTGTTGCTTTTGATGTCTAGATTGGTGGCTCCCTCCATTCCTGAGAAAACAGACTTTTTTTTTCTCCTGCTGGAGAACTCAGTGAAGCCCAGAATTCAACTCGTCTGGCCAGAAAAATAGGTCTACCTCTATTCTCTGTTTTGGTGTGCTGGACCATGTTCCTCACATGTCTGAAAAATCTTTACTTCTAGAGAAAAAACCACAACTTTGAAGGTAAATCTTGTGTAATCTGCCATACTATTGGTATCCATTATAGAAAGAGTTGAAAAGCTGAAAAAAAAGTCATCCTTTGTGTGTTGGCATTTCTGGACATCAGTGCTCCTTTTCATAAAAGTCAACTTCTTGGAAAAGACCCAGTAAAAGATCAAAACATCTGTTTGCAGGAAAAGGGGAACTTGCCTTCTTTAAGTGTGATTTAAGAATATCTTGCAGTCAAAGTGGTCAGTGATACAGTTCTTGAACTACTCAAAAAAAAAAAAAAATAGGGAAGTGGGAGTAAAACTGGAAAAAAGAAACAGACACATGATAATTGCCAAGAGACATAACCTACTAGGCGGCCTGACACCACCAGTTAAGACTCTCTGTTTAATGTTTGCATCAGGCATTCATTCTCTATAAAATATGAGATGTCAGAAATATTTCCCTGTAATTTGTTTCTTCGTTTGGCAAGATTTGTTTTGAACAGTACACAGGTATCTTCCTGGGTTATGTGGGAAGATAAGATTTGTGATTGAAGATATGTGTAAGAGATGATTCAAAAAAGAATAGCTATAATGTCTAAAACCTGAGTTTTATGAAACATTTACTAGTCTGACTTGTGAAATGAGCTTTTTTTTTTTTCCTCCCAGGTAGCAGTTCATGGTGTAAGGGGCAAAGGAGACATGGCCATGATATCCATGGTAATGCTGTAAGATAGACAGTTTGATGATAATTAGGGCGACAGAAGGAGTTTTAGAAATGAGGGTGAAATGTGTATATAAACCCAAATCTACATGGAGTAATATGTGTTTTGGTGTCATATCACTGCTGTTGCAAGTGACTGACTCTAACAGAATTGAACTTTGGAATAGGAGAAAACTCTTTGTTCAGATAGTGAGGTACATAATATGTCCCATAATAAATAGAAAGAGGTTGCAAGACTGAATGAGAAGAGCTCATATTTTTTACATATTTACCATTCTGTAAAGGTAAAGCTCACATTTTAAAATTCTGACTTACTGAGTAAATTGCTTCTTTAGGAAAGTAGAAGCAAGAAATACTTCATACAAATAATGGAAGATAAACATGATGATAATTTAAACTTTGTGTTGCAGTGTTTACTTCTGTTGAGACTTTATTTGCTAAAACTGAGCCTGTAGTGACTTTTTGAGACAGAGTTATTAAGCCCTGAAAACGGGTGGAATTGCGGAACAGCTGGAAACAGAGGGATCACAGCTTTAATAGCAGAGGAAGATGCATCAATGGAATATATTGTAAGTATGTAAAACCCATCGGGAACCACACGGTGTTTCACTGCTACATGTGTAAAGCAACAATTGCTCTTTGGCAAGTGTCCAGCAGGTAGCTGCTGTAGGTGGTGGGGTGCATACTCTACAGCTTGTCTAAGGTGGAAGGGCTGTTGTTCATTTGAAAATAGGAATAGAACTGTGTCCTTGGAGTCTTGTGACAAGGAAACTTCCAAGGATTGTAAAGTTTGCTTTGGATGTTTATCTGTAGTATCCAGATGTCTTTTTTTTCTGCTGAATCTTGCCACCAGTAAAGTTTCTTTGAAAGACATCTGTGCTTCCTGCCAGACCTGATTACTGCTAGAACAACCTCTCCTACAATGTTTGACTCCTTGTGTCTTCTTTTCATGCTTTGGTCCATCTGTCAAAAATCACCCTGCCTCAGTCATTGTTGTATTCGCTCTGGCTGGCACTGCTCTGGTTGATGTTGCCTCCTACAGATGGCAATACTTTGGTATGGCCCCAGCTAATTTTGGAATGAGAGAAAGGTTTTCTTAGCCATTATGCACAGAACTACAAAAGTTCCCTTTTCTGCTTACACAAAAAAGTGCAACAAGCCAAAGAAAAGATTAACAGGTAATTTGTCTTAAACATATTACAAGTGTTCCTTTACTTAGTACAGCTTCCAGGAGAGCCTATGTTTATATGTTTACTATACAGCTCTGCAGAAGACAAAGACACTTGATAGACAACAGGAAAATTGTTCATACAAGATTAAGCGATCTTGTTTGATTAATAAAGTAGTTCTCTTTGCAAAGAGAAAGCTTTTAATATATAGCTTTGAAAGTTTCGTGGTTAGCCTAGATTAACTGAGATTTCTCAGTTTCCTGTCTGATGGGAGCAGAGAGGCACAGCTGGAGCCTTATATTGGGTTGGATCCAACCTAATTCCCACAGGGAGCCTGGCTAAGTGTTTTTCATCTACTGCCTCAGACCATAGCTTCATTTTGGAATTCATTGTAGCACACAAAAGGGCAAGGTCAGTTGAGCTAACTTGATTGGCATGCCACACGCTCAAGCGTTGTACCATGTCAGTTCAATTAACAGTTCATTTCTATATAAAACAAAAACCCAAACAAAAAAGTCTCTCTTCTGTAATTCAGAGCCATATTGTTTAATTGCTTTTTTTCCATCCAGCTTTCAGAATTAGTCAATAGGTTGTAAAATGTTAGTACCTGATTTACAGAAAGAAAATGAGGTAATATTTCTGAGTATCAGGATTGCATGTGCACAACTGAGACCAGAATTTGACTTACACCATATAAAGCTTTTCAAATCTTTAGCAGATCATGGATGTAAACAAAGGAAATAATCAAGTATGAATCTACAATGGTTTTGAAGAAAGGAATGGATAAAGTTGGTGAAAATTTATACAGACATTAAAACAAAATGTGCTTCCACATGAAAGGAAAGAAATGAAACTCTTCAAGCCCCAGGAGGTGTTCATCTGAATTTTGGTGGGATTGCCTTTGAGAGGCCTTTCTGTCTCTCCTCTTGCTTTCTGTCTTTTGTCTAACCCTAAATCTGACAAAGTGTTTTTCTACTACTCTTGGCTGGGGTGGGGCAAGAGGCTTATTTTACATTTGGGTAAAACCTTTTCCTGCTCTGGGTGGTTCACCTAGCCCTAAAACATTGCCAACTGAAATCCACCAACCGATGGCCCTATAAAAGTGGTGGCAAGCAGGCTGGCTCGTTATGTGACAGCCAGTCCATTGGTGAAGGCCAGATTATGTGGTGATGTCATTAGCTCTTGTAAGGGAAGCAGGGAACTGCCTGATTTACTGTACATACCAAACCTGTTACTCATGTCAAATGAAATTGTGCAATCACTGTATGATTTTTAAGGTAACCTATCAAATTCAAATGTGTGAGGTGCTAATTAAATACACCTAGTAGAAAAGATACACGTGCAGTAAGAAATTGGTCCAATATATGCTGGAAACTGAGATCTGTAAAACATTTTGTCCAAAAAGTTTATATTATAAAAAAAAGAGAGAGATTTATTTTTCTGTGTCCCAGAGCAAAACACAGCTTCTATGACAGTGAAACCTGCAAAGCAATGCTGAGGGAAAAGTGTTTTATTTTATCACAATCCATCAAAGATTTCTGATGACTGCTGAGTTGTCAGGCAAGTCAAATACTTTTGAGATGCATAAACAAGTGCAGACAAGTTCACTTTTCTTTGTGTTACTATTTTAGACATGCAGGCCACCATGCACAAATGGACTTATCCTTAGCAGCAGAATTAAAGCCCTGTATTAGGTGACTAGGAACTCTGTATAATACAGAAATTTAAAGAACTGCCAAAGCCAGTAAGTTATTTTTCCTAAAGTAACCAACAGATGCTGATGAAGACAGCTGGGCTTTCTGAGTCTCACTCTAAATATGAAACTTTGTTGTTTCCCTCTATCTTGCCTCCCCCTGGGATTCATCTTGACCCGTCATTTGCAGTTAGAGGCTTAGGCACTGCAGAGGTATAACCATCTGTCCCTCCTCACAAAACACACGGAGGAAGGTATGAAATACTTGGTCCAGTTCATTGCATCTCTACCCATTGTCGTGGTTTAACCTCAGCTTGCAACTAAGCACCAAGCGAAGCAAAATAAGAAATTCATTCACCGCTTCCCATCGGCAGGCAGGTGTTCAGCCACCTACAGAAAAGCTGGGCTCCATCATACATAATGGTTACTTGGGAAGACAAACGCCCCCCTTCCTTCTTCTTCCCCCAGCTTTATATACTGAGCATGATGTCATATGGTGTGGGATATCCCTTTGGTCAGTTGGGGTCAGCTGTCCTGGCTGTGCCCCCTCCCAGCTTCTTCTGCATTCCCAGCCTACTCGCTGGTGGGGTGGTGTGAGAAGCAGAAAAGGCCTTGACTCTGTGTAAGTACTGCTCAGCAATACTAAAATATCCCTGTGTTATCAACACTTTTTTCAGCACAAATCCAAAACATAGCCCCATACTAGCTACTAGGAAGAAAACTGACTCTATCCCAGCCAAAACCAGCACACCCATATATACCTTGTTCTGAGAAAGCACACTAACTGTGAAACAGAGCAGGGTCAACAACGAAGGCACTGGGGCCAAAGACAGCGCAACTTTTGAATAACATTCAGCAGAGACAGCAGCTGGTAGATCACTGCGAGACATTTGTGAGAGCCAGCTGTTTCCAGCTGCTAACTGCTGTTGTCTTGCTTCTTGGGAGACAGCATCTTCTGGTTCCCACAAGCACTGAGAGAGAAAAATGTGATGTGCCAAACCACTCTGGGAAGATTGTTGAATCCAGCTAATATGTTTGAGGGGTAGGAAGAATATTCTCCTTCCCTTCCATTGAAGCTGTTCCTCCTTGCACGAATATGCTTGGGCTTCCCAGTCTGTGCCCCCCTGCATCAGCCACGGGTACAAATGGGATCCAGATCATGCTGTAAGCACATGCCAACATTTCTGTCCCGTCAAATTAGCTAGAGTGCATGATACAGAGCTCAGGCTGGCTGCACTTTTGTCCCAGCTTGGCTCTGGGTGTGCATGACCAGATGGTCCCTGATACAGCTTAAAGCCTCTGAGTGCAAAGTTAGGCTGAACAAATCCAAACGTCCTAGACGTCCTTACCTTGGATCTGTGCTCTGTGACCATGCAGTGTGACCCAAACTTACTCATCTAATCAAAGACTGGTCATGTAATTGCTAAGTCCCAGAGAAAGTATGCTCATACATGTTAGCATACAGGATGTTTACTTCAGGGGATAGGGAAGGCAAGGCAAGCTGGAAGTACTGTTGCCCAGTTCAAGTATCAATCTGTAAAATACTTGCATAAGCAATATTCATAGGTATTTCTCTCCTGCACACAGAGAAGAGAAAATAGTAAAAGTTTATGTAATATCTTCTTTGAAAGGTGAAAGATGACAGTGTTTGCTGTTATTTTGGTGGTAAATTAATTGTCCATCCAAAGATGTTTTGTATGATGCAGTATACAAGGTGTGCAGTTTGCAAGACGTTTATTAGTTTGCAGTCTGTTTGGGGGTTGTATGTTACCTTGAGGACAGAGATCCTGCAGCTCAGCACATGAGTGAAGCCCTCTGGCTTCACTTTTGCTTTATAATTAATTCCAAAGCTATTCAGACAGCAGGACTACCCGAAGGTAAAGGCTCAAATAACCAAACTGCTAGCATCCTGAGAGCAAGAAATATAGTCTTATATGTCCTTAGCCAACTCTTTTAAAGGTGACAACCAAGAGCAGCAGTGAGAGATTCTGAAGATTTAAAGAGACAGCGAGAGGAGATCATCTTGAGTGCCATCACGCGGCACATACAGGACAACCAGGTGATCGGGCCCAGTCAGCATAGACTTATGAAAGGCAAGCCCGGCTTGACTAACCTGATCTCCTTCTGTGACAAGGTGACTTACTTAGTGGATGAGGGAAAGGCTGTGGATGTTGTGTACCTGGACTTTAGTAAAGCCTTTGACACTGTTTCCCACAGCATTCTCCTGGAGAAGCTGGCTGCTCATGGGTTGGATGGGCGTACTCTTTGCTGGGTAAAATCTGGCTGGATGGCTGGGCCCAAAGAGTTGTGGTGAATGGAGTTAAATCCAGTTGGTGGCCGCTCACAAGTGGTGTTCCCCAGGGCTCAGTATTGCAGCCAGGTCTGTTTAATATCTTTACCAATGATTTGGATGAGGGCATCGAGTGCACCCTCAGTAAGTTTGCAGATGGCACCAAGTTGGGTGGAAGTGTTGATCTGCTGGAGGGTAGGAAGGCCCTACAGAGGGACCTGGACAGGCTGGATCGATGGGCTGGGGCCAACTGTATGAGGTTCAACAAGGCTCAGTGCCGGGTCCTGCACTTGGGTCACAACAACCCCATGCAATGCTACAGGCTTGAGGAGGAGTGGCTGGAGAGCTGCCTGGCAGAAAAGGACCTGGGGGTGTTGGTTGACAGCCACCTGAACATGAGCCAGCAGTGTGCCCAGGTGGCCAAGAAGACCAATAGCATCATGGCTTGTATCAGAAACAGTGTGGCCAGCAGGACTAGAGAAGAGATCGTCCGCCTGTACTTGGCACTGGTGAGGCTGCACCTCAAATACTGCATTCAGTTTTGGGCCCCTCTCTACAAGAAAGACGTTGAGGTGCTGGAGTGTGTCCAAAGAAGGGCCACTAGGCTGGTGAAGGGTCTGGAGAACAAGTCTTACAAGGAGTGGCTAAGGGAACTGAGGTTGTTTAGCCTGGAGAAAAGGAGGCTGAGGGGAGACCTTACTGCTCTCTACAACTACCTGAAAGGAGGTTGTAGTGAGGTGGGGGTCAGTCTCTTTTCCCAAGTATCAAGCGACAGGACAAGAGGAAATGACCTCAAGTTGTGCCAGGGGAGGTTTAGATTGGATACTAGGAAAAATTTCTTCACTGAAATGGTTGTCAAGCATTGGAACAGGCTGCCCAAGGAAGTGGCTGAGTCCCCATCCCTGGAGGTATTTAAAAAAGACATGTAGATGTGGTGCTTAGGGACATGGTTTAGTGGTGGACTTGGCAGTGTTAGGTTTACGGTTGGACTTGATGATCTTAAAGGTCTTTTCCAGCTGAAACAATTCTATGATTCTATGATTTTATGCACATATGAAAAACTTGAAAGCAACATTTGCATGTTTTGCCTCATTGAAAGAGCATATGGAAAAAAGAAATCTAAAAAATGAGACAGAATTGAAAGAAGTATGATGAATGATATGGCCAGGAGGATTTGCAGGTATCTCATGAATGAGATGAGCAGGAGGTTACGTTATCTGAACAAGCACACTGACATATGTAAGCATGGGATCATCAGGGCACAGGAACTCATGGTAGGGAACTGAATGGTAGAAAAGATCTGGTACACTGGAGGACACAGAAAGGAAATGGAAGATGCAGAGGTAAAGAAGAAAAAGAGGCCATAAGAAAGCAGGAAGAGCTGTGGCATGAGGATGCTAGAGGCTGAACCCCAAGGGGAGAAAGGCTGATATTTAGAATATCTTGAGCAAGAACAAGAGAAAGCATAATCTACATCTAGAAGGAGGAAGTGGAAGAGAGAAAGGATGTGAAATTTATACCAAAGCTAAGAAAAGATTACTCACTTTATGGGAGCTACCTCCTTTTAAAGCAAAATTGTCAGGTCTTTTGATGATGGAATATTTATAGAAGAATCAAAGAGTAGATACTGTCTTAGATACTTCAGGATATGAAACTAAAACCAAGAGAAGTAACAGCCAGTGTAGGCTCAGTCTTTATTGAATATAAGTCACAAGAGCTTCTCAAAAAACATAAAAAAGTGTAAAAAATTACATTTATGTCATGACAGTCTCAAATGGGGATATTAAGAGATAACATGGAAAACTGAACTGATTGGCTCAAAGATGTGCAAAAAAAAAAAAAAATTGATATGGGAATTTGCTTTACCTCCCCTGGTCAATGTGATTGTCAACTTTTATTAGAGAAGTACTATTGAGAATTATGCAATTATCGAAAGCACTAATTTCTCAGAAGCAAATGATACTAATAATGGTTGGATGTTTGTGAAGAAAATAATAAATATCTTCACCAGTTATACAGCTGGGAAGAAATGAAGCTATTTAAGATTTGTTGCAAAGTAGTGATGACACTGTATGGAAACTGTATGTACAAAGTAATTTTGGATGGCACCCTAGCAAGCCATTTGAGTTTAAACAGAAAGAAAAAAACACAGGTAATTAAACAAAACAACCCACCCTCCCCCAAATACAAAAGTATATAAGGTTCAATATTCAATATCTAAATATTTAACATTCAATATTTAAAATAATTTTGTATAAATTATTTGACATTCAATGTTTTTTTTTTAAAAATAAACCTTGATAAGCTGTGAGAACTAGTTAATGGAATCAACTAGAACATAAAGATCAGGGAGCTGTATGGGATAAGTCACAACTTCTGTACTAGTGACTTAAAAAAGAAAAAAACCCCAACTGTTCTATTTGAAGTTGTACTTAAATCACGGGAAAACTTTGGTAGGAAAGAGTTCTTGACAGAACTGGCTTAAAAGCTAATGGAGGAAAAAAAAAAATAGGAATAAGAGAGGATCTTATTAAACTGAGGCAAAAAACTCCCAAACTGCTCAGGAAAGAAAGCTTCTTTTTAGGGAAATAAAAGTTCAAGGAAAGAAAATTGTGAAAAATCAAGTTGAATTGGCCCTTTGAAAGCCTAAGATCTTTCAGAGGAAAGATCTGGAGATGAACAGATTCGCATTTTCATATCATCCCTAACATTAACTTTCTAAATTATAATTTTGTAAAGAGAAAATTATGTATAAACTGATGAAGAACATGTATTAGGATAGATGTTAGCAGATGTCTAACCCTCAGAGGAGTGCGATGCTGAAACAACCTTCCCATAGGACAATAGGAGCAAAATCCAGTTGAAAATGGAGAGTGGTACAGGTTATACAATGTGGCACTTGGACCTGCTCTATCTGTGATTTCATAAATATCTAATTTTCTTAATTTGAAGTAGAGTAGCTATAAGAGGAACACAGAAAGCCACCTTTCCCTAGAAGACCTGAATTAGAGCACTTCTGTAAGATATAATTTTAATTCTTTTTTGGAAGAGAGGACAACTGAACCAAGCGCCATATTTGTGAGACGGAGAAGTGCCTCCATGAAAGTATTAATTACAGATGTTTTGGTTAGGGAGTAGAAGGAGGAGAAGGCAGAGGAGGGAAGATGGATGCAAGAATACCATATTTATCCATCTGTTTCTTTTTCTTAAGGTTTGTGTAGACATCAGTGGGTACTTGTACTTAGAGCAAGCACATTGGGCTTTAATTTGGGACTAGGATTGAGACAGACGGTAACTGTACAGCATTGCTCATGTTGAGTTTACTCTGGACAGAATTTCAGTCAGCTAGGGAAAACTAGTGTCTCAAACATAAATCAGATATGGATTTTGGTATCAAATTTTTCATCCTCCCAGCTGCAGCCTAGCCCTGAAGTAATGTAAAATATGAGTCAGGACTTTGTGCTAAATCCTTCAATAGATCTAGTTTGCAGTTTTGAGAATGTTTGCCTTTAGAGGTAAAGCTATATCAGTTCATTAAGAATTCAGCTGCCTCTGATTTTGCCTGGGTTTACTTTAGACTTTTTTTTTTTAAATAAAAAAGTTTGATTTCCTTCACCAAATATGCTTTTTATTTTGGAGTGATAGGAAAGAAAGCTCAAAGAAGTATTGCAGGCTTGTTAAAACTATTGGACAGAGAGACTGATAAAATGATAGCAAAACCTGACACAAACCAAGCAAAAAAAGTTCTGGGGAGTGCATTAGTTTTCCTGTGGGAGATTCACAGAGCTAAGAACCAAAAAGTTTTGACTCTCTGCCAAGAAAAGCTGGAAAGGGAGGGATTTTTTCCAAGTCAGGAAAGGATAGCTCAAACTAGGAAGGCTATCACATCTCAGTGTACTAAACGCAGTCCTGGCAGATGACTCGAAAAATGCCTAAGGCCCCAATCCAGCAAAGCACTTAGGCATGTGGGTAGCCTCTTTGACAATGGTTGACTAGTCACCTACTTAAAATCATGAGTCAATAACTGGAACATATTTCCCAAGGACAATAGCCTGAAAATTTTACCCAGAACTAGACTGAAGGCAAAAGCACAGACAATTGCAGAAAGTGGTTGAACAACATGTGTTCTAGTTATCATACTTTGTGGTAGCATTTTAAACCCTAATATGTTTTTATATAATCCATTCTTGTTCTTAGCAAAGGAAAACATATCAATGGCTATACTCATCATTAAAAATCTTTCTCATATTGCGAAAGGAGAAAAAATTTTTGTAAAAAAGATATACATCAATCCCCTCGACATATAATGTCAGGGATATTTTTACAGCAGTAAACAAAAACACTGGCTACTGACTGCACCGCCAGTTTCAGCAGATACAGTAGGAGAAATCAAAACAAGTTTAAATGAAAGCTCCAATAATTCTTTCAACTTAAAATAAATGGAGGACAAGCACAGAGGAGTCCACAGTGTATAAAATAACAAATACTTCAAAACTGCTGACAGCGGGGCTGGACTGCTAAGGTGACGAATGCTCAGGAAGCTATACAATATAAACAAATCCATGGTTTAAGTATCCAAGTGAGACCACACTTCGCGAGCAACATCATGTCATTTCAACTTCTTGCTGCCTGTGTCTAGTATCATCTCAGTGGTGGTAAACTGGTTGATTACATTCAAGTCCCAAATATACTAAGACCTCAAAGGAGAAAACAAGTGACCTGTATTAAGATGCCGGTCAGCAATATTTCTTTTACTGAGTATTCTTTTTAAATCAATTGGTGAGAATGCAAGCCCAAATTGGTACTTACTGGCCCCATTCAGAAGAAGATTATTGCTGTGTGGCTAAGATATCAAACTGAAGATCTACATTAGAAATATGTCATAAGGAATCCCAGCAAAAGTGTAATTTGACTTACTGGGGAGGCAGAAAAGCCCAAATCCTAGAAATGCAAAGACTGAAGAAAGTAAGGTTAGAAAGAGTCTTGTGTTGCAAGGTATATGTTGACACATTTTAAAAGTTATGTTATTTAAGAACCACTACATTATGAAGCACTGTAAAAATATCCCAAAGTGAAAAGAGAGAATAAAAGATGTGGAGATATATGTAGGCACCCAGATTTCAACTGCATCAGAACACAGTTGAAGAAAGAATCCCTACAATGTGAACACTGAGCATTTCCATAGTGCTTGAGGTTATTTTTGTTTAAAAGAGTTAGCAAAATACTTTCCTAGGCATAAACTGAACAATAGTAATACAGAACTGAAAGAAATTCTGGTGTTCTGGTGTTTAATTGTTTAAAAGTCTCAAAAAGCCATACAGATTGAATCCAGTACATAGAGACTGGAATACAAGCTATCCCTACTATTTCTAATGCCTTCCAGTGAAAAAACACAAAAAGTAGATTTCTTATAATCCTCATAAAGAAAGCATAAGGGAATCTTATCAGTCTTCTTCTTTCTTTCATTTTTCCCCCTAATATAGAGCATGTCTTGAATTCAGAGGACTTCTTATACAGGTACAAATCAAGAAATGAGAGTGCCAATACAATGGTAGGACCAATGTGAATGATCTTCCTTCAGCTGATGCCCTCTAGAGGTGTCTCAAATCGAGATGAGAAAAAAAGGAGGGTACTTAATATCATTAATACAACTTGAAATCCTCTGTCCTGAGAAGTTTGAAAAGAATGTGACAGATATACTCAGGAGTGTTTAATTTTTTCAACTAACATGAGTTCTCCTCATATTAATCCAAACCATGTATATTTTGTCCAGTTTTAGACAGTGCTTAAGGGAATGGTGGTGTAGCCGTAAAGGTCTATTGATAAAAGCAAGACAAGGTTAGGAGAAAGAGAGAATACATTTTATAAGGCCAACTAATACAGTCAGAACAACTGAAAGATACATCTAGTGCAAAAGCCTTTCCCGAGTGAAATATGAAGTCTTTTTTAGACATACAGAAGTATTTGCACTGATACCTCATTTGACTTTGAATCAATGTCACTATGTAAAACACCCAAAGAATAAAGACACAATTATGTAATAATATTCTTTTCAGTTTTTGCTCTCTGGTATGTCCATCTGCTTATTGAGATATTGATCTGGGCATACAACCCACACCCATTTTTACACTTCAGGTAAATGGCAGCTAAATTCCAGCTTGGTTTCACTGCAGACAATCTTGAAAGAAAAGAATCAAGTTCATGGCTACTATTGTAGTCATCACCTAGTAAACTTAATCTTTTGAAGCAGATATCCTTCCTGCCCTGTTGTGTTTGCCTGTCAGCCAAGCAGTCCCTATCTTGGATCAAGAAAGAAAAAAACAGAATGCAGAAAGTTTCTAAAGCAACAATATCTTCTTGTTAGTCTGACAATGAACACATTTATTTACATAACTGAGCCCAGGAAGGGTTCCAAATTTCCAGTATCCTGTATACACATTGAGGCAAGATATTGGCATGTCAGCCACCTTTCTGCTCCATATTCAAGGTTTTTCTTTATAGAAAGGAGGCCTGGGCATGTGAGCTTGCAGGGATCCCTGACATGCTCCGACAGATGTCTGAACTGGAAGACCAGGAGCTGAGGACCTCAGTTTTCACTGCAGTGAATCCCAGCAGGTAATTCTAGACAATGCGTTTCTTTTTCAGTTGCACATTGTATTATAAAGCAGGAGGGATTTGGTCACTCTAGCAGTTCTACTTCATTTCCAATCCCTCAGTCTCACTGGAAACCAAACTGGGGCAGAGAGGGAAGATCTCGATTGCCACATATTTGGTTGCATTTTCCTGAAAGAAGACATAAAGTCATCTAAAAGAGCTATTCTGCCAAGATAATTATTTCTCAAATGTTTGAAAAAAATTAATAAGCTCTCTAGGCATATCTTGCTTATGCAGAATTTTACAACATGGCAATATGGGTTTATGATTAATTCGCACACTATTTGGGGTCCTGTGGCCTCCATTTCACCTTCTTGCTATCCCAGGTTGAGGTTCCCAGAACAGCTGTGAGTAAAATTATTGAAACATATGTGTCTTCATTCCCATGTAGATGTGGGACACTTTTTGGAAGGTTATGGTCTTCTGATACTTGCCTATCTTGATGTTTTACTTAGGTATTTGTTTGATTTTTTTACATAGTAACCTCTTAATCAGCAATGTACAAAAATATAACTACATTCATCAAAGTTAAGTAATTTAAAAACTATATTCCTGTGGTATCATGGATTCACCTTGATTTCCCATGTGGATTTTTTGGGGTTTGTTTTGTTTTGTTTTTTGCCTTTCCTTATAATCTAGTTCAGCATTTTCAAAGTTTGCCATACTTTGTAAGCAGATCAAATCATTATTCAATTTAACTTGAGGTTTATTTAGGCACAGTGAAGAGGCCCAGCCTATTCTGAAAGATGCTGAACATCTGTACATGTGGCAACTTAATTTTAGGTTCTTGTTCCCCAAGTTGGAATCTGGAATCCTTACAGAATGTGAGGGCACCACTGAGAATTTAGTTCACAGCATTTTCTTGCTGGGAGTCATATTAGCCAATGTGTTGTTCTACTCTTATACACATCACTTGGAGTAAGAAGGAGCCAACTGAGATTGGGATGTAAAACAGAACACGCACACACCTCTTTGATCCTGGGATTATGTTCTTCCAAACATCATAGTCTTCACCAAATGCTTCAATGAAATAGTTGGAAAATGTTTGTAATATTGTCAGAAATTTTTTCCTTAACTTCATTTTTGGAAACAACTGAGCCATTTTCAGCAATACCCTTTAAAAATTTCAAAGAAACAAAATAAAAACATAAATCCTGAATCAGAAGCAAATGACAAGCATGGAAAATTTCAGTCCAAACAATTAGTTTAGCAAAGTTATAAATATCTGCAAACTGGGGCTTTCAGTGTTTCCATTGAGTTAGGCAATCTTAATTTAGACATTACTGCTTGCTATGCTTATAACACAATCCCCCCCACCCTTGCCCCCCCCAAAAAAATGCAAAGGCCGCAGTTACTGGATTACTTAGTTGATGGTTTCATACTTAAAATCTTTTGGAGTCTTTATGCAGCTAATGTAGAAATAAGACTCAATGTCTGAGTGTTATTCTAATCTAATGAACACATGAAATAAAATAATCAGACACTAGCAAGTTCAGGCAGGTTAGGCAGTTCACTTTTGAACTACTGTGCAAACAAGTCTTTCAAAGTTTAACTTGACTTAAACAATCCAGTGGTTTCCAGTGCTATTCTTATTTACCTTGTATGTTCATTTCTCTTTTTCTTATAATTCTTTAAAACATTTTCAGTGCTTGGTTTTAATGTACTATTCTTACACACAGATCTGCCAGCTACTGTCCTGTGATTTGAAAATGGGTGCCAAACATAATGATTGTTTTATATGTTTTCTGAACTAAAAACTAGGAGGATAGTCTTGATTCTATAATAATCATAATAAAAAGTAACCTCTGAAAAAAAGTACCTTGCTACCTTGTATCTGAGAGTCCTTAGGCTTCTGCATCCTCTTAATTTTTCTTCACTGAAGAGTCATTGTCAAGGTTTGAGTGTGCCATGTTTATGTATCAGCTGAGACTGCAGGCTAAAATCTTTCCTAATTTTCAACCATCTAATCTCACCAAAATCAATAGGATTACACCAACACAAAACAAAGCAGTATTTATTCACTTGCCTCTATTCTCTGTCAGCTTGTTATAACAGCAATAATTCTTTTGATGACTTCTGCATGTCTTGCTTGTTGTATCTTGTAATTTTGCTTATTATCTTTCTCATGCATGTCTTGCAGATTAGTACAGAAGTAGAGGGAAAAGTTAAATAGGAAGTGCGGTATAGATGTCCACCACCAGCCAAGCACGCTTGACTTCAACAGACACTGTTTCTCCCTTGCTGTGCTAGATATAGATTTTGGCAGTCTTGAAAGTGGGGAGCTTTGCATTTTTAAGAGAAATGCAAGACCAAGAAAACAATCAATTAAAAACTTCATCAATACCCTTTTAAAATATGCATTTTTAAATGTACATTGTGATCCTCTCCAGCTCATTTGTATTATTACTAAGCCAAGGAAAATCAAGATGGATTTTTTTTAAAATCTCTTTATGTAGATTGTAAATCTCATTCAAGTAACATTAGCAGATGCTAGTTACTGCTAGCTACTGCTAGTGTCTTCTCTGGATCATGCTGGCAGAATATAAGATAAAAGACTTCCAGAGCTGATAATTTTCCTGAGATGATCAAAGCATTACAAAATTTGCTGTTTCACTGTAGCATCTGCAGCTGGGTCATCAATTTCCAAAACATCTCATGCTGGCTGAGAGGAATAAAGAGGCTATTGAAAGATGTGCTGGAAGATACTCCTTTGCCAGGAAAAGCAATAACTGAGCCCCTGCTCAGTGAGGTGGAATATCTAGGTACTTCCCAAATCATCAAAAATAGTCCCCCAACTAGCCTGAGGCAAGTGTCGTATTCTGGCATGTTGGAGCACTGGCTGGTCTTTCTCAAATCTGAGATTTCATTCTGCAGGACTGTACAGTACTTCGTGCTTTGCAGTCAAGGAAAAGGACATGTTTTTTCTTACCAGGCCAAATAAGTTTGGACAAACTTTATTTTAATTTCTTCAGTGTATATCTCTACAATTTATCTTCCTCATTTGTCCACACAGAAAGGGCAGAGCATACATAAACAAAAATGTATGTATGCACGTCTATATATACATGTATATGCAAAGAGAATGTATGTATAAAAACACAGAAAATATACACATGCACATAGACACACATACACACATATATCTATCTAAAGAGAGAGTGTCATAAAAACATGTGTACACACCTGTGCCTTTGGAAAAAATGGATATAAGTGCAGAATGTTACCCTTAATTTATAATTAACTTGATATAATGGCCTAATCCTGAGGTTTCTATCTGGGCATTTGGTCTGCGTGAAGACTGAAAGCAGATTATGATACAGACAGCCATGCTGAATAGCATGACATAGGATTACTTTGGGAGTAAGTCACTATGATCCAAGCTATTAGAAACTGGCCATAAGCAACAGCTTCTCACCTTCTCCTTTTTTTCCCAAGGGCACTTAGACTCACAGAACACCTATAAAAATGGGGTGGCACAATCCATTTGGATCTTGTTGAATGGGAGACAGACCGGAGCCATTTTGTTTTCCCTTACCCCTGACCAGATTTTTACATTTCAGTCTATATTTAGTAATACCTTGCTGCATATATAGGTTTATCATCTTCAATTGAATTTAACAGAAAGTTTGCAGCAAGAGCGGCAAAAGCTAGGACGTTGTCGTATGACTCAGTATAAGAAATTACATTTTGCTCTCAGGGATCATCTGACATCTCTAATTACTGCTAATTTTTGTTTTCCTCAGTTTAGTGGAAACCCATACAGTGTCAGGAAGCACAATTCTAGTCTTCAGTAATTGAATTTGGCTGATGGGCTATGTCAGCCAGTATGAAGAAATCTCTAATGAGGAAGGGCTCAAGCCAATCTTGCTGAGTAAGTCTCCCATGATCAAGTAGTTTTGCTTCCTATATTTTTGTATGTTATCTATGCATGTGTTACCCTGTTTTATGTGATGTTCATCAGAGAGAAAAAAAAGAAATCTTCTGATCCCCTTAACTAACAAATATTAAGCCTTTCAACATTTGCTCTGTGTGGTTATGCAAAAAGAGCCTGTTTCTTATTTGTTTTGTTTTTTATGAGCTGGGAATCTCCCTCAGATTCACTGACATGTTGCATGAATCACCAGGACTATTTTTATTCTAATGATAGTTCTTTTCTAAAAGTTGAACTGGATAAGCTGAAAACTCTTATACGTTGTCCAGCAGTTTACAAATGGAACTGAAGGCTGTAAGAGGAAACTGTAACAGGATATATTTTCTTTTAAAGGCTTGGCACCGCATAGCCCAAATACATTCAAAATGAAGTCCGAAATACCAAAAAAGGTCACAACAAAGAAAACTCAAAACTCAGTCCCCCAAACCTTTTATTGCAGATAATTTTGATGTTGTGGGGTCGTGTATCCAGAGTCTCACCTCGTGTCTCCTCTCCATTTAACCCTTTACATGGCTTTCTTTTGACACAGCAAGAAACCATTTATATGAGTCAAAACACTGTGCTGATGGAACAGCATGATATACAGCATAAGTTCATGGGGCCAAGCGGACCTCTGTTGTAAGTGTGTGTCTTACAGTGCTTCCCAGGGTACGCAAAATATTCAAAAGGGGGAAAAGGAATTTTCTTGGGACACTTTTCACATTATTGTTAGCTTTGTGGCCATTATTAAGCATAATTGTGTGTTCAATGTGCTGAGGAGACTAGGGTATAGATTAATGTTTCTTTTGTTGTGCAAGGTTATGAGAAATGCTGGGATATGGTCTGTTTGAGGGCAAGCCTTCAAATCATTCAGAATACAGGGAAAAATCTGCATAAATTCTTCTGGCCTTAGAAAGCTGCTACAAATTCAGTTCAAAGAGTTCCTTCTTTATAGTCTAGAGAATGTGCAATTAAGTCATAGTTTGTGAAAAACAATGAAAACTATTGTAAAAGATAATTTGCCTGAGTATTCTTTCTTACCAACTCTGCCTTTTATAAAGATAACACTTCTCCACTGGAATGATTATTAGACTGTACAGCTTTCATGCTATCAAAAGGAATGAATACACTGTGCTTTGCACCAGGAGGTACTGGTTCATTATGATCCCAGTAAGAAAGGCACTCTGTAAAGTATATCTTAAAATGGCATTTATTAGAGCTAGCGCTATAAAGAAAGAGAGGGTGGTATAGATAACCTTGCCTCCCTTCAGGTGCTGGAAACCCTGAGCTGTGCAGTACCAAACGGGCGTCTAATCAGGACGCGGCACGCTGTACAGAGCCCATCCATTGTAGGGTTGCCCCAATTTGGTCATTTGAGCTATTTTTTAAAAGAAAACAACTCTATTCATCATTTCTACTGTCAAACAAAGAAGATATGCACGTGTGAACTTGTTGCTGCACTGTTAAATAAAGGCAAGGCCACACAGGTGGTGTAATCGCTGGTACCAAGTGGGAGCTGCCTGCAGGCTCCTCTGTTATAATTACTGGCCAAATTTATCCTATGGCCGAGGGATGTGAGCAGCACAAGGTGGGTCTGAAGGCCATGCTGTACATGCAGGGCAGTGCAGCATGAGCCTGCACCTGCTCAGGTTAGCTGTGATGTGGGTCACTGACTCCTCCATCTACAGTGGTCTTCTGGTCATGGTCATTACATACAGTTATAAATGTACACTTACATATGCTGCAGGAAAGCATTCACAAGACTATACAAAAGCATGTATATTGAACAGTTTAGGTATAATACAAAAATCTCATTATATTCTAGGAGACTTTTTTTCTAGTTACTCACAGGGCAAAGCCAGATGAAATGTCAGGACAAGCTTAACAGTTTACTGCTGTTGGAAGAGGTGCTCTTCCTTCCGCTCGCTTCATTCCAGATCACTGCATATTTCCTTTCTTGCTCATCGGCCTTTCACTAGTTACCTGGATGATCCAGTTCAGCTCACTAACCAGGCAGAAAACTGTACACACCACTCCCCCCTCCCCCTGCCCCTTCTTAATTAGTTTTTTAGCAAATTAATGAGTTGAACTGGCTGAGGGGGAGTCCACATTAACAAAGGAGCTGGTGTAAGGGATCTAGGGGAAATTTACTGCTGGAACAGGGAAAGCAGAGTGTGTTTGGGTTTTTTTCTAGCAGCAACCTAATAGATCAGCTCACCTCACCTCACCTGACTGCACTGTAAGCAATCTTCTTGTCCACACACACCCCATATTGCATTACAGATGTGAGACCTAAAGATGATTACAAATACATATTAATTATTTCAATGTTGCAGGTTACAATACTTTACTAAGGATATATTATGATAACATGCCTGTTATAATTTTTTAATAACTATGTACATTTATTTATGTACCCACACCTTCCATGGATGCTGTAATAACAGCACAGTAATACTGTCACTATGACTGCCTAGTAAGATTTCATTCAGATTTTAAGCAAGATAGTAGCAGGATTTTTAAAAACAGCTGAACAGGCTAGTACCTGCCCTGCACAATGTGAAGAAACTTTGACAAGGTGTTGGCTTTTTAAAAGAATACAATTCAATATTAATCTCCATTTTTATATAAGAAAGGTCCCTTGTATCAACTATCCATGTCCCACTTGCCATATTTTTTTCTTTGCTTTCAAAATACTCAGATTTTCAATTTCCTTAACAGTTTTCACGCCCATTTTATAAAAAAAAAAAAAAAAAAAAAGTTTCAGTTAAGAAATTGTTAAGAATTTCTTTTTATAGACAATTTGGAGTCCAAGTATTTTCCTATTGATTTCAGTGGGATGTTTTGCTTGCTAACTCTACAAGAGCTGCATGCACTTGTCATCCTTGACTACCACGCCTCCATTCCCCAGGTTACTAAATTGGGATTTATGAAAATATTGTTCATTTGGTCTGTTATTGTAATATTCCAGAGAAGCTCATAAAAGCACAGAGCAGTTCTTAGTAGGTGAGTATAGTGGCTTAGTCCATTGACCATTTGTGGCAGAAACAAAGAAAAAAATCTAGTTTTGAGTCAGAGCCTTAATGATTTTTTAAATAACACTGGGAGTAAAGGTAACCATGAAGCCTATGCACGTGTTGTTAATTCAGGGGTTATTGAATACGCATATGATGTCAGGTGTGCTTTGAGTGATACAGAGCACCACAGGAGGTAATTAGGTGTGTCAACACCACTCATTCTTTTAATTTTATAATCTGACTATCCATCTCAAGTCATTCCACCCCCACACCTGTCAAGACTCACACTGCTGGCTGCCATCTCCAGTCCCTGGCAGCTGGGAGACATCATGTATTTATGCCTCTTTCCCACTCGGTGATCTGGCACATCAGATGTGGCCAGTCCGTGAATGCTTTGATATTATGGCCAGCTGTGCTTGATGAATGGGGTCATGGAGCACGGAAGAAGCCATGGTGCGGTACTGCTGCCAACAAGCATTTTCCTTTCTGGAGGCCCCACATTCAAAGAAGTGCTTAGTAGGTGGTACACAGCTGCAGTCCAATGTCATAGCCTCTGCAGTCCAATGTCACAGCATCTTCCCTGTCACATCACCCCAGGTGACAGATGCATCACTCTCACCATATGAAGAATAACAGTGGCTCTTGCTTATGGGAAGGAAAGAACCATGAGATGACTACCTCCCAAGCAAAGAAATGTTTGCTTACTCAAAAGAATAAGTAGAGTCTCAGAACTTCCCATGTGCAAAAGACTCTGTTGAAAAATAAGAACATCCTCAATTACCACCATATTATCTCTCTATTGATCACATTCTTTTTCTCTGTTACATCACCTATGAAACTCAGCTTCCTTCCAGAGAAAGAGGTGGGGATGCACACAGAATGAGTGAATATTTTGGGTGGCTCTTCAGCCATGCTCAGTAAATTCATGGCAGGTGAGATTCTAACCCAGGTATTTACAGAAGTTTGTAACATTTATGCTAACTAATTGTTCAGTATTGGTGTTACTGGATTGAACCAGCAAGAAAATGTTTGCAGGGAAAAAAAACACCTTTTGTTAGGCCAACAGGAATAGCTGCAAAAATTATTACACAAGTCTTTAGGGCACACAAACCAATCTTCAACTTTATACATCAAGAAATGGCAACAGCTCTAACAAGCCACCGTTTCTACCAGAAGATGATAATCCTCCATGACCCACTTCATGTGTTTCCCCATTCTGTGTAATGGCTTCTGTCTTACTGTTTATCTTTTTCAGGAAACATTTTTTGGTGGATGATTAATGGAGCGTTAGTTGTTCACTGCATTTCATCATTCAAAATACAGTATGGTCAAGTTGCAAACAATAAAAGAGAATGAATAAGATTAAAAGCCATACATGTGTTTGTACAACTTTTAGGATATTTTCATGTTAGTTGGCTACACTGAAAAACGGTGAATGCATATTTGAAAACATATGGATAAATAAAACCCAGGCTGGGTAAAATAAATAACTGGTCCTTGCAGTTCTTTATTTCTACTCTGTGCAACTCTGCGAATGGTCTGGTATGTGATGCCTTTGTAAACTAAATTCTTTGGATGATAAAAGGATCTTGCTTCTATGCTACATAGCTGCTTCTAGAAATCCCTCCATGAGATTTCCACCATAAAGGTATGGACTTATTTGTCGTATGCTCATATTTGTCACACGTCCATATCTGTCGTGTACTAAACAGTTCAGAAACTCTCATGGATCATCATGAAGATTACATAGAAAGAAATCACAGGCATAGATTAGAACTAGTAAACAAATCTTTTGTTTACCAGTATAGAATTAGTATTTACTATAGTTCTAGGAAAATCTAGGAAAAATAGGAATGTAGATGTTGAAGAAACCCCAAGATTTCTGTTTCCTCTCCTCCTTGAACAAGGATCTTGACTATCCGTGACAGATATCAGACTAAACTGTTTTAATCTGTCTCCAAAGATGGGAATTTCAAAAATGCTCTCAAGAATCATAGAATCATAGAATCTTTTCACTTGGAAAACACCTTTAAGATCATCAAGTCCAACCGTAAACCTAACACTGCCAAGTCCACCACTAAACCATGTCCCTAAGCACCACAGCTACCCGTCTTTTAAATACCTCCAGGGATGGGGACTCAGCCACTTCCTTGGGCAGCCTGTTCCAATGCTGAACAACCCTTTCAGTGAAGAAATTTTTCCTAATATCCAACCTAAACCTCCCCTGGCAAAACTTGAGGACATTTCCTCTTGTCCTGTCACTTGTTACTTGGGAAAAGAGACCAACCCCAACCTCAGTATAACCTCCTTTCAGGTAGTTGTAGAGAGCAACAAGGTCTCCCCTCAGCCTCCTCTTCTCCAGGCTAAACAACCCCAGTTGCCTCAGCTGCACCACAAGTCTTTAGGCTTTGCCATCCAGCCAGTTTTTTACCCAGTGAAGAGTACACCCGTCCAAGCCATGAGCAGCCAGTTTCTCCAGGTGAATGCTGTGGGAAACAGTGTTAAAGGCTTTACTAAAGTCCAGGTAGACAACATCCACAGCCTTTCATCCACTAAGCGGGTCACCTTGTCATAGAAGGAGATCAGGTTAGTCAAGCAGGACTACATATACTACTACAGTGTTGAACTTTTCTTACAGTTATAAAATTTTCTTAGTATCTAGCCTACAGCTGCTTGCAGTAAGTTAACACAATTATTTCATACTAACCTCAGAGAACCTGAAAAAGAACTGATCACTGTCTCTATAACAATTTCCTAACTGCTATATTTAATACTTGGCCTTTTTTTCCTTTAGCAAAACAAATTCATCCTATTTCAAGTTATCCTTATAGGTTATCTTTCCTAAAACACTTCATTGGATTCTTTCCAATTTGTTTGTATTTGGGCCTGGCTGCAAAGAGAATAATTATCCCCATTACGTTGCTTCACACAACCCTCATATGAATAGATTTCAAAGTGACAATGCTTTGTTTGACATGGCATCATGTTGTTAACTTGTGCAACTCCTAGTCCTTTTTCACTAATTGTTTACTCTATGTGTATTCAATTTCTTCCCTTTGAATATAATTCTTGCATTTGTATTTGCTGAACTTTTTTTTTTTTTTTTTTTTTTTTTGTATTTCCAGTCATTTCACCAATCTGGAAAGATCATTCTGAATTGCAATTCAGCCCTATGTGCTTTAATCTCTTTCAGTTTCATATTATCCACATATTTTCAAAGTGTCTTCTCTATAGCTGATAGCCATTAATGAAAATGTGGAAAGATACCAGACCTCAAAGCAACCTAAGCTGGATTCAGTTGAGATGTCCTCTTGACAACCAGTTACTCATGACTTCTCTTTAAATATTTTGAAAACATCTGTTCTCCCACTTTATGAATCACATTGCTTCAGTTTGGACATGAGAACATCCTGGATGACTATCCAAAAAATTCTACTAACGTAAGATACACCACACCAATTCTTTCTTCCCATACACTGGGCTAATTACTTTTGTGAGAAGATAACTGGTTTCCTATTATATGATTTGTTGCGGAAACTTCCAGAGCAGCTGCTTCTTATCA
The DNA here is from genome assembly GCF_965183815.1 of Platalea leucorodia. Classification (NCBI taxonomy): domain Eukaryota; kingdom Metazoa; phylum Chordata; class Aves; order Pelecaniformes; family Threskiornithidae; genus Platalea; species Platalea leucorodia. The sequence goes on from NC_138824.1 coordinate 76,101,745, forward strand.
CAGTTTTATTCTACAGATGCTCTTTGATTGTTTAGTAATGAATTAAACTAAGTACCTCTCTAGATACCAGGGTTTGGCTGGTTTATGTTTCCTTAACTACAGCTTTAGCATTTTTTCAGTCGTCTTGTACCTCAATTGGCTTTCATGAGCTTTTGAAGATAATCACTAAAACGTGTAAGTGAACTGGCTAGTGTTTTATGAATTTTATCAGATCTTGATGACATGAATACCCTGTTTAATTCCCCTGTTTTTGCTTTTCTGGCCTATATTCCTACCTCAATTTTTGTTATTATTTGTTAGTAGTGTTAGGCATATGGTCACAATGAACCTCTTTTTGTGAAGGCCACAGCAAAAAATGTATATACAACTCCAGTCATTTGTAATCTATGCAGTTGCAATGAGACATTTTGTTACTCCGCTTCTCCAAAAAAAAGACAAACAAATCTTTTTTCTCCATTTTCAAAGCAGAAAGCAAGGAATGGAAAGTTTTTCTTTCCATGGAAACTATCCAGGACCTGCTTTGATTGATCAAGTAAAAATTGTGAAACCTTCTCAAAACAATAGCAAGCACTTCATTTCCCAGCACCTCTCAAAATCAGAAAAGGAACAAGCTCCATTGCCTTTGAATGTATGGCTCTTGCTTGGTCTGAAAGATGAATGAAGACTTCTGAAAAAAATATTAATGAAGTGCTGTGTCCTTGAAGTAATGTGAATTTGTCATTGATTTATTTAACACAACTTGCAGATAATTACATGGAAATAAAGGAAGAAGTTATGATTTAAATTCGCAGTCCTCTGACTGCCTTCATTTGATGGATGATTCAGCACATGGAGTGACATGTAGATTCACGCCTAAGAATAGAAGTCCTGGGACAGACTTGGTTTCCCCATGAACTTCTTTATTTCTACAAAAGGAACTCAAGATGGATATCCTGGGCAACTGGTATCTCAGCAGAGAAAGGATATAAGACAGAGAGGACATATGGCCAAACACTGCTTGAGTGTAAAAACTGTTCATATGATATTTGTTAAGCTGTAGTTACATTTATTTTGGAAGCAAATTATATTTTATAGGCCTCTCACTGGAAGTATGTTTTCATAAAAGGGGTAAAGGCAAATGTCACAGAAATTATAATACATAAAAAAAAAATGTTAAGTCCAATTGTGAGGGAATTTTGCAAGCACGCAAGTCTTGAGTTAAGAAAAGTTCTTGAGCCAGATCTTTCATTTCTTGTGCCTCCAAAACTTCCATTGGCAGCAGTGGAAATTCTGGATTGATGAATAAAACATTATCAGATGCTTTGTTTGATCCCAACAGATCAAACATTTCATTTTGGATTCTGTTTTCTTCCCTTAACATAAAAAAAATTTCTGCTTAATAGAAATATACAGAAGTCATTCAGCATCCAAGAATATCGCTAAAGTCATGTAAGTGTTAACTGAAGCTGGACAGACAAATGAATGAAAGTGCTTGACTCCTACTCCAGTGCTAAAATGCTGACTTCAGACTCTTTTAAAAGATGTATTATTATTAAAAATTGTACTACGATTTTCCAAGAAATAAAAAAGTGCTAAAGTTAAGTAAAGTAACTAAAGACATATCTAATCTGTGACATGTTCAAGGAAAATAGCCAGATTAGAGAAGACCACATGAACAATCTGTTTAAAAATCTTGAATACTTGTTCTTTTCTTCATTAATCTCACAAGCTGCTACATCCCTGCCAGATATTTAGGCACATGCTTCACCTTGAACACTGATTTGCCGATTTAGGACCCAAGCGTTTAAACTGTAAAAGAGAAATTAAGACATAATTAAGTGATATTTAATTAGGCCAGTAACATAACTGCAACTTTAATAAATGCTTATGTACAAACCACAACTTTTTAGCCTGCACCGACTTTTTAAAAAGTAAGTTTTATAAAATATTCTATCATATAAATTATGCCCCTTGTATCTTCAGCAATGTACTTGTCCTTCTCATTTAATTCAACATCCTTGTTCTAATCAAATACTTTTTACTTCAAGCAGTTCAGTTCTGTTTACCATGATGATAAATACGCATTTTGCAACAGCTTACAATTTTCCTAAACTGGATAAATTCGTGGGGTGAGGAAATCTTTGTTTACAGTTTTTACAAAATGTAAATATTAGAATAACACTTTACATTACTTTCTGCCATGTTTTAATCAATAGGGAAAAATAAAACTTTTATTCTCATCATATTCTCAAACATGAGCATAAGTTTTATGAACACTCAGAACTTTAAGTATTCAGGAATATCTCAGAGAATCCATATGTTTTAAAAGTGAGTTAACATTTGCAAAATTCTGATTGGAGTTGTTTGTTGAAGCATGGGCATATTCAGCATTTTGTAACAATTATTTCAATAGCATAATTGATAAATCTTATTAAAATTATGTACATTATCCAATAAATCATATTTGATTGCATAAAAAGTACTGAACTTGTAAATGTATCCTGAAATATACATAACAGAAGTGTTAAGTTTTTATTAGGAAATCATGTTTAGAAAGATAAAAGAGTATGTATAACACTACAAGACTTCTTTGTTTTTTGACTTAACTTTATACTCTCAGTGTTTGGAGTTCCCTATTTTCTCAAAACAAAATGAAAAACACAGTGAATACATTTTTTTACAATATTTTTTATTATAAAATGTACAGTATATTGACCTTAATATTATAAAACACTGTAATGTATCAGAGTCTTGTAAAGACCAATAATTTATAAAATGAGACCAAGTTCATCATTACTCTTTCTAGTCTCATAGTCTGATTTAAAAATATATATAAAATATATAATGAATGATTTGACTGTAGCGTCCTTAGTAGCTGGAAAAGGTTTGTTCATATGTTAAGGTAACTAATGTCTGCATGTATTTTTATTAAAATAGATCACTCTTACTTGCTAAGTTAGTCTTTGATTCTGAAGAGCTGATAGATGAATGAACAGAAAGGTTAGTAATCATATTCTATAAGGCTAGATTATGTAAAAGTGCTGCAGGGTATAAAGAAAATTATGTTTTACTAAAGCACTTCTATCACTGCAGCCCATTTATTAACAGTTAATAAATTCTTTGGTACTTTTAAGGTGCTTGTTAAAACAAGGAATAGCTTTGGACTATTGACAAGAATAGAGTACTTTAGGTCTCAGATGCTATTGGATAGCATGAAAAACCACATTACACTGTCTTAACAATTTAAAGACCTTTTCCAACGTGTTAGTCTCCTCAACTTCAGTATGTCTACTGCCTCCTTTTATTGCAAGGACATACTTCCATATTGAGTACAAAAGCAATGCACTTTGCATGAAAATAGGATTAATTACTTTTTTTTCTGCCCTCAGCCTTCTTGGCTTTGTTGCAAGCAGTACTTTCCTTGTTGCACTTGCTTGGCAGTGATTTGGACACCAGTATCCAGCCAAAGGCATTTGTTTTAGTGTTAGAATATGTGTATATAGGTTGTTTTCGAATCACTGCCTAGTATATTTTTAGCAGTGCATTTATAGAAGCCCGCATCCCTTTGAGTAGGCTGCTGGATGACTAATGACCCCTGAGGGTGGAGGAATTTGTTTCCATACAGACGGGATTGAGCTCCTGTTGTCAGACGTGATTTGTCTGGAAGCTCCCATGTTATTTCTGCTTTAGGAATCCCAATGGCCATGCAGTTCAGTTTTACTGAATTTCCAGGCCTGGCATAGATGACAGGTGCTGGCTCACTGGTGATCCGGGGAGGATAGGCTATCACGATGACAGGCACATTCATAACAGAAGTGCCATACTCTGTGGACACCTTACACAGATAAGTGCCCCTGTCAAATACAGAAGCCTCACGCACCGTCAGTGAGCCATTCTCCAACAGAGAGAAGCGACCCACAGCCTGGGGGGCATCCAGGACCATCCCATTGGGCAGTGTCCAGGAGATCTGCGCCCGCTGGTTTGGCTGGGTGATGCAATGGAGCTGCAGGGTTTCTCCATTGATGATGCTCACCAGGTTGTTGTACTGGTTGCTGATTTCTGGCCTGAGACCCACCTTCAGGAAGACTACCCGTTCCACATAACCTCCTGGGTTTCTGGCTGTACAGCGGTAAGTCCCAGCATCCCCAGCGGAGAGGCTGCTGATGTGCAAGATCCCATCCCTCTTATGGTAAAATCTGTGCAGACGGCTGCCACTCAGCACTTCAGTGCCATTGGGAAGGATCCAGCTTGTGCTGGGCTTGGGGTTCCCCTGGACTGAGCAGTTCAGATTGATGCTGTGCCCAGCAATGGCAGTGATCCTTTCATTGACAGGGTCTCTGAAGGAGGGTTTCTCCAAATGGTCTGTGATGAGGAGCTGCACAATCAGTCTCGCTTCCCCTCCTTCGTTCCGTCCAATGCATATGAGCTGCACCGCGTCTGTCTGCCTTACCCCTCTGATGTCCAAAGTACCATTGCGATGCACAGTGATCCTGTTCCCATAGTAGGGAGCAGGCAGGATTACTCCTTCTGGAAAAGCCCATAAGACCCGTGGAGCAGGGATGCCTTCAGCTTTGCAGTCAATAAGTTTCCGGCTGTCCCTGATGGCTGTCTCCCTCACGGATGTTATTGCACTGAGATGACCATTGATTCTGGGAGGCTGAACGTTAACGTGGATCCAGACGATTTTCCTATCTTCTCCAGCACTGTTCCGCACTACGCAAGTATAGTTACCACTGTCAGATCTTTGGGCCTTTTGGATAAGGAGGGTGCCATCCCTATATACCTGGTATTTGTCAGATAGGGCAGGAATGGGCCTGTTGGTTGGGGAGAGCCAGGTCACTTTGGGAGTGGGTTCTCCTTTGGCTTCACACGCTACTGTGACAACATCACCATAGGGTACATTAATAATGACATATGTTTTGTTCTTGATAGTTGCAGGCTCAGCCACTACTTTGACCCGCACTTTCATCTCATCCTTCCCAATCTGGTTCTCAGCATAGCAGGTGTAGTCCCCTTCCTCTCTCAGTCCAACATCATTGAAATACAAGGTTCCATTATCGAAGACCACGTATCGCTTTGTCCGGCTGCCGCTGTCATCTGACTGCATGAAGGTATTGATCATGCTACCATCTGGGAGACCCCAGGAGATCTCAGGATTTGGCAGACCTGTGGCTACACAGTCAACTTTCAGGTCCCCTCCATACTTGACCTTGTGGTTATTCTCGTTCTTATGTTCTATTTTTGCTGGTTTCATCATCACATTCACTTTGAGGACCACATAGTCATCCCCGATCTTATTGCGGGCCACACACAAATAGTCTCCTGCGTCTTTATCTGTAACTGAATGGACAACCAAAGTCCCATTGCTGAATACCTTGATTCTAGTCTCCAAGCTGCTGTAAGGAAAGAAAAAAGAACCGAACATGAGCTGCACAATCACATTTTAGGTATTAATTATTGAGTGAAACCTGGGGAAAAAAACCGCAAGAACTCAACAACACTGAAAAAAAGGAGAGAAGCATGCTATTGTTAGATAATAGGATGGTCTGAAATGTCCAAGATATTCACCACCAAAAAGCAAATGGAAAAAAATAATTCTACTCACTTGTATCCAAGCAATTCTACTCTGTTTCATTCAATGACTTTAACGGTAGTTTTGACCATTAAACACCATTAAATACCAAATGATGGTATTTTTGACTGTTCTGACTGCATGTACAGTATTTTGTAACACTCAAATATGGGATCTCTGAATGATATACTCCACACAAACGTATATGGACCATAAATATGGGGTCTGGCACTTGGGTCCTCAGCTAAAAACAAATCAAGATGAGCAACTTCCTCTGGCATCAGGCATAACATTTTAAACCTTTAGAACAATCACAAAGAAGCAAAATATTGATAAGCTTTGAAATCTGGAAAAAAAGATTCTCAATGTGCAAAAAAGCTATTATTCCTTTCCACTTCAGTATGGAATTCGTATATTGTGGTCAAAACTAATTTCCTCAGCAGCCTCAGTTTTCTCGCCAGAGAAGATCTCCTGTATTTGAAAAACAGCCCACATAAAGATCATGAGGGAAAATGAAAAAAAAAAACCCAGTATTTTGTTGCTATCACTATGAGGCATAAAATGAATTCTGGATTTTGTGCTGTATACAGGCTACCTAAATATATTTTTTGTCAGTATGAAAAAAATGATGACTACATTCAACTATTAAGAAAGCTGTTGACAATTGTGCATTTTAATTTCAGTACATGTCTCATCTGTCTATAGTGCTCAAAGAGTGAGTAATGAGTAATTTATAGAGCAGAAATTGTGTTTTCACCAAAGTCTTATGACAGTTATTGTAGATTTGGAGAAGTGATATTTTACTTGATATTGCGACCATTGGAGAAGGTATTGTTTTAGGCATTTATATGCAACTGGGTTTGCACAGACTTTATTGCAAGGTAACATTTATTTATACAACTACGTTAAAATGATCATGGTTACTTAAATAATTATAAGATGATTTCTTTGCCCTGTATTTACTGTGTATAATGATTTGTACAACAGCTAAACAAAATTCAGTGATCCCATTTCTTCTGGGGAAAAGTAGGCATCTATGCAACTCTATGCAGACTAAGCACATTGGAACAAGCAGTACACAAGTTGTATATCTTAACTTTTGCCATTGGACTTTTTACTGCATTTACAAGTGGCTGTAAAAGACAAATAGTGGCAGCTTATCCTAAACACTTGAAGCTGACTTTTCAAGAGTACCGTTGTTTTCAAGAAAATTATGCTAAGTTATAACGTGGCTATCTTTTGATATAATTTCAAATTCTTCCATAAGGATTGGAGGCCTCATTCAAAACTCACAGAAGTCAAGAATGAAACTTGTACAGATATGAATGGTCTTTTCTCTAAGTTCATCTAAACTGTAATTTAGCTGTGACACCTCAAATAGTAATTTACCTGTGTAGGGAATCAATCATCCTTTTAGAAGGCAACCTCCATAATATCCGAGGCCAGGGGTCACCAGAAGCACTACAGTCCAAATGCAGGATGCTGCCGTATGTTACATCTGTCCTCTGAGGAGAGCTCCCAGTGATCTTAGCATTGGATGCATGCTTCTTCACATGGAGTTGTATTGTTCTCCTGGCAGCTCCCACCATGTTAGCAGCAATGCACTCGTAGGTCCCACTGTCCTTGGGGGAGACATTGCGAATATAAAGAGTTCCATTGGGAAAAACAAATAAATTCCCATTGACAAACTGAGAAGGTCGGATTTGCGTGCCATCAAAGACCACCCAGCGGATGCTGGGAGCAGGTGCTGCTTTGGCAGTGCAGTGGATATTAATACTGCTACCAAGGGGCAAGGACATGTTCTCTTGCTTATCCTGCTGGATGATGGGGGGTAAGGCTGCAATGTGCAGCCTCACTGCAATGCTGTCAGCTCCTGCAGCATTGCTTGCTACACATTTGTAAACTCCTCGGTCTGAAAAAGTTGCTTGCTTGATAGACAAGGTTCGATTTTCATGAAGCATTATCCTGCTTTCTGTGGTGGTGACTGTCTGCAAAATCTTCCTATCTGGGAAAATCCATGAAATATGTGGGCTTGGAGTCCCACTAGCCTGACATTCCATTGCTATGGTCTCTCCAAAATAGACCGTGACATCTCGATAGCGGGGAAGTAAAATTTTGGGCTGGTAGGCTATGACTGTGAGCACAATGATCATTTTATCTATGCCATGCAGGTTCTGAGCTGTGCACAAATACTGTCCACGATCCTGAAGTTGGACATTTCGGATAAGGAGGGTACCATTTTTCCAGACTTCAAACCTTTGTAACCTGGTATTGGCTGTCATTAGAGCTCCTGGGAAGGTGAGAGCAAAGAAAGAAATGGAAAGTCAAAGGGTTGTTTTTAAGACATACATCACTGCATTGAAAAAGTCTTATGGAAGACTTCAGATTTATTTAACACCAACTACAACTTCAGATGGATCACATGACATCTTCTGACACTCTCTATAGCTCAAACTGGTTATTGTTTCTATTGCAGAACTAACCATACTAGCTTGCAAGCCTGTACAGTGTGGGAACTTTTAAGGTCTTTATTCTTTAGGATTCCTCCTAAATCTTTACGTAATTTCTCTTTTCCTTTTGCTTATGGAGATGACACACACACCAATATTTAAGGCAGCAATGTTAACAAACCCATACTCACAAGTGTTGTCATCATAAATTCTAACTGCTGTGAATAATCAGAATTGGCTGCTATTCCCCCTTCAAAAAATAAACTCATTAAATGGTAGAGGATTTCTTTTACTACAAGAAATACTGTGAAGTTATTTTTACCTGTAATGATTAGTTGCAATTAGTCATATTTTATCTATAATGATTAAAAGAGACAGAAATTATTCTTCAGTGTTTTGGACTATTTCTGCAATCATGATGCATTTCTATGCAACCTTAAAAAAATTGGGTGGAAGAACACATATTTCTCTGTCTTACCTGTAGAGACTTTTGTCCAAGTAATAAAAGGCTTTGGTTCCCCTACTGCATCACAAGGGATAAAAGCATCTGTTTCAGCAAGGATGGATATGCTCTGAGACCCTTTTGTGATAATTGTAGGTCTTTCTCCATGTATCCTGAAATTACTGGAAGATTGAATTAGAGTTGAATTGTGTGGCATAATGCCTCCCACATAAGGCACAGATGGAACTTTTTGATGACGATGATGGACATTTTTAAAAGGATTAACTGTACTGGATATCTGTGGTTTTGTGCGCTGAGAGAGAAAGGCTGGAGGAGTAATCTTCAAAGTCGCCAGTGGTGGTGATGGGGTGGTTGTGGCGTGTGGCATTGGAGGCACTGGAACAGCTGTAGGTTTCTGCACTACAATCCTAGTAGGGGAGACCTGGGCAACCTTCTTCTCATTTGTGTCTTTAGGGACTAGCTGACTAGGGACCACCGGTTTAGGATGCGTACTTAAGTGAGGGAATATCCTTGTTCTGTTGAAAAGGAATGGCATTCTGGAACTGGGATAATAGGGGTTCCCTTGGCTTGGTAGTCTCCCCGATGTGCCTCTGTTATCTGGAACATAGTTATTTCCAAAAAATCTTGAATTAATATTGTATCTGTTCTGACCCTGATTACCGAACTTGCTCGCAGTGAAGGGATTTGTTCTGTGAAATGAAGAGGCTTGTGTTGGGGTAGTTGTTTCTCTCTGAGAGGCAAAAGATTTTTTGTCCTGGATGGTCTGTGCTGCATATGCTGTTATCTCTGGTTTGTTTGTGTAGTGAAGAGGTTGGTGTGTTACAAAATAGTGAAATGAACCTTGTGTTACCATATATGGAGGCTTCACTGTGCCTCTTACCTGAACATGCTTTGGAGGCACAACAGGCTGTCTTTGGTTTAGGCTTGGTATCATTCCAGCGGGTGGATGGGGAAGGTTTGGATTTAGCAGTAAACTGTTGTTTGACTTGCTACTATACATCTCTTTGAATTGCTCCTCTTTTGACTGTATGCTAATCCTGTTTTGGCTAGAGGAAGGAGTAGGACGTACATTCCATCTTGAGCTCACCAGCGTTTTTTCACCATCTGCTTCAACTTGTTTTGCTTCTGGGAACGCTTCTTGAATGAAGGCATTACTTTCCTCGGTGGTATAAGGAAAAGAAGGATGTGAAGTGCTTGAAATGGAAGGGGGAAGAGTGGCAAGTTTCATAAAGGGAATAAAGGTGGTGGATGTAGTCGGAGGCTTTTCAGTTGTCTGCAAAGTGGGATCATGATGAAATACATGTGACATAGCTTCCTTTTCATCCAAGGAAGATGGCTTTGTCCTAGTCTGAGAAGCAACAGATTTCTTTGTTTCTCTAAGTGAAAAAGTCTGAGTTTCTGTTGTGCTGAAGGAGGACAAAGTAATCATCTCATGTTGCTGAGGTGACTCAGTTATTGCTTGTGTTTCTGAAGATACTGTAGGCTTCCATGTCTCCTTTGAAAGTGAGAGGTCCTTAAAAACTTGCACTGTGCCAACAGGAATACTTAAGTCAGTCATAGTGGGATATATCAGCTGGAACGTTCCAGCGGTTGTTTCATTAACCACAACTTCTGAGTCAAACAGGATAGGCTTTTCTTGAGATTCTGGTTTTGTAGACAGTATCAAGCTGTTCATATGCTCAGGAGAAGTTGTTGTGCTTGATTGTTCTGCCTTACTACGCAGAGTTTTAGAATCCGCTTTAATGCCCTTCTCCTCAGATATATTGTCTAATGAGTGGTATGTTGGCACTTCACTTTGCTCTGGTTTCAGAGGTGCACTTGACTCTTTTGTGGGAACTGCATCATGTACAACAAATGATGATAAAATTGTGATAGGTGCAGTCACTGGAAGTACCAAGGCTTCAGGAGCAATAGAGAGAGTCACATGTTTTGCTTCAGGTGGAGAAGCAGTAGGCCTAAAGAAGGAAGTTGTGACCACCTCTCTGATTTTGGTAATTTTCTCCAAGACAACCGGATCAGTAACTAATGAAGGAGTGAATTCTATATGCTCCTCTTCCTTAGCCTGTATTTTGACATTGTTTTTAAGATCAGGACTTTCCAGAGTTGCAGAAGAAGTTTTGGTCACAGCTTCAACTTCAGGTGTGGTTAAAACAACAGGGGGGAAAGGCTTTGGTCTTTGTCGGATCCTGTTTGGCCTCAATCTCCTTCTCCCATAAGGCCTTTTTCTAGCATGCTGAGTAACAAGTGAAGGCATGGTCTTTCTATAGGGAGTTGTTGTTGCGGCCACAGTGGTCAATCTACTGATGGAAGAAACAGTTGTTATCCCCTCTGCTGTTTTATGAAAAGCATTAGTACTTGGCAAAATGAATGTGGGATCTGGTTTTGGAGTAGCCAGGTTTCTATGTTCTCCTCCCTGAAAACTCTCTGCGGAACTGCTGGACATGCTTTCTTGAGTCACTGTATTCCTGTGGGTCTCAGGTTCTTCCTTGCTCTGAACCCTGATGGGTGTGATGGCTGGAAAACTTGTACTTAAGTCTGCCATTTTCATCTGACCTGTGGATACTTCTTCATGCTGGTGTATCCAGTCATTGCTCTTTTCTGTAACAAATGGGGAAACAGACGAAGAAATGGTAGTAGTGCCTACAGAATCTGTTGGGATGATCTCATCCAACTGAGAAGGTGTTAAAATTATGGTGTCAACACTCATCGGATCCACTTCATTTAACTTCACACTCGTCTCCAAGACACTATGAAATTCCACAGTCTGAGATTCAGCTAGGACAGTAGCATCAAGGGGTAGCTCAGCAAAAGCAGAATTTTCCTCTGATGTAGAAGATACCGTTCTATCTACATTTTCTACTGTGAATGAACTGCTCTGAATATTAGGAAAGCTTGTTACAATTTGTCTGGTTTGGGGTTCTTCAGCGAGAGCATGGATATTTTCTTTGACTACAACTGAATTATCAGTCCCGACATCAGGACGCTGCTGGCCTTCAGGTTGCACAGTTGCAGACACAGGAGTCAAATATGGACCCGACACAGGGATTTCTACAGAGTGTATACTCGCAGGTGTTTCTAAAGCCCTGTGGTCAGAGAGGGGTTCAGTTTCTGACCTTGTTAATACGGACTGGACTGAAAATGCTTTAGTATCGTGGGAAACAGTGACTGAGAATGGCTCATCTTCACCCACAGGTGATGAATCAGCAGAGGAATCTACCACATCAGCTGCTGTCTCTGAAGGACGAGGGCTGGCTACTGGATGAGGGACTGCAGTAGTTTTCTGCATGACTGATGGCAGTGCAGTTGTTAAAGAAATGGCTGTAGCTGTTGTTGTTCTAGGAAGATTCTTCCCACGGACCTTTGCCAAAATGTCAGCCCAATGCTGTGGATTAATCTGCTTGCTTGCCATATTAATTCTCCTTCGAGATTCAAATACTCGCCGGCCTTCAGCAACATTGCTATCTTGGGTTCTATCAGTACTTTTCCAGATTTTCATTTTCCTTCTGCCTTTCTTCCCCTTTTTAATTTGAGCCTGTGGCACCTGGTCACTTTTTTGTTTAAAGGATATTTCCCGGTCTTTCAGGCGGTTCTTTCTTCGTGGGAACTCATCTACCTCTCCTGCCCCTGATCCCTCTCCATCATCTATGACCCGCCCTCTTGTTTTTGACGAACTTTTTGAGCCCGGGCGCTTTTTTAGCTTTATCCTTTTAAATGACCTGTCAGACACCATTTTATTTACTGTCACCCTTACAACAAACTGATCTGATCCTTGCTGATTGACAGCCACACATCTGTAATGGCCACTATCACTGACGTGGCTTTTTGGAATAAGCAAAGTACCATTGTCCAACATATATCCTTTTGAAGAGTTTGATAGATCATTAAGTACCTGGCTGTTTGGAAGAACCCAGCTCAATTGTGGCTCTGGGATGGCAACTGCATTGCACGGCAAAACTATTGGATCTCCAACATTTTTTTCAACTCTCACTACATCTGAATCAGCTACCTGAATAGCTAGAGGTTGCACTAGAAGTCTGTAAGCCATTATGTCCACATCATCTCTCACTTGGGCAACACAGTGGTACAAACCACCATCAGTATAACTCACTGCTTTGATTATTAGCTGACCACTACTGAGAATGGAAAACCTGCTGTCTTTCTGATTAAATGGTGCCTGCAGTTTAGTCCCATCTGGAAAGAGCCACTGAACAGAGGGGATCTCAGAGGCTTTCACATTGCAGCTCAGCTGACACTCTGAGCCTTCCACCACACTCTGCACTGTCCTTGTGCTCTGGTTTTGCTCTATCATTACCCAGCTTCTCTGCTGCCTGGTGTCTTTGGTACGAATTGTCTGAGAAAACACAGTAAAAAAAGATAGCACTACTTTTTTCCCTGTACTCTGGCGCCTGTTTAATTGGATATTTATAAGAGGTTGCATCACCCAGGAAGGCTCAGCCAGTATTTGAGCTTTTACACCTGTGTAGTAAAGAGCATCATAATCTGAGCCTTGCCTGTACTGATAGCTTATTTTAGGCTCTTCGCTGAGCATAAGTTCCCTCTCTAATTTGACAGGTACTTCACTGTAATAAGCTATAAGCTTCCACAGTTTTTCATAGTTTTCTCGATTCATTGGACATTCAAAATCCAGTGAAATTGTGGCATTTATATCAATCTCCTGAGTCTGGATTTGATTCCACTGAATTTTGGTAGAGCCTGTTGGTTTTTTGATTTCACAGTTCAGGTGGACTACATTGCCATGCTCATCAGTCATATTTAGAGTAATGTTCCATGGAGAGGACTGAAGCTCTTCCAGAGGGAGTTCGTAACTGTCACCATCTTCTTCATCTTGAGTGCTGCTATTCTGCCTTAGTGATGACTGAATGATAGGTTTCCGACAGGAAATATCTTTCAAGTTTTGAATATCTTCTTTCTCCAGCTGTTTTGGGCTGCTGCACTTAGGACAGAGCTGTCCCCCTTCATAGGCTTTGTCCTTTTTGCATTTTAAAACACCTGCAAGAAAAAAAAGAAAGAAAAAAATAAAGGGGGAAAACAAAAGATAGGTAAGCAGAAGAACTCTGTTCTAGAGTTAGAGAACTCTCAAAAGTGTGAAAGGGACCGCATGAGGAACACATTATGGCACCTGACACATAAGGCAAGGCTTTTAAAATGGCACCTCTTTGTTTTCACAGTCGAATGGGTGCCCAACTCTCAAGCTGACCACAATTTCTTTGGACTTCAATGACAGGATTGAATACTCCATCCTTCTGAAAATTAGATTCACTGCCTCTGAATAAAACGGCTAGAAACTAAAGTGTTCAGAGCAACATTTTATAAGTGAGTAAAAAGCTACACTGTGTCAAAACGCAGCTATGCTGCATCTGTACAGTGACAGCCTACCCATCTAACTTGTGGATCTAACGTGAAGAGGACCGGGTCCTCTCAGCTTTTAAAAATGCAGCATTCACCTGAGAAATGCTAGACTTCCTCATTAAATAATCTGGGAAGCTTTTTATGTTTCTCTATTCATTAACAACAGTACTGGCAATACACAACACATTCTTCTGTAGGTACCAAAATCTGCTGACTAGTTCCTGCACTTACAAGCTATTTGTCAGCAGCAAAAAAAAATGAAAGTGCCACTTCTTCCCTGACCTCTGAAGTAACTGTAAACTCTGTAATGATAAAATAAGAAATAAAAGAGAGAAGGAGCACTGAAACAGGAAATTATAGCCTTGACTCCTCTCTTCTATCAATGCCAGAAAGACTCTTCTCTGCAAAATAACAGTCATATATTTATTACATTGTTCTGCTTACTAGAATGTCAAATGTCGCCTTACATATTTAGTTTGGAAACATGTTGTAAATAAAATGTATTCCAGTTATTCTAGGAATAAATGTCATGCTGGTCACTCCTGAGGAATGAGGGATCTTTGAATGAATGAACAACATACGGGAGGATTATAAGGCAAAATGCTAGGAGGAGAAAAGAGTGGCAAAATTTCATACCATTTTTTAATTGAAAAAAATATGCTTTGCCAGTCTGACAAATCAATTTTCTTGAGAAGTTCTTACAAATGGAATATTTAACTGAACCAGTCTAGCAGCTGCAGATTCAAATATGATGTTTCAGAGATAAGTAAAGCACATTTCATGACAGTACTGGCCCACAATCAACTTGGCAGTGGCCACACTGGTCTGAAGTACTTTAATGTGATCTATGAAACAGCACTTTTATAACTCTATCTGGACATAATTTCCAAAGAAGTTAATGTTATACTTATATAAAGATACCAAATCTGTCATACATGAAAATGACATGGATAAATTCTTTTCTCTTTCCAATAATCACTACTTTGTGGTGTAAAAAGGGAATCTAATAGAATAAAAATGCTAACAAGCCAACACTGCACCAGGAAAGGAAGTTCATCTAATGTTTCATTGTTGTAACTTACAGTGTAACTTAAGTACACTTAATACACATACTAATTTGGATCAAGGAGAGTATATAAGAATATTGAAATGTAAGTTAGTGAAATATAATATCAAATCTATATGCCTCAAGTATCAGTTCAGTCAGGAACACTTACATTACACATTCAAGTATCACACACTCTTAGAAGTATTGTCCTATATCGAAGTGCAAAACTGCGATGAATTACATATTCTAAGATGACAAGACCCACCATCATCCACCATATACATTCCAAATCATTATAAAACATCATGACTCCAGCACTCATTTGCGATATCTTCTGTTGCAATTAAATGACAATTCCCTCTTCATATTTTAGCAGCAGCTCTGGTGTAACATCAGTCCCTCTGGCGTACTATGGTAAGCGCTTAGCTACCTGAGATGGGGCATTGGTGAACTGAGATGCCCAAATCAAAAACTGACATTCAAAAACCCCTCAATTAATGTATTCCTGATATATGGGCATTATAAAACTGTTTTGGCCTTTTTTTTTTGCTTCTAGTATTTTGCTTCTGCACATGGCCAGAAGTGTTCCAGCCTAAGCAGTGTGATACTTATTTCATACCTAAGCCTGAATGAAGATAGACCAGTTATTCAGGAAAAAAATTGCAGGATTGTAGGTGTTCTCTGAAAATACTTAAAATAGATTTGCTCCATCATAAAAGGAAGTTGTGGTCAATGAAGAAACACAGATAGACATGAAGGATGCACGAATATTACATAACAGCCTTAACATTAATAGCATAAAAGTTAAAGGACTCATCCAGGAATTTGGAAACGGGATTTCCATTCCTTCCTTAGCCAAACAAGTTCAAATCCAATGTTCCCACCTTCCATGAGAGCACATAGTTACTAGCTTTGTTGGCTGAGAAAAATTGCCATCCCTTAGTCAAAGGTGTACCGCTGTGCAAAGGAACACACTGACAGGTTATAACCTATCTCCTCCTTCCAATTATAAACTTTACCATCACTTTTTGCATCTTGAATGTAACAGCTGATTCCTTTGTTGTTGAATACAGATTTTTAGCTAGTGACACACAACTGCTTCCTCTTTACTCTGCTTTTTAAATACATGTATTTATAGAACGGTAACGGAACATAATAGTGTACACAGACATCATGTAAGTAATAATGCTCAGGAAATAACAAAACCATCCATATGCAGAACAGGAAAAAAAAAAATCTAACATTATGAGTTGAAGAAGCATTGGTATTTTTGCTGTTACCTCCAGAAACTTTATTCCATTCAAGGAGCCACTTTAAACTGCAGTCACAGGCCCATGGATTCCCATGAAGGTAAAGGTTTTCCAGCAGCGGCATGCCTTGAAACATCCCTGCAGGCAAGCTCCTAAGAGCATTTTCAGACAGGTAGAGATGTCTTACTGTTGACAGTTTGAAATAATCAAGGACCATAAATGTTGAAAAGGTGTTGGGGTGAAGCTGCTGGAGCAAATTTCCTTCTAAGTGGACCAGTCTCAAAGAAGTTAATCCATTAAAAGCATGTGGATGAATAAACTCAATTCTGTTGTGGTCCATGTGCAGTCTCATTAAACTTGAAAGTCCTTGGAGGGTTTGGCCAGTTATGACCTTCAATTTATTGTAACTAATTTTGAAAACCTAAAAAAAAAAAAAAAGAGAATAAAAGAGATTAATTTTGTTTTTTGATCTAAATCCAAACAGAATAGCAAGCATGCAGAAGTTTTCCTCCCACATTCAAATATCCTTTGTACCACTGAAAAATGATATGCTGGTCAAACAAGGAGAATACAACTGAATATTAGTTGGCATTATCAAGTATGACAGACATATTTAACAGATTTCCAATATATTTGGGTGAAATATGGTATCTTAATCCTAAGTAAAGCACTACAAAAATGCTTATTTTTGTCTTCTGTTATGCATGAAAGTTAGAATTTGTGAAATTTAGGAAGATCTGAGCATTACCTGTAGAGACACGAGATCTTTCAAAGCACCATTAGGTATATTCTGAATGTCATTTCCATGTATCATGAGCAATTCCAGTTTTGTAAGTCCTGCAAAGGAGTTTTCATATATAGACTGTATACTGTTAAACCTGGAAAAAAATCACATGTGCAGTTACATTTTATGCACTGGCTGTCATGGTCTGCAAAAGTAAAATTTGTATAACCTAACTTTCATGAAAACTTGGAGGGATCCTAATGCATTGTCAAAGGGCCAGAAGTTACTGAAACGTTTTTTACAAGGCCAAGTATACTTAGTTCATGTTTACATTGAGATTTCTTTTAACTCAATTTGTAGCACTTCAGCCATAATTTAGGAGTAACAGTAATAAATAGGCGTTTAAGTTCTAGTAGTTGTCAGTATGTTTTTCCATGCAGCTCAGTTTATGGAATGGTAATAAATTAACGGCCTGTAGCCAACCAATGATGCTATAGAGCCTGGCAAACTAGAAGGACTGCAGTGTTGCCAAAACAGCATCTAACAATAAATGAATAAAGATTTGGAGAGAGGACATTAAAAATGGATATCTCCCAAACAACACAAGAAGCAAGAAGTCACATCCGGCTTCACTTACTGTTACAACATGTAATTGGTTACATCAACTAATTACATAAGATCCAGGAATTGACCTTCCAATTATATAATTTGAACCTAGGAATACAGAAAATGTACTTTTTGAAAATAATTCCATTTCACTTTGGAGAAATAAATCAGGTTTTATTTGCCAATATGGAAGCCTTAAGTTTGGCGGCCTAGCTCTGCATTTGGGTTTTCCATATGTAGACATAAAATTAAATGTATGAGATAATCTGGGCATGAAGTCTCTAAATTAAGCATCGAATTTTGAAGATTTTTTCTATTTTTTAACACTTTCGAGAAAGGAAGGGAAAAGATGACAAGAAATTAAAATACTTTGAATATGGAGGAAATACTTTTAGATCCCCACCATGCTAGCTAT
Source organism: Platalea leucorodia (assembly GCF_965183815.1). NCBI lineage: Eukaryota > Metazoa > Chordata > Aves > Pelecaniformes > Threskiornithidae > Platalea > Platalea leucorodia. Next base: position 76,119,622 of record NC_138824.1, read on the forward strand.
CTGAAGTTTCTGAGTTTTCTAAAAATTTAGACTACTGTTTTGATATTTTTAGTCCTACTACAGATCTACTAGGCTTATAGCAGTCATCCTATTAAAATTCCTTATTTTAACATCAGCCCTTCTAAAAAATATGAACTTCTCTAAATAAGAAATTTTCCTAAATTATTTCCAGTTAGAAAATAATCTTTACCTCCTAAATATATAGCATCTTAAAATACAAATATGGTAAAAGCATTTCTCGAAAATGAAAGAAATGCAACAACATATAGTTAAGACTGTTTCTTCCTGGGAAAGGACACAACTCAGACAATGTCATTTGTAGTGATGAAATACAAAGATAGGAAAGTGCTTCTATGCTAGTAGTATCAAATGTACTTTCATGAAAAAACAGCCCAAAAGCTAAATGACTTAGAAGCTTACATCCTATTTTCAAAAGCAATTTAGGGAGAGAATTTGTGACAGAATACTGACGTATGGGGGAGAGGTGACTGAACATGTATGGTTTTGAACATGGGAGGAGAGGGAGGCATTTTTGACTCAAAAATGGTATGTAAGTACAGATTGCTGTAATACAGATGCACTGCGTACAAGGGCATTTTGAGACTAAAATTAGGCTTTAGGTGGATGAAGTGCTGGTGGATAGACATTTTAAGTACAGAGAAGCAAAAAAAAAATCAAGGTCCCTGCTGTCAGTCATTGCATGATGAATCACAGCTTACAGGCCTCGGGGCGGTCAGGGTGAGTTCATACCAGGTAGTGAGGCAGCTCTGATATCAAGCAGAAGAGGACTGCGACTCTTTCACGATGCCATGTCACATAATGACCCTATGCAGCACTTCTGTGATACGCAGCCTACCAACTATCCCTGCCTTCTCAACTCACAGTCTGACAGATATATGTGAGCTGGCAATACCCTGCCACAAGAAAGTGAGTTGGAGCCTGAGCAATCTCTCTGCAAAACACTGATGTCTGCTTATATTGCGCTTAAGTTCCTTGGGAAAAAAAAAAAAAAACAAACAACAAACTCCAAAGGCAATGGAGTAACTTTGGTTTTACTGTATTGCTTTAAGATATGCTATATCTCATTGTTCTCCAAAATGCTACCTGGCTACATTATATAATTTTACTCCTACTATATTTTTTTACATCAGGTATAACATTCAACATTTAGCAGAAATCCCATGGTAGGTTTAATTCAATATAGTTTTGTACACAGTACAAAAGACTACACATACTATTTGCCAAGAAGAACTGACACCATGATTAGATATTTACTTAAAAATAATAGTAACTTTTCTCTGAAACACGAGGGATACACTAAAACCTTCTCCATGCCAGTAACTGTAGTGTTTGAAATAGAGAGCCTGCAAGTAACCACCCATCTCTGCAATTCTACTTAGAAGTACACGCAGAGATCCCGGTACGCCGCACGTGTGCGAAGCATTCCAGGATTCCTCACCAAGAACATAAAACTGTTTGCTACAAACTGCCATACAAACCCAAAATTGATTCTTTCCACATGTTTCGAAATCCTTGCCGGCACGGCTGCCAAGGACCGAAAGGTGCAGTGGACCTCGGTGGGGAGGTAGCAGGCGCAGGGCTGGGGGCAGCCCAGGGCGCCCGGCGGCAGCCCCAGCCCCAGGATCAGCACCACGGAGAGGGCCCCCGCCGCCGCCCGCGCCCCCATCTTGTCGCCTCCCGTCGCCTCGCTCCTCCTGGGTCGTCCGGGGAAAACGGGGGGGGGCGGGGGAAAAACAAAAAAAAGAGAGAGAAGAAACCATGGTTGTTTTAATCCTTTTGAAAAGCTTTATATACCTAGCGATGCTCTGAGGCGTCCTGGAAGGTCTGTAGACAATTGAGGCGAAGTTCGGTCGGAAAGAGATTTCCTCCAAGTCATTTGCTACTTCAGAGTTAACTTTTCCCCCATAATTCACTTCAGTACCTATTCTACTAAACTTATGCTGTCTCCTTATGGTAGTCAATTTTGTAGGTTTTTTCTATACGCCAAGGGTAGTACTTGTCTCACCTAAAATCAGAAAACTTCAAGGGAAGCATCTACTTCAAGCAAATTGCCATGGCTCCCTCTACAGTCAATGAAACAAAAAAAAAAGCCACCCATATTCACTTGAAGGTGAATAGTATCAGGTATCTATCTACCTGATCGGATACCTAACAATAGTACAAATCAGTCTCATTAGGTCTCTAATTAGCTAACTCACTTAGTCTAGCTGCCTAATTTTTAGACAGGCTACTAAGTTCCAGGAGGGTAAAATTTGGCTGAATGAATCCCATTCATAATGTACGTGGGAAATGGTATCATTGAAAGAGAAAGTGCGTAAAAGAAGAATTGCTTGGCCATAGATCTGGACTCTGTCATCCTTTGCCACACATTACTGTGTGACGTCAGATGTGCTTTTATGTTGTAATCTTAACCAAACAGGAGCTATGAATGATCACAATTGATAAAACTTGACAACTCATTTAGAAGCATAAGCACAGACCTCAGAGGAAATGTAAGCAAGAAAGTTTATATTTGTAATCTTGCCTTGTCTATCAACACTCAGGTTCAGATATTCAGAACTGTGTGTTGAAATCTGGGTGGCTAGACCCATGGAGAGTCATTTAAAGATGCACGCTGTGCTAGCACAGGCAAGAAAACACAACTGTTATTGACTTGGAGCACTAATCATTTCTGAAAATAAAATAATTTCTGTAGATGTCTAATTACAGATTAAGCAGCCTAACTTTGGAGAAATGAATTTGAAATATCCCTGTTCTTATCCCTACCACCAGAAGAATTTGAGCTCTTCAGATTAAAGCCATACAAGAATGCAGGCTACTATTAGTAGCAGAAATTTAGTATTACTGCTCTTGTATTAACGGCGTGACAACGAGGGAAAGGCATTCAGTTCTACCAGATATTATGAGTTCCATTAGTTATTGCGTTTAGTATAAAAGTCAGATTTTCTCAGACCTGCTAGCAACGAGACACACATTGCTTTTTCTAAGACCATCATGTGCAAAGCATTACAGTTCAAAGGAGAGGCTCATCGGGATGAAGAGGTTTCCCAAATAGCTGTGGTCAAGTTAATGAGACGTTTACCATTCTTTACAAGACAAATAGCTTTTAATTTGCTTAAGACTGTTCAGGTGCTGTTTTCCTTAATGTTCTCTTCAATGACAACTCCCTTTAACTACCCATTTCAGTTCCAAGTTGGAGGGGGCACCCCATTTTGTTACAGGAGGTGCTCGCCGAGGTTAAGAGGAGATCGCAGTGACTCCTGAGGGGCTGGGGGAGAGCGGGCCAGAAGGACTCACCCGCGCTTCGCCCGGGTGACAAACAAGGACGGCGGAGCGCAGGGCCCTCAGCGCCCGAGCCGAACCCGCTCCTCCCCAGCTTTGGCCGCAGAAGCCCGTGCGAGGCCGGACCGGCTCCGACCGCCCCGCTCCGCCCCGCCGCCCGGGGGCGCCCTCGCAGCGGCCCTCCCGCCCCGCCCGCCATTGGCCGCCTCCACCGCGGCCGCGCAGCGCCTCGGCCAATGGGCTGCGGCTCCGCCGCCGCCTCCGTCGGGGCGCGGCTGCGGAGGTCCGGCGGGGGCGGCGGCCGCCCGCCGCGGGACGGGGCGGGGCGGGGCGCGGGGCAGGGGGGCGGCGGGGCGCGGGGCGGCGGCGCTTCCCGCACGGCTGCTGGCGGGGCCCGCGCCCGCCCCGCGGGGAGCCGCGCGTGAGGCGGGGGCGGCGGGGCCCGCGCGGCGCCGCCGCTCCCTCCGGGCCGGGCCCCGCGCCAGCCGCGGCCACGGCGGAGGGGGCCGGGGGGGCGGCGCGGTTCCCCCCTCCCCACGTTTCTTTTTGCCGTACCGGAGGGCAGATGCTTCCCATTAGGGAAGAATGTCCCCGCCGGGCTGAGCAACGGGAGCGGACGGGCTGAGGGCGGGCGCCGACAGACGGCGGCACGGCCCGCAGGGCGCCCCACCGCCGCCAGCCAGGCGGCCGCGCCGCGCCGCTCCCCTCCTCCTCCCGCTCCCCCACCCCCGACCACCGCCACCCCCAGCCGGGCCCCGCCAGCCGTGACGGGCCGGGCTCCTTACCTGCAGCCGGGCGCGGCGGCCTCAGCAGGCGCTGCCCGCCGCTCCCATGCCCCCGGGGGGCTGCGGGCGGCCGGCGGCGCGGGGCGGCGCGGCGGGCGGCGGGCGGCTACCGGGCTGCCGGCCTCCCCTCCGCCGCCGGCTCGCCGAGCCTCATCGCAGCCGGCGGCGGCCAGCTTCGACGCCGCCTTAGGACTCCTCATCGCCCGTCATCCTGCGGGATCCGCCGCCGTGGTTGGGTCCCCCCCGAATAAGCATAAGCCGGGCAGGACACCGTCTGGGGTCTTGTTTTTTTTAATTACTGTTACTTGTCCTGAGCGCTCGCCTCCTCTGGGTGCCCCACGCCCCCGTGGGAAGTCGGGGCGCCGCAATGCCTCAGCCCCGGCGGGAGCCGAGCGCGTCGCTCCGGGCGCTGCGGGAACTCCCTGGGCGAGCGGGCGGGCGGGCGATGCCGGCGGCTCCCCGCCGCTTGCCGGGCTGCCTGCGGGCGCAGCTCCCGCGGCGGCAGCCTCCCGCCGCCCGCCGCGGCATGGGGACGAGGGGCGCGGGTGCCGGGGCTCCGCGCTCCGCCGCTCCGCCCGCCTCCCCGCGCCGGGCGCTGTGCAGGAGGAGGGCGCGGCGGAGCGGCTCCTCTTGCCGGGTGGGCGGCCCCTCGGCGGGGGGGCTGCGGGCGGGACCGCGCCGGGGGGCGGGCGGTGGGCGCCGGAGCCGGCGAGGGGGGCGGCGGGAGCTGCGGCCGCGGCGAGCCCGCGCCTGGGTCCGGGACCTGAAGCTCAGGGAAAGTTTGTTTGTGGGACGTGGGCGGATCCAGCGCTCCCCAGACGCTGAGATGCGCGGCTGTCCGCCGTGTGCGCTCACACACGCGCACGTGCCCTCGCACGCGCGCACACGCGCGCACACACGCAGAGTCCAGCACAGAACCCCGGAACTGGACCAACCAGTCTGGACTTCTTCCTCGTCCCGTAGCGATGTAGGTGTCCCACCACTACACAAAGAACCAGCCTCACCGCCATCCTTAGTCCGTGCTGGCACAATACGGCTGCAGAGACCTGTATCCAGTCTGCACGTCAGAATTTGATCGCCTGCATCACACCCGAGGAGAGCCACCCAAATAAATGTGTGTGAACAGAAAAACCTCAAAGCTGGAAGGAAGAGGCAATGACAACGATACAGGAAAAGGCAGCAACCAGTAATTAAATGAACCAGACTGAATGTAGACTCAGTCATGAATTGCCTTTTACCTTTAAAATCCACCAGAGAAGCAAACTTCATTTTAGAATCATTAAACCATTAGCATCCCTCTCCTCAGTTTCCCTCCTGTATTAGCAATTTTTTCAGTACACAAAAGTAAGCCTACTTCTGGTCCAGTGAAAAACGCATTATTCAGATGTACCACAGCAGACCATGCACTATCATCTGCTTAGTTCCACTGTATGGTTTTTGCATACACACAATTTTCTGTTCTCTAGATAGCCAGTGTGGCAGTTACCCTCATCTGTTCTAGGCAAAGAAAGAACTTGGTCTTTCAAGACACAAAAGAGTTGCAGAAATCGGTATAGATGCATCTTAAGCCATAAGAATCCCTCTGACTTTTGGCATGGAGCTTTCAAATTCCATCTCCAAGGTAAGTAAATATAGCGAATGGCATTATGTTCTACACTGTAAAGCTGTGACAAGTGTATCATCACCAAATTAACAGAAGAAATCAGAATCTGAGTTAATGAACCATTTTTGGCTTTGAAACCTGTAAGAGGTGTGATTATCAAAAAAGCTGGGGGGGGAAGAAACCTCTTCAACAGTTAGCGATAAGCTGTTGTCGGGATCAGGATCAGGACAAGTCATATCTTCCAAATGCACTAATAAAGATTAACTTTCAGAAAAAAGCTTATATCCATGCTCATAGCTGCGGAACTTCTTCTGTGTCATGGTTTAACGCTGGTGCACAGCTCAGCCCCATGCAGCCACTCGCTCACTCCCCCACAGTGGGATGGGGGAGAGAATTGAAAGGGTAAAGGTTAGAAAACTCCTGGGTTGACATAAAGACAGTTTAATAGGTAAAGCAAAAGCCACGCACACAAGCAGAGCAAACCAAGGAATTCATTCACTACTTCCCATGGGCAGGCAGCTGTTCAGCCATCTCCAGGAAAGCAGGGCTCCATCACGCGTAATGGTTACTTGGGAAGACAAATGCTATAACTCCAAACATCCTCCCCTTCCTTCTTCTTCCCCCAGCTTTATATGCTGAGCATGACGTCATATGGTGTGGGATATCCCTTTGGTCAGTTGGGGTCAGCTGTCCCCCCTTGTGCACCCCCAGCCTGCTCACTGGTGGGGTGGTGTGAGAAGCAGAAAAGGCCTTGACTCTGTGCGAGCACTGCTCAGCAGTAGCTAAAACATCCCTGTGTTATCAACATTGTTTTGGTCACAAATCCAAAACACAACACCATACAGGCTGCTATGAAGAAAGTTAACTCCACCCTTGCCAAAACCAGTACATTTTGAAAAAAAAATTCATTTAGTTTGATCACAACTGGATTATTATTTTTTTTTTAATTACTTCAAAGAGTAGAACTCTTTGAGTTCTTCTGCACCACAGAGAACATTTCTACCGTGCATCTTTGCTCAACGTGCAATTATTTGGTCTCTACCAGTGTATCATCTGATCCCCCTGACCTATCTCAGTAAAATTACAGTGTGTAGAGACGGTTTAAATGCAGCCAAGAAGAATCTGACTTCACTAAGTTCTGATTGAAGACAGCAGTAGTCAGTGGTCTCATATCTATTTGAAGGCAACATTTCATCCCCACACGTCATCTGATAACCTATGATGACAGTAGGAAGAAATTATTTTGAGTGAATGCAAGTCATTTTTTGAAGAAGTGTCACATAGTAAATATAGAAAAGCTTTTGCAGATGGCCTATTATAGGACTCAAAACTTTGGAAAATGGGGAAAACATGCTTTTTTATTAATTCATAGCTAATAATACTTTAATCAGATATTTTATCAAGCTTAAACTAGTGTGTGAAGAGTGTATTACTATTGCTATTACTTTTACTATTATTCAGGGTGAATTCATTTAAGCAGTCCCTAAAATGTTGCTTTCCACTCCTTATCGTTAAAATAATACCATTATCATTTTTACTTTTTCATTAGGACCCTACTACCTTTGGGTAGACTCCAGTTTGCTCTAAGATCTTGTCATCATAGCTCATAGCTACAAAAGTATGACTACTAAGTATATAGTTTCTCTGTTACTGGGAGGAGAGCTGTTTAAATACTCCAGTGATACATGGAGGAAGTTACAGCTGACTTACTTGTGGTAGCCCTTTACACTTAATGTACATAATGGTATGTTCATTCTGAAAATCAGCAAAATTAAAATAAATCACATAGTAGGGCCAAGCGGAAGTAGAAATCTGCACAACCAGAACTGGCGAAAAAAGGTTCAGAAGCCCAGATTGCTAGGTCTATGGAGTAAATTCTTCATTACCTGGAGTTTGAAATTTGAGAAGAGATTTCATTCAAAAAGCTGTGCTAAAGTTTGAGAGCAAGTTTTTAAACTATATTATAAATAAACACGGGAATATTACAATGACATTTTACAATAACATCACTAACATGATGTTCACTGTCCTCAACATAAATAATTTTTCAGACAAGTAAATGTCAATACCAACACATATTGTTGTATCAACTGTGCATTAACAGTAAATACATCAACAGTTCACAAGCTAAAAACCACACTACTTTGACAACAAAGCACATCCAATTCTATTATATGTTTACCTTATTGCAAAGTTTTACAATATTTTTTTATGGAATCCATTTGAATCCAGTTAGAAAATTATTGGAATAAAAAGTATTAAGGACAGGATTTTTTTTTATTTGATCGGTAGCAGATACAATTAGGGAATTAGCAGTAAAAGATTGACGGTGATAGGGGACTTGTAGATGCTACATAGGCCAGGGCAGCAGTGTGGTCACAGTATTTTTTGTCGTTTGAGGTTCCAAGTATATTTCAACAAGAAACATTTACTGGTATCTAGATTGACAGCTGTTGTACATCAGTATAATTTCTCTGAGGTCAATCAAGTGATGTTAGATTGTCTGGTAGCTGTTGCAGTGAATGGTTGGAAAACCTCTTTAAAAACTCTAGTTATGTTGGTTAAAGTTTTTACACAGTGGATAGAGACAGGCAGAGCAAGTAAATGGTGAAGGTAATCATCCATGTCACTGATACGTGCCATTCCAGCTGCGGTCCTTGCTGCTTACACAGTGTTTACAAAGCAGTAGGAAAATGCCTCAAAGGAACAAGGGAAGCAAAGTAGAAACACCAGGGGACTGTAGGGAGCACCAGGTGAGTTTCTGATACAGCCATTTCTGAAAGACAGCCTGAAGGTAAAAGGCTATTCACATGAACAAGAACCTGTGTATTGTAAGGCAACAAGACGAGGCATGACTTGGACAGGCTGGATCGTTGGGCCGGGGCCAACTGTATGAGCACAAGGCTCAGTGCTGGGTCCTGCACTTGGGTCACAACAACCCCATGCAACACTACAGGCTTGGGGAAGAGTGGCTGGAGAGCTGCCTGGCAGAAAAGGACCTGGGGGTGTTGGTTGACAGCCGCCTGAACATGAGCCAGCAGTGTGCTCAGGTGGCCAAGAGGGCCAAAGGCATCCTGGCCTGTATCAAGAATAGTGTGGCCAGCAGGACCAGGGAGGTGATAGTGCCCCTGTACTCGGCATTGGTGAGGCCGCACCTTGAGTCCTGTGTTCAGTTTTGGGCCCCTCACTACAAGAAGGACATGGAGGTGCTGGAGCATGTCCAGAGGAGGGCAACGAAGTTGGTGAAGGGTCTAGAGCACAAGTCTTATGAGGAGTGGCTGAGGTAACTGGGGTTGTTTAGCCTGGAGAAGAGGAGGCTGAGGGGAGACCTTATTGCTCTCTACAACTACCTGACAGGAGGTTGTAGCGAGGTGGGGGTCGGTCTCTTCTCCCTAGTAACAAGTGATAGGAGGAGAGGAAACGGCCTCAAGTTGCACCAGGGGAAGTTTAGGTTGGCTATTACGAAAAACTTCTTCACCGAAAGGGTAGTCAGGCATTGGAACAGGCTTCCCAGGGAAGGGGTTGAGTCTCCATCCCTGGAGGTATTTAAAAGATGGGTAGATATGATGCTTGAGGACATGGTTTAGTGATGGACTTGGCAGTGCTTGGTTAATGGTGGGACTCGATGATCTTAAGGGTCTTTTCCAACCTTAATGATTCTATGATTCTATGATTCTGTAAGAGGGTGATGGCAGCAACTAATGACATGCTTTTGGACAAGACTGGGAGGCTATGAAGGGGAAATCAAGGATGACAGTTTGAGAAAGGGTATTATTAGAGAGAGCTATCTTTCTTATTTTCACTGTCCTTCACTAACTGTGAAATGCCTTGATTTTGTTCAAATCAGCAGTGTTTGAGGGAAGCTTCCATCAGTATCATTAGCCTCCCATCAGTATCACTTGCAGCCTCAGAAGTTACCTTCTCCTCTCGGTAAGAGCCAACATTAAAGTAGGATGTTGGCAACACATTGTAGCACTGGTGCTCTCTCAGGAATGGAGTTTTGGGTTTTCTAGGAACCAGTTATCTTGCCTAAGTTCTCTCGCTTAAGTATTTTTGACAATTTGGATCAAGGAGCTCAAATCAAGGACTGAAACAAAGCTTAGCAAGCTATGCAATAGTAGTTTGTAGGAGGTGCATATATACTGTGAGGCAATGGTGGCCTGCAGATATCAGGTCTGAACATCTGGAGTGAGGGTGGAGTACGTTGAGGTTCTGGGCATTTTGAAGAATAATTTCTCTGTTAAAAAAAGGAATTCTGTATTTACATTTCAATCAAGTCACTAACTACATTTGTAATAGCTGAGGATAAGTAGGGAAATGCAGTATTATTCAGATTTTACAGATTTCAATATAACTTAATTTTTAGAATAGTGGGCATTTACTTAAGTCATAGTCTTACAAATCTTATCAGTCAAGTGTTGTGTTTTACACAGTAATGTAGTATTAAAAGCTCGCATCTGATATAGATATGGGACCATGCAAACTAGTAACTGTGAATGAGTAAAAATCAGTAGGCTTTCATAGTCTGAAATCTGAACACCATAGTAAATTAGGACTGCAGATAACAAGCAATTGTAAGGATTGTTTGTTCTCTTCTAGACTGGTATAGGTCAGTACAGCCAAATGAAGAAAAAAGAAAAAACATCGAGGGAATTTTCAAGGCTTTTGGCTTGAGTTGAGAGATAAATGCTGCTGGTTCCTGAGAGCTCCCGTCATAACTGATATATACTATTTAAAACACATGGGTGAGAGTGTCAAAGGAGGGAGATGGTGTCCGTACATCCATGTGGTTATGCTTGTGTAGGCAGGTTTGTGTTTGTTTCCCCCCGTGACCCCATGGTTTACCAACTGATCTTTATTCTTTGAACCTCCCAGGAGAGGATCATTTCTGCTCTCTCCTTGCAGCTGCGGTGCCAGTATACCGCTGCTCCCAGCAAGTGCTCTTCTCTATACCCTCCTTCAGACAACTTATCTCCTCCTTGCCTTTAGGCCTTCCTGTTTGGGGTTGTTTTTCCATTGCTTAGCGACTCTTCTTACCCAAGTTCTGCTTCCTGACATATCAAAGTGTACTGCTCTATCCCATGGTTCTTGCTGAAAGTATAGCAGCACGTGGCATTAAACTTTTGCCTTTCCCTCTTCCCCTGCTAGCTCCATCCAGTGCTGTCCTTCTCACAGCAATGAGCTGGGCTTCTGTCTCGGCTTCCCTTGTCAAGAAGCCTCATGGAAGAAAGAGGCAGAGCACTGAGCCTCTCTTTGTTAAACAGGACAGACCTTTTGAAGCAGAATTCTTTTATTTGCTGTGGGTTAACAAAGAGAGGAATAGACCATCACAGTCCCACTAATGAATAAACCTGATGGACAGGGTGACTTTACCAGCTGTCTCCTAAAGAGCAGAAGGATGGAGCCCAGAAGACTGAAATCCAGTGAGTGGTACACATGAGAAAAAGCAGCGGTTTTTAAATGCCTTCTGTTGGAGCTGGTAATAAATTAACTCTTGCTTTTACCACTTGGCAGAGAATCGGGAATAAATTTCTGCAGATGAATTAGGACTCTGTTAAACTTCCAGCAGAAAAATGAGGAGTTCTAGAAAAGTTGATGGACTGCATTCAATTTTATGATGCAGAAAAGCAAACTGTTAACTTACAGAAATAATACCCGTGTGCTGTCATGACTTGTTCTCTACTTGTCTTCAGGTGCTGAGTATTTGTATTGGGAGAGCATGCTGACTTTAGTGCCAGTGTCCGTGTTTCCTTTATTTGCTTTTGACATTTCACGTGTTTGTACTGTAGTGCCTGACAAGTTATATCACAACCTAATCGGAGTAAATGCTGCTTAACAAGAAATAAAGAAAAATGAGGGTCAGCAGTGTGGGAGGGAAAGCAATGATAGGCCAAGACTCACTGAGGTATGCAGAAAACCCAGGCAACAAGGGAAGGCAGGGAATTAGTAATAGATCGTATCACGGGTCCGCCGCGGCCTTGCTGAGCCCTCAGCTGGCATCGGCAAAACAGAACTGTTTCTTGTGCCAGTGCAAACAAAGATGTCACACGACTGTCCTTGCTTCCTGTGCCTTTGGTTATGTCTGGTGGGTGGCTGGAGCCCACTGGCTGTGTATACAGGCCAGCTCCAGACAGGGATTGTGTAGCTGTGTTAGCTTGATCCCATGTCTGCCTTTCAACAGAGTTTGTTTGCTTGAGCACAGTGCTGCCCTAACACTTCTGCCCATCACGCACCTCCAGACTGACTCGCATCCGGACACCTTTGAGCACAGGACAGGCGTTTGTTATCTTCACTGCTGCAGCTATGCAGGGCTTTTTGGCTTCCCCCAAACCAGTGCAGCCCGTTTGTACCTGGTTTATTTGAGGGGTGATCTGGATGAAACCTGGGGGGCAAGTTCATTCCTCTTGTTACCTTGAGAGATACAGTGCTGCTTTACCTTTGTGCTCTACATGACAAAGCAAAAGGGCAGTAAATGATGTGGCACCTGAAAGTACTAACAAGAGAAGGTATTTAAAGATGCACTGTGATGAGAAGGATGAACGAAGGAATCTGCTGCAATCTGTAGTGAGAGATACCACTAGAAGAAGTAGGTTTAGTTTCCTCTGCCTGTATGCCTTTACCTCTTTTTTTTTCTCATTCTATTTCTATTTTTCCAGTGAAGTGGTGTGAAGAGGAAGTTTTTCTTTCAACCTCATAAGATACTTCTATCAGACTGTTAATAACCTGGGAGTAATAACATGGAAACAGTTGTCGGGCATTTTCTGTGCTACGTCCACATCTATGAAATGAAGCATAACAGAGCCACATTTTCTTCTTTATGTTGTGAGCTAAAGAATTAACCAAGGAAAGAAAAATATTTCCCTCTTTTCAAAATAAAAGCTGAAATAAAAGAGGTGATGAGAACTTTCCTTCATTTGCTTTCCTTCCTTAGCCAAGAATTCAAGTTTATTAAGGTATTTAAAAAAAAGAAAAAAGAACGCAAGAAGGATCTGTAGCAGTGTGCCGTAAACATACTCCACATGAGTCTCCTTCACTTTACTGGGGTGACTGTGGTTTGCACTGTATTATTTGGCATTGCAGATTATGAAATATTCCTCCACTTCCTCAGTTTTAACCTTCTCAGCCACTGTTGTTCATTTTATACTGAAGAACAACATTTCAAATTGAAGAACAAATTCTACCCTTGTAAGTCTGCTGCCGATCCACTGTTCAGCTGTGCAAATTCCTTCTGCCAGTGAAACCTGGACCCAAATATTCAGCTCTTAGCAGTGGGCTTCCCTTTAAGATCCAAGTCTTGCTAACACCCTTTCTGAAGTATGCTTGAAACACGTTGCAGTCTGCAGTCACTTCTCATTACCTCATTAACAAGCACATATGACTCTTAGGCCAGTGAACTTAGACTCCTATTAACACAGGCTATCCTGATGTACAGCCTTTTTCAAAGGCTTAATAAGGTCCTTTGCCAAATTAATCAGATCTCTTTCCCCTCTTGCTTTCACTGAACAGCTATTCCAGCATATTAAGTTAGAAACCATTTTCCAGCTCCCAATTTTTATCCATCCCTGCTTTTGCAAACACTCCCTTGATTTAAACAAATTCCTCTCCTACCCCTTTTGGTATTCTCACACATGTATTTCTGCACTGAAGGCTAACAGAGAAACACTTCAGAGTCATTGGATTTTATGTGCCTGAAGGCAAACCTGAAATCCTGAAGTGAGTGCCCAGCAGCATGGTCACTGAATGTATTTATTACAGCACTAGGAGTAGCGATACTGAAATAGGCTTTGAATAGTTGGTGCCAGGTTGTTAATGACACTTTAGCAAGCACAAACGCTGTAGAGGTGACTGTCAGATATATGTCCTGCTCCATCAGGATTCCTATGGAATGGAAGATTCCTATAGGCCACAAATGTCTTAATGCCCTCTATAAGAACTGAACTGAAGGCAGCAAAACCAATGTTTAGTTTTAGAGGTTAGAGGATTTTAGCAATTAACAGCTTTTTTGATTTACTTATATGTAGTCTTACAGAATGAACAGTTGTAATTGTTCTGTATGGGAGCTGTGTAAATAGCATAACTGAATATGAACAAAGAGAAAAGGTGTTTTCCTAATGCTCAGCAGGTCAGAGTGGATAAGTGCAGATATAAATTACATTTTGCTGTATCTTATTCAGTTTTAAGATGTTTGTAATAGTGCAGCATTAGACAAATCTGCATGATATGAACGGCTAACTAAAATCCAATGGACCAGAATATTAGAAATCAGAGTTTCTATACAATATGTGATTTGTGTATTTTTGTAGTACACATCACAAGCATATATTTGGTACTACCAGAATACAAGGAAATTATTTCTATGAGTATGGGTCAAAGAGCAAAGTGAGTGGCCACTTTGCTACCTGAATCTACTTTACTTATCCACATCTTTAGCTGTAAGATGCTGTTGTTATAAGAGCAGTCCAAGTTCAAGCAGCCTACAGATCCCATTCCATACCAATCCCATGCAGTGTACAACCTAGGGGTCCTTCTAGGAAAGTCCTCACATTTGATTTGTCTTCCTGCTGGTATGAGAGAAGCATACAAAGTATACGGCTGCTCTAATAAGCAGACATAGCAAAAGTCCAGACTTTCTCCTACAATACACCCCAAATGACACTTAGAGGCCTAAACATAGATTTAGGAGTGGGGTTAAATCTATCAGTACAGATGTAGAGTCGAGTTTGAAGTACTACGTAACTGTATTTAGAAAAAATATTTTGAAAAATAAAAGATAATTTTTTTCTACATAAAAGGTAGATATATTTAAAAATATTTCTTGCTTATTACTACCTCTTTCTTATTTTCCTCAAGAAAAAAAATGTATACCTCCACAGACTTTCACATTACTGTATCTACAGCACTGAGGTTTTTAACATTTACTTGTACAGACTTACATGTAGAACATCCAAGCCTTACAGTGCTGCCATTGAATCCAGATGCAGGGATTTGGCCTTGCTTTTGTAATTGTTTCCGTTATAAACCCCTATTTCAGAGTTCAGAATTTGGTTACAAAAAATGCTTCCAGAATACAATTTGGCATCTAAGATATCAGTCAAGGAACATTTATTACTAGTTTGATTTCAGTGTGGCTTTTTGAACTTACAGATGTGTTCTGAGTGTTTTATCCATGCTTTCAGATATTTTAAAGATTTAAAATACCTTTGACTAGCAAATGGAAATCATCACACTGATGTGGAATGATAGCATCTTTAGCTAAAAATGCCATAAAACCCCTAAGTGGTCACTTCAGTTTTTTCTAAATAGTAAGAGTATAGTTACTTCATAACAGGCTTGCACTAAGGGTAAATTGCAGCCTTGCAATGCTCAAGTGAACATGTTTTCCCCTAAAGAAATGGAAGACAATCTAGCTTCCTCAAGCATACCAGCTACACTGTAAATGGTTAATCAGATAAGCTGCTGATTCCAGCTATAGAGTGGAATATTGGCTTCTGTCTTTTTGGGCTCACTGCAGCTAAACTGAGCCAACCCCAGCAGGCTTCTCTTGTGTCAGCTTGTTTGAAGACTGCATGGAAGAACAACTTCCCCAGCACTTGGGGAATGTGAAAATTTTGTCAGAAACTCTGCCCAAGATCTTTTATGTATTGTAGAGGCTAGGCAACCCAGGGGCATTGCACTGGCTCTTTGACAAGAGTACAGAATTGGCCCTACACACAATGAAGATAGGTCCGTTTAATCAGAATCACTCCTCTTTACAGTGGTAGTTAATAAGGTGGGTCAGGCAGATGGTGAAGCCCACTTGGCCTGCTGAATTGCTTCCTCCTGGCACACACTAAGTTGCACCTGGAGCAAAGAAGGAGTTTTCTGGCATTGGTGCATTTCATCACCTCTAGCAACTGAAACAATAATAGAAAAAGCTTTTAAACCATCTGACTGAATGTGACTACCAATAAAACCCTAAAATGAAAGAAGGCTCAGAGAGGATGGGCAAGGATGATGTGCCTGTGAAGCTCAAGGAATAATGCAGGGTGTGACTGACCACAACTGTTGCAAAGAAGCTGACTTTATCTCAACACAAAACAGGACTGGAGAGTGGCCTTTGGTTTAGATAAACAGCTGTCAACAGTTGAGTGGATCAAGCTCCCTGAGTTCATTAAAAGAGTGTGAATGTCTCCCTGAGTTAGGCAGACCAGCACGGAGGGAGTGAATACATAGCTCAACCCAACATAGAGTATAAAACCGAGACAACTAGCAAAATAATTTTGAAGAGAGAATGGGCTTGAGCTGCCTTCGACCCATGTATTCCTTCCTGCCAATTGGGGATGCCCAGCATCGTGACGGTGAGCATATTACAGAGACTGGTAATGGGAATCACATTGGTATTGTGTTTGAACTGTACTGTGTTTTCAGTATATTTTGCATCACTGCTAAGTCAGAAATCTTGTGTAACATCAACTGTCTTCAAATAAGTAAATTTGACATTAAACATTACATCCTCCATGCACGGAAGATCTACAAGAACCTGGACAGCAAGTATTGGACTGTGACACTGAGGCCTGAGCTGACAAGATTTTTCTGGCCTTAAATTTGCATCTAAAATAAAGTATTTGCTGGTCACAACTAGTAGATAAAACAGTTGAGAGTGCTATGCATTGAAAGAGCATCATTCTTCATGTTGGAATAGGCAAACACCAATAATCACCCAAAAAGCCAGTACTGTTAAAGGCAGAGACCAGGGAGATGCATAAGCTAATTAAAGATTCTCCATGTCAAGAAATAAAAAAACAAAACAAGAACAGGCTCAAAAATCCAAACTTCCTAACAGCAGTAGGAGGTAAAGGATTTTAATTCTTCCTACTTTGCAGAAAAAACCTGCTCTGGTACTGAAAGGATATTGAACATCAAAGGAATACATAAATGGCATGCATAACTGCGCTAATGACTATGCAATGTCTTCATTTACAAAAAGCTGGTGCACACGTCTATATCTTGAATTTCTTAGCCCCCAGATACCCCTTAAAGTCAGTGGGAAACAAGAGTAAAATTGCAAAGTCCGGATTAAGCCATTTATAGCACTGGTGTCTATACAAAAAAAACCCAGTTGTCCAGACTCCCTTTATAGCCAATATAGAGAGGCTGAGGCATCCAGAGGTTAAATGTCCCTTAAAATTAGATGAATCACATCCTCAGGGTGCCTATTTCTCTCCATTTCTTGCAAAGGAAGCTAGATGACTCTTAGCTATAAATGTCAAATAATAGTATCTCAAGCTAAATGAGATGAATTCCACCTTACACATTAAATATCCTCTATCAATCTGGGCAATACAATTGGGTTCTGAGTACCCGAGTCAAGTGTCTCCTGTAGACCCAGTCCTATCCTATGCTGTATTACTATGGTTTTCTCACTGTAGGGAATGCTGAACCATTTGCCTAGACCTAGGTGTCTAATGATCTCTGAGTCTCCCTAGGCTGGAGAGAGACTCCCAGACTTCTGGAATGATGGCTGGAGGCTAGTGGCCTATGCCCTCGTGTCTCAAGTGTTTAAGTTTAGGAAACTGAATCCAGTGCATAACAACTACAACCAATATGGGTGGTTGTATCTGTTCAGCATTTATTGCCCTATTAGCTTTTGCCTTGATTGTTTCTAACTGACATGATCATCTATGACAGGCAGGAATTAACTCCATGGTTTGCCTGTGGGCCCAATGAGTTTTAGCTGTGAAGAAAGATGACTTCACGCATTGTGGCTATCAAGTATAGAAGTCAGCTATAAAGAGTACCCGTTGCCAAACAGGCTCATAGTATTTTAAGATTTTCATAAGAACTGCTTCTTTCTAATGAATGTCTTCTTTAAGGAAGAACTGATAAAGAATTGATGGGTTTTGACCTGATATCAAAGATTCTTGCTTGGAGTAGGGCTGGCTAGCAGTAGTGCAGTCCAATTTGTGTGACTGAAAGAAATACCATGCTGCCTCCCAGGGATCAAATAGTCTCTGGCAAATTAAAATACATAATGAGAAGTTAGATGTGGTATGGTGTCTCCATAGCAGAAAATAATTTGGCCAAAGCTTTTAAGTCACATTTAGGTGCTCAAATAAACGTTAAACCCAGTTTTCTAAGGTTCATTTCCACTTCAAACTACGGAAACCTTTGGTCTTCAGCCCTTCTGAAAACCAGCTACACAACATTCTGGATTAGGAGCTTCATTCCATCAATGTTTGCAAGTGTCGATTTTCTTTCATAAGTGATTTTTTAGGTACAGGGTTGTCTTTGATTCTAACAGGAATACAATGTCTAAGATGTAGGTATTAAATGATCTTCTCTAAGTTGGTAAACTGCCTGAGACTGTCTAAATGAAGCTGTCTGTGAATTAATTAACACATTATTGTTCCTTCCTCTGTTCAAAGTTTTTAAACATTTTCCTGTTCTGAAATCTTGACAATTTTCTCATGGAGGTTCAGAGAGCTGGAAAGCAATTTTGGCCAACCAGCAATAGATTTGCTCTTTGTGAATAGCTTTCACAGGAGTAATTTAGATAGCTCCATAGTATCATGAAGCACAGGATGAAAATCAATAATGTAGTTATTACAAAAAAATTAAATAACAACATTTGAAAACTATTACTTTTCCTTCATAAATATGGATTATATACTACTTCTTATCCATACATCTCAAAGCTCTTTATAAAGTCTTTGCTATTTCCATTTTACAGATGTCCGATGTCCAAGGTGCATGCCAGGCCAGTGGCAATAGAAAGAAATGAACATGGTCTCTTGAATGCTAGCTTAGCTGAACATCCATTAGACTGTCTCACAAGTCTACTCAATACAGCAGGTATTTTTATACAGTACAGTGAGTGTAAAGGAAATACTGTAAGGAGGTAGCATACTACACAGATACTGAAACTGGGAACCTTGCTAGAACATGACCAAAATTCCAAGTTTGTAGAATGTGTTCAGGCAAAGCACTGGGTTAAACAAATCAGTAAAAGAGACAGTGAAGAGCCAAACACAGAATAAACGGAGTATGAAACCTGAGTACATTTCGTTATGACCTTAAACTGAGCAAATTGGGAAAAGAGCATAGGAAGGCAGGAGAAAGAAGTGTAGAGAGGTAGGACACTGAGTGTCCATATGTTTTGGTATTGTAGTATGAAGGCAGCATTCAGACTGACTGCAATTTTTTTAATGGAATATTGCTTCACTGGAAAATGTTGATTTGCTGAAACTGTTTGCAGGAATGTAGACAAGTCTGATGGATGAAAATCTCCTTCCCTGGCTCCTTAGCAGAGCCTCCTCTCCAAGCTACAGGATCATCAGCAGACCACCTGGAGGGATATTTCTGAGCCAAGAACATGGAAGCCTTGAGAAGCCTGATCTCCCCAACCTTCTTGGCTTCTTGCAGCTCATTTGATAATGTGCCAGGTTTTTTGATTCTGGGGCTTCTCAGAGCAATTAAGGCTCCAAGGCTCCCCAGACCTATGGCAGTCCACCTGCAATATAAAGCTTTTGGCTACTATAAGTTGGGACTGAAAAAGTTATGAAAAAACTCAATATTTTTCTTGGACTTGAAATTCAATTTCCTTGCCATGTCAAGTACCATTTTTTCGTTCAACAGATATGGTTTGACTGTTATAAACCCAGTGTTTTCAGGTTGTGGCAGTGCTAGGTTAAACTTCTCTGTAGGGTCCCTGTTTCTTGACCCTTTATTCTGACATAAGACTAAAACTTTCAGTTTAGGTGAACAAGTTTAATGCTGTTAAGTGAATTATAAAACAGAACTAAAAAGTCATGCTCTGTCATATTTAGAACACCCTAAATATTTTTGTGGTATGGAAAAGATCACACATTCCCTATTTCCAGGTCCTCATCCTGTGAGGGAGCTGTCTGCACCCATTACTACTGCAGCTGAGTCTGCACTGACTGTCTTGAGAAAAAAGCCAAAATCAAAACCAAAACCCAAGTAATTAAGAACATCATAAAAATCTTTTAGATTAAACAGTCTCCATTGTGGATTCCAACAAACACTACATTTTAGAAAGACAAACCTGATTAGCATCACGGCTTGCTCTTATTTATTACTCAGAATGTAAGAAGCTTGAGTGTCTTGATTTTTTTTTTTTTTTTTTAAACTCACACAGATTTCTGAACATTTGCTGGTGAAATCTTGTCCCCATTAAAGTCAACAAAAATTTCATTATTACTTCAGTACATCCAGAATTGCCTCATCTTCAGTAGGGGTTTGTGGCTGTTATGACAGAATAGCTCCCATCTTCTGTTTTTGTCATGTTTTCTTCTTTCAAAAAAGCAACATGGTTCAAATCTAATTGGCAAGGTTAAGCTTTTCAACAGACCCGTGTTTGTGATATATCTATTGAATGATCTTCTCCCTGTGGATCTTTTCTGTTGCTTAATGCTGCAGTGTTCTCATGTGTAATGTACTCAATGATTAAACTCAGCCTTTAATACAGCTCTGTATAATATGAGTGATCAGATGGATCCAGTCCAGCCTGCCCCTTTTACCTTTTTCTCTCTAGTTAGGTACAAATTCATGTTTTTAGGCAGTGTATGTCATCTGAGAGGAAATAGGGCAATGGGGAAGTGTAGGGGAGGAAGCTGCTTTCAAACACATACACAGGAAAATGACAAATGACAGGAGGTGCAGCTGTGATTTTTTAACATTTAATGCTTTTTGTCAAGGGAATGGCAGTGTAGGAAAGAGGAATAGTCCGTAAATTTAATGGAAACCAAATATAAGCCAAGTATCATGAATCGTGAAGTTTAAGGATGTCCCTGTGTATTTATTGAACATTGCTGAAATCTGTGGAAGAACAGAATCAGCTTTTGACATATATCAAGTAGTTACTTTCTCATGGTTTCCTGTTGGATGATGTGACACTGGAATTTTACATTCTTTCTTCCATGGTTTCCACTTCTGCCCGTACTTGGACAATGCTGTAAAACCTGTAAATTTCTTTTCCAACTTAGATTCACCTTCCCTGCAATATTTACATGCAAGTACATGTTCATTCCCCAGCTTAGATTGCACTCCAAAGCACTGCTGACCAGAGGTGGGGACAGCCTCTGCTGTGGCCTATGCATACTTGGCACCTTAGGTGGTGGATCAAACTCTTGTTCTTGTGTTGCGAGTGCACTGGATCTGGGAATGGCGGGCCATGCAACGGTGTGTTATACTAAGAGATTTCCAAGGGTCACCTTTTCCTGTGCACAAACTGGGTGCTCTGAGCCCCTGCTCTAGTGGAGCATCACCTAGACAAGTGTTTGGAAATGGATGGGTCCCAGGTCTTGACATAGTTATCCTTAATCTTAAAACTTCTTTTCGTCTAACCATATAGAAAAAGCTTTGGGGTCCCATTGCAACTGGATACTAGTTGTGGCAAGAATCTACATTGTATGGAAAATAAGATCCTCCATTTTGATTTAAACAAATGAGCCACCTATCTGTATGCCCTGTTTTAGATCAAGGTTGGCCTTAAAAATTGCACAGAACCGCATGGAAGATAAAGAACAAAACAATTATCCCACAGAAAGGGACAGAGCAATGTAATAGTTGGGGGAATGGCTTAAAATCCAATTTCAGTAAAACAGTTTTTTCACCCAAGTATCTAGAGGTAATACACCAGAAATTAACTACTTACAAAGCAAACAACCATCTTAGTGATTTATGATGTCATTCGTTGATCACCAGACAGAGAGTTAAATTATCTAGATGGTATACACAGGGTTGTGGAATTGCACATTGCTTTCTTCCAATATATATGAACTCCATATGTTATAACTTCCCTGAGGAGTGCATTGTGGTTAGGCCACTTTGTGTTTTTTTTCAGTTTTCTTGTGAGGAAAGACTAATCTCACAAAGAAAAAGCAGTTCCCTAGAATACAGTCTGGATTTTATTAGCCATATATTACTACTGTTTCCTGACGTTGTTACTCTTGCACTATAACTTTTGCACCAATTTATAAGCTATAGTGTGATATAACATCCCCAGATGCCCTCAGAACAACTTTATAGACGGCATTTACAGACACTTATAATTTACATGCAGTGGGTACATAAGAAAGGACATGTAAATAAGGACCTGGCCCTGTATCCACTCAAGTTGGTGGCACAATTATCAGCCACTTAAGTAAGTCAGATTCATAGCCATGAACTTGCCAATTCTTTTTCCAATAAAAATGCATTTCATATGAAGGAAACTAACCAAGCAATTTAGGTTTTACAGCAAATGGAAGGTAGAAGGTATATCACGATAATATTTGAAATAGACATCTAATATAGCTAACATTAAAGAACAGAGTATGCCCTGCCTTGCCCTGCCCTGCCTTGCCTCACCTTGCCTTGCCTTCCCTACCCTGTCCTGTCCTGTCCTACCCTGTCCTACACCACCCTTCCCTTCTTCATGTGTAGACTTTGAAGTTTACTTTACTTTTCAGTTTAGCCAGTGCTGTCAGTGGCATGTCTCTTCTAGCTGATATTTAGGAACACGGAGCACCACAAAACAGTGATTATCTGCAAAGCTAGATGCTGTCAAAAGCAAAATGTGAAAATAAAATTAAAACCAGAAAGAATAATTTTTTTTCTATTCTCAGTTATATTAAGTACACAGTGATGACTTTTCTGCCCAATGTCTTCCTAGAAGGAAGAAAAAGACTGAGATGAAAGTCCAGAATGGGTGCACCCAGATCAAACATTAAACTTTATCTATTCCAGGATACAGTTTTTTGGAAGACAGGAAAGACAAAGATGTTTTAAATATATTAATATATTTCCCAAAGAACGGTAGAAACACAATATTGCGTGGTTTTAATAAGAAGCAGGTTTTGGTGGCATCACGTCTCTGGGGCTTGGGTCTGTGGCAGCATTGACTCCCTTGAGGCTTCTTGTCTTAGCCTGGCATCCAAATTTTTATTGGCCAGACTGATGACCTGGCTAGGTAGCTATTTTGAGATGGGGGCCTGCCAATCAAAGCAAATTGGTTACAGCCACATTTTGCTGCAAAGAGTGTGTTCTCCTTTTTTCCTTCCTTCACTGAAATGTATTTATTCACATACAGCATACCTACATGAGCAGCTGGAGGCAGTTATGCATCTGTTTTGCCCATATTCTAGGACAGCCAGATGTGAACAACCTGGATTTAAAAGCCTGTGTACATGTTAGCTCATGCCTGGCACTATGCTTACACAATTAGTTTCCAAATTTATACAACCAAGTTAAAGACTGGGCGGTCTGGGCACATGTCCCCCAGGTAGGCAGACTTGTGACCTTCACAACATGAATTACCTTTATGCTGTGGGGATCTCCTCAAACAGGATTACTTTGCTAGAGAAAGGGACTCATGTTAACTTTGATCTATTTTATGGGCATAAGAGGCAGGTCTATAAGTGCTGTTTTCCCCTTAACTTTTTCAATTTTTCCTTAAGCTTCTTTCGAAGTTGTGACCTTAATTCCCTTTGGGACAGTTTTCATCAGGCAAGGGGACATGTTGCAGAGATGGTTTATAGCTTTTTGACCCAGCTAGAAGGAGAGGGACCATGGCCCACACACAATAGAGCAGTCTGAGATACTTTGGCATGCTGAATATAAAAATATTATTACTTAATTAAATGAAGTTAATATTCATTTCCTGTAGAAGATTTTGTGCCACTTGAAATGATCCCAATGCATGCTAACTTTGAAATTTTTGATGCTTTATTTACAGTATTTTAGAATAATCCTATCAATCACTTGCCCTGACGATTATTATATTTAGGAAAACAAATAACTGGAGTTTAATTTGTAAACAGAATTATAACTTTATTATAAATTTGCTATAAACTCCTGAAAATAGGCTCTATAATGGAAACTATGACACAACCTTTTCCATCTTTTCATAACTCAATAAAGTTCTTTTTGGACTAGCCATAACTGGCATAGAACAAATAGGTATAATAAAAATGCTATTATTTATTTATATGTTGTTCACTTACAAATGTATTATAACTACCAGATTGAAAGGTTCTTTGTTTCTAACACAGCTGCTGAAATGGGCTAGATGATTCAGTCTAAAATTTATAAAGAAAAGTATCATTTTCAGTTAGAGATTGAAAAGGGACATGATAAAGCCTAAATGTTAGTATAAATGAATACTCTGTCTCTCAGATAACGACAATATCGTGTGTTACTTACAGCTCAGTTACATTTTTTAGATATATGGACAGTTTCTGCAGTTTCTGGAATTTAACTGCTAAAACTGGTAGTGACTCAGCATTTTAAATGTTTTTGGGTTTGCTTTTTTCCTAAATAATGCTTTCTAATGTGGTGCGGGTTCTAGAACTAGCAACCTCTGGATTTCCCCCTTGATGGTCTACTAACAGGGAGTTTAGCCCTGCACATTACCAGTGACAAAGAAACCTCTATTGTTGCATGCAAAAATGTAATACTGTACATGTTAAAATCTTAACTACTGTATGTCTGCTTTCATTAATTCAGAGCAGGAACTGAAACGAAAGGAAAATGGCTTTCATAGGAGACATGGTAAAGGGATGAGCAGTAAATAAAATATAAACATTTGAAAAGAAACAAAATCTTTCCAAAATGCTTTCTGTAAGATGGGCATGAACCATGACATAGTAGTCAAGTCAAATCTTCTACCCATGTATAATCTGAACTATTTTTACACATGATGGTTTATAATAGCTGTTTGAACTTTCTGTGGTTCTGCCCGATTTAGGCATTTAATTCACAGAAAACAGCCAGCTGAAACATTAATAACTGAAAGAAGATACTTTTTCAGGCCTCAGTATAAAATATGTTTCTATTGTTTCCATTGCATAAGCCAGAAAAGCTGATTATCTTTGCTTTGGTAACACACATGCTCTCTTTATCTTCCTTTCTCTCTCTGTGTAAATATATATCTATATATATGTATATATATGTTTGTATATAAAATGTATATATTTCACATATTGTGTAAAATATGTGATTGTCAACAAAATGCAGTAAAAATACATCATGTGAACCAAGACTGCAAAACAGACATTGTAAATATTTTCATAAAGGGCAGAGTGAGTAGGAGTATGAAGACAATATCACTCATATATATTTTCCCTAAGGCAACTGTAACTAACAACTGTATTTTCTTTAAAATAACTTTCGCAACATAGCAATATTTACTTAAATTAGATAACTTGTCAAATGAATCATCCCAGCATGATCTGTATCTCAAGTTGTTTCCCAGCATTCATAGTTGCAACTTGATTTTCATTTTGTACTCTTGATCTAATTAAGATTATAATTTTCTTATGTATTTGTGAAATACACAGGCAGTTGTAGATACATAATTTAGGCACAAAAAATGCCAAGAATGGCAGCACTTCTTAGAATTTAAAGCATTTGACAAATATGTTCCTGAAAGTTATTTCCATCAGATGGTAATTTAACTTATGTCCTTCTTCTCTTTGCTTTTATCTGTTATTTTGTGCTCTTATCAGAACTAAAATGTTTGTCATCTGTCTGTCTGTCTGCCTGTCTCTCTTCATTTTCTTTTTGTTTTGTTCTAGAAGTGTTGAAGGTATTAAATATCCCACATGAGATGTAAGCAAAGACTCAGAATTCTGAAGTTTTTCTTTCTAAACCATATGAAGACAATGAAGAAGATTCAGTTCTTCTCCCCTGAATAAAGTAACATATATAGTAGGATAGACTGCTTCAGGACATGGAATGGGATGTCTATCACCAAAAGCTTTTGAGACCAATTCAACAAACCTGTTTTTTAAACAATTATTTAAGTGCACTTGGCTTAGATTTGGACTGTGGATTGAATGAAATTATCTTCCAAGGTCTTTTCTAGCTTTATTTCCTCTGTTCTTTACTTCTGGAACAGTGTCCATTCTATTCCATCTAAGAAAGACTGGAAGAGTTGGCTGTTATCACCTCAGCATCCTTATACCTAGGCACTGGATGCTTATGCATTGTGTTCACTTTGCTTCGCAGAGCTGAAAGTAAAATTGTATGAATAAACCAACATTTCTGATCTATGAAAAAGATGGGCTATGGATACATTTCTGTATCTGGTCATCTCTATATGGAAAGAAGCGGGAAAAGGGTTGTCGTGGTTTAACCCCAGCCAGCAACTAAGCACCACGCAGCCGCTCGCTCACTCCCCCCCAGTGGGATGGGGGAGAGAATCAGAAGGGTAAAAGGGAGAGAACTCGTGGGTTGAGATAAGAACAGTTTAATAATTGAAGTAAAATAAATTAGAACAGTTAAATAGGCAAAGCAAAAACCGTGCACGCAAACAAAACAAAACAAGGAATTCATTCACTACTTCCCATCAGCAGGCAGGTGTTCAGCCATCTCCAGGAAAGCAGGGCTCCATCACGCGTAATGGTTACTTGGGAAGACAAACGCCATCGCGCCTAATGTCCCCCTCCTTCCTCCTTCTTCCCCCAGCTTATATACTGAGCATGATGTCATATGGTATGGAATAGCCCTTGGGCCAGTCTGGGTCAGCCCTCCCCCCGGCTGTGCCCCCTCCCAGCTTCTTGTGCACCCGGCAGAGCATGGGCAGTTGAAAAGTCCTTTACCACTGTGAGCGCCACTTAGCAACTACTTAGCAAGAACAAAACGTCAGTGTATCCTCGACATTGCTCTCATCCCAAACCCAAAACACAGCCCCACACCGGCCACCAAGACGAAAATTAACTCTATCCCAGCTGAAACCAGGACAAGGGTGTTTCTTCATCTTACATGACATGGTTCTCCCTTATGACATACCCTACCCACTGTTCTAAGGGGGAATCCAATCAGGCAAAACTGGAAATAAAACAGAAAAAGGATTACTCCTAATCTTTAATTCATTCTTGAAAATAAAGTGATCAAGTCAGGCTAATTAAAAAAGGAAACAAAACAAAAAGAACTACAAGTACCCTTCAGTGACTGCCTGAGTAGCAGAACTAAGGAAACCTGGTTCTCCCCTCCTACCAGCCCTTCTCCCTGCTTCTCCTAAAGCCTGTAACACAACGCTAAGTTTCCTCATGTGATCCCAGCAACCGCCCCCACAATGCTTTCAGCTTTGTACCATAACTCCTAAGCATATTTTTCTGCTCTCTAGCTGAACAAGAGGCAGTGTGCCAAGTCAGTAGTTTAGAGACGCACGTTCCTGACTGGCCTACCAGCCACTACCTCTTTGCTGGACCTCCCCTTTTCCCTAAGGGGGAACATGGATGGGTATCTCTAATCTTCTTACCATCTTATTTTCATGGCAAATATAAGAACATAATATATCCTGGATTCTCCACCCCTCTCTAAGATATTTTTTAAGTAGCTTAAGAATTTCATATATTACTGGATAAGGGGAAAGGGGAAGAAAAGGCAAAGACAGGGCACAGTCAGATGGACATGCAGATAGGGATTATTTAGATTTTACTTTCTTAGAGAACTAGGTTGAGGAAATCAGTTATGATCATTTCCATTTATAGTTGGATGTGAAAAGATGCTAGAAATCATTTAGCATTTTACAAGAGAAAAAAAAAAGTCTATTTTTTTCTTCTTTTGGAAAGATCATTCTTCTCATTTTACAATTGAAAAAGAAAGCATTCAGAGTAAGTTGTCTGGTTTCTTAATTTATTGTTACTGTTCAAAGGTTTCCTTGGTGTATAAAATTTGTGATCCTTTGTAACAAGGCCAAGTATGAAAACAAAGGGAGAGAAAGTCCATGGGTAACCAAGCTTAGGCATAATGAGAAAACCTCTTTAAGGGCTTTGGTATTATATAGAAAATTTGCTTAATAAAAATAACACAAACCAGAAAAAAATCTGGTTTTATTTCCTTCATGCAAAGTAACAGTCTATAAACACCAAACAAATAAGCTAAAAAAAACCCCAAACCCAAACAAAACAGCATCCCAACCTAGCTCTACCTCCACTTACAGCAGTTTTTTAGTGTTCAAGCTTTACTAGGCTCAGCTGAACCTGGTGGCATCAGTGTCTGGTGTCACAGCTCTGGTTATGAACTCTAAGAATCCATTGGCATTGGCACTGAAAAGCCATGTCAACCTCTTGCTTCAAAAGTTCATCACTGTGTGCCATTGATAAAGCAGAAAGTATTATTTTCAGAGGGTCTCAGCCATGGGAAACTCTAGGATCTGTGAGCAGTATCACACTATATTAAATATTACTGAAGTGCAGCATCCGATTCAATGGTCAAAATGGAAATATTGGCATGGACATTTCAAAGTCTCAGGATAATAATAATCTCACCTTTTTCCATTCTCTGGAAACTGTAGTTTGAAATAGATTTATTTATTTGTTAATGGTAAGAAATCATTAAAACTAAGTTCTATCCCACTTACTTTAAGTAGAAACCTTTTGGGAATGTATATGCAGGAGTATTTAAGATCAAAATTACCATTTAAGGTATTGAGAGAGGTGTTTTTTTCTGGTGGCGTCCAATGATTACATGATTTGCTATAACTTTGCCAAACTGTTCCAAGTGGCAAATTAGGTTCCTTCTATGGCCAATTGCTCTGTCTGTCTTTTGAGAAATTCAGTGCTTTCTTGTCCATGGTGCTCCCTTTAGCCATATTTTCTTTTTAGATTGTTTTTGTTACTATTACTTTATTCTTCAACTGGAATTAAACTCGAATTTACTATTGCCAGGGCACCATTAATGCTGCTATGGAATTTTAAGAACCATAGACATTAAATATAGCTTCGTTTCCCTCAAGGAAAGATGTTGCCAATCAATTCACATCTGATGTTCTTGAAAACAGCACAACAGATGACAGAAAGAATGTAGAGAACAAAGAGCTGTTATATATGCCATACTTTCCCTGTGATTAACTGTGCAGTATTTTATGTCTTTTCCAGCAGTGCTGGGTATTGTTGATTCCACTATTCATGCTTTTATGTACAGTTTTAATGAACTGTAGGACAGATAGAAACCACCTCACATTACCAAGTAATGTCATGCATATAACTGGAATAGAGATCATGACCTCTTGATCAAAATAGAAGAAAGGAAAAGAGAAAAGAAGTATTCATCATTCAGATGTCCATTAACGGTTTGCCTCTGCCTCCTCAGACTATTTGAGCACCAGAGTAAATTTCTGACCAGTAGAGGGTACTAGTGCACGTACACAGAAGTTGGTAAGTAGCACCAAAGATGGCTGCATGGGAAGTTTGGGTTAAAATCGTAGAAAGAGCACTGGTGTTAATGTAATAAGACTTAATAAGATATCTTTAGCCACTCCGCATTATTTTCTCAGATATTGAAAGGTCCTTTCAGCATCAACAGAATACATTCTAATTTAAAGTTACGTTGCTGTGACATGCACTTTAGAAAATCAACATTGGCATCAGATAAAAGGGCTTCATTCTGCTACATCAATATTTTTGAGATGGACTTTCAGAAAAAAAAGAAGCCTTGGAAACACATATACCACTAATATCTGTACAATAGTGTGGGGTTTTTTTTCTTTTCTAAAATGAAGGGTGTATCTATAGAAAGTGTCATGCAATCAGAATTATTATCATCAGGAATCAGTAGCCCAGGTGAGAAGTCAGATTAACACAGCTGTATTACTTTTTCCACAGCTATGTAGGTTACCTATGGACTGCATACAGTCCCTCAACTTTGACCCCTAATTCATATCCAGACACCTAAATAAAGCTTTGCTGATTTTTAGAATTGCTGAGCAATCATCCCTTACTGACAACAATGGGAGCTGTGTTGTCTAAATATTTATTTATAGCTTCTCTTTGACCTTGTCCCTGGATCCTTACCCAATAATCCCATGCACTGGACCTTATTCAGTGTTCTACCTTCTGAGCACATTTGAACAGCTGCTATTCATTAAAAGAAAAAGAAACAAAAAAACCCAGAACCTATAACTTCAATCTGAGAGCAATATCATTCCTTCTTTTCTCTCCAAATGAATGATTTCCCTAAAATATACGTATGTCTGGCCCAGGCCCAGGGCTTGTAATAAGTTTTTTATGCACAGAGATATTATGGCCTTAAGATCCAATATCCTTTGCCCTACAGGGTGAGAAAAGGGAGCTTTATCCTGTTTGTACAAGACTATATGCAGAATTCTAGGTGATCAGTCCAGAGACTATTTATGCAAGGTTAACATAGGTTTAATCAATTTGGCTCTCATTAAAACCGGAGAATTGTACTCTCTGATTGCTGAGAAAACTGACTTTTCATAGAGGAATAAAGAGGGGGAAAAATGATCTGTATTAGAATTATAAAAAAATCTCAAACAGCCAACCACTAACTTCCTGTAATATTATACTATGAATTAAAAACATGGGGGTGGAGGGCAAGATTTTATTGTTACTGGTTAGTCATGGTAGTTTTGCAACTGGAGGGTAAAAAACCACTGATGTCTGATCAACTGAGTAGCTTTCAAAACTCAATGGAGAGCTGTGATCAGGGCACAATTCATTTATCTAAACATAAAGGTCTTGTGCCAACTGAGATTCTTTAGGGTACCTGAGATACCCAGAAGGGCCCAGCAGATATGACATAGGAGCCATAAGATACCTGTGCCCTTTTGGAAATGCATCTGGAGGTTGCAGGGGGGGATACTTTATAGTATCTTGGATGCCTCTAGACTTCCCTGTTTGGGCACCTGAATAGATTAATTACTTTCTAACTAAAAATATAAAAATAATATTTTGCAAGAATCTTCTAAGTTTGCTATGTCAAAACTTTGGGTCACAAAAACAAATGTAATTTTGAAGACTAATGCCAGAGAGCTGGTTTTCAATAGTCTGACAGTCACAGTACCTTTAACACTCACAGTTCAGAGTGCTTAGGCCCTTTGAACGAAAGGGCCAAACTCTGTCCTGTTTGTGTCAGCATGTGCTGCATAGCTATGACAGAGCCCTGAACTAGGTCCAAGCTTATAATATTCCAATGACATACTAAAACCTGGAAAATCTTTCTGCAATAACAGTTCTTTAGAAGAAATTGAGATTTTTACTGAAGATAAGAAGATAAAGAGGAATAAAGAAAGTGGATGAAAAAAGGTAATGAGGAGACATATTTGAAATTGGTTATGACAAATGGCAAGCAGCCATTAATTGGCTTCTTTTTACATCTTGGAAGAAGTATAGCAAAGGCAAGCCAGTTTCTATAATTTTTTTAGCTCCACCAAAGAGCATTTTTTCCATGCCTTGCAAGTTTTCCCTTTTCTATTCCCAACTGCTTACCATTTGGGAATTTGTGGTTGTGAACAGTTAAAACTTAATATTTAAAAATATACATGTATTTCACTTGAAATTAAGATTTTCAGTAAAGTGACTGGATTCCACTTTTGGGTGGAATGTGGTGAGATAAATATGTGCAATGGTTGGCACTGGAATGCTGGCTCTGCACTTGGGGAGAGAGTTGGGAGTTTTGTCCAGCTCCAGAGTTTTGACTTTATGGCCAATGATTAAGTTATAATTAATATAATGAAAACCAAAAGATATTTTAACACTTCTGTGACTTCTTTCTTCTTTCATTAATTTTAAATTAATGCTTTTACAGTATGCATCATGGGATTAGTGACAGGATACCGAACATCTTCCCTCTAAAGCTATTGGCTATCACATCGCTATGATATTCGTAAAGTAGAGGCACAGCTAAAGTTGCTCTAACAAGTTGGCACGGATAGGGGCAGCATATGCAAATTACTGTGATACTAAGCCTTATACTTGGGTTTTATGGTAACATAGATTTCTGGGGTTGGGACTGGACCTGCAATTCCAGAGCTGGATAATTAATAAATATCTTGTGAATGTTTACACTATGCTGTAGTTGCAGCAGTGCGTAATCTTTAGACATCTCTTAAATCACCATCTTTCAGTGATTTTTATCAGAGAAATAGGTAGTTTTGGAGGACTATCTTGTCACTGTGTATCGCTTCATTTTCATCCCAGTACCTCAGTTAAAGTAAAGTGGATCTCTGTCCTGGCAGATTTAGCAAAACAGTTAAAGACTGACTGAGCAGGGGAATGAACCCACCTTCAGGTCATTGGTCTGGAATAATGTTCAGGCAGCGTCTGAGTACTCTCCAGGATTTAAATGCCTCTGTTTGTCTTCTGCTCCTTGTTCTTTCCTCTACTGATTTCATTGTTAAGATGTTTTTGGGCTTTTTTTTGTTCCACTTTGGCATGGCTTCAGGTCTGCCTGCCCATCTCTTCTCTTGTGCTGTCTGTTTCACTAATCTCCATTGCTGGCTCATCTTCAAACGTTTTCTTTCTTTGCTTCTGTGTTGCTGTACACCTTTGGAAAAAAAAATCTCATGACCAAGTAGAATTACAGAACTCTGACTTCATTCTCGCCTGTTTTTACTCTGCCATTCTTCAGTCAAGCATTGCCTCTTGGCAGGATGATATCTGAGGTCCTTCACGCCTCGCTGCCTTTAGCGTCCATTATAGAAAGCATCTTGTGCTCTCTTCTCTTTCTGCAAAGAACACTGATTTATCTTTTAAAGAATCTGTCCCTATCCAGGGGATCTCTCCACTTTTCTACTTTTCTTACTGTCACTCTGTTCTACTTTCCCCATCAATGACACTGAAGTTTTAGTCTTTTTTTTTTTTTTTTAATCTCACTTTTTCCTCAGTTTTAACAATCTGTTTTTGCCTCTTTCCCTCCAGGTTTCTTTGTTCATTATTATTTCTTTCTCTCATCTGTCACAACCCCTCACACTTTTTAATTTCCACCATCCTTACAAATACAAATATAAAATTACATCTTCCCCTCTAACTACAGTATTCCATTCTTTCCACTGATGATATATCTATCATCAGCCTTTAAGGTTTTTCAGCCCCCACTCTCTCACTCACTAGCAACTTGGGGATATTTTCATATTCTTTAAATAATGCTTATATTGGAGTTTAGTCATGAAAGTGTCAGGCAGTGATTAATACTGCTCACTTTGAAGAACGGTCCAAGCTGCAATGGGACAGGGTATCAGCTGGTTTAGATTCCTCTTCCAGGTTCTCCATTTGCATTTCATTCCGTGATTCTAGGAAGTGAAAACACAGGACTGAGGTTCGGCTTTGGTGCCTTCTTGCTCTGTAACTCTTTCTCTATTTTCCCTCCCCGTCCTGTGTCTGTGCTCCTTGAATAGGGTTACATGTTGACCAAGATCCAACAAGATGTTTGGAGAGTAGCTAACAGCACACCCTTGAAAAAAAAAAAAAACAGGAGCTATGTCCTCAAATACCCTGAGGCCATCAAAGGCCTAAGGTCCAGGCCACCTGCATCATGGGCATATAAAGTCATGCATCATAGCAGTAGAGAAATGTTGGTTGGAAGGGACCCCTGGAGGCCATCAAGTACAACTTCTCATGTGGAACAGGGCGAATGGCAACAATAGATCAAGTCAGTCATGGTTTTGTCTGGCGGAGTCTCCAAGATCCCCGAGAATTAAATTTTCTTCATATCTGTAGTAGCCCTCACATGATCATCTTGATAGCTCTTTGCTGGGCCCTATTCAGTTTCTTCACACCCCTCTTGAACTGGGGAGAGCACAAAATTGGACAGATTATGCCAAGCATAGCCCCACTGGCACTGAGTAAAGGGCAATAATAAATTCCCATGATCTTCTGGCCATGACTTCCTGATGTTTCACAGTTTTCCTTACTTGTGGTGAGAATTTGCTGTTGGCCCATTTTCAGCCTTGCATTCATTAAAACCCCCAGGTATTTTCCAGCAGGGGCTGGACTGACATGAGTTCATTCTGCCCAAGGTGCAGAACTTGCTGCTTCTCCTTGTTGAACTTCATGGGTTTTCAGTTGGCCCAGGCCTCAAGTTTGTCAAGGTCCTTGGACTGAAGCTCTGCTCTTTGGCAGGTCAGCTACTCCTCCTTAATAAGCACCACCCACAGATTTGCTGAAGGTGCACTGAGTCAGTGTACTAAAAGAAGCTGCTTCCTTCCCCCCTTTCCCCTCAAGCTATCAGGTACCTCACCTCAAAAGAGGAATTCACCGTTCGAAGTCCCAGCAGCTGGGGATGGTTCTGACCCTTACTTGAACTATTTTTCCCATTGAGTAGCTCTAAATGTCTCCTCGCCGAGTATGTAGGACCATTTAGCTTGTGCTTTGGAGAGGAGGGATATTAGAGCCTCAGTTGTATTTGGAAATAGAATTTAAATTTCATCTAGCTTTAGACATTTCAAATTATATGCATGAGCTAGTGTCTGTAACTAATCCTTACAGCCAAGAGAGACAGGCTTCTAGGAGGAAAAGTAATCCTAGATGGTATCACTTATCAGCTGTTTTATTTGTGCCTTTTTTCTATGTGTTTTTTCCTCGTACTTACGGGATGTATTTAGCTTATGTAGTAATAATGTAGATCGAGGTAGAATTACAATAAAAATAAAGATGTTCAGTATGAGCCCTGCAATATAGTTGATAACTCTATACATATCTTCTACTTTTTTTCTTTTAGTTCCTCATCTTATTTTTATGATTTTCCTAATTGGTCTGCTGGCAGGTCAGGTGTTAGGTTAGGAAGGCACAGAGGTAGTAAAGCTGAACTGAATATAGCTGTTACTGCATCATAATACTTTGAAATAATGTGCCAAATGAGAAGCAGGAAACCATATAACAACTCATTAACTGGAAGAAAATATTCTGTTGTTATCTGTTGCCTTTGCTGGCAGTAAGGTCATTGAATATGGGAACTTAAAACAAAATAAAAATATTGGAAAATTGTATGGATGTTCTCTACAAACCTAGGAATCAATATGATGAAGAAAGGGCATTAAACCTTGAGACCGAAGGGGAAAAAAGATAAGGGCGTCATATTATGCTCCATGCAATGGTTTCTTCAGAAATCACTAGTTTGTAATTCCCATATTTTATTGGTGTTTTCGGTGCAGTTATGTCCATAAAAAACTGGAACAATGCCTAAAACTGAACCATGACCTAAAAGTGGTTGAGGCAATAGCTAATTTTGTAGGAGTCCTGAGACTCAGATCAATAGTGGAGCAATATCTGGCTCCCTTAGTCTTCTGGGAGACATATGTCTGTCAGCAGTGATTGCACAAAGAAGGAGAAAAACTTGTCTGACCTAATTTTCCACCTCCACACACCTGTTGTGATAGAAATCCTATTTTACATGTCAAGATTTCTGAAGGAGTTGTCTGCCAGCATCCTGCTTTCTCTGTCCCACAACAAATTATTCACTGGTTGAATTTTCACTGTATTCGGTTTGCCAAAATATACCAAGAGCTAGTTTTGTAATGTTTCAACAAAATCCCTTTAGGATAATCTGAAATTGTTGTGGGTTTTTGCATCCAAGGTTATGATTTAGCCAATTAAAAGGATGGAAGTTATTTATGAAATTTGGATCCAGGTCTGGGTTTAAATTCTGAACACTCTTAAACCTGAAATAGCACTGGCAGAGCAGCG
This sequence comes from Platalea leucorodia, assembly GCF_965183815.1. Classification (NCBI taxonomy): domain Eukaryota; kingdom Metazoa; phylum Chordata; class Aves; order Pelecaniformes; family Threskiornithidae; genus Platalea; species Platalea leucorodia. Next base: position 76,154,724 of record NC_138824.1, read on the forward strand.
ACTTCCTTTCAGTCAGCTCTGAATTAACTTCAGAGTACGGAGCAGGGCTGCGAAGAAAAGAAGCGTGCACTTTGGATCTTTAGCCAGCAGCTGAAAGCACCCAGGCTCAACCCACAGGCAGATGTAAATTAGCATAAGTACTTCTCGAAATATGAGTTAAGAAAGAAACCTAACATTCAATCTGGATTTGTTGGGTGAGGAACCAGAAAATCCTAGAGTTCAGTCAACTTTGCCAGGGAGAAACCAAAATATCCATGAGCGTGGGTTCTTCAAAATTCACCAAAGATCCCTGTATGTTACTGCAACATTGCAAAGAGGCATGTCAGTAACTTTGTGTGGGTACAGGAGGCTCCTCCAGAAGGAGGGGATGCTCAGACAACAGAACTGCCCTTACATTCTCTCCTGCACAGGGAGCATGTTGATAAAGGGATGTGGAGAGGAGACACATCAGTGAGAGACAGAAGAATGAGAATGGGGTTCATTGGATGTGTTTTCTTGCCCCTGAGCCAGAATATCTTCTCCAGGCTGCATCTGCCTTGTGAGTGTGTTGGTTTGGCTGCTAAACAGCTTCAGGTTAGCAGAAGAAAGGAGGTTGATTGCCTTTTCTGCTGTGCCAGCTGCCAGCTCAGCCCTGGTCAGGAGCCAGCACAGTGTATCCCGGTACCCTCAGAGGAAGATGATGTTGCAGCTTTCCCCTCTTTTCTCACTTCTTTTGCTCACTTCAGTTTTGAAATAGTGAACTTTCAAGCTTATTCACCCTCATCAAGAAATTTCTTACCCAGAAGATTATTGTTAGCTCTAATGACTGTTTTCTTTGTATTTGTACTTGCCAGATGTGAAACATGTTTTGATCTGTTTTCTCATTATGAAAATGCTTTCATTTATGATTCCCAGCAGGGAGACAGCTGATTAACTTCAAGCTTGTAGGTGGAATTATTTTTTCTTTTCAAAAGTGATTACCAAGACCAGCAAAACGAAAAAGAGATTCTTTCAAGAGTCTGTTCCCAAATATTGCAGGTCACATTTTCAAAAATGCCTTGAACCCATTCCTGCCTTTAAATACATAAAAGCTCTTCCGTGACAGCTCTTAGTGACAGCCATTTTCATATACTTGACACTTGAAAAAGTATTTTTCCAGAATGATTACCAGTTACAATATGGAAGTATTTTTTTCCCTTTGATTTTTGCCATTAGTTTGTTCCTTTAAAAAATGTGTTACCCTTTTTCAAGTTCGTATTTGAAGACGAGAACACACAGCTGTGCTTGTCATTAACTCCTCAGAAAAGAATTTATTGAAACTCTACTTTATCAGAATAAATTACCAAAAGATAATTTCATTGGTCTAGGCACCATAAACTACACACTTCTTCTCTAAACCATCAGGTATTTTGAGTTTGAAGCTCGGCAGAGTTTGGCTCAATTGTCAAACCCATTATTTCTGAAATTTCTATGTCAGTTATTGTCCATGACAATAACCATAGAATGTCTTCTAATCAAAAGACAAGAGTAGTCAAAAAGACTCTCCAACCCTTGGTATGGAACATTAAAAATAAACAATAGTTTAGCTTTTGTATTCAAATAGTTCTGCAACCTCTAGCAAGGTGAATTTATTTTATAATTCTGTTGTGATAATTACCACTCTTCTCTTTCATTGCTTCCTTTGGACTGACAATCCAAACCCAAAACCAAAACAAGGGGTGGTTTTGTACTTGAAAACGAGAACATAATGCCTGAGTTTCTGCGAAAGCAAAATCCTTCCTAGGTTGTTCCATCTCAGCTAAATTTGATGAAACACAGTCATTTAAATAGAACAAAAGGAAAAATTACAGTGAAAATTTGCAACAATTAATTATAGTATTAGAAGATACTCTTGAGGTCATTCCAACCTCCATGATTCTATGAATCTGCAGAGGAGCTAAATTTTACTCGGTATCATTAAATCACAATATCAGTAATATTGCAAGAAAAAGGGAGGCATAGAAACTTAGCCTTATACCGTATTGCAGCTTTCCATCAAATCTGAACTGGTTAAGTATAAGAAAAAAACAAGAATAGTAGAAAAATGAAATAAAAAATAAGAGCAAATTCCAAAATCACCACATAGGTGTACCAGACAACTCATATATCGGCAATATGTGTTTTTTTCTATAGATTTAGTCTTTTTGATATATTTTATAGGTATGAAGACTTTTTATAACATTTACATTAATAGTTCACTATCTAACAGCTGCCTCTTGTTGTGCTCTTTGTACCCTGACAGCACTTCTACAGTTTTCCATACAGTTAGCATACTTTTGAGCTGAAGTTTATATCATTATGACAGCTGTGAACTGAGCCCATTACCAATAAAAATTATAACATAAACCTTCCATAATCAGCAGTCAATGCCTTCTATTTACTTCTGATGTGACCAAGAAAGTAAGTGAGGGCAGCAGATACAACATTAAGAACTCACAAAGTCATTTAGGAGCTTAACTCTGCTTTCAAAAAATCATCTTAGTCCTACTGGACACTCATTCTTAAATTCTTTATGCTCTACTGAACATTCTTCATTTTTATTCACATGTTATTGTGAATACTTCCATTCTATAGTATTGAGAAATCTGGAATATGCTGGTTAATATTCTGAGTGGCAAAAGTGTAGCATCTTCATAGTAGTATAAAAATAAATAAAAATTCCCTGTTGATTCAAAGAATTGCTGGCATTGAAAGCAAATAGATGTAAACCAAGAAGAACTGAAGTTATTATACCTTAGATCACTTCAGTATACCCTGATAATAACTAGAATAATCAGAAATAATTATTTAATTTATTACTTGGAGTGCTGGATAGTTTTCACCTTTCTGGCTACTCAGACATGGTTTTAAAGAATCACATAAAAGAATTTATTTAACATTCAGATCCCAAAGTAAAATTCTTCTGACAGCAACATTATTCTGTTACTGGTGTCTTGTTCCAGAGTAGTTTGCTCCTGTTTAATGAAAACATAAATGCAAAAATATAATTAGTGGTTAACATAAATTACCTGCCAATTAAATACATTTTCCGTAAGGACTTAGAGACGGAAATACAAAAGCTTTGAACTCTCAAGGGCCAACCACTGCATGGGATTAGCCTTTATAAGGTGAGCAGTCTCTACTCAGAGGGAGAATACCACAATGATGATGAAAGATGAATGGTTTTGAACTGAAGAGCTGATTTGATTAAAGAATCACATTTGACTTTTAAAATCCTAGTCCTGGAAAGATGTTTAACATCTACTTGGAGTCAAGCAGTGTGAATTGTACCCATTAGTTCAATATATATTCTTACCTATAAATTGTCTGAAATTTTAATGCTGTCCTTGGAATTAACTGATGATGTTCATCATACTTGTTAAGAAGGGAAGAGAATAAAGCAAGTCTTTTCATTAGATGTGGTCTTCTCTACTGCTAAGAATTTAAACAGTCCAGTTTTGGATGAGATTTGTTGGTACAGTTAGACTGGGATAAGAAGATCCTCTGCAAATGGAAGTGTTATTTACAGTACTTTCATGGGCACGGTTCTATTAAGAAGATATGTTGGTTACGTCTGTGTTTAGGGATGGTTATTAAACACATACAAACACTACTAAAAGCTTCATATTTATTTGGTGTTCCCTCAGCACTGTCCCATCTCCTTTCATCTGGTATGTAATAGGGTATCATGTAACTATAAAAATAATAATTAAAAAAATCTACATTGAAATCAGTTTGAAATTAGCTGGGTAGGAAAGACATTGACAGCCACTTTGAACTGAACTCTATGCAATTTTCTACAGAAGTGAGCCAGAAATTCCAAAGACTATTTCCCAGCATCTTTGGGATTAAAAATAACTTTTCTGAAAACTATGTACAGGGGGATTTACTTAGTTGTAAAAATAATTTGTCAGTTTCCAATACAATTCACCCTTTAGTGCATGCCCAGTGAATACAAGTGCCTTGCTTTGCTTTCACACAAAATCTCCCTGGTTTAGTTATTACACTAGGCCAAGTTATTTTCTCGGTTTTGTTGGTGAAATTGATTAAATACTCCATCCAATGTCATCAATTCACTGCCAATAAGGAAAATAGATTTCAATAACTAGTTTCAGGGAGGGGAAACTCTAATTAATTAAATTAAAACCTGTAGCTTTGGAACCCATCTGCCTGTCTGGTGGGTTTCCAAACTACCCAAGTTCCTCAGTGGTTTTACAGCATCTCTGGAATTCACACTCTCTCTTTCATGCTGTCGCCACATGTTCATTTGTATGAAGCATGTCAGAAAATCCCCAAAGGGGCTGACCTAGCTGTTGGTAGCCCTACTAGGCAGCTAGAGATATTATATCAGTAGAATTCCAAGAGAGCAACATCTCATACGTTACCTGTACTGTAAAGAGGAGAAGAAGGACAAAAGATCACTTTTGTTTTAAATTAACACCTTTGATCCTGCTCTGAGATGTAGTTAGATGTTACTGTATATTTTCTACTTCAAAGAGCTGTACTTTGGATACGTTTTTGGTTCCCTATTACTTTCAGGGTTGAAATGTTAGGATGCATTTCCTGCGAATGACAAAACTCAGGCTAAGTAAGAGCTGGGTGCAGTATGGAAGCCACATCTGTGGACAGCATTTTAGGCAATATGAACAATGCCTCGCATGCTGAGGCACAAAGAGCGGAAAACATGAACATGATTACGAATAGTTCAATAACAGTCTGAACAACATTTGTTAGAGTCATTGCCTGATTAGAAGTGTTGAGCAAAACATCTAACCAAAATAATTTGTGCGATGTAGTTTCAAGTTTTCTTACAAAAAAAGCAACTACTTTTGTAGACCAACTAGGAGAACGTTAGGCTGAGGAGAATTAAAACCCAAATTGGACAGTAGAAAGAAAAACTTGCCAGTCTTAAAAATAAGCCAAAATCTTCCATGTAAGGGAATCTTCATTCTGTCTGCAAGTAATAAAAACTTTCCAAGCAAATACTTCAAATGAGATATGGTCACTAAAACAAGTGCTTTTTTTCTTCACTGTGAATTTTACTACATGGCAATGCACTGAATTTCCTTCCCATATTAGCACAAGAAAAAGATGGCACACACAGGTGACTGCTCTGGCTTCCCTTGAAATTTCTAAGAGCAGTTTGGTCTTAGAGCTTTATTTGTAAAATCCAGACTTCATTTTTACCTCCACTGGGCTTGGAGGTTCAGTCAGAAGGCTAGAATAAGCTTCATTTTGAATAACATCCACTGCTATTATCTGTAATATTTAGTACTGTAACAGAGAGTAATAGAAACTTTGTTATAGGGAAAACCTTTCTTCAGTGAGCAAAAAGTATTCTCTTTGACTCCGAAAGTCCTTTTCTTTACACTATGCAAACCCTTTGTCATTTTCTATGAGCAAATATCACAGAATCCTTTAGAAAAGAGCTAGTCCAGTCTCTCTGCATAGTGTTACTGGCCTGTTGAAATTCAACTTGCAAGAAGGGTGTAGGGAAAACTAGAAATATGCATGCTTCCATAATATTCTACCTTCATACACTTCACTGTTTCTTGTCTTCTGTGTGAAAGAAAGAAATGGCTTAATTATTAGTAGTGTGGTTGCATCTACTTGTGTCATTCCAAATCAGGTACCCATTAACTTAGCCAGTGTGAAAACACACAAGTCAATGTGGAGGGAAGTACTGGTCCTGTTTAAATGAATATGATTTTTGCCAATGGCTTCACTGTGGGTATCATTTAACAGAAAAATTCTTACCCAGAAGAGTTTACTGTGTTAGAACCAGCTCCCTCCTTTTGCCTTTTCATATGCCATTCATATTGACTTGTAATGCATAATAAGATTGCCTTGCCTTTGAAATTGACCCTGACTGTAGGCAGATTCTGGTCTAGATTTACCTGTGTGCTTTTACTGGTTTTGATGATTCCATATGTGTAAACCACTCACAGACATCTCTTAACTAGTTAGTTAAATGAGTAGCTTTATGGCAGGTTTGCTTTACTGAGGTAGCTCAAACAATGGGTTTAAAATAGTGAATCCGGTCCACTGAGTCTAAAATAAATTCAGAACATACAGTTATATACAGTTAATATAAACAAAATGCAGGATACACTGCAGTAAACCTTGTGAAGTAAACTGAAGAATAATTCATGCAATACTGTGCAATTCAGTCCTCATTTCTTGGCAACAGCAATTCTGATGGTGTCTTTACTGGAAATAGATGTTGCGTCAAGACAAATTGGACTCCTGGTGAGTAAGAATTAAGTCAGTGCTAGCCACTTAAGTAAAATGAATTTTTTCCAGTCTGATACTCTTCACTGATTCAGAAAATGGTTTTCAGGCATAACCTGGGTATGACATGCTCCACGAAGTATTCAGTACCAACTGAAACTACAAGCATAGGGCATATCTTTTCTTAGAGGAACAATAATAGTCTTTTAATACATACTGTCATTCATCCAGACAGGTGGCAGAGTACTTCATAAGCAAACTATGTTATTCACAAGCAGAGGAAAGAATTTTGTGAAATATATCTCTAGAAGTATAATAATTAATCCTGTAAAATGGGATTTTCTTTGTCACGCATACAACTTAGCCTCTCCCTGTCCTGATCCCTTCCTTATGCTGTCTCAGGGAACGTGCTGTTTCTGCATGTCATGAGACATTGCTGTTACAGAAGCTATTCTGATGAGACTTTTCAACTACAGACACCCATCATTAGTTGGTCCTGCATGAAAGAAAAAGCACAAATATAGAAAAATTTTATGTATATAAAATTTTGCTGCAGGGTTAGAAAAAGGGCAAAGAAAGCAGCAGAATCTGGTGTCCTAATTCCTGTGTTAGTCCATAGCCTCCTTTATGCTGTTTCTCCATTATTATTATTATTTGTGATTTACCACAATAAGCCTAGCTTTCAATACTGTGCTGAAGTAGTGCTTCTGAGCTGCCTGTCATCTGAATATGTCTAAGAAGAAGGATCTTTTTGGGTAGTTGCTGTTTGTTCTTTGTAGAAAGTGTCTTGCTCAGATTTAGTATTTTGTAAACAATTAATTGACAGAAGATTTACATGGATGTGATTTACATCCTATTGATGAGGAAGAGCGATTTTGCAAGAAAATGTGCTAAGTTATGGAAGAGCAATGCTTGCTAACCTTTATTTAAGCATCCCTTTGTCAGGTTCACCAAATACATACCTTTTTTCTCTAAATACATCAAGGTAATGTGCAAAGATAAAGCCCAGTGACTTCTTTGTAATTGCTTAATCTTTCTGTATTAAAAATAACAATAAGAACAATTAGGTTAACACTGTGACAATTTTAAAATCTGAAATTTCAGTGCAGTAGTTACCAGTAAACTGGTAGTAATCAGTTATCAGGCTTCAGATCAAGTATCTAGAAATGTACAGCATGCAAATGTTTCCAGAGAAGGCAAGCTGGCTGCAATAAAACCAAAACAAAAGCAGCAACAGGATGTGAAAACTTTTATTGGATGGAGGATAGTGGCCATTTGAAACATATTTTTGAAATGACTCAAATAATTTTCCTAATGACACATACCAGTGTATGCTTTTCAATGACTTCTTTTTCTTTATGGCAGCAGCAATGTGAAGTAAGAAAAACATGAAGTATGTGGAAAAAGAAACAGATTACTTTTTTATCCTAGACTTAGTTTCCACCTGAAACTATATTCCACACTTGGTACAGTGACTTTGTCCCTGGAAGTTGCTTTGAATGTTATGGTTTAAAGAAGTGTTGTTCACATAGAAATAATTTTCATGTGTAAATTTTAGGTGACAAACTATCATATCCAGATATCGCAGAGAATCTACTGCTAGAGAGAAGCTGAATCTATAAGGAAAGGGGTTAAAATGTTAAGTTATTCAAGCAGGACATACACTGTCACTGTCACAGGAGTGCCATTGGCCATGTGTTGATGTAAGAACACTACTGAGCTTGATCCAGCCACAGTTTAAGGCTATAGGAGCCTAAAGTTTCGAGCTCTGAACTGAGCCAGGAGCAGAGAAGGATGTGCTGAAGGATCATTTAAAGATCATGCCTGTTGATCAGGATAACGTGCTGCAACAGAAAAAAGCAAACAAACAATGCCACGAATTGTAGGATGATATCAGGTAACTGTCAGGTTTTCTTGTGTGAGTGCAACCATTGTTTTTCTATAAATTCATACATCTGAGTAAGTCCAAACTGACAACAGAAGAGAGAAAGATGTTTTAAAGGGAAGTATTTCTGACGGCTGTGCAAGTACAATTACGTTTTGGCCAATAAATGATGAGAGACTAAAGTATAATTTGCTTATTACTCACAAAAGGCTATACATATTGCCTACATACCTATACATACACACGCACATGCAGATGGTGCTGATCATGCTTATGTGTAAGTCATATCTTGAACCCTTATCTGATGATCAGTAAATGGCCCTCGTTCTCCTGTTACTTCTCCCTCCCTCTGAATGGGTGAGGAGCTCCAAATCTCTTCTCCATGCACTGTGGGCAAAGCTATGCAGAAATTGCAATGCCTACACCTGGGGCTCGGCTGTTAGTGCCCCTCAGCTAAAACAGTGGTGAGAGCTCGTCTTTGTTCTGTTCCAGTGCAGCAGAAAACAAGCTCATTTAAACCCCAGGTGGCTGACTACTACTGCGTATACCCTGAAAAGCAGTGGAAGAAAAGCACTAGCAGTGGTTTCGGAGATGAGGCTATTGCACATATCCACACATTAGTGAATTTTCCTTGTTTTCCTTGGCACTAGAAAAAAGGAGGTGGGCTCATAAGCAATTGCAGCTGAGAGCCAGCCACCTTCTAGCAGCAGTTTGTTCCTGACTGCATCTTACTTTGGACATGTCAGTGGAGAGGGAGTGCAGCAGAGCCTGGACTCTGACCTCAATTGAAACTGTTCAAAGTATGCTTAGGCGTGTATGTTTGAATCAGAGAGTCTACAATAAACACAAGAAACAATAAAAACAAACAAAACACATAGAGGCAAACATAAATATTTGTAAACAAAAGGCCAGTCCTCTTCCATTGAGTTAATTTGTTCCTATAAACGGAAAGGACTCCTTTGGGAGTATGAAAAGCAAGGTCAGGCTTTGACAATTCAGATCTCAGTGGATATAAGCCTGTTCATACCAGCAGGTAATTTGGCCCTGTAGAAATAAGGTGCCAAGTTTAGAGGTGACAGATAGTATGTTGCTTTCATAGCCTTAGGCATTTTTCATATTAGCAATTTAGAAAATCCTACCACTCATTTATTTTGTCATTATGGACTTCAATTATTCAATCACAATTTTCTGCCAACTGCTGTGGGTACTTTATGCTACTATTTTTGGCATCTCTGGATTTTTCCCAAAACATACCATTTTGTTTTCAAATGCAAGTGTTTTTGAAAGAGAAGGAATTGAATTCTTTAAAGGTTTAAGTTTGTCACATTTAATTTTTTTCCATCTTAAACAAATTTTAGAAAGGACCTATAGGAAAGTTACTTTTATGGTTCTCAACATATGGAAACTTAGAGCTCTGGAAAGATTACAGAAAGTTAAAAAAATCAAACCCCACTAATTTATAAAATACAGATTTGCAGAGGCAACGAAGAGCATAAAACTGCATAACAGTCATTTGGACTTGATATTAAAATCCTGTATGCAGTTGCTATTTATGAAAAAATATATTGAGCCAATAAAAACAACTATATGTCAGTAACATAGGTAAATTGCCAGCAAAATTCAGTGCTCATCAGAAAAAGTTGTGTTACAAAGTATTTTATGAGAAATGTGAAGCCTATACTGTGCTGGTTCTTCTTTTTACTGCAGCAAAGTAGCACTAAATAAAAATGGACTTCAGGAGAGATTTTTTGACATTGCAATGTTGTAACTGAGAGACAAATCTGACTTTGCAAAGCTTTTAAAGGCTCCACCTTCCAAAAAACCTCTAAAGGTAATATATCATTTATGGCTTTATTCTCCTTCATGCTTAAGGAATAAGCTGTAAAAAAAGCATAATCTTTTCATACTTCAGAAGACTAGGAAGGTAAATGTCTTCATTTACCAGCATCCATCAAGTAGGAAAGGAGAAGGAGACTTTGAAAATTATCTCTTGCCGTAAAAGTTCTTCCCACTGTCTTCTGAACTTTATGTGCCTTTTTAATACTTCACTAGCCTTGCTCTCCTCAAAACTGCAACATAACAAACATTGGTCTAGTTGAGACTGACAGAAAGGGTTCTTTTATCTTTGTTGCCCATCTCTTTGTGCAATTAGTTAAAAAAATACACTGTATCTTTCAGTAGTCCAGCCTGGAGGTCACTTTGACTTTTCCTAGCTTTACCATCCCCTACATTTCTTCCTTCCATTGAGGATATATATATTTTGTATTATAGCCTCCTTCCTCTCATCCCAGAATTACATCTTTCCAAATTGGATCCAATGTAATTATCTTCTGACTATGTTTCTGTTCTGTTTGTACACCTTTGTGTCATTCCTCTGCATATGCCAGTTAGGGTAAATTACTATCAGTTGCATGCTGTTTGCTTCCTTTTGGGGATCATAAATGAAGAAGATAAGCAGGAGCAGATGTATCATTATGAGACACCTCTCTCTGATTCAGTGTGCTGCTGTTTATCATTACTCTATGTTTACAATCATTTAGACAGAGTTCAAACCACATTAGAGTGTTCACAGCCAAGCCAATTTAAATTGTATGAATATTTCTAGTAGGTTTGTGTCAGACAAAGTATTCAATATTAAGGAAAATCTACCAACCTCACAAACAGCCCTTCTCCTGTGTACTGTAAGTCTCTGTTTAGAAGGCATGTGAGCAACAATTCAAGAACCTTTTTGTTCTTCAGGCAATCCTTGTGCAAAAGGAAGTCTCTACATTGAGCTTATCAATTTGTTGAAACTTTTCACTATGGTGGGATGTCTGTCTTTGCATAGGCAAAAACTTAGAGCAGTACAACAAGCCCTGTTTCTGGCTGGGCCTGATCAGTTACTGAAGGTGCTACCATCACATATTCTAACAGCCGATTTCACACATATGATACAGTAAAAGAATAGATGCTATTTCCTTGGCTACTGCTAACATAAATATCGCTTCCATGTGGTCTGTTCTGTGGTGATTTGCGGGATGGCTCAGGTCCAGTCAGTCAGAAATGCTCTCTTACTGATGGAGGTAATTTCAGCTTAATTTGAATGGGAATCATCAAAAACATAGGATTCCTTTACAGCCATGTAAGAGATAGGAACATTTTGGAAGGTGATTCCTGCCTTCCATAATTGTTAAAGAGAGTTAAAATGAAATGGGTATGGAGAAGTGCAGAATAAAGGGATTATAGATGAATGGCCTGTTTTAGATATCCAGCTTTGAGATAAAGTCTGTTCATTGCTAAAAATAAGAAATTCCAACAGTGTTGATACTGGTCATAAAAGATCAAACAGGCAACACAGAGAGAAACATTACATGATAATCTGCAGCAACTGGAAGTACGCCAAAGCACAATGGCTGAGCAGTGCTGGTGAGCTGCTAACTTTTCTCTGGGTGAAAGTGGGAGAAAAGAGAAAAGTATTTTTTAACAGAAAGTGAGAGAAAAGCCAAGCAGTTAGGTAATTTTAATATTAGCAAAAAGAAAAAAAAAAAGAGAGAAAGGGACAAAATAGAGAAGAAATGAGGCTACTAGCTGGGTGTGGTTTTTTTTGGGGTTGAATCAGAAAGCTGTTAGATGCTTATTTCTTTTGAGAAGGGAAATAACAGAAAAGATATCTCTTCTTTCACCAGATGGAACAGAGAATGAAGAATGACTCAGGAAATGGGAAGCTGAAAATCTCTGAATAGTCCAGGATGCAGAGGAGAAAAACAGAAAAATACTTTTTCAGAAAGGATTACAATGAAGTCCTAAAGCAGGATTCTCCCAAGTGTCATAGGTCATTGCATTTCCATTGCTTTCCATAGAACTATGCTGCTTGTCTTAACTCAAAGTTTAGGCTTTTTGGATTCAATTATGATTTTATGTAAAATGTTTAAGTCCAGGTTTGTCAATTATTTTAATTTACATAATTCTTAGAATCTCATTAGACAATTGGCAGGAGCTGTTCAGCTGATATTTAAAAAAAAAAAAAGTAGAAAAAAAAACTTAGTAGAATAAACTAATAACAAATAAAAAGAAGACTCACTAGACAGAGGCTTCTAATATACTGACTTGAAAGAAATAACTGTAGTATTGGGATTTTCCAAGTGTAAAAATAAAGGCCCTCATTCATCCTAGTGTAATATTTGGAACAGATGGAGTTTCATTAAAGGGACTTGACCTAGGACATTTATCCTCATCATTTCAACATTATAACCCACATACAAAACAGTTAGAAAAAAATAGCAGGAAACATTTGTAAAGCAACATCAACAAACTGAGACCCTTTGTGTTCCCCAGACAGTAGTCTGATAGTGGAAAGATGGCTGTGGGATTTACAAACAAAATGAAAACTGGAAAGGATATCAAACTGAATCCCTTTCAGGCAATTTACCTCTTCTGCTTGGCTCATAAAAGTTAAATAACAACCAGAAACTTGCTATTTGTGATAAACAAAAGAGAGCTGACTAACCTGATGCTGTAGGAATGACTTTCCTTTTCGGTGTCTACCCCTCACATTAGGATCACTTCAGGCACAGGTTGGATAACTCCACCTCCTGGGTTTTACTCCATCCACCCCTGCTGGTTAATAAATGCTATATAGGCGTTTATTTAAATGTAGCCTTTGAAGTTATACCACAGTTGATATGCTAAATAGAAGCAGGTAAAGAGCCAATTTTATCTGGCAATTCTTCTGCCCACACCCTTGTAGTTTTAACATTTGGGAAAAGTTTTTCCTCTTTGATGAGGGGAAAATGATGCATTTGTTTTGGGATGACAGCTCAAGGCTCAGTTATTACATATAAATCTCATCTCAGCAATATTTTGGCTTCTGATATTTTAAGCAATATTGTCTTGGCTTGAAGTGGATGTTGACCTTATGAGGGATCAAGTCAGCCTTCCTGTTGTTACTTGCAGTGAGCACATATTTTCTCTATCTCTTGATACTCAGTTAGGATTTAGCTTACTACCACTGTAATGAGAGGGGTTTTTTGGGGGTCAGTCTTGTGATTCTAACCCTACAAAAAGTAAAATTTACATGGAAATAAGTTACCATGTTATTCATCTTTCTTTCTGACGTCTAGGGAAGAGTAACCTTATGTGGATTGCTTATATGGAATGTGATAAATGTTTTGGCAATATTCAAATTACATAGTTTCATTGGTTAGTGAGAGTTCTAGATACTTACAATTATAGATTACTTCTGCTTACTACAAAAAGTGAGAGAAGTTGTGTTGAAATAGGAGGGGAAAAGGTATGTAGGAACCATCTGACCTCTAATGCAAGGCCTACAGGTCATTTGGACTCTTGAGGGAGAGATGGCAGAAAGGCTGCAGCCCTGTTGGAAATTCCTCATTGCAAAATGTTGTAACACACCATAGTACACATAAAACTACTGGGGCTAAGTGAATCATATAACTTTCTAAACCTGAATGTTCCAGAGAGCAGAGCTAACACTATGGTGCGTGCCAGTAACAAGGGATTGGAAAAAGACATATTTCTTCTTCAAGGGGATAGAATATTTTCCACAGCCTTGTAGATGGCCCTAGGCTAGCTTAGAAATCAGCGTGGTCAAAAGAAGTAACAATGTGTATCAGAGTTTTAATGAAAAGCACCTCTTTTTTTCTTCTGCCATTAAATAATGATAATAAATTGTAGCCATCCATTTGCAGACACAGCAGAATATAGACTAATAGACATAATTTGGACTTTAAATGAATGAGAAATGTTCTTTGTATCTGCATGATGGCCATAAATATACTTCGCAGATCATAGGCCACCTCCATTTTTCCTGGAGCAGGAATCCAGAACAGAGACCTATTAAACCATGCTGGAGCTCCAGGCAGTACTAAATTCCTGTTTCCTCTCCATGGAAATCAGGAAAGAAGAGGAAGCGCTGAATACCAAACTTGTATAAATTTTCCCTTGATTCTTTGATCTAGATGTACCTGCACTGGGTGACTGAACTCAAGGGGCATTATTTTCATTACATGCATTTCTCTTTGGGGAAGCAGCGAAAGAAACACATATGAGAGACACAAAACACCAAAAGTTTCCACAGCACTGAGGTTTTTCCAGGGACTGGGAATTGGCTCAGGGTACAATAATCCTCCTGAAATCCATACATCCCAGGTCATTTGTTAAAGAATTGTGTCTTCTGGCCTTGCTAGGGAAGGGGGAAAAGCCCTGTGTGGTTAAGCAATCTGAGTGAAAATACAAAAATCCAGCTAGCACTTCCCCCTAATAAAGAAAATCAGTCAGCGATGCAAAAGAATCTTTTCATTTTCTGCTGAAAGACTTTTCATGACCTTTTAACCATTTTTGAAACAAAATTGTTACGCAACTTGTCATTACTATAAGTGATAAACAATGTAAAACATTTGTTTAAAGCAAAGCGCTGGAAAACATTAGAAAAAGCAATAAAAGTATCATGTAAAAATAATTTAAAAACCATAACATTTCAAAAGCACCCATTTCTTAATTCCAACAGCTTTCTGTGTTTGCTTTTTGAACCAGCAGTTTCCAGTAGAGCAATCTATTTCAGGGAAGAGAAATCCCTGTCGTGAAGTTTTCAGGAAGAGGCAGCTGTCTGCCTCTTTGTCACAGCTCAGAGATGAAGTGTGTGGTGAAGCCCTGCTGTCTCTCTCAAGCTGCGTGTAAACAGACGCTAATGTGGCTTTGGCACCTGTACAGCGTGTATCCCTTCTGGAGCTTTATTTGTTCTCCGTTTGAAACTAAAGGCATATGCAAAAATGCATAGCCTGTTTGTTCTTGAGAGGTACAGGGCATTTAGAGAAAAATACAAAGATTAATGCCATTAGAATAGAGAATAAAGAACAGAAGAACAGGACTACACAAAGGAAGCTGAAAAGTTCCCCAGCCACTTTCCCCCAGTTATCTCCATGGCTGGAAGAAATGTTTTTTCCTGTTCAGTATCTATCTTTCTGTGGATGTTTGCCAGCATGTCGTCTTTCTGCTGACATCTGCTTCAGTCAAACTTCTCTTTCCAGGCTCTTCAAGCTTTAAAATCTCTTTTCATCCTTTATGCAGAATAATCCACTCAATTATCTACCAAGTCAGACAGGGTGGTTTGATCTCTATTCTTAGCTCAGTTTTTCAATTTTAATTCCTTTGAAGTTATTTACAGCAAGTGTCTTACCTTTACCATTTTCCTTATTTTTTCCACTTAGTTTCTTTAAAGGGTTCTTTACACTTCATCCTATCGCAAGAAGCCAATCATAACCAGAAAATACAGTGAATTGCAGTCCACTTCATTGTGCAGTCTCTGAAAGCAATGTTATTTTCTCTTTTTCTTCAGCCCCTAGTAGCTATGCCTTTGAATGCCTTATAAAGGTTGTGCAGGACAATTCTTCATGCTAAAGTGCCAGTCGAGTCTACATCACATAACAAATGTTAGTCAAGGTTAGCTCTTGTGCCTAATTTTTAGCATGTGTAACGTTACAAAATTTGGTGTGAAAATTTCACAACTAAATTATGCCTACACCACAGTGGTACTGAGTGTATTATAAAAAAGATCATAGCATCATGAGACTTCCACAGGAAAGTTTGTTTGACTCCAGTTTCTCCTGAGACCTGTTTTCTTCTGCTTTTATTGATACCTGTCACAGGACTAACCTGGCTTTGCTTTTCTTCTAACATCCCTCCCCTTAGGTCTTCAGCTTTCCTACTTCTTAACTTTCCTGCTGACAGCCATCACTCCTGCTACTTGTCAGGGTTATATTTATTACCCACCTGTCAACATGTGAAAGTACTTGAGTCTTAGTGACTTATGAGACCTTCTTTCCATCACATATCAATCAAGACAATTATGTTTACTGGAAAATGTCAATGGAACGAGAGCTGAGCTAAAGACAGTGGCCTGTGAATGGCTTACTTAAATTTAAGAGCTGTTTTTGTAAAAAATATCCTTTTTCAACCAGCTTCTCCCCATGGAGTAAAAGAAATCCAGACTTTGCTGTTTGCTTGGTGGTACATAGCAGAAGTACTGTATATATATACTCAGTATTTTA
This sequence comes from Platalea leucorodia, assembly GCF_965183815.1. Taxonomy (NCBI): domain Eukaryota; kingdom Metazoa; phylum Chordata; class Aves; order Pelecaniformes; family Threskiornithidae; genus Platalea; species Platalea leucorodia. Next base: position 76,170,882 of record NC_138824.1, read on the forward strand.
CAATACGCAATTCGGAGTTAGTTTGAAGAGACTATAGTGAGAATAGACAATGCAGCAGGCAGGGTTGGTTATTAAATATGTGGAAGCAACAATGATTGGAGGGAGACCTGAAAATAGGCAAGGCCTTGTTTCTGCTGCAGCTCCATTTAAAAGCTTTAGAAGGCCTTGTGGGTACAGGCAAGAAGCATGAGCTGTGTTGTTCTCACTCTGAGGAGGATAGGGACTGCCAATGGTTGGACTGAGCACCTTGCTTATTTGAGCTAAACAAGAGCATTATGCTGGCAGCATTTTGTATCATCACTGGCATTGGCAAAGGGAAAGGTTTCTGTTATGTTATCCAAATGCATTGCAAGTGTCCGTTTCTTGCTAGTCTGCCACTCACTCGGCAGAGAATTAGGGAAACAAATGCACATTGAAAAGAAGGAAGAATAGAGGTGATGCCAAATGAATATGAGACAAACACTTTTAACTAGGACAGTATTGTGAATACAGATTATTTCACTGATACTTGTTGGATTTGTGCCCTCTTTTTCCTAGAGCTATTGAAGGGCTGCATTCAACGTGTATCTCCACACAAGCAGTTCAGCAGGCTTGGTTCTTTGCTTGGTTTTGCTGGTGAAAACTGCAATTTCAGTTGTTGACAAATCCATGCTTTTCTTCTCCTTCAAATGAACATTTTTTGTAAAACTAAGAACAGTTGTAACAGGACTGCTAGACTCTGATGAACGTTAGTGAAGAAGAGTGGTTTCATTTGTTCAGTTTCAGTTCAGATTCCAGCAGGGTCTCACTTCTGCAATTTGATGTTTCTTTGGCGGATCTTCTAGAAAACTTAGCTGTTGTCTCAGTCTAGTGTCTAGTGGACCTGTATCTGCATCATTCATTGCCATTAATCCTAGGACTGTCTATAAAGTAAAGTGACTTTAAATTACTACCTCATTTGTGATTCATACTTTTAGTAACTTTGATACATGCTGAAGAATGAGAAAATATTCCAAATGCTGCTATAGAAACTATTTACTTTGACCTATCACCTGTTAAATTACTGTTCATTTTGGCTCCTGTACTACATAGGCAATCCCTCAAAAAGAGGGTTTTAGGACTGGATGAAACATGGAATTTAACCGTGCTTTTTACAAAGTCGAGTTCCCATTGTTGCCTGAGTGAAGGAAAAAAAACGATCCTTCTTATGCTATACTTGAGTATTTCTGAAAATAAATGGAGGGTTTTCATCTTTGGTCTCCCAAGTCAGAGTCTGACATGAACAGTCGTATACTACAACACACTGTGTTTTAGGAAAGGATGTAAATGTGTCACAGGAGAGAAAGATCGTATGTATCCTCCCACAGCTACCTACCTTTATATATTGTGCATGTGCACAGGCGCACATGCATACAAAAGCAAAGAAGAAAAGAGTGCGGTTGCTTCAGTTGGTGATTTAGGGGTCAAATCCAAACCAGATGGATATTTTTGTTTGCAAATAGTTTCTATGTTCTTTTAAAAGACAAAGTGTAGAAATGCTTCACAAAACAGTAGAGTGGGAGGATGAAAGATAAAAATCAAGTCATCTAATAGCTGCCTCACAGTTTCTATTCAGTTGTAGATATTGCTGTTGTTTCTCAGGTGTGTGTACTATTTAATGTCATGGCCTTTCTATGAATTAGACTGCATATTTTGAAAGAGAGCTATTTCGGAACAATAAAATAAACAACTAATATCGTCAAGACTTGGGGATTCTTAGATTATATTTTGGGCACATTTTGTTTTATAACTATTCTTATTTAATGGTTTTTTTAATCTCTTTAAAACTGTAACCTTTGACGAATCTCAAATATTTTAGAGGAGAAAACAAGCCAGCAGACAAAAATAATCCTCCAAACCAATTTTAAAATGGACATTATCAAATTGAGAGGAAAAATTCTTCTTGATGCTTGCAAGAAATCATCTGATGATCTGAAGCCTGAGATTTAACTTGCCAATATTACTCAAAAGCAGAGAAGGGAGTGATGTAAAAAATGTCCAGAACAATGCAGAGACCTGTGTATCTCAGAGGAAGACCATGAGAAACATGAAAACTTATTTAATACGTCTCTACTAGCACATTGCTTAGGCCCAAAGTCGGGTCCCAGACACAAGCATGTGAGTGCTCACAGTGTTATATCAATATTTATATCAATCACTGGTATATAGCTTTGCCCAACTAGGAGTCTGCCAAACAGTGGTAAGGAACCTGCGTGGGACAGGGACCATTCCTGCTACACAGTCTCAATGCAGCTACCTTGTTTTCAAAGGGAAAAGAAGACAACTGCATGGACATAAGTCAGTCAGCATCAGGACCACAGAATGGTCCCTGACTCTTTTTATTTACTGCTATGATGGAGCTATACAGTGTAAGGACTGAAGGGACAATCATGTCTTCCAGGCAAGTCTCTGGTATATGTACACTATAGACTTTCTCCTAGGAACTAGGTTAAAGTATACCTGTTAAAGATCAAATCTCATCAAAACGTACCAAGCGAAAGAGTCTATCTGCCAAGGCTTTTTCTCTGTGTAACTACCTGGCTATCTAGGAGCATGAATCCTAAATTCTAGCGCTATTTGTCTAGCTTCAGTTTCCAGATAGTGATCATATTATGCCTTTGTGAAGGAAAGCTAAAGATCTCACAGTATCAGTATTTTTCATACACAAATGTTAAAGTAGCCTCCAAAATTTGTCTTTTTCTGGCTTTAACATCTAAACCACTGTTAAAACTGTGTTCATAATCAGATTTTGATGGAGTGAATTTGGCTTTTCCAGTATATCCCTATTTTATATGTATGACATACTGCATTTATCAGCTGAGCAATCTTGAGTTTAGAAAATGTGCACAATATTTGCAAGATTAAGCCTAGTAACGCTGAAAGAATTTAGTTCTGAGTCAAAAATACATGTCTTTAAAATTATTTACAGAGGCAATAGTGATTCCTTCTATGAAGGATAATGAGGTACCTTAAGAAAAAGATGAACAAATATTTTGAGTCTTATCTCAGTCTTATCTCTTATCTCAGTCTTATCTTTTAACAGTTGTCCTCTAACCAACATATCAGAATAGGTTACTTTCCCTCCAAATCCTTGCCTAAATCCTTCTGTAAATTACTGAGAGCACTGGCTCCAATTTCTTCTCTTAGTATTATATTTTATTTAATGAATGATCCCTGTTTTCAAACTTGTACCTGATTTCCTTTGGTGCAGGCACTTTCTATAGTGTATGTTTGTTGCTCTCTTTCTCTAACATGGACTTAAGTGACCTTGTTAAACTTCTCTTTCTGAAGTCCATTAACAATTTCACATGTTTTAGGAGATGCTCTCTTAATCCTTTTGGTTTTTTAAAGAAAACTGACCTTGTTTTTCAAATCATTTGGGAAAAAAGCTAAAATTCTTCATTCCCTTTCTCCTCTGTTTAATGTTGAGATGTTTTGGTTTTCTTTTTGGCTCCATCCTTTATCCCCTGTCATTCTACAAGGAAAGAAAAATTTGTAGAAAGTTTGACAAAAAGAAACTCATGGAATTTCCCTTTTCTCTAGACCTTTTCTGTGGAATTTATGATAGGGAAGAGTGATCCAGTTCTTTCACCAGCTGCCTTTGTTGGGTGTGGAGAAGGGAAGGTCACATCTGGAAGAGCACAGTCATTTTAAATCTGTAAAGCTCAAACACAATGGAAAGATTTTCACTCTATGAAATTAAACATGCTCAAAGGGCAAAACTCTCAGCTGCTGGCAGAAATCCCTGCTCCGCAGAGATGCGTGATGAAACAACTAACTTTATTATCTGCTCTGTATTCATCCCACCATTCACCTTTTGCACATGTGGTTAATCAATGCATCATCATTCCTATCATATGTTTCTTGAGTGATAGGTCAAGAAAGGCTGACCAGGTTCTGATTTTTGACTTTGGGGTTATTCCAGTAGCTTTCATCTTCCAGTTCATTTTTTAAAACTAATTTACAAGTAGCTTTCACAAAGAAGACATATCGCAGACATTTTTCCTGGCTGTAGTGAGATGGTATCAGAATGCAAAACAATAAGCACAATTTTCATGCTGTCTAGCTACATTATGTTTATAATTATTATTACTTGGTCACAGTCAATTAGGGTTTTAATACAAACACATAGCATCTCCCCGGACTGGATTTGGAATCGAATGCTAAGTACTGGTCTAGACTTAGAAGATTTACTAGCTCACGTCAGTCTGCTAGTTGAGTGATATATTTTGCTGGTGGAGCTGTGCTGGAAGGAGGTCTAGGAGTTATACCAGTAAAATGTCTTTTTGCCAGTATGGCTTTTACCCTTTCTTTAAGCAAAAGCAAAACCTATGGCAGAAAAAAAATATCCTTTTCTTTACTTTTTGTGTTTTGGCTGCTGCGTCTACACTACTAGGGCTTGTTTCCACTCCCTGAGGCATCACAAGCCTATGTGCTGGTGGAGGCAGACAGTAGACTTGTCTGTAATCTTGTCTGACCTTATTCCCACAAATTACAGCACACATTGTCACACCTGCTTTAAAAGCCATCTGGGCACGATGACTCTCCAGTAACCTGGGAATCATGTATGGAATGGTTTTACTACAAGGGAAAAGCAGTTAACAATTTTCATCTGAGCCCACAAGAAGCGTCTTTTTTAGTAACATCTGAATAGGCTGACTCTTGGCTTTTTGCTGAGACGTTACACAGGAGCACCCCAGCAACTCAGTCCCACTAAACCTGACCTCTGTTTTGCCAAAAATCTCTGCTGCCCCCTCCCACACCCCACTCCAGTTTTACTTTGATGCAATTAGAGCTGATTTTACCCTTACTTTAAAGTGTCTAGACAATCCCGTGCTCATATAAACACTCCAACACTTCACACCACTGCTTGTATTGTCTTACCTTTGTTCAAGTTTTGGCAAACAAGTACTACCCCAGAGCATTTGCTGGATCAGATTTCATCGTTGTGTCTGGTTAGGGTCTAAGCCAAGCAATCTTTACCCGTGATAGCAGCTGTTATCCTGCTCGGGTCAAGTAAGCTATGATTTCCTATCTTCCTTAAGCTAAAAATGTGTGTTGAATCAAGACTGTAAGACAGGTGAGCACAGGGTCTGCATAAGGATCTGTAAGACACCTAGAGCTGTAATCTTAGATCAGTATCGGTTTAACTGCGTGACTAAAGACCAGCCCCTGTATTACTTTTTGCAGGCACGTAAGTAACATTTTATGCATAAGGTAGCTAGTAAATAACTGCTCCTTAAACAAGATATTGGTATTTCCTACTTGAATGAAATTTTAATTTTGAACGGAGTTCATCCCTTATTTCTTATTCTTGTCAATGTTTGTTTTCTTTGGGGGGAGGGAAGGGGAGATTTAGGTAGCTGAATGCAGTGATGCCATTTCTGAAAATAAAGATAGATGACTTTCCTTTCTGAAAGATTGCCAACAATAACTCATCCAGAGATGATTCACTCTCTTCTTCTTGCAAGTGATTTATGACAGAAAACAGTATTTAATGAGGTCAGATGGCCCTGAAGAAGAGCAACAACACAGTAATGTAAGTAGAAACAATAGGGAAATCTCAGGGAATCTGACATACATACATATTAGAGAGAGAAACTAAAAGCCCTGGCAGAAGACATGAGCCTGCAGAATGATATTATTGACTAATTCAGCTCTATGTATTCTCATATATCACTTCATAATTTCTGTTTCATTTGCCCAGTGTTCCATACCAAAAACTGTATACATGACTGTACTACCACAGTGTTTGTTTCCTGTATTTTTGAGCCCCAAACTGTACACAAATTTGTTACACTATTTAAGATCGTAGTAAAAAATAAATTGTATTATTTTTATGTTATAAAAATAGAAATATTGTTTCTGTTTTGATTTCACATAGGCAATTTCCAAGATTTACATTTTTTAGTTTTCCCAGTTTGCATTTGCCATTTTCATGATGAAATAATAATTTTTGTTCTCTTTTAAATAATTGTTTGCTGCTTCTAACATAAGAAAAAAACGTAAAATCATACAAGACAAAGGCCGACATTACAATATTTTTCCTTTGAATATTTCTAAAGCAGAAAGCTTGCTCTGCCTTACATCTTTGAACTTGTAACTCTCTTTGAAGAGTCTCTCTCAAGCAGCTACTGAAATAAAAAAAAAAAATACCCTCCACAGATACATCAATAATGCAAAAATATTGCTCAATATTATATCCATCTGTAAGTTTTGAGCCAGCTCAAATTATATTTTACCAGTTTGTAAAGGCAGACAATGTGTAGACCCTTTTTTTCTGGTTGCAACTGACTCAGCTGCTGGACTTCTGAAACACAAAGCTCACTTTAAGTAAGATATAAACAGAAAAGTGCTTTCTAAAGCCAACTTCAGAGAAAGAGAAAAAAAAAATTAAAAAAGCCAAGTCTTCATTTATTGTCTGGGGTTAAATATTTTCCTTCCTTTCATGATTTTCTTTAGTGGATCTAATTGTTTCTAATTTTACAGTAGCAGCATGGACTAATTAAGAAAAACAACCAGCCTCCCCCAAGAAAGCCCTAAATCCTTTCCTATTTTTCAATACCTTTTATTATGAAAGCTTTCCAGGTCTATAACTCTATAACAAAGGGAAAGAGTTCCCTTTGTTAGCACTTTCCAAGACACTGAAGAGTTTCAAAGTTGCCATCCTAACTGTATTTACAAACTGACTCATATTCTGCTACCTTCTTTCTTCAGTTACATGACTCCTTCTTGAACTTTGCTGTCCTATTGATTATAGGGTTTAAATTTTCACAACTTAGAGTTCAGTGCTGACTTACACAAATGCCCATTTTCCAGGGAGACCTTCTTTGAAAAATGTATATATATATATATATATATAAAATCGAAGTAAAGGACGATTCTGATGTAGATTCCCTGGGATCTCTTATATAGTTTTTTGGTTGGTTGTTTTCTGTTTATACAATGGATGCATGAGTGTCAGTTTTAGTCACACTGATGTCCTACAGATCACACACTGGGATAATCATCCCAGTTTGTTCCAAACATCTGGCTAGCAGCAGAGGCAGATAGATAACATATTGAAGTGATGTCTGTGCTGCTCAGCAAAAATAGTGTATAGCTGTAATGGAACTTACTCCTTGATCAGAGGCCATATGGTCATGTCATCCTGGCACCCTGCCTGACTTACTGAGCCATGCTGAGAGACAAAGACCACAGCTGACAGAGGCGGTAGTTGGTAGAGTCCCAGTCTCTGAACTGTGGTGGGGAGAGGCTGCACAGCCTCATGACAACACTGTCCCACACAAAAGCATCCAGCTGGTGATCCTCTGTTTCTGTCTGCAGAGCAGAAAAATGGGCACATACCTGATCTGAGGTGATATGAATGCAGTGAATCTCATGTGATGGGGTGGAGCCCATTTTACTCTTCATAGCGTACACAAGCAGAAGATGCTTGGAAAGACCCCATAGCACAAGCATAACAAGGTCAATGGTGAGTACACCAGACTCTGATGTGCAATCGGGACTTTGGGCTACTGCTGTGACTAAGCTAGTAGGTATTCAGCTGTCCTAGGTCAGTATATGGTGCACCAAGCTCTGCTGATGGGAGGGCTGAATGGCTTTTTGTGTCCTCAGTCTGCACGGTGTGGTCATAACACTAAAGCTACCTCATTATTGGGTTGTCCACTGTGCAGATATGCCATTGGTATGCTCTCAGCTCTTTCTGCTAGCCTCCATCCTTTTTCTTGGAGAAGGGATTATTTCTTCCCACCCTGTCAAAGCTGTATAAACAGTGAATGAACACCAATATAAAATCAGAGGAGAAACTATAGAGCCTTTTAAGAGAAATTGGGAAATACATCACTGAGGGTTCCAACCCTGAAAACACAGTTACTCCCTTCTCTAATGCTGACTGCAGCAACACTGCTAAGGCTCAAGGCTGAAGTGCCTGACTCAAAATGGTCTCAAAATGTGTTTTTTTTTGCACGCACACCAATTGTCCTATACTGAGGTCATTCTTTGACCGCAGTGGCGTTGTGGTGTCCCACAACAATACTGTGGGTGTTGGATGAGCATTGTCATCTTAGTGAGGTCCTGCAGATCAGCCCACTAAAATAATTGCTCAGATGTACTCACTACAGCTGGCCAGTAGATTCATATGTAATGGTGCCTCTTTCTGCGTCTAGTTAATACACTTCAAGTATTCTAAACCTCTTCATTGGCCAATGTTTTTCTCATGCTGCTGATATTTCTCTGCTCAGAATTATTAGCATCATCTTGGCAATGCTAAATTACCTTGGCTAATAGACCTTTGGCCTCCAATATACCAGTTCCCTAGGACTCGTTTCTTCCTTTTTATATAAGGTTTGGTAAAGTCTGTCTGAAACTAATTGAAATTTTTTTAAGGCTGACCTACCAAAGCAACTGCTACTGATGTCATTGTTCTTTATATTTATACATAAATCACTTCTAAGTATTTCATATGTTTACGGACACAGCATATTGAGCTAATTTTAAAACTAGTAGATTATACTCTCTCTCCATTTGTCAGTGAGTGGATGAAATGTAATTTCAGATGGAAATTAATTTTAACTGTAGTGATTTACATATTTACATCTGCTGACCGTCTGATAAAATGCATGTAAAAACCAGCATTTTTCTCATGGAAAAATGAAATTTCTTTCAGAATCTGCTTCTTAAGACTCTTCTTCTGAGTAGATAGACTGGTAACTGGCAGGTTAATACATCCCCATAGTAGAAATCCACCTGAGAAAATAAAAAGAAATGCCAAAGACCCAAGCTTTCCCTGAAGTCTAGAGATAAAACATCTCCTTGTTTAAGTAGACATGATACCTCACAGTACACTAGGGCTGTTTAGAATAGCTTGCTTCGATTTTACTGTGCTCACCTCCATGCTGCATTGCAGATGAAATAATTGTGAAGGTTTTCTATACCATTTAAAAAGAGATTCAAGAGAGAGTAACAATGTCAGTAGTATGTAACCATAAATTGTGAATTCTTAACTAAGTAGATGGAGTTGATATTAAGGGCAGGAAGTATAAACATTTTGCTGTTACTCTCTCCTTCTTTTGCTCAGTCAAATGTTGAGGTTTTTCTGGCCATTTCAGACAGGAGGAAAAACTGATGAGAGAAACAGTTGCTATTCTTTGGCTGCAGCTCTTTTTATTTGCAAAGAACAGCAACACTTTAAAAAGATGGAGATCATTAGAAGCATCATTTCAGTCAGCACTACACCCACAAAGGTCTGCAGCCTTTTCCTTAAGGTGAAGACCTTTATATTCTTTTCCCTGTCTCTTTCTTCCATGACTTTATGCTCTTTTTTTTTTTTTCCTTATGGGTGTGTGGTTTTCCCACAGCTTCTCACACAAAAAGGACACTTTGCCTGTCAGGGCAGTGATCCTCAGAGCGCTGTATGAGATCCCAGAAATTTTCTTGGGATGGCATGATTCAGGCTTTATACTGGGCTTGATATGGGCACCATGGCACCACAGGACTTCTCAAGCTTTGCCCAGCCTAATTCATTATTTAGTTAGGGGGTGGCCTGTCCAAGAATGGAGCAGGTTCTCAGGTGTTAGACAACAGAGGCATAGCATTCAGTTACCAGTTGAAAAGAATTGCAATGACATCCGTGGAGCTAAATGTGGCTCAAGTGCAGACTGGGCTCAAGTGAGGCCTGTTGTTAGTGTATTTTAATTGGGTAGAGTAGCTGGGCTTAAATCAATTTCTGTGCTTTTGGCAGGAATCATAAACAAACACAAAGCTATATAAAACTAGTTGTGGCTCTGATGATGCCAGAAATAAATTGGGACAGTTATTTTATTTTGCTGGAATCAAAGAACAAAAGTAATATTTAATTTTTTTTCCCTGTCATAATAACACATTGTTATCTGAAAAGCAAATATCTAATACCCTTTCCTTTTTAAAAGGCCTAGCAAACAATTAAAACAGGTTGGGCACAAATAATTTTTTTTAATATATATAGTTCACTCACTCTGCACTCTGTATTTCTGCACTTTAACATTGCTGTTTTGTCGATGTTCTCAGCTGCTTTGTATATAAAATGTTTTATATTTTTAAAGCTCAAAAAGTTGCTTTCATAACTGTAATAAATTTAGCCTTTTCCCCCCTCAGAAAGCTAAGTTTTTATATTTAAGTTTTCTGTGAGTAGGTATACATGTGTATGTCCATGCAGGCCTGTCTGTGTGTCTGTTCTGCCTTGTGCAGTAGTTTCTAAACTTGATGGGCAAACATTAACCAAATTTGACAGAGGAAAAGGTCTCAATATACTAGGGTTATGCAATGTCTTAAGGGATGATGTCTTCGATTTGCCCAAAATTTTTAGGCACAAGGTGCAACAGATCTCCTAAAAAAATAACTATATTTTTCAGATAGTCAGTGAAGAGACAAGATAATTGCCTTTTAAAGGCTTCCAGAGGGAAACTGTGACTAGAAAGGATAAATGTCTGGGCTTCAGGAATTCTAGCCTTCTTCCAGGTATGTAATTCCCCTGGCCTTAGAAGACACCTAGACATTCACTTTAGGAAGTCTGTTTCACTAAAAGAATGATTCACCTGCCTAACTGAGGCGTCTAGTGTCATCTTTCTGCAGGGTATCTGACACTTCACACAACCCTGGCAGATATAACACAGGGCTTACAGGAGACATGTCCTTCTGGAGCAGCATTTAAGATGGGCGTCTCAATGTGTCTAAAATGTCACTTAGAGCCTTGATGTTAGGAACACGAGTTGGTCCTCTAGTAACTAAAATTTAGAAGTAAAAAATGTTAATTTGGCAGTCTGTGTCCTGCCTCAATCTGTTCAATGCAAACAGGCATTCAGATCAAGGAGACTGCATAAATGAATGCTCCTACTGATGGAAAGGCTGCAGCGTGACCAGACTTTTTCTTAAGATCTAGACAATACACAAAAGGAAAAGTGTTATGAACGTCACACATATGGAAAATATTTCAACTGGATTTTGCACCTAATTGGATACCAAAAAATTTATTCCCTGACATGACGTGGGGTTTTTTGGTTTTTTCTTTTCTTTTGGAGTGCATATAAAATAAGCAGAGACAGTACTGGCTCTCCAAACCATATGTCTTTTAGGCAAATCCCAGGAGAGAAAAGGAAAAATCAACAGGAAATCAGGCCTCATTAATTCTGCTCTTCATGGAATTACCTGGTTTTTAATCACATTTGTTTGGGGAGAAGAAATGGGAGTAATACGGTGAGGTCCTCAACCTTCATCTATTTCCAAGAAAATAATATTAGGACAGAAACTTCGTATCAAAGCTTCAGGTTGCATTGTATGTATTTCAGGGAGTTCCGAGTATGTGAAAACAGGATGTTGTGAACATTCCTGTTTTGCATACTCCATTGGAACAGCTATAATAATAATAAAAATAATAATTCTGCTTAGCTTAAAACACTGAATGTTCATTTTGAAATGCACAGCTGATTGTATTTACATAATATTTTTATAGCATCGGTATGAATTATATGTAATAGGACTGAAATTATGAAACTGTCTCTATTTCAAGGATTTGTCAAAGTATTTGACTATAACTAAATAGCATTAATAATGAATAGCATATCACTACATAGAAAGTCCTTCTAGAGCAGGTCTGGAGAGAATAATCATATCAGGATGAAAACTGCACTCAGGAGGAAAAACACATGCATGTGTGTGGCTTTGTAGGTCTGAGTGTGAGTGAGACTGAGAATGAAAGTTAGCATGCTGAGATTTTTCTTCCCACTGTCTTGCATCGATGTTACAGACATGTTGCTTGCCTGTACTGCAGGAATCCTGGGATGAACTCTCTGCTTTGCTTGATTCAAATGAAAGACTTGGATCTTGGTTTCCCAGGGCTGCTCATGCATTCCCAAAGAGAAATACAACAAGGTTTTTCTTTTAACAAAAAAAGAATATTGGATTAAAACTGAAGCTTAAATTAACAAAACTCACAATAAGAAATTGAAATTCGTGACTAGAGAAGATCTGAAAAATGAAAATATTAACTGCTCTGAACCAGCTGACATGAAACTGAGAAAACTCAGCCATTATCCCTGTGAAATAAACAAATAGGGTCTGAGATCCATGCATGAATCTAGTGTTTCTGAAAGTACAGACAGTTATTAGTACTGGCTCAAATCCAGAAAAATGCAACTAGACATATGGTGTAAAAACGTCACACAGGTCTGCCTGTGTTTTGGCCTGTACCACCTTGGCAGCCCCAGCTTTCTCATAAGCTGAAGCTGCCAATCAAAGCACAGGTGGATGTTCACTATATGAACAGTCCAGGACAAAAAGACAATATTCATTTTCAGTTGTGATCCAAGCAAAGGTCTGGTGAATAGAAACTTTTCCGTGCTGCTTTAATTAACAACAGGTAACAAACAAGATATGATTAAACTTCAAGGTTGAGAGGAAATATCCAACATTATTTCTCTATACCTACAATAAAAAAAAACCAGGGGGAAATATATCTGTGATGTAAGTCTCAAGCCTTTAAACATTAAAACTATCACTATATTTAGTCAATACTCATTTGCTTTTGCTGGAGCTACCCACAGTCTTTGAAAAGACTAAGCAGTGTGCTGAGTTTTGTGACTTTCATGGACAAAAAGGACATTGTGTAATATTTCAGAAAAGGATAGTAAGGCTGCACATAGCAGAACGTATCTTCAAAGAGATCCACATTACTGCAGTCGTGTAACTTTTCCTCTGTGTAGTTACATCCCAAATCACAGCTGGCTTTAGAATAATTGCTGAATATGTTATGATCAGAATGGTTTGGTCATATCCTGGACTTCTACATGTCTGGTTCTTGCTACTAGTTGTAATTTGAGTTTAAAGAATAAAGTCAGACAAATAATTCCACGCTTTTTGCCAACTGTTCATTGTATTTCACTGGAACAGTAGATTTTCTATTTGGCTAACTTTAAAAAAAAAAAGTCATTAACATCCTTGATTTTGATCCAGGTCCAGGGGATGGAAAAGGGACCCTCGAGATGAGTTTCATCATATCTAATTCCAATTGTTTACATCTGTATCGAAGAGGGCTACATCTGAGACAGTCACCTAGAAGTGAACATTTGTAGAGTGATTCATCTGCCATGTTTTTGACATCTTCTTTAAGATGAGATAAATTAAGCTCTTACTCTCCAATCAGATGAATTCCCATTCCTAAGCCTGGACACTGGCTGCCTACGTACAGGGTTTGGATCACCTGGCATCTAGGAACAGGATATATGGCTTCAACCATAAGACTGATTAGGGAAGCAACTAGTTGATCCTGAAGGTGTGCTGGAGTGGGTGTGTCTGAATTTCCAGAGTCCTCCTGGGTTTATGAAACAGGGTACCTATGTGACTGTAAACTTCAGTGCCTAATCCCCTCCTCCCCATCCCTCCTCAGCAAAATTTAAACAAAGACAGACCAACATTCTTTTGGCTCACTCCTGTTTGCTGAAAACATGGCTGGTGAGCAAGATCATATAATCACACGAACAGTCACAGTGCTTGCCAAGGAAGATGGAGACCCAAGCAAAATTTTGTCCTAAGGCAAAACTGGGTCCAAGCTCACATCTCCCATGAGATTGGAGGTTATGTTAGGATCCCCTTGGAAAAGCTGAGCTACTGGCTCAAACAAAAATGTAAGATTAATAAGCCCCGAGAGACTCAATAAATGAGTCTTATCAGAGCCCACTGAAGAGGGCATTACAGCTGCAGTCTTGCAGGCTGAAGAGCAGCTGTGAGGCCAGCATTGGGCAGAGCCCCAACCACTTTACATTCTTCCTGCATAGCATCTTCTGGTAATTCATCTTTATTTTGCTGTGTTTACATTTCTTTTTGTCTGCTAGAATTACTGGTAACAGGTGAAAACCACTTTTTTTTAAATATAGGAAACACATTCAGTACTGCTGGGTTTTGAAACGTAAGTGTCAAACCCAAAATATGTACTGAGCTAGAATACTGGCTTTTTTCGTACCAATTACTTTGTATGCAAAGATATGGAAACCAGTTGGTGGGACAAATTACTGTTTCACAAAAACCCAGAACAGTCTGTTTCATACTTAACGAAAAATGACACCCATGTACTGAAATGAAAATGAATACTGAAAGCTTTCCAGTGGACATACAATGAAACAGCAGGTAGCAGAGAACAAGAAGTACTGTCTTTGCAAAGTAAATTCAATTCAGATTAAATTAATGTTTCCTCTGGAATTCAAAATATTTAAAGGTATAAAAGTCTCATTGCAGGCTTGAAACCTGGTACTTGCCCTTAATGCCATTCACAGCATTGTATTAAAAGTAAAGATTTTTTTCAGGCTGGTTAGTTGGCCTTTTATCTAAAAGCAGAATATATATATTCTTCTGAGTTAGAGTTCAGGGGAACTTATGCTTCAAACAAGGGATCTACTGCAACTGGAACAGGAAATCCCACTCTATTATCTTCAGTCTCCTGCGGATTTCTGAAATATTAGAAACCCAACCCCAACATGGGACAGACCTTCCTAGGCTCTGCATGGAGAACGGAGCTGGAAGTTCGTTCCCAGAGGAGTGTTAAACTTCCTTCAGTGGCCAGCTGAACAAAGAGCAGAGGAGACTAGACATATGAATATTTCCTAACTGATGCCGGTGTTGTTAGCTGTGCATATAATGACAGAATAGCAGGCATAATACCTATATTACATCATATAAGCTTTGCTTTAAGTTACAGTGACAGTACATCCTTACATCAGACAATATATTTTAAATCTCAACACAGACTAAGCATACTTCCAATAATATATATTCAGCTAGTCAGGTTGAAACCTTAGAATTAGTTTGACTGTAAAGAACAAGGTGTTATAAAATATAAACTTAGGTGTGCAACACCACAGTGCTTCCCACATTGCACTATGAAAATTAAACTTGGATATTGCTCACAAGACATATCTGTCAAGTAGAGAAGCTCCAACAGAATGAGCTTTCCTTCCCCTTCTCACTCTGAATGAGTGGTGGTGTGAGCCGTCAGAAAGGTGACCTGGTTAGAAGGGGAAAATTACTGAGCAGAAGATATCTACTAAAGTACTGACAAAGAAAATGTCTGCCAGCCTGGGGGCTGTGAGCCTGGGAACTAGACCCGTGAACCAGAAGCATCCTTGAGAAGTGCAACTGGCATCTTTGAAGTGCAGCTGTGTACCTGGAAACTGGAGACATCCTGAGATACCTTGATAAGCATAACAACAACGAACTATAACAGCAACTTGTCACCTTAAAAGGTGAAAAATAGTCTGGAAAAAGGGGAAAACACCCTGAGAAATTAAGAATCAGTAACTGCCATGGGCTGTTCTAACTACAAGAACAGGAAAACAGTCTGGAAAAAAAAAGTGGTCTGAAAGTGCATCATCATCTATTGGCTGCTCCAGGTGAAAATAGAAATTAACAGTACCTATTGACTGCTCAAAGCGGTGGTGTTCTATGCCCCCTATATCTCTATGATATAAAAATGACTTGATTTGTGTCCAAAATGGAGCCTCTCTCTCTGAGAACTTCCTGTGCTGCACATACTTTCCCAAACTCACTGCACAAACTTTCTGTGAGATCTTGGGCCCTGGCCAGGGACACCTGGCTGACTCCAGAGTCTGTGACGTGAATCATCTTCGAAGTAAGACTCTGTCTGTTGCTCTGTTGGTCCCTCTCTGGGCCCACCTTTAGGGTCATTTTTGTCTGTCCCTTGACTTCTGGGATGGTTAGACTCTCCCCTCTGGGATCAGTTTGACCTCCCCTCTGGGATGGTTTGGCCTCTTCTGAGATCTGTCTAATGCACTTGATACCAATATTATTATGAACTTACATATATATGCATATATGTAATCTATCATAAGTATATCTGCGGTTATATTACTGATAAGTTTACTTCTCTAGTGATAAGATGTCTCCTAGGAGATTGCACAAACTGTATTTCACATACATTGATTTCATTTACTTATGGTACTTCATGGTATCACTTTTAAAACAAAGACTAGAAAAATAATTACAAAATACTCAGCTTTAAACTGCATTTAATATATTTAATGCAAGTTTAATAGGAGAACTAAAGATAAAATGGTGGTATTTTTCTACTACTTACTCAGGTTCCTTTTCTAATATATAGTCAAGACTAGTTACTAAGTCAATTCAATGAATCTTAAAGCCAGCAGAGACACTATTACCTGCATCATGCAAGTATCAGCTAACCCCTCTGAAAAAAAAGGCAATCATGTACCGCATACTGTTTAATTGTTTCTATCTGTGAGAATACATACTCTAATTTCGTACTAACCACTAGCAGACCAGAGGCAGAGAAGCATGGGATCAGCAGAAATTTCCAGTAGGGAATATTTTATTTTGTTTTGTTTTGTTTTGTTTTGTTTTATTTTATTTTATTTTATTTTATTTTATTTTATTTTATTTTATTTTATTTTATTTATTTCAGAATATTGGCACCATTTCTTTCCTGAAAGGTGAGAATTTTACATATTATTTACATATCTAAACTACCAAATTAAACAAGTTCTAGACAGCTAAGTATTTTCTGAAATCTGATTATTCCCTTTAATTCTAATGTTAATTTCTTTGCCCCTTTCTCTTTCACAAAAACACTAGTTAATTACTGTTTTGGAGAGAGAGGAAGTCAAGATCAAGCAAATTATGGCTAAACATGAAGCAAGTTGTTCTGGTCATTTAATATCATTTGTAATTTAATGGAATGTTTTCTCTCTCATTCAGAGCAGATTACACAAGATTATGTGTAATGAATAGCTATAAATTCCCTTTGAATCTAAGATAAGTTGGAGAGTCTCATCACCTTCCAGTTTGTAATAAAATATTAATTTTGGTTCATTTACAGATGTTTTGAGGAAGACAAATTACTATAGTCTAAAGGCCCCATTCCTCACTTCCCCCGCACTTGGCACAAATATTGTTGACATTTTAGCAATAATGAGTGTTTGGCAACATATCTTTAGAAGGATCAAACAATAACTTATATCCAGAGAAGTTCTCATGACAGATGTCTAACTGAAAGCTTTGCCTTGGCTGACTACATATGCATTTATTCTCTGGCTAAATCTCATTTATTTAAAATGAGTATTTTTGGAGGTCGGGTCAGGGTTTTAAATAATGAGTGCTGCTCTGCAATGCTATGTTTTGCAAGAAGTCTCTCCCCAGGTCTTCATATCATTTCTGCTGCTAGAAGTAAATGTTTCTTTTGAAAATGGAGGGGAATTTTCTAAGTCTTCATGTCACCTTTGACTCCCCAGCAAGAATGAACAGATAGATATTGCTGTACCATTTACTATGTCATCAATGATCCAAATCCCACTGTTGTAAATATTCATAGAATATCTACTGTGTAGATTAACAGTGCAACATAACTTCCTCAGTGTCCTAGTAGCAATTATGCTGGGAGAAAAATTGCCATAATGAGGGTTTTTCTGTAGTTCTGATTTATGAAAATAATTAAAAAAACCCCAAAACACCTCTACTTTCTGAATTGGAATGGATGTTGTTAATTTTAAAATTTCTGAAGAAAGGAATATAAGAAAACCTCATAGGAATTTGTCTGAGGCCATCTGGTGTCCCAGGAGCCATGTTGCAGGAACTAAATTCTATGCTAGGGGCACGGGAAACCCTGAGATATCTATCCTGTTCTGGCCTTTAAGTACTACGCAGGAGATCCAATGGTCCCAGCAGGTCCCAGCAGCTAACCAGATGAGCTGGCAGGAATTCAGGCAGAGATCATATGCAGATGGGGTATTTAGATATTTACATAGAGGCTAATCACCATTCTCCTTGTCTCAGTGAATATTTAAACATTTTCCATGAAGTAGAACAGCGTCAGCAAGCAAAGCAGAACTTATCCCAGAATCCTTCCATTACATTGAATGATACAGTCCTTGTGTATCTTCAACTGCATACAGTATTCTAGATCAGAATACTAATAGCTTAATTCTAAATAGCACTTATCAGATTAATCCCTATCAATAAATTTGTGGAGAAAAAGAAAAGGCAGAGGGCTCCATTTCATGCTCTATGAATTTAGCCCCTTTTCATTAAGTACTGTTCAGCTGAATGTATTCAGAAAACTTGATTCAAATTTATGGGTATTTTTCAGGTGACTAAACTCACATTTTTTAGAGAATAAAGTATAATGTAAATAAGTTTCAGCTCACTATTTAGCCTGTCACCACAAATCTCTGACTCTTCAATATTTCTCTAAATAGGCACAAGGAGTATCCAGCAGGGACAAGAGAAACAAAGAGGCGAATTGGTGGGAAATCAGAAAGATGATTGAAGCTGGTTTTATATCTTGTTTTTCATACAAAGACTGTCCCATGAATAGGAAATTTAAACCAAGCGATTTAATAGCTCTCATTTCAAAGCTTGTTGTGCACACTTATCTTATCTAAAAGTTTCGGCATTGTGGAGTCATTCTGGGCAACACCACTTCCACTGTTTTCCAGAATTTCATTATAACTGCAGGCCTTGTATCACATTTATGTAGTGGATTCGACGATAATACACTAGGAGATCTAGGAGAAAGATAAACTTGAAGAAATACACTTTTGAGGCACTTGTAATAATACACAAAGGGATTAAGTATCTTAGTGTTGGTTAAAGTCTGGACAGCATTTTCTCATAACCTGTTGGAAGCTCTGTTTTGTTGTTTTGCTGGAGTCACAGACTTACCACATTACGGGGTATATGTTTATATAAAAGAGTCTTTTTGCATCACAAACTCAGACTAGGTGGCACCCAGTGGTTAAAAGGACTAGGAGTACAAATCTTACATTATACCAAAAAAATTCGATAGAAAACAGGTGCTGGTGTTAAAGTGCATAGTGTGGCCTGGCTAGGGCTCCTCACTATGAGGAATGCTACGTCTGAACTAGAGTCGCCATACTTATTTAATCAGGTTTAGCACCTGGGAAGAAATTAAGAAAATCTTGAGTTCAGTTTCTCTTGATCAGGGCTATCTCTTTTAATAAGCAACAGTGAAAACAACTTTCAAACATCCAGGAAAAATAGTTTTCATATATACACTTCGCTCTTGCAGCCCTATGCCCTTTTCCCATATTCTTTTGTTAAAAAAATTACAGGAGACAGTAACAACAAAAGAAAGTTAGTAACTGTATAACTTAAATCAGACAGATTTCTGGAAAGAAAGAAAGAATGCAACCCTGGTAGAACATTGTTTTTATCAATCAAGAAGCAAAAATGAATAAAAGGCAACAAACACAAAGCATAAAATGTGAGTATCAGAAACCAGCGCTGTGAGGGCTATTGGAAGGTGGCTGAGTATCATATGTTGATGAGTCAGGGTGAAGATCTAAATCAGTTTCAGACAGTAAAAGATGCCGCAAAGGTTAATTCACCACAGAGACTTTACAAGCACATTTATGCTACCAGTGAGTCAGAAGCATGGAGAGAATGACAGTGGCAGCCAAAGGAGCAGAATGGTTCTCTAGTGCACAAAGGAAATGGAGGAAAAACTAGGAAAAGAAGAGGAACAGCAGCAGGAGGTAGAAATTCTAACCAGCTCAACAGCTATGGCACCTCTCAACTTGAACTCCCTTATGCAAAGAATGGCACAGCTGCTCGTGTCTTGAAGAGCACACTGTACTGTGTCATTTCACTTTCATTCATGTAATTTAATCTGTCAGCAGCCATTTTTGTGTTTTGAATCACTTCATTCTTCCTGTTCCAAATATTACTTGTTTGGGAATTTATTTATACTACAGCATTAATTTGAAAAAAAGGGTTTTAAGATGCATTGTCTTAAGAAGAACTCCCTTTAAAAGGGAGGATTGCAGACAATTCCTGGTTATAATGAAATGCATGCTTGTGCAAAGAGGAGCTGTTTCTAGGAGTATCCAGCAGACTTCATAAATGCTTTATCCCTCAGGTGTTCAAGGGGATGTAAAACAGTGCCAAGCTGCTCTAACCAAAATTCAAAATTGTGATATGTAGTAGCTTATTCTGGGTGAGATCATCCCTGTTTCTTAGTAAGTAGCAGAGAGCAAGATCAGCGGTTAAAGGATGGGTGATCATGGGGGAATGGTAAGAGGCAAAGGTAATTTTGAGAGCAGGCAGAACACAGGAAGCAAGTTTAAGATAAGCAAGACTGGGATGTCTATTTGTTAGGCTCTGTGTACGAGGTAGGTATCTAATCTTTACTATAGTCAATGGAGGTCTAGAGCTTAGTTTAGTTGCCCTTTCACAGGTATCTGGTGCCATCTGAGATGTCCTTGGATATCCCACCTGGTCTCAACCTGCTACTCCATCGGGGCAGGGATTGCCTGCTGTCAGGACTGCTAGTCCTGAATAAATGTCTCAGAAGTCTGGTGTTTCTGGAAAGGTATTAGGCACCTGTATTTAGATAACGGAATCCTCCCCTTAATAAAGAGTGTATTAACAGCTACTCAGCTGACCAAAGGTGTGTTCACCTTCTGGTGTGTTGAATAGATTTTTAGACTCTTTTTTATTCATCAGGTCACTATTGACTGCAAAAGATTAGACACCCACTTGACAAGTAGATACCTAGTGGTAATCTGTAAAGAATGTTCAATAGCCCTACATACCTATGTGTAGGCAACTGAATCAAGCTCCGAAATATACATGTCCATAGCCTTGTGTTGCATCCCCCTAGAAGACCATGTAAACTGACTGTACAGTTCCCGTCAGTAGCTGGCCGACACAGGTAATGCTTATTTCAGAATCCAGAAGATGATATTCTTACAAGTAATGCAGTGAGAAAATTTTTCAGATTATACACTGTGCTCAGACAGTGACTTCTGTAAAAGAAAGTACAAGTAAAAGGAGTGAAACTGTAACTTCTCTATTCAGAAAAAACTATTGTCTAGGTAATAAATCATGTATTTGGATATTGAAAGGCACAGTTAGGCATAGTGGGGTAGTGAAGAGAAGTGTTAACCTCAGAGACAGAATTTTGGGTTCACCTTCTGTTCCATCATTGACTTGACCTTAGGAAAACCACTTAGCTTACTTCATTTCTGTTTTTGCTTTTCCTTACCGTTCTGTGCTGTCTATACTTTTGCGTATTTAGGCTGTAGATCCACCTAGCAGGGAAATTATTCCTGTCTGTGAGCCTCACAAACAAGAGGTCTTTATCTTATCTAATGCATTTAGGTGACAATTGTATTTATCAGGTGGTTCTGTTATGTTTTGGACATTTGCATTACATAAAATCAAAATTAAAATGATTTGTGGAAAACAAGTACCTATTACCATTCTTTCAAGTTAAATTACATTCTCATGAATAACAAACGAAACATGCAACATTTTATACTAGTTCTGAAAAATTACAGAAGTTTCAGTTAGAAAAGAATAAAAGGTTTATTCCACTTAGTTCACCCCAATGGTGCTTACATAAAGCATGTTACTTCTAAAAATTAAAACTCTAATTTAACAAGTATTCCCTCAGGGATCTGAATAAAAATAGAAATGAAACAACACCATTTAGGGCAATATCCCATCGTGTATCTACTCATTTCTTTTTACACTTTTCCTTGACGCTTCCTATTGTGAAGCCATACATGCTTAAAAAACAACCAAAGGCTGAAGGAAAGGTGAGGAAATATAAACTACTGTGGTAAGGCCAATGCACACAGCTACCAATTTTCTACATTCCCCTTGTCCATTTGCAGAGTCAGCTTGACTTACCCTCTAATCATCTCTCAGCAGTGGGCCAGTAATTATAGCCATGGGGACCAGCTTCTCCTTCCCTTTTATGTAGAGCCATGGAAGCAGAAGGAAATGGCATGACAACAACTGGGGAAAAAAACGGTACCTCCTTGCAAGACTTACTCTGCTCTGGCTTGAAGCCTGCTGCTGGATAAACAGCTATTCTCTGCTGCTCTTCCCAACCTCTCTCCCAACAAAAAGGCTTTGTGGGGCACAGAGTATCTTCTTCTCTGGCGTAGGAGGCACTTGGCATCTGAAGGATCCAGCCTAAAAAGCACTTTATGATGATAGTTTTTAACTGCTCTTACAGAAAAATCTGAAAGACCTACTTCCCGACTTAGCAGCTTATTTTCACAAAGGGACTATCATGCTGTTAAAAACATTTTATGTAATTGCCACTATATTTTCTGCAGACAATGTCCAATGCTTAAAACTTCTAGTTCCTCACTAGTGAGAACAAAAACTCTCTCCTCTGCACTTTCTGAAAGTGCAATATACTTGCCAGCCCTGCAGCACACTGAAGCATTGTACTTCTGACAAACGTAAAAAGCCAGCAGATGAGCTTTCCTTCTGTAATTGTTTTGTTTGATAATACAAATAATTCTAAAATGAAATGTCTTTTATTTTGAGCCAGGTACAAAAAGTACCTGTAAGTGAGTAGCAACACTGTGACTTTTTGTATCTCTAACTGCAATTTAAAGACCATTTGACATTAGAAAACAATTTAGGAAGTAGTAGTTACGATTGTTAACAGGAAAGAACCATGACCAACAACTTCTGTTCTGTTTCTTTACCCCTCATTAAACAAACCAAGATAAAAATTATAAATACCATTTATAAGAACTGTCATACTGGGTCACACCAAAGGCCCAGCTCAGGATCCTGTCAGTAGCAGAGGCTTAGGGCAGAGTACAAGAACCAAGGTAAGTACAGAGCAATACACTGTGCTTTGGTTTATATTTTGGACTCTGCAACGTGCAATTGAAAGTTTCACAGTTTATGCCACTTTAAAAAAAAAACGAAGAAAGAAACCTCAAAAACAAACAGAAAGAGACCATGGACAAACAAGATCTAATGTTCTTATGATTAAATACAATGAAGTGTGACACGTGGTGAAAAAACTAAGAGCAAACAGGCTAAATGCTGTTCCTATAGTGCTATATGCCAGAAACAGCTTCAATTTACAGTTATCTTATAGTATCTGCTTAAGGCAAAGGGGATTGGCCCACCTCTCAGGACACAGAACAATTTAAGATTAGAATTTATAGAAACAATTTTGTTTTAACTTCATAAAGAAATATCAAGATTTTTTCAGAAACCAAGGACATCTAAGGTTACCATCTCACTCCATGACAATATGAACTTGCTCAAGAATTAGGCTGCCTGGATGTTCCCAGTGAGTTAATGTAATCCTTGCACTCTGCAATGGGCTTTATGCAAGAAGACTTTATGCAGGATAGCAAAATCTCAGAATTCCCTGGGTATCTTCAGAGCCTGGTGAATGGATGTGTGTAGGAGTAATATGTAACTGAATTACAGATGTATGCTCTGATTTCTCTTGCACATACAATATTGCCTTAGGTGAATAAATCATTCACTTGTGTCAAAACAGGGGAATAAAAGCTTGTGGACATTGGCCAACACAGAAGTAATATTTCTTTATTATGCTATTGCTTTCTAAGGAAGCCACTTCCACATAAACTCTAAGATGCTAAGAAATACCTAGAAGGGCAGACCAGAGGACAGTCACTTTCCACAGCACACATCTCACCCAAAACAAAATAATCCTTATTGCTTATTAACTCACTGTGAGCTATATTTAGTTTAAAACAAACATTAAAAAGGCAGAGGAGAGGGTTATGCCAGCCCTGAGATATTAGCAAGACCTAATAACATCCTAATTTGCTAGCAAAAACAAGTGTGGTTACAGAGTTCACTTGTGTTAATAAATGTAACCTCTTTTTATGTAAGAAATAAGAAACATGCAGCCTCAATACAGTGTGTGAGTTTGGTTAGAAACAGTGAATTATGTCTCACAGACACAGTTCTAATGCAACAGGTTCGTGTTTTGCTTATATATTTTCACAGATGTTTGTCATTTCCAAGCTATATGCTTTGGACAGCTCTCCAAATCATTTTATTTTTCATGGTTCATTGCTGAGAGCCTAAAACAACAATCTGCATCTTTGAGTTCAATACCATGGAATACAATAGAGTTAGTTCTGTGTCATTGTCAAGACAATGTCTGCAGTTCCCTAGTGAGTATACAGTGCTAGACAGAGGTGCTTAAAAACAGCACTGAAACAAAAATTTGCCATCCCGAAAATCCCTGCTCAGCTTCTAACAAACCCTAAAAGCACACACAGTCCACAGAGCCTGATGATCTTTACGTTGTTCAAGCACCCCAGAGTTTTGTTTACTCAGCAGTTCTTCAGGCTTTGCAGTGCTGAGCTGGGATGACATCTTTCTCCCACTCTCAACTAAGGACATTGGAAAACGGGACTGCTTGCATACATAGCCAGACCATTCCTACATGGACAATACAAAAAGTGTGGTGATGGATGAATCTCTTTAAAGAACACATGGGAAGGAGGGAGCCCTGCTTCCACACTGCCAGGCCACGAGTGCAGCCCCCAGCTCTGCCACTCTTCCCCGCTCCTCGGGGCCGGGCTGCCCCTGCTCAGGCCAGCCCTGCTGCAGCCCGGCTGGGTAACCTGGGATCACACCGCTGGGAAAGAGCCGGGGCAGAAAGACCTGGGAGTGTCACTGGAGCAGCTTTACTTCTCCCATTTTCTTGGGAACTGCATTTGTGACCAAATCCTCAGCCCTGGTCCTTGGCTGAGCTACAGCACAGTCTGTGCCCAGCCTCGTACCTGCTGACCATCACCTACTGCACCCCGCTGGACTTCACACCTGCCCCATCACTGTGGCCTTGCCAGGCAGTTGCAGGGCTCTGGGCTGGCCCTGGTCACCATCCCCATCCCATCCCTGGTCCCTCACTGGGTGCTGCTGGATGGACCCTGGTTGGGGAGGACACGGCCCTGTCAACCTTGTGGCCACCCTCTGCTCCTGGCTCCTTGTTGTGGTTTAACCCCAGCTGACAACTAGGCACCACACAGCTGCTCGCTCACTCCCCTCTGGTTGGATGGGGGAGAGAATCAGAAGAGTAAAAGTGAGAAAACTTGTGGGTTGAGATAAAGACAGTTTAATAGGTAAAGCAAAAGCCGCGCATGCAAGCAAAGCAAAACAAGGAATTGATTCACTGCTTCCCATCGGCAGGCAGGTGTCCAGCCACCCCCAGGAAAGCAGGGCTCCATCACATATAACAGTTACTTGGGAAGACAAACACCATCATGCCAAACGTCCCCCCTTCCTCCTTCTTCCCCCAGTTTTATATGGTGAGCATGACGCCATACGGTATGGAATGTCCTTGTGGCCAGTCGGGGTCAGCTGTCCTGGCTGTGCCCCCTCCCAGCTTCTTGTGCACCTAGCAGAGCATGGGAAGCTGAAAAGTCCTTGACTAGTGTAAACATTACTTAGCAACAACTAAACCATCAGTGTGTTATCAACATTATTCTCATCCTAAATCCAAAACACAGCACTATGCCAGCTACTAGGAAGAAAATTAACTCTATCCCAGCTGAAACCAGGATACTCCTTCTCGTGGGGTAGCAGGCATTTGCCTAATGTAATGTCAAACACTTGTGACAGTATCTTCTCCAAAAAATATTAAAAAAATAGAAATTATACTAGAAACACTTGCTAGGTTATAATAACGCGGTTCATATCTGAAACTGGCAAACCCCTCTGCCTCCTATACAGAGATTATGCCCTATATGTAAGGACAGTTCAGCAATTTCACAGCTGTCTGGAATTTACCCGCACTAGATTGCTGCTCTCTTTTAAGAGCTACAGATGAATAATGAAGCAAATTGCACTTTATAGAACAAAATTAATGACAATGAAAATGCATGTGTGTCTTAGCCATTGCAATCCTCTCTTTGCAGTTCCCAGGCTGTGGTGACCCCTGTATGAGGAAATTAATCACATTTCCAATACTGCAGAGAATGCCCATGCAAAGTATAAGCAGGGAAATCACCTGTGAGGTTACCTAGTCTTCCTCCCTACCACTGCAACATCATTCCCATGAACATGTTTTATTCACACTGTCTCCAGACTCAGACAATATTCTATATCCCAATTTACTAATGTTTTAAACAATGGGAGTTTTGCCCCTCTGGGGAATAATTGAGCTTAAGTGGCCTTCATTGTAAGTTTTTAACTATTAAACTAAGACTTATTTTGCCCACACTACTATTAAAAGTGAAAAAGGCCATTTTGCATGAGAAATAAAATCTTAAATGAACTATAAAAGTGCTTGGCTTTTATTTCTGCAGATTTGGGTAAAACTCTGAAGAGAACAAAACTGAAGAATTCAGCACGAAAAAGAGCTTAGGCTGGATTTTATAATCAATCTGATTCATCAGAAATTCAATATGCAACCGCTGTGTACAGTTTTTCAGATGTGCTTTTTGAAAACTTTTAACTCCACGTTCAGAAGCTGCAACATGTTTTGGTGCCATAAGAAGTAAAATCTGTAAGTTTGCAAAAGTATCATTGAGGTAAAGCTGAGTCTCGATATTCTTTACTCTTGCAGTGCATTAGAAGAAAAGAAAATTGAGTTTGAATGTTTACATGGAGTTTGCTAACATGTCTATTAGAAAAAAATGCTTTTTACATATAAGCTGAGCAAATTTAATGTGGTATCACTGAAATACAATAAAAACCCACAGTGCATTTTATAGTCACTTTTTAGAGCAGAACCACATGTTAAGTATTTACGTGAGAGTCTGCAACAGTTCCTGGGCTGGAAGTGTTTATTAGGTACAACTGACTTGATTCTGCTTTCCTTGCATCTTGTGTAGTCATTTACACCTGTGCAATGATGTATTCCACTTCACATTATGTGCTTTTTTATGAGGTTTTGGCAGTGCAAAGAGGTCATAAAGTCAGTCAATATAATCATTGAGGAATACTTTCAGTCTCTGCATGGTGTGCAATCAGCTTAAAGGTCTTTTATCACTCCTCTTCATAAGCCTGTAAATACAAACCATAAAATCTGTAATTACAGAAAAGAGTGGTTCACTACAATATTGAAATATGTGAGGCAAGTGAAAACTAGACCCACTGAATGAAATGACAGGTCTAGCACAGATCTTCTGACTGCATTTTCCTGCTGCTTCCACGTCCTGCAAGATGCCAAGATTCTGTTTGGTTGGGGAAGATAAGGTTGTGGGTGAGGTGGCAGCTTGTCTTTACTCCTACAGAGTAGCTGAGGCAGCCATATGGGAACACTTTATATATTACCTCTGTATTAAGCCAGTGAAGTTTTACCCCTTTAAAGCCTCTGACTCAGTTTTCCTTCAAACTCACAACAATATTTTTCTCTTTCTGCCTCTCTTGCCATCTTTCAAACTTTTCATGTATTTTTTTTTTAATAGTGTCTTAGGGTAATTTGCAAGCCCAGAGGTATAAAACAGAATCACTTTTAATACTTTATGTTAAAATTTTCTTATGTAATTAAAATTACCAGAGAAACAAATTTATTTTATTTCTGATATTTATATAGAAGAGACCATCAAAGGCACCTGGTACCTTGTAACACAGAGTAAAAGGGAATCTCACAGCTGACAAATAGAGCAGTCACACATGTTGACAATGAGTGCTATGGCAATGAATGATTTATTTCTCAAAGCAGAATACTTCAGCTCAGCAAAAACTCACCAGGCAGGCTGGCTTTTGGAACTGCTGACTGTGCAAGCTACTTTGCCACCCCTAATTTAAACTGGACCTAAACCAACTTTTCACTAGGGAAAAAAAAGGGAAAAAAAATCAAGCATTAGCTGCTTTCACAGAAGGACAGAAGAGAAATGTGAAAATGAAAGGTTTAAAACTTTTTTCGAAAGGATTT
The DNA here is from genome assembly GCF_965183815.1 of Platalea leucorodia. Taxonomy (NCBI): domain Eukaryota; kingdom Metazoa; phylum Chordata; class Aves; order Pelecaniformes; family Threskiornithidae; genus Platalea; species Platalea leucorodia. The sequence continues at coordinate 76,198,606 of NC_138824.1, forward strand.
TTTTTTTTCCTATTAGTAGACAGACATATGAATGCTGAAGCGATTTTGCATCCTAACAGCGAGTCATTGTTGGAGATACTTGGGCAAAGGATATGTTTTAGCACATTGTAGGTTGTTATTTCTTCTTCCATATATGCATATATCTCTTCTGTATAAAAATATGTCTCTCTTCCATATATGAGTATACCTATATGATAAATCTCTCACTGTAGAACCCAAGTCTGCATTATATCTGATATACTGTGAATAATGTTCGTAACCCCCCCATGTCCTTTCATTTGGGTTCAATCTTCTCTGATTACAAGAAAGAGCTGATATGGAGAGTCAGGACCTATTGAGCTGGAATTTTCATTGTTTTAGAAGGAAGCATTTCACTAAGCAATACTGTACCAAACAGAGACCATTGGAAAGAGACAATGAAACTGAAGATCGTAACAAGCTGTACTGGTTTTGGCTGGGATAGAGTTAATTTTCTTCATAGCAGCCTGCATGGGGCTATGTTTTGCCTTTGTGACCAAAACAGTGTTGATAACACAGGGATGTTTTAGCTGTTGCTGAGCAGTCCTTACACAGAGTCAAGGTCTTTTCTGTTTCTCATGCAGCCCCACCAGCGAGGAGTCTGGGGGTGCACAAGGAGTTGGGAGGGGACACAACTGGGACAGCTCACCCCAACTGACCAAAGGGATATTCCATACCATATCACATCATGCTCAGCAATGAAAGCTGGAGGAAGACGGAGGAAGGAGGGATGTTCAGAGTGATGGCATTGTCTTTCCCAGTAACCGTTACACGTGATGGAGCCCTGCTTTCCTGGGGGTGGCTGAACACCTGCCTGATGATGGGAAGCAGTGAATGAATTCCTTGTTTTGCTTTGCTTGCATGCGCGGCTTTTGCTTTACCTATCAAACTGTCTTTAACTCAACCCATGAGTTTTCTCACTTTTGCTCTTCAGATTCTCTCCCCTTCCCACTGCGGGGGAGTGAGCGAGTGGCTCTGTGAGGCTGAGCTGCCTACGGGGGCTAAACCATGACACAGACAATGAAGAAAAAGTTTTTCCACCTAAAAATCACTGGGAGAAGTCCTTGGTAGTACTAGATTTGGACCACATCTGTAGACAGTAAACCAGATTTTTTTTTCCTGATTCTTAGTAAAATAAAAAGGCATGGAAAAAATAATGGTGCCTTTTAAGATGAAGGGATATAATGCCCACTAGAAGTATAAACAAGTCCTCTATAGGAAAATTGGTTTCATTTGTGCTCATTTTATACTGACAGATTTAATCCCCCCACCATGCCAGAAAGTGACGTTAAAAACATTCATTTGGAATCACATAGAAAATAAATGTGGGCTGGAAGACTACATAAGAATTTCATGGCATAAAAATATCATTAGCTGTATGGTTTCTGTCTCTTTTGGATCTCTTACAGCATCTGCCATAACCTGTCTCATCTGCTGAAAGTATCAACATCTTTCCCCAAAAAGCAAAAAATGTATGACCTTGATGGAAACCAGTTCTCCAGTAAGCTGATAAGATATTAAATTACTTCACCTTTCCACATGGTAAAGATACAAGTTAATACAAGTTAATAATAAAAAATGGCAAAAAGTGGGTCTTTTTCTATTTCCAGCACTCTCTTGATATAAAATTCAAGAATAATGCTGGGTACATAGAACAGGCTGTAAGTCTCTAGAATGGAGACTTCAATTTTGACTCTTCACCATCTCAGGGCCATTTATGTCCACAAAAATGTTATGTACAAAATTCTATTTTCTTGACTGACTTTTTTACATCATGATTAAAACGAACCTGGTATTGTTCTGTAACACTATTTCTCTTTTAATTTATGCACGCGTCTCTTCTGGAACAAGAACCTTGCAAAAGAGCCAAGGAATTTTTGGAGAAGGGGAAAAAAGTCACTGCTGTAATTATAGGAAGGCAGTGGCAATTTCTCAAAACAGATATTATGACAGAGTGGGCCAGCGCTGGAGGGAGACCTGCGTTGTGAAATAATTCATGAGGTGTACATGATTAAATGATTGCAAGAAATGATGGGTGGCAAGGAAAAGAAATCTCAGGATTCTCTTCAGCCAGACTATGTTGTAATTAATTTGACAATGCACTATAACAATTTACAGAAACTTTGAGGAACTAACTTAAAAAGGAAGGTTCTGAACCCACATGGCAGTGAGGTGTAGATTTGACATTTTTTCCTTATGCGGTAGGTTAGACCACTGATTTTGCCTGTGTTAAGTCTTTCAGGAATTTCATTCCTATGAAATCTAAGGCATTAAGTATGAGCTCTTAATTGCACCTAGGTCTCATGGCAAGCTGGAGTCATGGCAGGAGTGAACTGTGTACCTAGACCAAGACCTGGAAAATCCAAATGTAGCTCAGAAATGTGGTTTTTTTTTCAAGGGGTGAAGGTCATAGTAAATAACTATTCAATGATTAGCTTCTCAATCACGTTTTGTTCATAAATGTTATCTGATGGGATGCAATTATTTTTTGAAAAGTAAGTGCAAGTGGTCATCCTTTGGTTCAAGGAATGGTTATTTCGCAACCTTACCATGGACTAATGGTTTGTACTCCAATATTAGTTTTTCATGCACTCCTTTTCTTAGAACAAAGGCTGTGTTTTATTGATTTGTGGAATCTGTTTCACTTGAGAAGTTAATGGAGAAAAATATAAATTTTCCCCAGGCTACTAACTCCTGATATAATAAAGGTAATAAAACTATAGTTAGGGGCATTATACCTGTGCTCAATTTACAAGCCATAAAGCACTTTTGATAATGCTTAGGTACAATACTAATTTTGCTTTCATATTCTGCATTCCAAGTATATTAAATCAATGCCATTAAATCAATGCAATCCTTGTTTATTCAAGTAAAAAATGCAATATGTCTGGGAGAAATTCTTCCCAAACAAGAAATATTAATCCTGCTCATCCTAAAATGTTTTTACAGTAATTCATTTCCAGTTTTGGCAACAAGAACAATATTTTAAGGTAATAAAATATTTCTGAACACAGACCATGAAAACTGGTTATACTTGAGTGTCATCGTTTTTTTTTCCCAGTTGCTATTTGAATAGCCAACAGAGAATCATTTCACTCTGTCCAGGTCAGTTGGTGTTGAAAGGTCATCAAGAAACTGTCAGCTTTACATCTGATGGGCTAGGTGTTGCGTGAAGACTGTTGTGGTGAATTCATACGTACCTTAGAAAAGAATAAAAAATGAGACAATCTGTACACCAGAGGACCTACTGATCATCCCTACATAAACATTTAAACAAAGAATTTTCAGTGTCTTTGCCATGAGATAGTAACAATACGTCCCCAAATAGTTACGTTAAACTGTATTCACACCAATGGTTATTTCATACCTTCTCTTCCTACTTTCCATCCAGCTGTTACTACTAGTAACTCTGTTGGGCTTCCCAGAAAACCTAGGAAGATCTCTGCCCCTCATGGAATAAGAAAAGTTAAATTATTCTCACAAATTATTTTCTTCTAAAACTACAAGGCAAAACCAGGCTTCCTTATCCCAATGATAGTGACAACAGACACAAAAAAAGAGTGAACTTGTTGTCTGGAGGTACAGATTCTGGCTTTCATGGCTGCACCTTGCTTCTGAACTGCCTGATGCTTCACTACTGACTGTTTTAAATTCAAGAATTTCTGTTACAGCTGGACTGAGCATCTTATTTGACTTTGCTAAATGAAACTTTAACATTAAAACATACCAAGGGAGTATACTTGGTCTCAAGTGAGTGAGACAGCCATTTTTAGGACCCTGTTCCTTCCATAAGCCAGCTGTTGCTGAAATGGACTTCACACAGCTGCTCTTGAAATTTTTCCTCTTGCATCGAGACCAGAAGACTCATACTTACCAGTGGAAAGAAAAGGGAACAAAAGCAAGATTATCTTTGCAACAATAACTCCTGCAAGCAGGAGTTATTAATTTGAACTAGACGGTAAACCATTTTCTTTTGTAGTGAAAGCTTTGAGGAGTTGAAAATACCCTCATGGTCTACATTTCAATGAGCCCAAGGATCTCTGAGATTTTTTGCTTGAAAATCCTTTGAAGTCCTTAGAACAAAGAATAACTCAGTGATACAGACAAGCATCTGAGATGCAGGAGGTCGTCTTTGGCATCCTTGAATTCAAACCGGAGACAGAACCATCAGTTTTATGTATGCCACAGAGTATCTTGACCACCAAATTTTAGTTATTTGGGATAGTTCCCTCCTCACCTTTCTGTTGAGGCCAGAATAGTATCCTGAGAGGAGGAAGACTGAGCATTATGAGAAATATTGAGAAGCATTATGCGAATAAAACAGAGAAAGAAGAATGTGGCAACTATGTCAAAGAAAAAACATACGGGAGGTCCATACTGATTTAATTTCAGCTTTATAACCAAAGCAAATGGAAAAGGAATATTGATATGACAAATAACTGCAGTGTGTTGGTATAATGTCAAATTTCTAAGAAATGTAAACAACAGTTAGCCTCCAGTCACAGAAAAATGTCGAACACCAATAAATCATAAAACAGCAGCATGATAGCTCTCAGCTCACTCTGTGCATTTTTCCCATCAATGTTGTAAAAAGCAGAGGCAAGTCAGTCTCCTGTTTAAGGGCTTTTGGTCAAGGAAATGGAGCATCAGCTTTTAGAAGAAAGCAAAGGAATAGATCTTCCCTCACCAGTGCTGATATCCAATATGCAATCTGCCCTGGAGACTCATGTGATATCAAATGCTGGTTCTTGCAAGATTTTGGCAAATTTGCCGCTATCATAGTAACTCAAGGGTAGATGATTGCCCCCAAATCACTGACCCTGACATTTACTAGACCACATCACAAGGGGAAGGAGAACATCTATTGGTTTAATTTAAGTTATTTATGACCACAGACAAAATTTATTAAACAAATTATGCTAGACCTAAGTACTTTCTTTTGTAGTCATGTCAGAAACATGGGCATGCTGATTTCCCTAGGGCAGTCTGTTTCATATTTTTCAAAAATTATTTACCTCAAACTCCATATTAATCAATGTCAGATGAACAGTTAAATCATTTGTAGGAATGTAGCAGTGATAAATTCATACTATTTTAATTTATATTGCTTTTCTGTAGGAAGGGAGAAAGGGAGCAAAGAATTAAGTCATAACACTGGAAGAAGAAACATATCCCTGAGTTAATAATGAGTGAGCAAATATTCTTTGCCTCCTCTAGTTTATAATACTTCTCAATGTTCATCAAGTATAGAAAAAGCATTGTGAATTTAGGCCTAATATTTAGTACATCTTCCAAGAGGAAAGATCAGTTTTGAAAAACCTAGAATGAAGCTTCAATAAATAAAAAAAAATATATAAATACTTTGTGATTCAGCAAAAACTAATCAGTAATTCGATCTCAGCTCATTGACAATAACTACATTTTATGTCAAGAAATGGTAACCCAGTCGCTCCTCACTGCAATCAAATCTCTGTCACTTATATTATAAAAGCACAGTTGTCTTTCTCATGCAGATGAGAACTAAAGATGGCTAAAATGTCAGTTTAACCACATTGTACAGAGGCTACAAACAATAGCAAAAAGAATGTAGGAGAATGAGAGTTCGTGTATGAATTTGTCTCCCGGTCATCAACAGCTCTCTGGCAGACTTCCGGCTCCTTCAGTGTTTGAAGATTCATTACAATTTTTTGTTCTTTTTACTAGTTGTTCCTTACAATCTTTTTTTGGCCTGCGCTATTGTATTTTCATATTTCATCTACCCAAGTTTATGAGCCTTTCTATTTTCTACAGTTTGACAGGACTTCAGCTTCCAAAAGAATGCCATTTTACTTCTAAGAGCCTTCTTCCCTTACTCTGCTGTTTAGTCCTGCCAGCTTCCTTTTTCTCAGGACTGTATCAGTTGGTATAGTTTGACCTCCTAGTTCTAGTATGTTAATCTTAATTGTGTCGGTATACCTTGCAAAGATTTAATTCTCTCAGCTGCTTTTTTTAGCCTCTTTTTAACAAGCTTTCTTATTTTTATGTCAATCACCTTCTTCCTACTAAACACAAGTTCATTAAATTTTTGGCCTTTTGGAGCCTGTGAGATTGTTGAATCAATGTAATGGTTGCTGTTGAATCAATGTAATGGCAGCCTCTTCAGCTGTAGGATTTTGAACAAGATCATGGGTGCTACTGAAAACCAGTTAAACATTTGCATCTTCTCAAATGGGATGCAGGCCAGGTAGTGTATGAAACAGTCATTGATAATGTCTAGGAGTTTGTTCTTTATATTGCAGCCACATATGGTATTTTCCCAGTCCATATGGGTTACCATAGCGTTTTCTGGTTTCAGTGCTTTTAATCTCTCTGTATTGCAGCCATTGTGTATGTGTAACTGATAAATATAAACTTGAACTGTACTTTTCCTAGTTAGTCCTGGAATTTCAATCAATACAGATTCAGGTGAGGTGGTTAGTTTTTTAATTTGATTTGATTCCAGGTGCTCTGTAACAGATAGCTAATCTAACATCAGCGTGGCATGCTCTTCCTTTCCTGTTTATTTTATCCTGGTGCAACAGCATTGTCTACCATTTATGAAATTTCCAAACCATGTGCTTCTCTGCATCTGCTGTTTTTCTTCTCCTTCTCACTTTAAAGTATACTGATGAGCTTCTTGATTTTAAGTGCCAGTAGTGTGGTTCCATGATGGTTCAGATACAGTGTCTTCTTTCTGTGCAGACAGAAATTTAATCTAGAAATGTTCTTAATGCCTAAAGAGTTGATTTAATGTGACTGAAATGGAACGATATATTCAAAGAATAAACAATAATAAGGAAAAAGGAACTATACACAGATACATCCATACACTGATCATACAAGCATTACTTTTATACAGAAAAAAGGTTAATCAAAAAATTTAAATTCAGACTCTGATTGATAGATAGTTTGTTCAGATAGTCAAGTCTGCCTATTTTTTCTGTCTTCTCTGAGGAAGAAAGCCTAGCTATTTTTAAACTTTGTTTCCAGGCTGTTTTGCCAAATGCTATGCTCTCTTACATTAAAGATGGAACTAGGTATAAAATACTATAAAATAGTCTAGTTCTGTTTGATTTCCGGTATTCTTACAGTTTCCCACAGTCATTTTGGGAGGCTTAGTATCATGCTTTGGCATAATGTTCTGTATGAAACATACCTGTTCCAAACAACAAAAAAACCACTATTATCTGACTAATCACAGAGATGGGTGTAAGCACCCACCTACCTGCATACACGTAGCACTCGTACACACAGAGTTCTACAGTTACTAAATGTCTTAGTGATGCACAATTTTTGAATCTTCTTCTGAATAATGAAAATCAAAATAACACTTGGTGAATGATATGAATGAGTAATTATAAGAAAAGAACATCTATACTTTATGTTTGAAAACAATTTGTCAAGTTATTTGCAATTAACCATTGAAAAACATCTCAGGTAAAAGGCAAGACTTATTGATATAACTATTGATATCCTCTAAGATTTATCCAGCTGGAAGTGGACATCATTTACAGAAACAATCATTGCTTCACAGAGAGCTAGCAAGGAGAAGCCTGACCATTCACCACAGGATGAACACAACAAATGGAACAGTTTCACAATGTGTGAAACATTGAAATATCCTGTCTGTGTTAACTTAAAAAAAAAAAAAAAAAATGCCTGTATTTAAAATTAATTATTTCCCCTTTGTTTTCTGATGAAGCTGACTTGTAGCATTATCAGCTCTCCAAAATGACACTATGCCTTGGGTATTTTCTGCTGGCTTTCACTGTGGAAAATAAACAGTATAAATTAAAAGATGCTTTGAAGCTACTAACAGCATTTAATTTTGCAGTTGCAGAACAAATGGTTTGTATTCATGTTGTACATGCTCAATGACTGCTGACAGGTTATTCAATTCTTGATATTCTGTTGCATTTTGATGATGGGATAGGTCTTACAGTCTTTGAAGCTTGCATGCATTGAAGGCATATTATCAGCCATACTCTTAATGCACTCAGAATAGACGGAAATCCCCTATTTTTACAGAAATGAGACAGGACATTGTAAGTATCCAGGCCAGCATGAAAAATCAAGATGCTGAAAGAGAAACAAAGTCTCACTAAATCTGCATGGATTGCAAGTTCTCTGAGTGGAATTACTTTCACTATTCAAATAAAGATCCCTCTAAATACTTTCTGAAACTAAACGAACTTTACTCAAGAAAAGGAAAAATTGTTTAATTTTGCCATCAAGAATTCAGGCATAAAGAAAAATTTTTGCCACGCTTTAAATAACTTAAGTTCATACAAACTGTTCATGAACTGTCAACTTAGACACAAGAGACTTCATTCTTATGTGTGTGCAGTCTCATAGTAACAGATCTGCTTACAAAATGTATTCATAACTTAGTACAATGGGGATTTTAATAGAAAGAATGTGAATGGTTTTTAATATGCATCTAGAGTTTATTGAGAGACATGATGGGTGGCAGCATTTTCAATTTCTGTCTCTGTAGACAGGATAGTTGCCAGTTTGTGAAGGCATGGCAGCAGAAAAACTGAAATATGTAAAACATGTCTTCCCCTTCTGCATGTAGGCATGCATTAATCATATTCTGACCGTCCCTACTCCTCCTGTAATGCTTAGCTATGATGGAAAAGTTCAAGTTGTCTATGGAGGGCACAGAGAAATACCTTTATGTGCTTACTAGTTGCTGAGACAATCTTCCTGGTATAGATTACCTTTAAGAACTGTATACACACTGACAGGATTATGAGTTGAGGAAGTAAAAATCATTTGGATCTGGTATGCCTTCCAAAGAAAATGAAGACTTCTAAAGAAAACAGGGAAAAAAAAAAAAACCAAAAAAACCCAAAAAAACAAAAGAATTGAGGTAGTATTATTTTGCATGTGGGAGAAACCTTGTGGAACATCTGTGTTACTAGATTTCTTTTTTCTTCTTTGCTATAGTAGCAAACTTGTGATGAGCTTGCCATTGTGTTTGAAATAAGAACTCCAAGCAGATTTTTATTGTTGTGTTATCTAAGCAGAGCATAGTAATATGAGCAGCTATAGATTTCTAATGATGCTGACTGTTTTATACATTGTTAACCAGAGGTTAGAGAACAGTAGTGAACTCTGGAATTAATCTGTCAGGACTTTGACTTCAATGTCTCCAAAGAGAAGATCACCAACACTGCTGAAGATTTAGCTAATGGCTCAAGCCAAGCATCTGAGTAGCTTGATGGAACCTTTCCCAGAAATGGGGTCAATAAATGGCGATTGGGAATTAGGAGTTGTTGGCCAGTCATATTTTACTGTAAGGAATAAGCTTCCCCCCCCCCCCCTTATTCATATTTGTGTCTTTGTATTGGGTTTGCATTGCCTGGTTTTGGTAGCAGGGGGGCTACAGGGGTGGCTTCTGTAAGAAGCTGCTAGAAGCTTCCCCCAGGTCTGATAGAGCCAATGCCAGCTGGCTCCAAGATGGACCCACCACTGGCAAAGGCACCTCTGTATTTAAGAAGGGGGAAAAAAACTGCTGGGCAACCAGCAGCAGGCAGCGAGACAAGTGAGAATATGTGAAAGAAACAACTCTGCAGACACCAAGATCAGTGAAGAAGAAGGGGAAGGAGGTGCTCCAGGCGCCGGAGCCGAGATTCCCCTGCAGCCTGTGGTGAAGACCGTGGAGAGGCAGGCTGTCCCCCTGCAGCCCATGGAGGTCCACAGTGGAGCAGATATCCACCTGCAGCCCATGGAGGACCCCACGCCGCAGCAGGTGGATGCCTGAAGGAGGCTGTGACCCAGTGGGAAACCTGCGCTGGAACAGGTCTGCTGGCAGGACTTGTGGCCTTGCAGGGGACTCATGCTGGACCATTCTGTTCCTGAAGGACTGCACCCCATGGAAAGGACCCATGCTGGAGCAGTTCAGGAAGAACTGCAGCCCATGGGAAGGACTCATGTTGGAGAAGTTCGCGGTGGACTGTCTCCCATGGGAGAAACCCCATGCTGGAGCAGGGAAAGAGTGTGAGGAGTCCTCCCCCTGAGGAGGAAGGAGCGGCAGAGATAACGTGTGATGAACTGACCACAACCCCCATTCCCCATCCCCTTGTGCTGCTAGTGGGGAGGAGGCAGAGAAATCGGAAGTAAAGTTAAGCCCAGGAAGAAGGGAGGGGTGGGGGGAAGGTGTTTTAAGATTTAGTTTTTATTTCTCATTACCCTACTCTGATTTGATTAGTAATAAATTGAACTAATTTCCCCGAGTTGAGTCTGTATTGCCCGTGATGGTAACCGGTGAGTGATCTTTCCCTGTCCTTATCTCGACCCACGAGCATTTAATTGTATTTTCTCTCCCCTGTCCAGCTGAGAAGGAGGAATGATAGAGCGGCTTTGGTGGGCAACTGGCATCCAGCCAGAGTCAACCCACCACATTCTGTTATTCACTGAAATTGCAGCCTTTAGGCATGAGTCAGAAGTTCAAGAATGGCTTTCACATATTTGTGTAAATCAGCATCAAATAAAAGGAAAAAGAAAAGTTAAAGCATTTCTGAAAGAGTAGCTAAGAGCCAAATACTAAAAATGAAAGTGGAGAAAATGCATACTTTTTAATATAAGTAAAGTCAGGTAGAGGGATAAAAATCACAATTTGGTGAAATTTAACCATGAAGATGAGAGCTGTGGTTGGAAGCAATTTGCCACAAAAAAACATATTGGGAAAGTCACATACTTTTTGACAAATAGACAATAAGCACAATCTATTTATTTATTTGACATCGCTGCTGGCCAAAGTACATGTACCAGTTTAATAAGGAAGTGGCAACTTGGTGCAATCCCATTCTGGAATGCCATAAAAAAGTTCAAAGAAGTTGAAGTTGATTTATTTGCTCTGGAATTTCAACAAAACAAAACAAAAAACCTTCTGTTATAAAACTGTCCTTATTAAACTTCATCATTACTGTTTTGGAAATTAACAGTAAATAATACAGAAGTAGTACAAAGTGTGATTTTAATGAAGTTGTTCTGTCCACATGCCCTGCAGTGAACACAACCTAACTGCCAGATGACTTCCCAAAGGTAAGTTGCAATTTGCACAGACAAAACGAAGCCAGCTCATGATGCTTTTAGTACTGTGGCTATGCTGATGCATAACTTAGTGCTAATCTCACCAAAACCACAAGATGACTGCTGGAGTAGAAGCTCATGAAATCTCCTGGAGTGCCACCAGTGCTCACATCAACTAGCTGAAAGACACTTTATTTGACTAGCCTGCTTGCCATAGAAACTACGAGATAGACCCTCTATCATTTCTGTAGAGTATGAATTTGAAGATAAACCATCACAGAGCTTTACAGTGTTGCCGTGCTTCCCATTTCTCTTCTGTATGTACCCTAGTATTCATTATACACTGCTTAAATATTAATATAAGCTCACATCACACATGCTTCAACAGAGAAAGGCTGATAACTCCAGAAAGCAATTTATGTATCCTAAAATAACTCGAACGAGTTGCAATGTCAATAAGTCTCAATACTCGCTATAGAATTCACTTATGCAGCAAAGTGAGACTATATCACAGACTGATCTCAAGCCCTAGGAAGTCCATCAGCTCTTTCCATCTGCATTACCACTTTCAATATCCCTCAGCTTAGACACGAGGGCTGCACAAGTTTGCAGGACCCCAAGCTCAGGCTGCCTGAGATGACGGTCTGACAGTAACAGTCTAGGAAACTATTTTTGCAAGGAGTTGATGGGACACAAAGAGATGACTGTGATGCAATTAAATATACTTTGGGTTCATGCTTGGGGACAGCATGAACCTCAGTTACTCCTCCTTGTAGGACCCATGAACAAAGCCTCGAATTCTCACAAAGAAAAGTGGACTCAAATGCCAGTTCAGAGTCAAGCAGAATTAATGTAACCTAAGCAACATCCAGGGTGGGATTCACTTCACCCAGCATTACATGTCTGCACAGTAAATGTTGGATTAGGTGTGTGCCTGGAGTGACAAGATGAGCTTAGTTTCTCTCTAGGCTTCAGGGAAATATTGACTGCATCTTTAATGACCATAATGGCAGCCTACACATGTAGAATCTATCCTTTTTGGAGCTTTACCTATTATTTTATAATTGTGGGAACTACTTATAACCTAGTTTTGCAACTTTTGGACAATAACAACAACAAAAAAGCTCCTAGATTCCCAGTATACAAGTAAAACTCTCTCTGTTTGCATGCTTAAGTCATTTAATTTGACAGGAAAAAAGCTCAAATACCCTATGTATTATCTTATCTGGGTTTCTCTCAGGTCTGGCTAATGACCAGCAGAATAATCATTAATCATAAAATTCTGCTAGTAACCTTTGAAAATCCTCAGAAAAATACAAGTCAGCAACACATCAGTGACTGCCAACCTCTGTGTGCTCATAAGGATCCATATAACCATAGTAAGGCTGATCTTAGAGATATGTCTACAACTGCAGAAATCAGAGCAATATTTCAGCTGTGCTTTTATGATATGTGTGCTGCCCCAGATTTGTTCTCTTTTAAAATCATATTTTATTATCATGGAAATACATCCATATTTGCAGAAATTTAGTTCTAATATTTTGGAATTATATGAATTATGCATGAAGAATTATATGAGGAATGCAACAAGTGTACAAAATCAGATGAGTGAAGTTTGCTCCAAATTTTTCTAACTTTCATCTCCGTAAGCCAGATGTGCGCTATTTGAACATTTGGAAAACAATTAGTGTCTTTATGTTCCAATGTTTTGTGTTTTTTTTTCCCAAAGTACATGTTTCTGTGTGTCCAGGAAAGCAGCCTCGTTTTATACGCTACAGCCTCAAGCTGCGCCAGGGGAAGTTTAGGTTGGATATTAGGAGAAACTTCTTCACCAAAAGGGTAGTCAGGCACTGGAACAGGCTGTCCAGGGAAGTGGTTGAGTCTTCATCCCTGGAGGTATCTAAAAGACGGGTAGACGTGGTGCTCAAGGACGTAGTTTAGTGGTGGACTTGGCAGTGCTAGGTTAACGGTTGGACTCGATGATCTTAAGGGTCTTTTCCAACCTTAATGGTTCTATGATTCTATGATTCTATATGATGATTTACCTAAGGCAGTAATTTGCTGACAGAAAATTCAGCCTTTATTAGAAAATTAGTTCCTTGCCTATTAAAACTTCCCAAATGTTATTTCTTTGTAGTCAAAGTAAAAAAAAGAAAGAAAAAAAAAGAAAAAAAAAGTGCATTTTAAGATAAACACATTCTGGAGCAAAATGTTTAGAAGAATACTCTATGGGACAACCATTTTTATTTTGTAAATTCAATATGGTGTTTTCAAGTATTCAGTCAAAATAGAGTCCTGAACACCATAGTTTTAAAACAAACATTAAAGGTGTTTCTGAAAGCATCTAAAGTAAACATACTGTCAACTGAAAAATATTTCGCTATCTTTAAAACACAGTGTCACCAGAATGATTTTGTTGTTGTTGTTGCTGTTGTTGTTGAAAAATGTTAGTTTTGTTGGAATAACATTCTCAAGTGAAAGGTTATTTAGGCAAAAAATGTCCAGAAAAGTCCACTGTTGCAGAACATCTATATATGTTTTAGAGCAAGCAATATTTAACAATATATTTGGCTTTAGGGAGAAATGTGAAAATTTCAGAAACTTAAAAAGTGCTATGCATTTTAAAGGTTAAAGTAAAAATGACATTAAAACTCTAAAAAATTCTCCTTAATTGTCCTTCATTGTCATAAACTGCATCTCAGCTACATTATATGACTCTCCTTTCAGGCCTAATATTTCTGGTGTGAAATACATACAGACATAGTGGAAGGCTGCAGCTGAGACCTATCATGAAGCTCTGAGAAGATTTTGCCTAGAATCTCCTGCTTTATTCTTCTCATAGATGTCTAGTAAATTTTCTTCTTTTGAAATAGACACTTTTTCAAATGCATTCACCATAAAAATGAAGTTACCTTATATAATTGTTGGCTTAGCCTCTACTGTGTTGAATACAAAATACTCCATCTTTTCTTGGCAGAATTAGTGATTATGTAGGCACAGACCCAAAACTGCACTATGCTAGGGTTGGTTTTTCCTATTTTCATTTTTAAACTGTATTAATTCAGTAGCTATAATTATTGTAATTAGTTACAGATGAGCACAGAAATAATTTATTTAATAATAGTAATAATAACAACAACAACAATAATCTTATGTTAGAAAAATCAGAGTGGCGTTACGATTTCTATTACGGAAAGACAAAAGTAACGAAATCTTTAGGCCTGGACACAAAAGAACAACATATTTCAGTGTTTAGCTAACCACTCCAGAGAAGTGCACAGACATTGAAAGATACCAATTCAGATGTTAATGAGTGTTCAGACCTATGGCAAAAATGTAATTAGACCACTATTAGTTTTGGGCCACTTTTATAGATTCACATAAAGTCAAAATAGGTCATCAAATTGCTTGGTATGACTTCCTTTGAGGGCTTCACATATTGGCTGCTTTCTCTTCTTTTGAGGACAGCAATGTGTGTTTCACTACAACTGATCTTCCAGAAAGGCAGCAAACTGTGACCTCAGGTCTTGGAGAGTCCGCCAAGTCACTTAGAATAATGTAGATGATATCCTACCAAAGGATATGGTAGGATAAACTAGGTTTCTGAAGTGGCCCTTACTCCATCTGGGACTTGTTCTGCTCATACCAGGGACCTTCTGGGATGTTAATAGTCCAATTTTTATTCCAATTAGAGATTTCCACTTGTTGTGTTCTTATCTTGTTTTGAATGAGAGCTCTTCTAAAGGGCTTTTCATTAAGAAAGTGAGATTTCAATAGGAAAACAATAAGCTAGTAAGTGCTAGAGAAAGGAGCTTGTAAAGCATGAAGAAGAATCAAATATGGTTAGTTTTTAACAGTGACTACTCTGTATCAGAATATTTAGGACAAAACTGAGAATAAAGCTTTAAGGCCCTGCAGGTTACTGATCTGAAAAGGATCCTCAGACACAACAATCAGAAACCTTGGCATCCTTGGCAAGATGTAAAGGATCTAGCCCACCTCTTCCAGCTGAACTTTGCCAGCTGTACAAAGTGGAATTACTAAACACATCAGCTCTACCCAACGGCTGATGTTTTCTGCAGAAATCCTTTTGCTTATATAAAAAAAAAAAAACAACAAAGCTAACACAAGAAGAGGAACCTGGACAAGCTTTAGAAGTGGACCCATGTGAACCTCATGAGGTTCAACAAGGCCAAGTGCAAGGTCTTGCACCTGGGTCGGGGCAACCCTTGATATCAATACAGGCTGGGGGATGAAGGGATTGAGAACAGCCCTGCAGAGAAGGATTTGGGGGTATTGGTGAATGAAAAGCTGGATGTGAGCCAGCAATGTGTGCTCACATCCCAGAAAGTCAACCGTATCCCGGGTTGCATCAAAAGAAGCGTGACCAGCAGATTGAAGGAGGTGATTCTTCCCCTCTGCTCTGGTGAGACCCCACCTGGAGTACTGCATCCAGCTCTGGAGTCCTCAGCACAGGAAAGATGTGGACCTGTTGGAGTGGGTCCAGAGGAGGGCCACAAAAATGATCAGAGGGATGGAGCACCTCTGCTATGAGGAAAAGCTGAGAGAGTTGGGGTTGTTCAGCCTGGAGAAGAGAAGGCTGTGGGGAGACCTTATTGCAGCCTTTCAATACCTAAGGGGAGCTTGTAAAAAAGATGGGGAAAAACTTTTCAGCAGGGTCTGTTGTGATAGGACAAAAAGTAATGCTTTTAAATGAAAAGAAGGCAGATTTAGACTAGATATAAGGAAGAATTTTTTTGCAAAGAAGGTGGTGAAACACTGGAACAGGTTGCCCAGAGAGGTGGTAGGTGCCCCATCCCTGGAAACATTCAAGGTCAGGTTGGATAGAGCTCTGAGCAACCTGATGAAGATGTCCCTGCTCATTGCAGGGGGGCGGTTGGACTAGATGTCCTTTAAAGATCCCTTCCAACTCAAACTATTCTATGATACTATGATTCTAAGTCTAGAAAACCAACTAACCTAAGTCTAGAAAACCAACTAACTGGTAAATCGACTGAAGTACATTAATTCACTCAAAAGCTGAATGTCAAACGTACATTTCATGTATTGCATATTTTTAAAAAAATAACAATATGCAAAATTTCAGATATTCAGAGCAAAATGTCATTAAATATGCTTTTTAACTGAATAGAAATATTACTGTTTATGTCTCCTGTCAAGCCAGCTTGCTTTTGACTAATAAATACTCTCAACAACATTAAAGAAGATAGAATTATCAGAAGATATTTGGTGAATAATTACAAATAATGAATAATGAATCTGAAAATGTAGCAAACTGTTTGCACACATTTCATCAACAGAAAGAACTAAATACATCCAACACATTTTTTAATGTATTCTTTATCCTCTGATTACCATCAGATATGTGTGGAGAACCGAATAGAAATATCCACACGTGGCATGCAAATGAGAATGTATAAGCTATTAATTTCAATGCCATCTGTCATAAAATCAAACTATTGGCAGCAGTCATAAATGTAGTGCTTAATATCTAGAACAAGGCAGAATCAAAATTCATGTGATAACACAAAAATGGACAAATAATTCAAATATTCATTAAGAAAAAAGAAAATACTTAAAAAGAACAACAAAATAATAGATCAGTTTGAACAGATCAAGTCTGAAGCATGTTACTGCACACTGAAAATATACAGCACACTGAAAATGTACCTGATGTCAACACAGAAATCAGAAAATTCAGTAAGCTTTTGAATTGTGTATGAATCTGAAAATGATAAACAAATCACTGCTGTATTATGTGCCATCCCTCTGCTAAACCAGTGCTGTTACTCTCTTCACACACCCCTGAAGGATTACATTGATGAACATGTTCTGCACATGAAGATAAATTAAATTTCAAATCATATTTTTTTTCTGAAAATACTATTGAAATTATATATTTTTCTGCAAATAAGATTGCAAGTTTCCTGTATCACAAAGTGATAGCAGTGGGAGACACTAAAGTGCATGCCACATTTCAGAAAGACATAGTATTCATGCCTTATGTCTTTTTTGAGGAGACCACCATGGTTCTATTCCACAAGCTCAGTTTTTGGTTTTGCTGAAAATAGCTGCCAGATGACAAAGATGCAGTCAGCACTCAATAAACTTAGCACTGCAAGCCTGATGAAAATCCAGAGAAGACGATGAGACTTTTGCTCCTGCTTTTAAGGGACTGGGATTACACTGAGCTACAGATTTGGTTGACTCTCATTAAAAACCTTGGGGCTGTTGTGATAGAGGGATCCTACAACAGCTCTAGTCAGATAATCTGGCTGTTGTTGCTGATGATGTAGAGTGCCACAATGTTCATCACCACTCTACCCTCCCAAGTTGGGTAACTGTATGTTTGGCCACTCTCTAACCTGCTTCTGAAATATGCTGGGGCTCACGGCTCATTCTCCTGTGCCACGCTGGAGGTTCAGCTAGCCTACACCCTGACAGCACCAACCAGCAGCATCTGAGGAAAAGGATGAAAGACTCCATCTTTACCCTCCCATTTCTACCCTCTCCATTTTCTCCCCTCTTAACTGGAAGAAGCAAGGTGCAGAAGGATGGAGGCTGTCAACATATCACAATTTAATACAAACTCCTTAGTCATACCAGATTTAAGATCTGCAAAGTGTTCACATGGTCACAGAAAACTGAACTAACTTGGATAGATTCACAGGAAGCTGCATTTTCCACTGAATAAAAACCTTCGTGGATTTTAGTAATATTTTACATTGCAGGCTGAAACCATTAAGAAAGCATATGGACACCTGAAAAACAAAAAATGATTCTGAGACTTCCAGCTGTGAGTTGCATTAAGACTTTTTACAGTTACTCGTTTTCTAGTTGCCAATTTAAAATGATCTGGTTATTACATTTTTTTCAAAATAAGGATCAAGATCTTTAAGGATTTAGAAAATGTTGTGGTGATGGAGAGACCACCCTATTGGGGCTGTCCCTGTTGCATTGTGCTTTCTGCACTAAGGCTTTCATCCATTTTCATCCACGCCAGACGTTTCTTGTTGGAGTCTTCATTCAATAACTACTGAGCCTCCATAGGAAGTCCGTGAGCCTCCATGGAGGTACATGTGAAGAGCTAAGCTGACCTGAGGAGACTGGGACAGTTGGAGGGAAAAAGTTAGAGCAGAGAGAGCTGGGACATGCCTTTCCATCATTTACCAGTACTTTCCATCATTTACCAGCAGTCCTGGTTAACCCAGGAGGTCCCAGCTGACTGGAAGTTAGCTGATGCGACATCCATCTACAAGAAGGGTCAGAAGGAGGATCCAGGGAACTACAAGCCTGTCAGACCTGGCCTCGGTGCCGGGGAAGGTCATGGAGCAGATCATCTTGACTGCCATCACGCGGTACATGCGGGACAATCAGGGGATCAGGCTCAGCCAGCATGGGTTCATGAAGGGAAGGTCTTGCTTGACCAACCTGATCTTCTTCTACGACAAGGTGACCCACCCTACTTGGACTTTAGTGAGGCCTTTGACACAGTCTCCCACAGAGTTCTCCTGAAGAAGCTGATGGCTCATGGCTTGGATAAGTGCACTCTTTGCTGGGTAAAAAACTGGCTGAATGGCTGAGCCCAGAGAGTGGTGGTGAATGGAGTCAAATCCATTTGGCGACCGGTCACGAATGGTGTTCCCCAGGGCTCAGTATTGCAGCCAGGTCTGTTTAATATCTTTATCAGTGATCTGGATGAGGGGATTGAGTGCACCCTCAGTAAGTTTGCAGATGACACCAAGTTGGGTGGAAGTGTCAATCTGCCTGAAGGTAGGAAGGTTCTACAGAGGGATCTGGACAAGTTGGATTGGTGGTCTGAGGCCAACTGTATGAGGTTCAACAAGGCTAAGTGCCAGGTCCTGCACTTGGGTCACAACAACCCCATGCAACACTACAGCTTGGGGAGGAGTGGCTGGAGAGCTGCCTGGCAGAAAAGGACCTGGGGGTGTTGGTCAACAGCTGCCTGAACATGAGCTAGCAGTATCCCCAGGTGGCCAAGAAGACCAATAGCATCCTGGCTTGTATCAGAAATAGTGTGTCCAGCAGGACCAGGGATGTGATAGTGCCCCTGTACTCAGCACTGGTGAGGCCACACCTCAAATACTGTGTTCAGTTTTGGTCCCCTCACTACAAGAAGGACATTGAGGTGCTGGAGCGTGTCCAAAGAAAGGTAAAGAAGCTGGTGAAGGGTCTGGAGAACAAGTGTTATGAGGAGCAGCTGAGGGAACTGGGGTTGTTTAGCCTGGAGAAGAGGAGGTTCAGGGGAGACCTTATCACTCTCTACAATTACCTGAAAGGAGGTTGTAGCGAGGTGGGGGTCGGTCTGTTCTCCCAAATAACAAGTGATAGGACGAGATGTCCTCAAGCTGCACCAGGGGAGGCTTAGATTGGATATTAGGAAAAATTTCTTCATGGAGAGAGTGGTTAGGCATTGGAACAGACTGCCCAGGGAAGTGGTGCAATTACAGTCCCTGGACGTGTTCAAAAAACGTGTGGATGTGGTGCTTAGGGACATGGTTTAGAGGTGGACCTGGCAGTTAGGTTAATGGTTAGACTCAATGATCTCAGAGGTCTTTTCCAACCTTAATGATTCTATGATTCTATCATTGTATGACAGGAGGGTAGGAGAGTGCCAGGATGTCTCTGCTTGAGGAGAATAAACCTGGAATCAGGAGTCAGGAATGGAAAGGTGTAAAGATGAATGTGCTAAACTAAAAGGGAGCTAAAGTTTAAAAACAACAGATGTTTTCCTATTTGATCACCAATTATGATTACAAACTCAAATTAACAATCCTAAACTGAGCATAAGTCATTGTAATATCACACTAATAGGTCACCTTGTTTCACTCTCTCCTTAAACATTGGAATATGAATACTTACAGGAGATAGTGATTTTCCTTTGGTCTTGTAAAGGAAAAGAACGTTAAAAACAGGGAGTAAAATAACATTCCTTGTATTTTCCTACCTGACATAAAGATAAAATATATCTTAAAAAAAGTAGAAAATATTGTCCAGTGTCTGCAAGTTTTCTGCAGCATGGTTTTATTCTGTTATTGACTCACTGTTTGACTATAACCACTGCCAGAATGCTGAAAACTGGTATAAGACTTCTGTTTAATAACACTGAAGGCAAACTTTAACGTTGGTCTTATAAAGATATATTTGCTACTTATGTCAAGAGCAAGTTCTCCAGATGAATATAAAGAAAATCTTTTTTAAAAATGAAATTATATAATATATCTGTATACTGTATTTGTAATAACATCCACAACTAACTTTTCTTCCTTCCTTGCTTTCTTCCTTGCTTCCTTCCTTCCTTGCTTCCTTCCTTGCTTCCTTCTTTCCTTGCTTCCTTCTTCTACATATCTACCTACCTCTCTCTCTTGTCTACCTATTTACCTTCTTATATGCAAGAAGTCAGGTTGGACAATTCAGTTTCTCCTTTTGCTTTATAGATTATGAACGGGTTTGGTTACCTCCTTGTAATAAAAGGGGAGCTCAAGTAAGTGAAAGATGGTAACAGCAAACAGGTTTGAAAAATAACCTGGAAAATAAACTGAAAATATAATGGAGTTTCTTTGGGTTTATTAATATGTGAACTACTGATAAAGGAAAACACAAGAAAAGAAGATACACCGGATCTGAGTGTGTTCTGTGGAAAAGGATGGGAATATATACTTCAAAAGTGTGATCTGGAAAATTCACTTAGTCTCACTTCAGCTCAGTTTCCCTAAATGTAAACTGATGAAGCTGTTGGAAAAAAGTTTTGAGAACCCTCACTGGCTGAGGTGCAAGAGGCTTACAGATGACTGACAGTTGTTATCATGTGCTCGTGACAACGGGACAATGAAGTTATGCAGTTTCACAGTCTACTGTGTGGGACCTTTCTTTGTGTTTGCAAGTTTATTCTTCATGTACAAGTTTCCCTCCATCTTAGTCCAACATATTGGATTTAGTAACCTCGTTGCCACTGCTGCCTTACAATGGCTTGGATAGGACTTCATATAATAAAGAGGAGCATATGGAAGAGTCTGTGTTAGAGATGAAGTCATTTTAATACATAAATTAACTGTGTTGCTGCTTGCTGCTATCTCAGCACGTTTTGAGATGTTCGTGTCAATAAAATCTGAAAAGATCATGGGAGAAAATGTGTCTAACATCTTGTGAAAGAAAAGAAAATAGAAAGATCTGAAGCAGCTTTCCTTTATCACCCAAACACACATCCATATAAAGACAGAAGGAAACACTGAGGCATCCGTGAAAGCATCTCTTCTGTCCTACAATCTGAACATCTGGAACAGCTGCCTTTGGCAATTCTCGATGCTAACATAGTTTCTTTGTTAAAAACTGTGCTCAAGATTCTTATGCTTGTCTTGCAATACTTGAAATCATTAGGCACTATAGATTTTAGAACTTCATAAACTATGACTATATGACTAGGCAAGCATTTATAACTTATTTGATTAATAGATTTTGTTTGCTTCTTATTTCTTATGTTTTATGTTTTCTTATGTGATATATCCATTTTATGTTTAATCATCGCTATTCCACATTGTGCTGGAATGAAAGCAGTTTGACTCTTGTTAAGATCTTGTACTAAGTGATTGATTTGACTAGGAATGATGCAGCCTAAAACAGGACTGCAGGCACTTTAGTTGAAGTTTTTCTTCTGATCAAAGTATGAATGGCTCTAAGCATTTTAGCACCCATATTCAACTTAAAACTTACCAGAATCCAGAAGATAAGTTGCTACAGTGTGATAAATCTTGATACCTGAGTCTTTACCTATGTTTCTTTTAGGGGGATTTTTGTGGGAGATGGAAAATTGAGGTTGGAATGGATGAAGCAAAAACAGGAAATGAAGGTGAATAAGCAAGCTTCTTGCAGACTTACGTAGCGCACCCATTTTCTACTACAACAGTTGTATTTAAAAAGGATGCCAGACTTATTTAATAATTCAAGCATAACAGATGGAAGCATCCACTCTCAGTAGGTGATTCCAACCTGCACCACATCCGAAGAGGTGCCTGCAGTAACGGATGTTCAGGAGCATTCAGCATTCAACAGCCCCTCTCACCTAGCCCTCAGCAGGAACGAAGCTCTTCAGATTGCTCTAATCACATCTCAAGTGCCATTCATGGAACCTAAATACAATTTCAATTTCAAGACCAAGCAGTTAAAACGTTAGTCATGAAACTGTATAACTCTTAGGACCTACTTATATTTTTCATTGGGGTTAGCCCTTCTCTGCGGCAAGACAGGAAAATTAGGTTTTCCTCATTAGATTAAACTTTGAGAAGATGCAATCTGCATCTGCAATGATGTTATAGTGCATACAAGGTGGGTAAGATATATGTCTTCTGGTGGTTATGAACATCATTAATTCATCAATGAGAAATCCCTTTGACAATATTAGTCACTTTTACTTAGGAACAAGTACATCCTCCAAGTTCTGTCTAGTGTGAAAAAAATTAAGAGAAGGTGAAAAGATGGTTTTATTATTGCTTTTATATAGCTCTTGCCTATAGCACAGAGCTATAGGCAAAAGCATAAGAGGAACTATGGAGCACCCACATAAAATTCGTATTAGAGAATAGATCAAGATCACATAGATGCTTTTGTCAGAAGTAGTTTATGTTCCATTTGAATAATGCTTTATTTTTATACACCTATGCCACCTATTTAGATTTGGTCTTCACAAAAATGCTGTTCTTGTAAGTTACTTTAACAAAAAGACGACGCATGAATGAACTTCAAATTAAAGGCAAAGAAACGTTAGAATTTAGCAAACATCAGCTAAAGTAAAAAAGAAAAATAAAAAGCAAACCAGTGTTGTAGCTGATTAACTAAGAAGTTTTAGCACATGACCAAACTGGAAAGCTCTGATGAAACAACTATATCATAATTATGTCACTTGCTGGATATAAACCCAAAGTAGATTATACATTGCAATTACAGATCCTGATGAGGACTTGAGTACTTCAGTGTAAATACATGACTTCATTTTCACTGTAAATCAGTGTCTTTTTGTTCTCCTTTCCATTTATTCCTTTAGAGTTCAGAAGCATCAAATCATCTATCTGAGCAGTTTCCAACAAGAATCCCAGAGCTGAGGAATGATTTATACCAGAACCTCATGTATCAGCAGTGCTGTACTTTTTCTCCAGAATTTTGTCATATCCTGTTTTGCATATCTTGAGTATAAATGTATTTTCCACAGGGGTAGGATATGGTTTGGTTTGATCACCATCTGAAAAACACTCACAAGCCAAATGAAGAAAAACAGACTCAACTTCTTTCTCCACAGATTTTGATAAATTATTCTAATATGTAGAAATCGTATGGAAGAGGTAGGGATGGTTCCGAACTGGAGCACTACCACCTCTCTCTATTTGGAAAAAAAATGGATCTGAGTTTTATAGCACTCCTATTTCTGCTTAAAAGCATGACTTCAAAATGGCTGCTTGTATATGATAGCTAAATGGAGTTTCATCTTACTGCTTTGGAAGGAATCGTTCATAACATGTCTGTCCCTCACAAAAAAATGTTTCACTGATTATTATTTTCCAGTACCTCTCCTCACCCATAGGATGGACTATGTCTCTGATATACAATTTTAAATTTAATTTCCTTATCTCAGTAGTTCAGACACATGTGGCAAATTGCAGACTGTGCAGAGCCAAGTTGCTTATTCCCAGATCCACAAAGGGTTAGCCTGCACAGCCCGTGTTCTGCATCCCTGGGCAACTAGAGCAGGGCTCTTGAGGAGCAGGGTTTTTTTCTGCAGAATTAGACATCTGTACCAAGGTGTCTGGAACATAGAGGGATAGTTCACACCAAGATCACCTCCTGACACATAGCTGTCAGTGCATGGTCAGAATCTGGACTCAGGAGTTGGGACTGCCAGGGGTCTGTGCAGAACAGTGCCTCACCATGCAAGCACAGGTTAGATCTCTGCTTACTGCTGCCTTCTCTTCCTAAACCAAGATGAAGTGGGACAGTCTGAGTAATACCACTGCTCAGGATCTGAGCTAGGTCCACCAGAATTAAGCTCAGCTCTTTCTATACTATGGCCACACTACAGTGAAGTCTGGTTTTATGTAGGCTGGCAGAGGCTCAGCAAAGCTCAGTAGATTTGTTTCAGTGCTGCACTGCCTTGGCTATACTGCTTTTGGGATTCAGTGGCAATGTAGCCACATGAAAGGGCCATTATGCCTGATACAATCAATCTTGATAGACTTTGGCTAGCCATCATGGACATAAGGCATAGATTATCTGGAGCCAAAATACATTGCCCACGAACAGTGGAGAGCTGATGGTATTCAGGCACCATGATCTTTCAATCTCTTCAGATGGGTGTCTAAATCCCAGTTAGATTTCAAAACACTTCTGTGAATCAGGGCCCAAGTACTTTTCTCTCTCTCTCCTTCTGTTCTGGCCACCTAGTTGTCCAGGAGTGGCAATGTCCCAGAATGCAGAACAGGAAAGACTGCAATGCATTTCAGGTACAGACTTAGCAGACTGGGATTGAGTTCTGAGCTCTCCCATAGTGTAAGGGTATATAAAGATCTCAAACCCCCTCTTTGTTCATAATCTGTATAAAAAACAAGGCCAAAAAATTACACAACTTTGTTTTTTAAATTTTAACTGCGTATTGATATGCAGCCTTTAGAGATGCTTTCAAAGGGAGAAAAATGGAATTTGACACCTTTCTGAAATGATGATTTTTTTTCTCATCTGTGTCAACTGTCCACAACCAAACTGTTACTGGCACAATAACTTGTTGTTAATATTTCTTCTACATGCTTTCATAACACACTATGCAAGTTGCATGTCAGTTCTGTGTCCTACTTTAAGTTTGAGATCCTCCTCTTAGACAGTTCGGCTGCCAGGATTAAATAAACTCTGTCAGTCCTGGCCTGGAACTGAAGTTTTCGCTCTTCTAAGTATCGCTGGCTTATAGCATCTTCTCCTGGATTATCTGGTGCAGTTCCACCAAAGAAAGATAACTTTTTCTTTCTTTCAACAAAAAGCTGCCCCTTTGTAGTATTGATTTTCAGCACCTAGTGGGAGATGAGGGAATAATGAGGGAAAATGAGGGAAGAATGAAGAATGAATTTTTTTTCATTGTTCCAGGTCTTCAGCAAAGTATGGCAACACTTATTTTTTAATGGTTCACATGCAGTATTATTTGACCATATAAGGTTTTGAGGAATTGAGACATGAGTCAACACACAGTAACCAAGTCAACATTGAAACACAGTGCCTGCAAATCGCCAAACAGTGTGGTTGCTTTGACAGAAATCTATGTCATAACATAGCACGTACCAGGCCGTCGCTCAGCTGGCTGTGCAGATTTCTGAGTGAAGAGTTTTGGGAAATAGTTTTAAAAAAAGAACTAAGAAACTAAATACTTACTTTATCTAATAACTTGATGTAAAGCTTGAAGAATTCAATGGCAAAATTTTTATACTGGATCTCAGTTACCTATGAATAAGTACATAAATAAGATTATGCAAAATATGAATATATGTGAACAATAACCATGTAATTTGCTTTTCTTGTTTTACCCTCCAGAAAACAATTTAATCAAAACTAAATATTTTAATCTCTGATTTTTCTGTGAAATACTCAATATCTACTTCATTAAACCATAATTTTATCTGCAATATTACTCCCAAAAGATGTTATTAGTCTTAGTTTCAGTGATAGAGCATTGTATGTAGTGACCACAAGCAGTGCTTTTTGACCTTGAATTCTATCAGTCTATGAATCCTCAGAATTACCATGTGTTTTTACTCTTTAACCACGGAACATTTCACAGGATAAAAATTTTGCCATAGGACCTAATCCAATTTGTTTTGCTATTAATGGGAAAATAGTCCTTGAAAGTATTTTCCCCTTTCTTGACATTTCTTGTAACATTGTGAAGGTGAAAGGATAAAAATAGAACAAAAGTACAAATTACTGTCATAATTCAATATTATCTTTGATTATATTGCAATGTATAACATTATCTTAGAGTTGTTTAAGTATAATTTCAATATTCTCAGAGTAATGATTCATTTTGACATAGCAATGTATCTGCAAGTAATTTATAATTCTAAAATATTGTTATCTAAATAATTTAATTTTGCAGAACTGTAAATATAGCATTACTTGACTTGTGTAAAAAATAAACTGAGTTTCAGTATGCCTCTTGAAGTGAAGGAGGTAATTTCTTCACCACTTATACATACTGGAATGATATTTAAAAAATAGTAAGTAACAGGAAAAAATGAAACACAACCCAGGCCTTTGGTTATACTTAGCAATGCTAATTAAGGTAAACTGCTGAGCAACACTGTGTGATATCTGTGATGCCCTTATTACAGTGGAAAGTAGAATACCTGTGTGGCTAATTAGGGGTTTTTTTTGATTAAAAGGTCAACTTGCTGTTTAGCAGTAAGCTGCTAGAAAAGCATTAACTGCACATGAATATTAAATAAAAAACCAAACCCATAGTATTCATCTCCTGAAAAAAAATTATCAGACACAGATAAATTCAATACCTTTTGACAACAGTTCAAAGCTTATTTTTGCTCAGTGATTCACAATTTGCCTTTTTTCTTCATTTTTATTTGAAAAGGGTGTATCAAAGCATCTTATAATTTTTTTCTTTGTCCCTACTTACACATTCTTATCTTATTTCTTACATTATTTATATATTTTGCTGCATAATAGCACTTCTTGTGTAGGACTGTCTTTTACTTAATCTATATCACGAACTTCACAGGATAAAAAAAACCCCAAGCACTCAGTGTGCACTGATCAGACCTCAGGTAAGCGGTTTACAACAAGATTTGCTACAAGTTTAGATCAGCCAATGTTAAAAGAAAGATCGGCAGTAACAATTTTCAGGCTTAAGTTGATGAACACCATATGAATGTACTGGTACTGATTCAATCATCTGGTGCATGGGCCAATCTGGGTCTGGCCAAATGCAAAGACCAGTCACAGATGTCAAAAGTGTAAGGTAGTGCTAGACCTCAAATTTTTAATGTCTTCAGAATAAACATGATTGTTGACCTGTAGCCTTCTTGAGGAGCCTGATAATTTCTGAGCTTGCAAAAGTAGATGAGATTTGGCAAAAACCAAATAGCTCATGAGATCTGAGCATCAATGAGCTTATGTACCTGTGAAAGATGTCTGGCCTGGGAACCTGGCACATATGCCATCCTTTTAGAAATCTGCAAAGCAAATGGCAGCTCCTGACTGAGAGAATGCATTTACTTTCCTGCAGCACTCTGGTTACCAAGGTTGTCTCAGAAACTGAATGGTGTAGCTCTTATCAAAAGCTGAAAGGAGAGAAGTCTGATGGCCAATCACTCGTCAACATCTTTTGGGCATGTGATAGACAGACTTCATCAAGTGCAAAGGTTCAGTTTCTGTGTATTTTCACTGATCTAATGAAAGACAAGTGTGCAAGCTTAGCCTGCAGAGCTCCACGAGGCCTTTCCCATACGGTTTCTGATGCTTCTGAATAGCTGCAGGCTGTGATGCTGGAATAAAGTTTGGGAGAACCCTATTCCACTTCTTTGTAAGGCTGATGTGCATATCCCATTTCCAATGTATTATGCCCAAAATGATCTGGTAGCCCTGTAACTCATATTAGCAGTCACTGTCAAGCTGCAGACGAGTTAGTTAATCTCTTCAGACTCCTATTTCATTGCATTTAAGACTGCCAAAAGGAAAAAAGACATTCCTATAAACACTTACAGGCTGATGATGAGCCACACTGAACAGGACTGATTTGCTAGTTTTATGACAGGCTTTGGACTAGATTTCCATTGGAGGAAAAGCAATATTATGCATAAAACAGCATCTGGAAGGGAGAGATGAGTGGAAATGACCTCCAAGTCATCTTTGAGAAAATGTGGATGGAGAAGTCATCTCTCATTTCTACAAAGGCAAGCGAGCAAAATGCGTGCGGTCCCTACATGATCTCATTCTGCCTCCATGTCAAAGCTTTTACCCTGGTATTGTAGACTGGAATATTATGAGATTGAACATTATTTCACAGACATTTGTCCACAAGGTAGCAACTGTTCCTCAGCAGATTGCAAGACACTGCTATGACCAGCCTGTGGCTGAATGGCCCAAGAGGTTTCAATAGCAAAGTGGTTCGGAAGGATGAATCCTGAATCCCCAAACAGCTCCTGTGTGGCATAGCTAGAGTATATATACCCATGCCAGGCTTGAGTCAACTATCCTGATGCATCACTGCCTTCTTTAATCATAAGGATGACAAACACTAAATATTGAAGATGAATATTACTGAAGAATATCAGTCTTACTTCATACATATAATTAGTATTGTTGCCACCAACTTAAACAATGATAATTTGATGAAGTACTTGAATTTGATTCAAGTACCACTAATCATGTTTAACAAGAAAGACCAGATGTTTTCAGAGATAAATTGCAGCAAACAGATTTCTACTTATTTTGCAATCTTTTCCATGCAAGTTCTATAAAGTTTCAGTTGGTTTATTCCAGTTTCTAAGGAAACAAGGTCACATCCTTTCAGTGGATTTTGTAGATTTTTTTTCTCTGATCAGCTTTTCCTGTATTCAACTGAAATAAAGGTGGTTATTTGAAAGTTAGTTATATTTTCTGACAAAAGAGCTATTGTGATTAAGTGTAATAACCTTTTGTAATGCCACAACTCTTCAACAAATACTTGCATGTGCCTTCAAGTCCTGTAGGTCCAACGCAGTATTTAATTTATTTTTTTTTAGTTCTAGGACACATTTAGTGACCAAGTTACAAACTCTTTCCTCAGGCATCCTCTGAAGAAGATTGTCTTTGCAGTCTGTGTATTACCCTGGAAAAGAAACACGGCAGTTACAGAATAGCTTAATTACTTAAGCATTTCAAGGCCTTTTCTATCATAGTACTATAATCGTAAAGCTGCTTAAGTGAGTAAAGTTGCCCAAGTGGATGAATATTTTCCGTTTCAGGCTCTAGTGTAATACCACAAATGCACAACACATTTTACGAGCCCTGCCCCCACAAGAAAAAAACACTTATTTTTCCATCGTAGCTGAGTGAAAGCTATAATAATCAAGATGAGTAAATTATATGATACTCATTAACATTTAACACATGGTTGCCACTTGAATTCACTGGTAGACAATGAATATCCAGTGAAACTGCGTGTTAATGCTCCCATAGAATAGATAATTAAACATTGGTTTTGTTGGCCAATGTTGTGGTCCTGATGTGAAACGGTAGTCAAGACTGATAAAATGGCAACATAGTGCCAAACTAAGGTCAGTAAACAGTACATTTTATTCCTTCATACAGTTTGCGGTTTAGCTTGAGATTGTTTTCCAAGGCATTAAGCTAATATGGATATGTAGTAACAGTAAAAAACAAGAGTGCTCCATATATTGGATAATATGACCCACCATGCAACAATAAAACAGATTTTGGCTGTGTGACCTGTGGCATTGTACAAAGCCTGATCATGCCAGTGATCCTCCCATATGCTTACGCAGGGATTTATATGAGAGAGTGTGAAACCTTTGAGCAAACTGTATTTCCTCATCATCACAGGACATTTTAGGGCAGAATTAATTTGCATCCTATTTTCACTCTTCATTCACAGCTCCTGCTAAATTTCATACAATTTAACTTTGTCTTTAACATCTTTTCCCTAAGCCTGTCCGGCAGAGTCCACAATACCTCTTACTAAAAAACATTTTTAAAATAAAAATAAAGCTAAACTGCCTTTCATTTTCCAATAGTAGAGTGTCTTGGATGTGTTTCTTTTGTTAAACATCCAAATAAATAATAGAAATATTTTTAGATGGAGCAGCATTAATAATTGCACTGTGTGGTGGCTCAGCACTTCATTATTAAAAGTCAAGTTCCAGACCATGTATACACATAAATGCTATTTATATGAACTACAACTGCTTCAAAGTCTTATATGTTTTCATGCATGATTCAGAAGTGACTGTTACCTTCATCTCCATGAAGACACTGTGTCAACTACACTTCATCCATTGAACAATGGAAAAGTCTGACTTTTCTCTGCTTCAGCCTGCCTACACCTCCTCCAGTAAGACATGGGAAGTAACAGCCTGCCAACTGTTTCCAAGTGAATTGCTTTTTATTAGCCTAGTAGAATATCCCACTGATTTTCTTGTATTTGTTTTGATTCATTTGGTATTTTAGAAAGGAAATCACCAGAACAGTACATTGGAACTGAACAAATATTTCCCACTTTTAAAAATAAGCAGTTATTTAAAAATAACTTCACATACACAGAGGCAAAACCCTTCACATATGATGAAAACTGAGGTATATTGGTATCAAGTGGAAAGGCAGCTCACAGAATGAAATGTGCTAATTTCCATAGCATCAACAGTCCTGGTGGACCCAGAACTTAACAGTCCTGCTAGCTTAGTTGATGTTTTAGACTGATTTTATGCTGTGTAATACTGAAATGATCCTTAATTCGGACAAACATAAGGTGCTGACTCAGTAGTTCTACTTTTTAGCTTAAGTTTCGGCTAGATTGAGGTGCTTGTCAGCTGAACATTGAAGAATGTGCCAGTTTATTTATGTTAACGGCCAATGTGTCATTTGAGATCCTAAAAGAAGGAAAGTTTAAGCAAGGCTTCAAGTAGGAACAGTATTTTACAATGGGACCAGTTTTCTTGATCTCACTTCTTGGGCTGATACATGCTTTCTATCCAACCACCTCAGTTTGTCCACCTCCTGCCTGTGGAAGTGTTAAGGGCTATGCATATCCTATAACTTCATAACTGAAAATCATGCAATTACAAATAGCAATTTGCGTAAGCTCCTGGGGGGATGCACACTCCTATTGATCTCCCAAAACACTTGTAAGTTTATTTCACTTACTATTGCTTTCTCGAGTCTCCAGACACCAGCACAACCACAGTGGATTTGATCAAAGCTCCATCTTGTACTGTATGACGTTTCCAACTAAATGCTTCAAGAAGAGCGAACAAGCATGTTGTGATACTTACTGTGTGATTCTTGTCCTCCCAGCTTGCAGTTACCTTTTTCTCTGGGCTGTAGGCACAACTAGACTTCTCTGACCATCATTTGCAGCTTCCTCTGGACACTGTAGCAGCACATTTATGAATTGTTTTCCACTTCAGCTGCTTCCAAATTTAAATGTTGACAAACAGTTGCATTTCTCATCCCTTTCTGCCCTGGTTACCAAATTCTGTTATTATTTGACAACTGCTAACAAGGATAATTATTCCTTATGCATCTTCTCCATTTTATATATGATTTTACTCAGCTCCGCAGCACCCTGTCCCCCAATTGCCTATGTCCCAGCCTGCACGGTTATTTAACTTCCTTTCTTATGGAGAAGTCTATTTCTTACCACTGATTACAGAGGGAGCCTAGGCATCTAGCTTAGAAGATATAATTCACTTTTTAGACTACTGAAGAAAGATGAGATGACTACCACTCAGGGTTTCTATGCAGTTTTTCTTCGCTGTGTTCTGCACTGTCATACTCCACTCACCTCTTTACTCTGTCTTGTGAATTTTTCTAAAGTGGTTACATTTCTCAGTGTTCTTACAGTGTTTTCCAAATTCTGGACATCATTTGAGCCTGTATATTCTCATCTCTCGTGCACTTTGTTTTTGCGACTTCTTACTGTTTGATCTGAGTATTTCTACTCTAAAGAATCTTTTTACCAGCTGCCTGTTCCACCACTCAATTGCCTCGTGTACCCACATCTTGCTTTCCTTCTCGTACTTGCAGCCTCTCTTAAGTGGTTTCTGCAGATTAATGCAGACTGACATAAACCTTGCCTGTGCTTAAGTCTACATCTTCCAGAAGTCCTATCTGTAGTTTTGGATCTTTAATTCCAATTACTATCTGATCTGTGATAATTAAATCTGGCAAAGTGCCACAGTTAACATGGTTCTCATTAATTTAGGGTCAGACAGGAATTCCTCAGAGAACTCTCCCTGCTTCTGCAATTTCAAATGAAGTCTGACTTTCCAGAGATTTCATTTTTTCCTGGGCACGCAATATACCTCAAGCCTCCTCACTTTTAGATTTCAAGCTATCATTTTAGTTTGTCATTTTACTATTAATAAATATCATTAACTTCAAGTCCAGTAAAATAGAAGGGTATATAATATATAATGGTTTGTTTCTGGTTCTAGTCCTCTTTAATATTTCTTTGGGAACCTAGGTGATATACAAAAGAAAGGCTTGTAAAATTTACAGACTATTCAAAGAGAGAGTGGGATGATAAAATAACCAGAAGCCAAGATTAGGAATTTATTTTGACAGACTGGAGAAATAGTCTGAAAAAATGGGGCACAATAAGAACAAATACAAGATTTTACACTCATGAAGGAATAATCAACAGCAGAAACACAGCTGTAAAACAAGCTGTTAGCAGTTTTTTGTGAAAGAATCTTGACATATATGTGGAGCTAACACAAGTCAACCATATCATGCTGTTGTAAGAGAGGCACACGGGATGTTGAGATATATAAACAAAAATAAGAAATGTTAATTCTTCAGTCAATTCAGCATTGCTACAGCCTTAGCTAGAATAATGTGTCCCGTTTTAGACACAACACTTGAGGAAGACAAAAGAGACTGATCTGAGAATTAGAAAATCTGATTTAGAGCAAGAAGATTGAAAATGGGCTTGTTTTGACTAGAGAACAGAAAACTGAGGGAGGACATCATAATAGTCCCTAAGAAAGTAAAAACTGTTTCACATTACTCTGTAAAGAAGCAAGGAAAAAAATCTGTTTTCTGGGCTCATGGACAAAAGCAAGATGACATGGATTTCAGCTACAAAGAGATTCAGGTTAGCCGCTAGGAAGAAATTCCTAGAAATAAGGAGAGATAAAAAGAATAAAATGTATGAGGGGTTGTATTGTTTCAATTACTCGATGCCTTTACAAGCAGATTAGACAAGCATATGTACAGATTCTTCTGAGGGATAAGAGGAAAAAATTAGACTTACCATACAATCTCTGCAAGTCTTGTCCAACCTTATTCTTCTATAATGCTGGGATAATAGTCAAGATCAAACAATCAGTTTTTGGGGCTCTTTTTCATGTCATTAAATCTAACTGTTAATGTGCATGTTTTAGTTCTTGCCAGGATCTTCTTCCAAGGCTCTGCAGCAATGCTGGAAAGCTTCAGTTCTCTATGCCCCTTCTTGCCTGAGAGTCACTCTCTCTCTGCCTAGCCAGATCAGGTTGCCCACCTTTTTCCTAGTTACATTAGTCTTAAGGGCTTACTCATTCCTACCAGCCTGACACTGGCTTTTAGGTGGCTTGACACCACTCTGAAGTGACAACTCAGAATTAAACCTTGAGGATTCATAAAGGATAAGACTTATAGTAGCAGCTCCACAAAACAAAAGTGGATAGGGGACTACGTACACCTCTTGACAAACACTGTGCAGAAGATAGGACTGAAATCATATCCTTCTCCAGTGTTTGAATGTGTGACTCGAGGACCAAGAGAGGCTATTCTGCCTAATCAGGATTTAGAAACTTTGAGCGCAGACACCTATAAAATATTAGTTGAAAGAGCTGGTGATCTCTTTTCTAAGATACTGATGCTAAAGCAATAGGAAGTGTTGCCCTCCACCTTTAATAACAGCCCCTTGGTGAGAGCACTTATTTATAAAGTGGTGAGCCAGGATTCAATCCCCTCCTCAGCTAAAGAAATGACAAATTCACATTTTGCTTCTTTTAGGAAAGAAGACCTAACCACTGGGATCTAAGTCTGGGGATCAGAAAATGGAAAAAAAAATTGTTTTATTCCAATGTCTATTCAATGTAAAAATGTGTGAATGGTTCTGGGAGTAGCGACAGAATCCAGGCATGAGTTGGAAACAGACAAGAAGCGAACAGAAATAGTACTGAGGTCAAGGACCGGGTCCCAAGGTTTCCCTTTCTTCTCTGTGTGCTTGAACTGCCAGGCGCTGCACAGAAGGTCAGGGGCAGCTCTGTCACCTTTCCTGATCCCCATATGGTGCAGAGGGGAAGTGGACATCTGGGTGCTCAGGCTGGGACAGTCCTGAGTAACTGCATCAGCAGAAATACAGCTACAAGGGAATTTTTAGGCCAAAGAGGAAGACGCTTAATGATTTCAGGTGACTTCTGTGCTAGGTGGATGTGGATCGTGTTTTTCTTGCATTACCATCTCAGTCTTTAGTGCCTAAAATTTAATTAGCTGGGACCTGAAACAAAGTCCTCTTAAGAATTTGAATCCCCAGATAAGGACACGATCATGTTACATCTTGATTTACAATTTTAATTTGTTCTCATCAAATCAGTGGGGTTGCACAACTGCAATGAAAACAGTATTTTGCTTGCTTGTGCTACTGACCTGGCATTTGGACTTCCTTCTCATTGTCCCTCCATATGTAAAACTGGAATAACGATCCTTTTCCTAAAGAAAAATTGAAGATATGAGGGCTTTGCATTATTGTTGTTATGAGAACAATTACAGAAGCCAAATAGTAAATTAGTAGAAAAGAAGTTGCATTGATTTGGAAGAGTTCACCCATAAAGATATTTCCACATCAAACGGAATAAGAGCGGTAGCTCATGCTTCCAAAGTGTAGCCTGAAAACAGGAGGTCATGCAGTATTCCTTTGCTTTCTATATCACCATATTTTCTCAATGCTCTTTTTGTGCAGTGACTTGCAGTATCCCAGAACTTTTGAAAGATGCAGTCAGTAAGGTTATATCAGCAACTGAAAACAGCAACAACCCTTGAAATTTTAAATGTGAAATAAGGCTTATGACATCTATTGAAGTGTTCCTCCTGTTATGATAAGTATGTTTATATCTGTTATGCATACAAAGGGATGTTGTCCCATATGTGCCACAAATCTGCTACGTGTAAAAAAAGAATAGCTGATTCTGGATATGCAATGTTCTATGAAATGTCTTTTGCCATCCCAGGCACATTTACTCCCAGTTTTCAATCCTATTAGTGGAAATTTTAACTGTTATAGCCTTTTTTCTTCTCTTCCTGTTTATCCCACACCCACAGTTAGATGTTTTCCAATTGTGGAAAGTCCTCAAATGTACTGGAAATAGCTCAGGTTCTGGCAAACAAAAAGTAATCCTTAGAGACTGAATTTTCATGCACAGCGTGCGTAGTCCAATAAATTTGTTCATTGTCTGTGCAAAGTAGTTTAACAATGGCAGAATTGTTTTATGAAGCACATACCACATGTGAAGCTCATAACCATGGAGGTGTCAGAACTAGGGCAACAAGTCTAGGATTACTGCAGCCCTTGCCAATCATACACATGCACCATGTTTTTTATACATGGATCAAATGGAGAATCTCAGGGTCTAATTCTTTCCCCTGTGCACTACCTGTGTTTTCCTGCTTCAATATAGTTTAAGGCAGAACATGGTCCCGTTTAAGGAGTTTGCATTCATGTATGGGTAGTCTTTAAGTAATATGGACACCCTCTGCATAATGCTAGTAACTGGTGCTGTTAAATACATAGAAATAGAAAATGTTACTCTAACCCAGGGAAAATAAACACTAATTAGGTACAACATGCAATGTGTGAAATTCGTTAGTGTAAAATCCTCTCCAGAGCAAAACTAACGTTGGGAACACCTTTTTATTTAATCTCTAACCACACACCAAACTTAATCGAGGAGGAAAGTTTCATGTCACTCTATCGTATTAAAATTAACCAGGTGTAAACAGTCTGGTATAAATGGGTGTAATCCTTCAGCACTGATGAATGTACATAGCTTGACATAATTCATCCTGTTTGCCGATAAAATGCATAGGAATCACACTTCTCTCCCCAAGTGATAACAAGATTATGCTATCTCAACAGTTTGTTATGTGAACATGGTGTTCAACGGCATAATTTCATTAGTTCAGCACTCTTCAAAGCAGCAACCTTCATTTTCAATTTGGGGTGTCAAGATCTAAGACATGGGTGAATGGAGTTATTTGTCAGTGTGCCATTTTTTCTGTCCTTTGTATTTTTATTTATTCAATGCTATTGAAATATACAATATCTTAGTGCTAATTTTAAATGGTTCTTTCTGACATAAGCTTTCATTCAATGTAAAGCAGATGCTGTAAGCAATCATCATAGCCACGATGACTATAACCTCTGCTGGTCAGATATACTTGCAGGTGGTTTTTCTAGAAAGGAGTCTAGAATCAAAACCCATGCAGATAGGCATAGTAGGGGGAAAAAAGAAAATAAAAGAGCATTACTGTGTTACTTTGTCTCACTGTCCTACCTTCATGCTTTTTGCATTAGGATATTTAATCTTTTCTTTGTCTATCTGATAACTTCTTTTTCAGAGAACTGCAGACATTTGAAAGAACCCCACGATTTATTTCTTTTGTAATGCAGAAACAGCCAAAGCAGTCTTGGCCTCCTGAATCAAATAACACTACAGTACCTATTTCTCCTGGGAGAGGTCATGTTACTGGCTGCTTGGACGTGACAGCAGTACCTGATGGGTCCCAGCTGCCCATCCTCTGTCAGCAGGCTCTCTGACAGGGGGTACACCATTTGCAGTGCAGTAGGTGTAAATAACAGCATGCCGCTCTGACAGCCATTGAATAAACCTGGCTCCAAGGCTGTCCATAGTGATACATAACTGATAAATTAAAGTTTTGATCTGTGCAGGGCTGAATGGAAAAAGAGAGAAAAATGCTGAACTTTTTACCTTACTAAATGGGAGGACACGGCTGATTTACATCTCAGATTCATCTGCCCTACAAAATATAAAGCAAAACAGTTACCTTTCAGGGCCTCATCCCTGTCTAAAATTGGGAAGTGATGTTCATACAGAGATGAAACTCCATGTCTAATTGTTACAGTAAGACATCCTGTTAGCACTTACCTGTAGCACACACGTCACTACTCAGCTTTCTTTTGCTTTGAGTACTATAAATGTCCACCCATATGGGCCTAGAAACAGCGTTACCAGCTCGTTAATGGTCCTCTGAGCTCATTAATGGCAAAATACAGAGGCCTCCCGAGGGGCTAAGGAGCGCTGGTCTCTGAAGAAGACCCTAGTGCCCTGTAGCCCTTCCGTGGCAGCCGGGAGTCCGGGGCAGCCCCAGGGCCAGCGGCCCCAGCCTGGCTGTCGGGGTCAGGGCTGGGGCCAGGGGGGAGCCGGCTGGGTGAGGCTCTCAGAGTCGCATGGTTCCCTGCTTCCGATGGGGAAAGGCGTCTGGGCAGACTGCAGGCAACCTGCGAGAGGGGAGAAGCGATGGCAGCATGCCCCCCGCACTGCAGAGACCCTGCGTATGTGTTTGAGATGCAGTTGCAAGCAAAACAGGTAACTGACCCGCAGAAAGATCAGTGTGCATTTTATTCTAGTCCAAAGCACAACCTTAACCCCCAAATGAAGGCAGATTTTGTTAATTGGTTTCTGAGCCCAGAGGACCAGTGAGACAGCTTGTCTCTCATATCTGTAAACACGGAAATAAAAAATTAAATTGTTTACCCTCCTCCTGTTTTGAGATCTCAGAATAGCACAGCATCCTTTCCCAATAATACAGTAACCCTGCTCCTTGCAACCAAAATATCCAGAGGTGGAAACAACCGGCAGCTTTTTCTCCCTTCCCTCCATTATTATAACTCATTCACTTCCTCTGGGAATGACGAAAGAGGAATGTTTTGCTAGGATTGTGAAAAAGGGAGTTCCAGCTTGCTGCACGTGGGTCAGGGGGTCATCTTGCCCATCAGGAGCAGCCCTGACAGTGGAGGGGGAAGGGAGGGGGCCGAGAGGGGAGGCGGGGAGGCGGTGCACGGTGAAACACTGTGCCGAAGAGTTAGTTACTGGGGGCACAGATGCAAAACGATGGATTGATCCTCACACCAAATCTGGGCGAGTTGTTGGGATAAGAAAGAGCAAAACTAACAGAAACATATAACGGTGGTTCAGAAGAACTGAAGGAGGTAAAAGCAGACAGGTAAATTAAAGGGTCAGTCTAGGAAAAGGGGGTATAACAAGGAAGTAAATGAGCTGAGCGGTTTCTGGAAAGTAGAGGGGAGAGAAAGAAAAAGGCCTGCTGACTTCAACAGAAGTTATATATTCATGTGAAGGAGAAATGAAAGATTCACTGAGAAATGATATCGTGAGGAGAGGTCTTCTCAAAAAGCAGTCTGCAAGTAGCTGAGTCAAAAAACCAAGAGAAGGAAGGTGCCATTGGAAAAGTTACAAATAAAACTATGGTAGTGAGAACATTTTCACTTACCTTCTTAACTGGGGAGTGGGAGGGACCCCTACTTTAACATCATACAAAATCTGTGTGTGTCTTTCCCTTTGAACAATGAAAAACAAACAAACATGTCAGCTTAATTTAGCTTAATTTCAGATTCAAGTTTGATTTTTTTAAAATGCTTCAAAAACTTTCTAAAATTATAGATTCATTATTTTTAAACACAAATACTATGAATAAATCATGGAAACACTGCAAGAGGTCTAAAAACTGTAGATATGCTATGAGGTCTGAAATGAAATCTTTTGATTTTCTGACTCACCTCCAGAAGAAAACTTGTTGCTGAAATTTCACTAAATTCTGTAATAATTTTAGGCCTCAGAAAATGGCATCTTTGTGTAAGTAAGCAGTTGTCTGAAACAAAAATTAAAAATACATTTTCCAAAGCTAAACCATGAGGAGACAAAACATTTTTCATCCCTACTGTTTATTATGTGAACTGTGACACACATTATCTAATCCATTTAAAAAAAAAAAAAAAGTTGGATATGGATTTATGATCAAAGCTATTTGCACTGAAAACAAAAACACCAGCAAAAAGCAAACAAAATGAGTTTTAGATGTGGCCACTGTGTCCTGGAGCCACTGACATTCCCTTCCCAATGGGCCCATAAATTAGCAGCATTTTTCTTCTGAAGAAGACATAAAACACGAGTCATAATTGTTGCTCAAGGCAGTATCCCCTTGACAGCGAGATACTGCTCAGCTTGAAATTTGGCACCACCATGGC
The DNA here is from genome assembly GCF_965183815.1 of Platalea leucorodia. NCBI lineage: Eukaryota > Metazoa > Chordata > Aves > Pelecaniformes > Threskiornithidae > Platalea > Platalea leucorodia. The sequence continues at coordinate 76,237,748 of NC_138824.1, forward strand.
GGTTATGTGTTGCTGATTATCATTTACGGTTTAGTAATTAGGGAAAACACTCAGCAGCAAAATTTCTAGTATGCGCTATGTTTGAGAGCAAAGGAATGAGAATGCAGCTCCACATGTGTGAATGGAATAACTGATACTGAACTCTTTCCCCACATCTTTTCCCTCATGCATATTCACTTTCCAATATGCAAGCAATATTTAGCTCTTAAGGGAGTACAATCATCAAATCCTGCTGAATGCTCTCAAGAAGTTGATGCCTAATATCCAGGCGATCCTTTGAAAATCCAGGACACCATTTGTGACAGATGGTACTATCCCACTGAAGAGCAGGGTTTACTCTGTAATAAATCAAAAATGCTTCTGCTACCCCCACTTATGATTTATGTCTTGATCAGTATCTTATGCCGGGATTCGCCAGTCTCTAATTGTCCTGGGGTATCACACTTGGCAACAGTTTAATACTTCTTATGCTGATGCTATCGTCTTACACTAAGCTTCTGACTTTTCAGAAAATAAAGAACATGCAGGAATAACATTTGATCACTATCCTTCTCATGAATCACCCCCTCTTCTTAGAGGCAGTCTGTTTTCATTATATTTGACCATTGAATTTTACCTGCAAGAGCACAGATCATGAACATGAGGATGCTGCATTACAGCGATCATCAGTGACTTAACAAAGCCTCAATGGCTAAGAACTTCAATACAAGATTAAATTTCTCAATAACTTCATGCTTTAAATTATTCTCAAATGAAGACAAAAGCAATAAATATTAAACAAAATTTAACACCTTCTTTGACTGTCTTGCATTGTCAAAGGAGTTGCCCACAGGTTTGAAACTGATATGCACTGCAAGGATGAATATAGCATAACAGCACGTTTTAGCCTCCTCAATAAACTCTTCTTTGTGTGAGGCTGCTCCAGAAAGGCAATGGCAGCTGAAGGCCGTTAGGTTCTGCAAAGCAGCAGAAGCTCTTCAGCTGGCTGAACACAGAGATCCAGGAATAACTAGAAGGAGGAAAGGCTGCTTTCAGCTAAAGAACTATTTTTGCGTATAAAAGGGAAGAAATGTAAAAGTGCAAGATTCACCCTCATTTTAATAGGAATCTCATTATGACTCCAGTGAATGCCATATGATCTTAATTGAGAAATATTAATGGGTATAAATTGGTACTTTTAATCCTTCCACTGTGGCTAAGAACTTGCCCTAAATGTAAGCATTTTGAGAAGGGAAAACCCAGTATTCTCTACAGAATATCCCAAATGGAAACAAGAAAAATAAAAAAAGATTGTTGTTGGAATCAGAATTCTAGTAGTTTATATTAGAAACTTGCTAATATAGCTTTAAATTTCTCACATGAATCATGTAAACAAATGTCAAGGTAACCATGATTACTGGCTAGGTTGTGGGAATCTATACAGACAGTTTTGCTGTGTCCAGCGGAATCATATCATCAACACACATATGGACTGAACATCTGCCCAAGTATCCAGATAGCTGTGTATATCTATCTATCTATCTATCTATCTATCTATCTATCTATCTAAAAATATATATATACATATAATATATCTAAATGGTCTACTGGTTAAAACAAACTCTTTCCACGCAGGATTTCAGGGTTCTCCTGTTTCTAACACTAACAAAGGACTCAGTCTTACAGGATGCTCTGTATTGTCAATTACTATTCAACTGGGATTAATGTGTGGATAAAGAGAAGGGGTGTAAGTGGAAAATTATGTATATGCAGTCTCTGCCAAAGAAACAAGATAACTTTTCTAAATGCTATTTTTACTGTGATTCCTGCAGAAGTTGTATGTATTATAAGTAGTTAGCTGAGTGACTGAACAGAACATTTTCCTTGAAAATCCTAAAGACCTCAAGTGAAGAACTAGCTCCAATGAAGGTAAATGCAATGCATTGTAACTTCAATTACAGTTTTGGCATAAATGATTCCTTGTTAAATTTTATGGTCTTGTCTCAAAAGCACCTATTTGAAAACACAAAGCAGACGACTTTTTGGTAGTTTCATAATTTTTAAATCTAATGTTGAACACAGTTCATTTTGTCCAGGAGTAATTCACAGAGAAAACACCTTTCCTGAAGTGAGATGGTCACTTAGTGCTTCCCAACCTACAGTCTGTTGTCATGAACATGTGCACAACTGTGCCACTGGGAATGAATGAGCCAGAAAGGAAAACTTAGTTATAGGAAAACCCTTTCTTTGCAAATTTCGCAAATAAATTTCATGGGAAAGGTGAAGTCAGTTATGTACAAGTGGAATGTGTTTTACGATTTTCCCCTGGGAAAGAAAGCTCATTTTTCTGAGGTGTATGGTGGCCTCTAGTGGCTCCTGTCCTCAGACAAAAATATGACAGCTGCCATATTTTAAAAAATACTTCTTGGGATGGTTTATTTCAAACATATTATGTTAGGCTAAATGACATATTTATTAGCTTTGTATATTTGTAACTGTACGTAAGTGCCAGACATAGTTAATCTTCTGGAAGGAAAGCTGCCAATAATAGAAATATAATCTTACCAAAGATAAACTCTTTGGTAACTGTGGGAAGTCAAAGAAGCAGGTGGGAGACTGAGCGTCACCTTCCCCCTCTGCCTGAAAGGATTCAGACTGACTTTTCTCAGCTCCCATGAGTGGGACCAAAAGCCCAGACTATCTTCTGTGGGAGTGTGGGAGTGTTCCCCGTCCTTTCTGATGAACCTGATAGTTACTGAAATTCACCCTGGATGCCAGAATTGGTGTCAGAAAGGCAGCCAAAGCAACGCTGACTCTCATAGCCCCTGCAGTCCACTGTGGAGTTAGGACACGACGTCAGTCATGGATTTCTAAAGCCATATCATCACTGTAACACAACTAGGTGAAAGTGCCTGAATCACAGCACCACTAACCTTTTTAGTGTTGTTGGAATATAAATGTTCCCCTAAAACTGGGATAAAACCTTACTGTGTGAAAGTGTAATTTACCTTGGCCCGTTTAAGACATCTACAGAAGAGTCTTTTATAGAGGAGCCAGTCACTTGGGGAAACCACGGATATCGACAGAGGGAAATGGGTGCTCCTAGGGAAGGGTTCATCTGACCAGTTAGAGAGATCTTCTTAGGGATAAGCTGAACAGTACATCAGTGAAAGTGTTCAAAAATTTGCCTATTATTCAGCAATTTTGAGCATTCACAAGCAAACAGGATTTGAACCCTACAGGAGTAGACTACAGAGGCAGTTAGTCTATGGACATATTAATAAATACCCACAAACCTGTTACTTGCATGAAGCTGACACCCTGGTAGGCTGAAAAGTAATTGATATTTTATTGATGCATCACTGTGTAATCTTAGTTTAGCTAATGAAAAACAAGTAATTAATTTGACATAAAGATTTTCAGTTTTCTCCTTCTGGGTGTAAATTATTCTTTCTTTTTAAATTTGATAATACTGAAGCATACAAGGCTCTCCTTTACCTCTTCTGCCAGGCTAAGTAGGATTTTTATGCTGTTCTGTGTGGATGAGCACTGCTGGACATGTTACAGCACATCTCCTCAAATGAAGGTTTTGGTCTCAAAAGCAGAGGCAACAAAAACTATCATTCTCATGATTGAGCACACTTGAGCATTCATCTTGTGTTTCACTCATGCTATCATATTGGCTATACCACTCTGTCTACAACACAGGTCTTTTGCATTTTATGCACCCTGAACTAAAAAAAATCATAGAATACCTCTTAGGGCTACAAGGCATCACACAGGGCTGAGTCTCAAGCCAAGTCATATGCTGGGTGGATGTGAACTCTCTGCTGCAGAAGCAGAGTGCCTAGCAGTGCCCTCTGCATCATTATGCTGGGCAGTGGTCTCTGGCTGGAGAGTAACTAACTATGAGGATTTAAGCTGTGCTTTGGTCTGGACTTAACTCTGCTCAGGGCTAATTATCAGCAACTGCAGAAAGCCACTTTCCTTTCCCCTAATGCTGAATACTTCATGTGTCAGGGATCTCCATAGAAAGAACACACACATGCAGATTACATTACAAGATCTCTCTTTTTTTTTTTTTTTTTTTTTTAAGGATGACTGACAATAATTTTTGTTTAGAAGTTCTTGAGAGATTCCCAAGAAGATAATAAACAACATAACTGAACTGTATGATCATTATAACACTGGACAGCAAAACAGTGAAACAAATACAACTGGCTGACCTATGGGAACATTTTTGTCCAAATTGAACACTTTTGTTGAACATTATTATTGCAAATAACAATTTGAAAATGTCCTGCTTCCTAGGCTTTGAAAGAGATTCCTTATTGCTTCCTGCAGCTTGATGAAAACCAATTAACTCTCTGAAAATAATGTGGTATGTCCTGAATTGACAGAGTTACAATGCTTTACAAGTAAGTAGGCATTTAATATATTCAGAAAATTCCATCATTTGTCTAAAATACTGGTGTTTTTGTAGTTGACTATATATAAAATGGGTTGGTATATGCTGTGGTATGTCAGAAATGCTTTCTTACTGAATATTTAGCAGGTAAAATCATCTTTGGTTATCTTGCTAGTTCCAGTAACCGTTACCACAACTTCAGAGTGCCAGCATGGAAATAACTAAATATTTAATTTCATGGTAGAATGATTTCAGTGACATTTAACATATTACAAATAATCGTGAAACAACAAACAAGGAAATGAGGTGCTTCCACTGGGAAAGTCTCATTTGCAGAGACACTGATGGACGGTCACTCTTAGTGCTTGCTACATGGCAAATCCTTTTACTGTCTTTTTACTGAACCCTGATCTACTGGGAATGGGCAATCTCACATATTTCTGAAAGCTGGTGTTATCAGCAGACAGTTGCTAATGGCAATAGCATATAAGTCAGAGGGATGGAGCACCTCTGCTATGAGGAAAGGCTGAGAGAGTTGGGGTTGTTCAGCCTGGAGAAGAGAAGGCTCCGGGGAGACTTTATTGCAGCCTTTCAATACTTAAAGGGGGCCTACAAGAAAGATGGGGACAAACTTTTTAGCAGGACCTGTTGCAGTAGGACAACAGGTAATGTTTTTAAACTAAAAGAGGGTAGATTTAGACTAGATATAAGGAAGAAATTTTTTACAATGAGGGTGGTGAAACACTGGAACAGGTTGCCCAGAGAGGTGGTAGATGCCCCATCCTTGGAAACATTCAAGGTCAGGCTGGATGGAGCTCTGAGCAACCTGATCTAGTTGAAGATGTCCCTGCTCATTGCAGGGGGGGTTGGACTGGATGATCTTTAAAGGTCCCTTCCAACCCAAACCATTCTATGATTCTATAATAAATCCTAGAACACAATCAGAATAATCCCAGAAAGTTGCATGCTGGCCCTCAGTAATTTCTCCTTCCAGGTTTCATACCATTGTGGTCTACAGACATCCCAGATCTGGATTCATACCCTAAACCTTGTGGATCCTTCATACCCGGACAGGCTGAGCTTCCTCTCTTCCTTCTTTTCTTTACTTTCAGTCTTAACAATTTGGTCTTCCATGCATGGAGCCCTCTCCTATTGATCTTGTGCCAAACACTCCTCCAAGTTCTTCCTTGAAAAAAGGGCCCTTCTGTTATCTGCTGCTAACTTCCTCTTCCACGTATATCTCTCCTACAGTATGTTTGACCTTGCTATATCAGTATATACAGAAAGACAGGAAATTTAAACGTTTTACAAACAAGGTTAACAATTCATATATTTTTCCCACTATAAATAAACCAGATGATCTGACTTTTTAATATAAAAAGCTGTTGTCTGTATGACCTCTAAGGCAAGGCTTTAATTCATCAAGGTCCCTACTTCTAGATTTGGATCTTCTTAAGGGGGTGGAGAGCTTGATTAACTGGGATTAGTCAACAGAAATCACAAACCAAGTTCTACTTCTGTCTTACCCGACTATGTTGTATTCTGCTTATCTAAGAGCTGATGAAAATTTATTATTACTACTTACTCTCTCCAGATTTGGAGACATGAATGCTACTACAGACCAGCAAGGCTCCATTGGTCACAGTCCTCCTAACAGGTCCACTAATCAAAGTTTAATGCTCTCCAAAGCTGTAAAATTGCATCATACAAATTTCTAGTAACTACACTTGGTAATTTTATGTGGAATAAGATTCTGAAGAATCATTTAATCATTTTAGCCTTAAACTACCAGAAGCTTTCTCTTGTTCAAATGAAATAAGCTGCCTGGTTCTTGGTTCCTGGTAAAACACATCATACTTCTGAGGCATGATTTGCCACTTTTTTGTGCTACGTACTTACAAATAATTATGTTTGTGTCACTAAAGATGTCCCATTCATTTCAGGCCCTGAAATATGTCATTTTTTCCCAGGGGCTTCTGGTTTGATTTGGTTTGGTTTTCCTTGGTAAACTCTGAGAAAAGGTGAAGAAGGAGTGGGTTTGTTTAGCCCAAAAAGAAAACAGAAAAGAGAATGAACAGGGATCTTCGGTAGAAAATATTTGGACCTTTACCTTTAGAAAACAAAAGATAAAACAAATGGCAACTCATGAATCTTAGAACTTCAACAGACCTTGCCAAGGTGACAAAAATTAGCCCCTAGTAAGTGTGTGAGGGCTGTGTCTTTCACAGTGACTGCACGGCTGTTGGAACTCTTTACTTCAAGACACAAGTGCCCTGATTTTGCCTCTGGAAGCCCACCAGTGGCCATGGTAGTGCCGTACCAGGCAGCTGCTTTGTTTGCTGCTGGTCCGAGAGCATAAGAGAGCTCCCAGTGCCATGATGTGGGCCTGGCTGCCCACAGAGTCCCATGTGGAGCACATCTGCTGCCACATCTCTCCTGCCATCCCCCACTCTCCTTCCCACCTCCCACTTGCACAAGTGGGCAAATGGGTCTTGAATTTTTGGAGAAAAGAAACTTGAGAAGTCTGTTTATATCTGCTCAGTTACATCACTTAAAAGATAAAATCTCTTCCCCTCTGAGATTTGCTTGGTATATATACAATCAATTATCTTTGTAGATGAATATTCTCCTAGAATCAGCCCTAATGTCTGTCCATAGTCTGTATCAATTTCTCCGTAAAAACATCTTCCCAAAGAAACTCATGGTCAAATTCCTAAGCCCTGGACACTCCGGTGATCATCAGTTGGCTGTTACAACAGAGAAATTCTCTAGTTATTCTGAAATATATGCCTTTTCTGGATATAAACATATTTCAGATTTTTACATACACTATGTCACCCTGTACCTCATCATGAGGAAAGTCAGTAAATTACATAACAATTTCAAAAAACTAGTGGTATCACCACAGTCCCTGGTGTAGCTACCTAGAATTATTTGCAGAAACAGTGCCAGGGATGGTATCCAAACTTTTTTAAGGAACACAAGAAGTCAGGTTTTGGACATACCTTGCATGAAATTAACACTGCTTATTGCACTACAACTTCATATCTTCCAAATAAAAGATTGAAATTGATTCAGAAAGTTACTGGCAAAATATATTTCTATTGCATACTGAGGCATATAACTCAAAACTGGTCTCTTACAGTATTTAGGAAAAGCAGAAAGTGTTTCTGGCATCCCTGAATGGAAATTCAATCATTTCTAGTGAGCTTGCTCAGAAAATAGCTTGCTCCAAAGTGTCTGGGTGTGCCTGCTCGTACATGAATTCTGTATTTGCAAGCGTCCACATATAAGTGTCCAATAACACAGACCTATAAATCCTGAAACACTGAACAATTCTATGCAAATCAAGTTTCCACTGTTCTTACATGTTTAAAAAGGTAAACGTTAGAAAGTACTTATCAAAAAAAACCTTTGTTGACCAATTTACCCAGTTTCTGTGAGCAAATCCATGACCAGGCTTTGTAACTTCCACAACCTGTCCTCTATTGTTTGCCCTACAACTGAAAATACAAAAACAATGGCTTAAAAACAGGAAAAAAAGGCAAATATCACTTAAACAAACATATATGTTGAGATTGTGATGGTTTATATCTATTCTAGTGGAGATGGTTTGGTTTGGATTTTTTTCCTTGAAAATACTGTTAAGTCTTCCATAACACTAGTCGTAAATGAAACACGAAGCCTGTTTCTTCCCTGCCTTCCACCTTATGGAACCGTGACATAAAATGACAAGCAGAAGGTGTCAGACACCACTTAATCACAATGGGAGCACAGTGAACTTCCTGCTGAGTAGTGTAATGACTATTCCAGGTGTGCATTAATGGAGAATCATATGAACATCAATCCAACATGCTTATTTGAAATATGTCTGGAGGGATTTTCTATTAGCTATTTCTTTGTCATTTTCTCCAAGTATCATTAACACCTATGCTGTATTAGACTACAGTTTATACATATAAATCTTTATCAGGCATTTTAAGAGAATTAGTGCCAGATAGATACATTTCTGAGACAATGTCATTTTTACTAATTTTAACAGAAGGACATTGCCTCAGGTAGCTGTGGGCCATAGCCCACCCAGATAGCACCAAATCACAGTCTGTGTTAAATAGTTTGTAATACGAATGATGTTGGGAAGAAAATTGTAATCGCTATCGTCCACCACAAGTTGGAGTGCAAGGAAAATGCTATGGACCCCACTCTTACCTATGCTGGATATATCACCTTCACAATTACTGAAGTAGTAAAATGGACTACTGTTGCATATAGTCAGCTTCACCAGTTCTGAAAACTACGTGCTGGCCAAGACCACAGTAGCTGCTGCTACAGGCAAGCAACATCTGTGGCAAACAGTTCTTGTGTATTACAATACTTCTCATCCAAAGATCTCACTTCATAAACAGTGAACCCCCAAAATACGATATGCTTTTGCAGAGTTGCCAGTGCAGGCTTGGGAGGATTGTGCTGATGAAAATTCAAATTCAGCATCTTCAGAATGAAACTGGAATTTCTGAATTTAACGTAAGGGGAAAGTCTGAATTGGCATTATTTAATTTAAGTTCAGTAGAATCCAATTTGGGAAGAAAGCACGTAGATTACGTTTTTAGACAGGTATATACATATGCGTGTGTATGTAGATATATGCCATTTACACGTACATATAAAATTACATTAATCCAACATCTGCCTCTGCTATAACAAATGCATACAGTTGGGGTTTCAAACATGCTGATAGATAAAACACACCTGTTTTACTATATGGCTTAACTGCTCAAAATATATCTTTGTTTTTACACTGTGTTCATCATTATGCAACCTAAGCAACTATATGTTTCATTTACATATGACATTTTTGAGTGTTAATATTCACAAGAACAGAATAAACACGTTATTTCTTCTCAAAAAAACCTTTTTATGACCTTTAGGGAGCATAGGTCCCTCTCTCATTCTTGCCCCTAGCTCTTAGCAGTGCAGGGTTTCTTAAAAATCAAAAATGAAGACAAAACCTCTCCTGAGATATTAGTCTGAAAGCTGCAAATGATTTTATGAGCCTTGTGTATTGATATGCCACAATTGGTGCTACACAGCACCTCCGCAGAGTAGTAATAACTTCTTTCTATCACTCTGTGGGACTGAACAATGAACAATGAAAATCACTTTCTTCTCAAAAAACACCACAAAATATTTCTGAAATATTTTCTATTAAAAATACGTATATTTAACATCTACTCTTTTCGAAGGTAATCTCATTATTTCTGATTAGTTGATTTTTTATTGCGCAGTCTGTAAGGTGTAATATGCCAAATATGTCAGGTGGTCCTATAACAACACAGAAGATGTTTGAAAACAGAAGCCAGTTCTGAAGAAGTGACACCATCTTTCTAAGCTTTCTTCTAGGTTAAATCTCATCCAAGTGCTGCCTAGGCCTAATCTAGCTTAACTCATGAGTTTGTACAACGTGCAACTCCGGCTTTTCCTGACAGATACTCTTATCTGTAGGGAACTGGAATTCCTAGGGTCTGCTTACAGGGATTTTTTTTGTTAAATTTAATCCAGGTTCATCAAGTTCACCGCTTGGTGAACTGACAGCCTACCCTAAAAACGCGCTTTGTCCTCCTTGCAGAAGCCAGGCTCCAATACATCTAGCATGCCGTCATACAGCCAGACGTATCATGAAAGAATAATAGGCAGTGCTGGAGAGAGCTTCAGGTGATACTGAGATCCATCTGCCTCCTCAAGCTGCTACTTCACTCTTATCATACCTAACTTGTTCTTAAAAGCTACAAATTCCTTAGCCTCCCTCAGTGATCTACTCCAAAAGCTCACTATATTATTCATGTGGCCTGTAGAGGCATGGGAGTGATCTGCAATAATCGTTGGCAGATACAAAAAGTAGCAGGGAAACTGAGATGCAGCTACGGCCAAGTGCTCAGCAATAGTATGCGCAAGGTTTGGAAATTGCACGCCTGTTCTCAGACCCTCTCCTTTGCCTTTCTGTATAGACACAGTTAAAAAAGCCAGCTGGAACAGCTTGCGATTTTATGTAAAAGATCGTCTTACAAAATACTGATCTGTCAGACCTCTGCCAGCAAGACAGACCTCTGCTGGGTCCCCTTGTTCCAAGCCATCATCGCATAACAGACTTCAGAGAAAACTGTGGTTTGTAAGAAGTAAATGCATTTTTCTTTGTTCCAGAAACATACAGATTAAAAATAATAAAATAATTAATTATAATTAACTGTCAGAGTCTGAGGCAAAACTAACTTGAGGCTTCTGAAGTAGAAAGTAAAAACAACAACTAGAAAGTTCATAAATAAAGCAAGACTTAGGAAAAAAAAAGGTTAATCAAGTCAAGTAATCTATTTGCCCATTTGAAACAATTAACTCTGCACTTAAAACTGCAGTAGGGAGAGGAAGGGACAAGGAATGATCACAAATAAAGAGGAACAAGAAAGAAAACATAAATGAACAACTGCTGCTGCTGCAATTTTCCTCAGTCCAGGCACTGAATCCAAACCTGAATCCAGATTGGAAAAGAAATCAGTAAGCCAACATGTCATTAAAAGACAAGGAAGATACTTTAAATTCATGCTGCTCATTAGAGGTTTACTTTAACTGTTTCACACTCACACTAGATACAGTCTGAGCTGGGAAAGTAACCCTGCTGTTCATGGATGGAGATCTGCACCAATCAACTCTGCAAAGGGTGTTTACTGAACAAGTTCTTTAACAGATTTGGACTTGGTCCTGAGACTGAAGGAGAAAAGTATTGGAAAAGACAGTGTGACTGCTGGCTTCTGGTGTTTTCTTTTTCTTTGCTTCTATTTCTTTCTTTTGCAAGGTATTGAAGAGTTTCTGAGTTTCCATATTTCTGCTGTTTATGTCCATGGAGTTTCTATTCAGAAGTTTAGTAAAGGGACAGCATGTGACTGAAAAATCCATTCTGTGGTCTGAGGTGGGCTTTTTTTTTTTCTCTTTTCTTTTTTTCCTTTTTTTTTTTTTTTTAATAAAGAAATAAAAGGTTGTCCCTGTAGTTTATCCCAGGAAAAAAAAAAAAAAAATCACTCATAATTCTGTAATCTCACCTCTTTTTTTTTTCAAAGTAAAACCTGAAACATTTACTATCCTAAAAACAAATTGACATTTTTTTCACAAGTCAAGTTCATGACATCGCCTTGTCATAGAAATGGGCCTGAGTTGCAAACATAAGCACAGACCCCAGATTTCTGGAAGTGTATTTTTTGCCTTTTTTTTTTTTTGTTTTATACTTTTTTTCATATAGAGGCAAAATTCATATGGAAATCTTTCCAGAGGTTCCCCCACTAAATGCAAAGCTGTCGAAGTCTTTCAATTCCTTGCTGTGTTTTGGGTGTTAGTGATGTCTTCATTTACTACAGGAGAACCCAAGAATCCTAAGCTCAAATCTTAGCCAAGTAAAAAGACAACAATATCATTTTAATATATCGTCTTGTAGATCATCCTTTTACATCTGTAGATACAGTCACGTGAATTTAGGTTTGAAAAAACCTGTCCCGTTTCTATCTTTTGCTTTTCAGTAAAAATAAAAAAAAAAAAAAAAAATCATCTCACTCCCGTTCTTTATTAGAAGGGGAAGAAGTAGGATTTAGTAGAAAACAAAGAGTGGAAAAATGCATTATAAAACTATAAAAGAAACATGAAAGCAAGCAACAGAGAATTAGTATCTTGATCATTTAGAATTTGTGGAGGAAAGTTGCTAGAAAGATGTGGTGCATCTAATAAGACTTTGGCCTCGGCACTGGTGGTGCAATAAGGAAATCAGTTTATATCTTAGTAGCTTTCTCTTACTTCCCAGACAAATTCCAGGTCCCTGGAAGTGTAGACTCACACAAAGAACTGTTGAAACAGGCCAACCTCACTAAGAAAAATGATCTGTGTGAGTTCTCTGTGTTTTTGTAAGAGGATTTGGTATGGGCACATGATTTTCATATATCAGCTGTGTATATGGATAGGGGTTCCCATAGTTTTAAGGCTCAACCCACTTGGCAAAACTTGTAGTCACTGGTTAAGTGGGTATTGCCATTTCTCCATATTTAACAGACCATTTCATGTGAAAATATTCAAAACTGTAAAAAGAAAGACTGCTTAATTTTTATAAGAATCAATGCTGATATCTTTTCCAGACAGATAATTCATCAGCGGGCCTAAGTCTTCCAGGAAAACTTATACTGTCCAGTTTAAGATCAAACCAGCTGCCTTCAGTTTTTCCAGAAGCTTCAGGGTGTTTTTAAACACCTTTTCAAGAGATAACACATCATCTACTTTCACTGCACTCACTGTATTTGTCAAGAAACAATTACAGTAGTCATGCATTTACAGGATACAGGAAAAGAGAAAAAAGACAGTCTACAAGTCAGTCAGGAGAAGACAATGCCATATTAAAAGAGGTTAAAACTATCATTTGGCAATGAAAGATTTATTTTTTCAAATACTAAAACAAACAGAACAACCACATTGTATGGAAACCAAGAAGGTTTAGACATATACATCTGTAGGAAGCTTGCTTCTGCATCCTTAATGAAATTATTGTGTCCAAAGATCTTTTTAATAAAATACCTCATACAAACTTCAATTGTGTTTTAAAGATTTTAGCTTATGTGTATGTAATACTTCACACAGCTCTACCCAGAACAGATGAAAACAGATAACTTTTAGATTGCTAAAATGTTCGAAAAAGGTTCTAGGATGGAAAAAGGCTTTTTGCTTTTATATCCTCAATTTTCAGGAAAGGAAGACTACTGAAATCCAGTTATGTATAGCTGTGTCCCTGGGATGAATGCCAACCAGTGTCTCTCTCTCTCTTGTCTTCTGCTTGACTTTTGGGGCTTTGGAATTATGTCTGTGAAGAATTAGTGAGAAACCTAGCAATATCGGTTGTATGCTTTAATCTAGTCTTCTATTTATTGTCCGTCCAAAATGCTACCTCTGAATCACACCTGTTTTCTCACACTGCTGTGGTGGTCCTGGGCTGGTAGAAAAAATGGTAAGCTCTGTTCTCATTTTATTTTGGCCTACTTCCCTAAACTTAGCAATAAGTTAAGCAAAAACTCCAACATCCATATCCTTTATCCTTTCTCCCATATACTTTCTGAGATATTGATCCTTTTAAAAACAAAGAAAGAGAAAAGAAAAACATCAGTTTAAAATTTTCAGAATCAAAAAAATATCTCTGTCTCCTGAAATAAATCATTTGAAAACAAAACACTACTTCAGGGTATCAAAGCATGTGATGCTGAAGAAAGTCATTATATAAACATCCTAAGAAACAGTCTATAAAACAAGATATTCTGTTCACTGATCATCACTGTCAGTAAAAATAATTTTAAAATAAGTCAGTACCAAATGACAAAACTGGCATAAAGTCTGTCTAGCCACACACTTTTTTAACCTGGAATACAAAACTTCAGTTTTCCCCAAAGAATAAAAACATCAGTACAATTCTATTTAATCTGTTATCAGTAGAGATGCTGTTGGCCCCTAACCACACGCATAGTAAGAGCAGCTGAAACTGCAATACAGCTTTTCAAAGAAAAGCACTAGTGTTTCTGTGTTTCTACAAACATCTGCCCTGAGTCCTACCAAATGCAGGCCTATAGAGCTGGCAGTGGCCTATATTTTTGGGAAAACAGTTGTTCTGCCTGTGCTATAGGAACATGGTGTGCTTTCAGGAGAAACTAAGGTAGACATGGGATTGCTAGAGACTATCTGCTCAAATATCCTAATATCCCATTGCCACAGGTAACCTGGATAATACAAACCCACAAGTAATACAAAGCAAATATAATCTGACCTAGAAGAACAGGGAAAGAGACAAGACATAGGTGGTTGCATCAGCTGTGGCGTGAAGAAGCTCTGAACTGGAGCTGGCCTGAGCTGGGGAATCCACACACCACAGCAGTGCTTTGGAAGCTGTGTTCTTTCGTGTAGGCATGTGAAGTGAAGGGTCTCTGCATGGATAATCCAAAACCCATATGATCCCACCCTAAGTAATGCAGACGTGACTATAATTTTCCCAATAATCACGGGCTTAATGATGGATTTCCTTCAGAGTATCTCAGGAAGGCCAAAGAAAGCTCTCAAGTCGAATCAGCCTTGACCAGTGCTCTTGATTTTATTTCCATCCTTAAAGATGTGAGTTTCAGGAAAGGTTAATTTTGAGTAATTTTAACTGGGAGCACTTCAGTGTCTTCAGTGAAGTTCAGCACATTTACAAGAGCAGAGAACTTGGTCATTGAACACAGATCAACAACTCTTGTGCAAATGGAAAATAGTCTTCACTAACATTTATTTTTAATATAGCAGCCTTCCCCACCCCTTATTTCTGTAGTTGTAACTGAATTCACAAGGAGTAATTTTTCTTAAAAAAAAACCAAGACAATTAGAAAATGAAGACTTCTTTTCCAGAAAGATGGTCATAAATAAAAGAGGAGAATTACTGCAGCATGACAGTTCAGAGATCCTGGGTGGAAGCTCTTAGAGCAACTCCCCAGGGAACTCTCTCAGAAAATCAACAAAACCCTTAATCCTCAGAGGCAACTGTATGAAAATCACTGGATTTTGAAGATTGTAAAGGTTCTCACTCCATTTGTTATTCTTTTGAAGGCCTTGTTTCCTCACTTTCCCATTTCCCAAGTTTCAAGGAAGGGACATCAGAAGGTAAAGCAGTACATTGCATTCTACTAAAATACTGTTTTCTGGAAGGCTTCATATAAAACAGGCAAGAACATATTGTTAGCAACAACATCCTAACAACGGACACTGTTATACGTTCATTCCCCTAGTTTTCCCCTTTACGTAGCCATGTTCATCTGCCAACCGGTTATTCAAAAGGGAAAATTCATTAGAATATGCTTTATAATGCATCCACTGAGATCACATTCATTACTATTCTTGGTAGCTATTTCAGCAATATAAAGCAGACATCATGCTGAGTTACCCTTCTCAATTATGCTTGGGGGTCTATTGTATTATTAAAGCAGTGGAAAGTAGTAAAACCACACCTATTTTAATGTTCATATAAAATATTGATCTCTGTTGGATAAAGGTTTTCATTTTTAATGCATTACATAACATTCCTGACTTTAGTGGCGGAGGTTACAATTTGGGTTATTTGAATTTATTTATATTTTTCATGTGAAAAGAGACTTTCTCTTTGGTTTCTGTAAAAACAAGTAAAACTGTTGAGACATCTACATCTTCTGGGCTCAATAAAGAACCAAAATGTTTTTTTAATAATAAATGCAGTTTTCATTTCTTAACTGGTATAATGGTAAGTACAGTTCTCCTCAATTCTCAGGTATGGGGAGGTACCTTAGCTCCATTCTGGAAAAAGATACAGTTGTGCACCATTTCCCAGGAGTCTGATTTCTGTAGGAAAGTACATCAACATCTCCAAGAGATCCCCAGGATCAGGGGACCAAGCCTATGAAGCATGCCAATGAGGTCACAGCCTCACTCAGGAATAATTCTCATAAAAAGTATATCCTGGGGCTGGGAGACTTCAGCCCTTCTTTCTGACTCTTTTTCCTTCTCTGATTTTTCTGACTTTTTTTCCCTTTCATGTTTGATCTTTTGATTTAGAGTGGGTATTTGATACATGTTAAGGACAGACCTCTCTAAAAAAAGGCAAAGGCAGGAAAAAACGGAAGGGAAGGGAAGGGAAGGGAAGGGAAGGGAAGGGAAGGGAAGGGAAGGGAAGGGAAGGGAAGGGAAGGGAAGGGAAGGGAAGGGAAGGGAAGGGAAGGGAAGGAAAAAGTGTTTGAGGAAGTGCTGTACCCTGCTGCAGTTCTCACATGCAATTTATGCACACAAGGTTTCAAAGGGTGACAGTGCATTTTTTTAAAGAACTGGACAGCAATTCAGAAGGGAATTGAAAAAAAAGTAAAGTTACTAGTGATTTTTGTTAATATTGTCAGCAGTCCTTGAGTCAAGGCACAATAAATCAGGTTATTTGCTAATCACAAATTTTACTAAAAGATTCTTTACTCCTCTTTGATTTTGTTTTTGTCTTTTGCTCGACCCTTTCTTCCTCACAATCCTAAACAACTGTTTTTTACCAGGCATTCTCCTTCTTTTCTATTCCTGTATTCCCAAAACTTCCTTTTTTTACCTCTTATGTTGCCTAAAGCAGGCACTAGTGGGAGAACTATTCAATAAATTAAGTGAAATATCTGTAGATGTGGACTACCTGAAACAGCATAAAACAAATTATCAGAGGCAGCAATGTACAGAAGAAATACAAACTAGATCAAGAGGGAACTCCGCACAACTTCTGTAGAAAAACAGTACACAATGCTGCAGTTAATGGCTTTTTTGGAGTGGGTGGGATTATGAGAGGCACATGACTTTATGTGCTCTAAAATTCAAATTGTTAGAAAGCCTATGCAAAGTTTTCTCCAATTCAGAAATGCTTTTAAAAGAGAGGAATTTGTGTAAGACAGTATTGCATCTTCGCACAAATGCTTGGTGGCTGTGTGTACAGAAACCTGGTGAAGTACTATGAGTGACAGGTAATCTGTGTAATAATGTCATATGTTTGACTAAACTAGAAATTCAGCCTTTGGTCAGGGCCAGAGCCTAGCTTTTCTGAACACCATGGAAGTCCCTAGGCAAGAAGCCCTTGCTTCTCTCAGACAGTTTAAGCTTGGAATGAGTTAAATAATCCCACTTGGCAACTGAACCACAGATGCAGAGAATCTAGTGAAGGCAATAATAAAAATCCTCATACTGTAATGTGCCCCTTGTAAGCTTTTGGAGACTTTTGGAGCCTTTATGCATTACAGGCTCCCATTCAGCCAACATCAGACAAACGTCAGGTATCAAATTATAAAGATGTCAAAACAAATTACTGGTCTGTAACCCATGATTGAATCTATCAATAATACATAATGACAAGAAAGGACTTAAAGCTAATGCTTGTGGAGAATTGGCCTCCTCTGTGTATGCTGTTTGTTTTCTCCATTAATTTTTCCATATTTACATGCTCCCTTTATGTGGCTTGCTCATCTGTGCATTATGAGTGTAGGCTGTGGGGTCTCTAGGGTGAGGCTACCTTTATATGAAACATAGCAGAGTAGGGTCTAACCAGGATTTGTAGCTGTACTGCAAGGAAAATAAACATGATTAATAAAAAGATTTAATTTTATTGAACTTTTCCAACTTAAGAACCAAGAAAATGATTTAATAGGCTATTCTGTTTACCAAATGTAGTATAACCACAGATACATTTTTTTCTCCTTTGACAAGTATATTCCTGCATATGCCAGGATTCTAGAAATACTACAATAAAGGACAGGTATTTTGGATTTCTTCATGTTATTTAATGTGTTCAACCCAATGGGATAAAAGGAATTTTTAAATCCTGCAATATATGTCTGGTTCTTTACATAAAACTAAACATCATATAACTGCATCTAAGGAATTTACAAGGTAAGTGGGAGTTTCAGAAACTTGTTCTGAGATAAAGCTGTCATGTTAGGAGAGAAAGATAGTTCAGTGCACACATATGTGGTGGAAATGGGACGGTACATCTGGAATATATCCTCAATATTACAATCTGAAATAACACTTCTGTATTCACTGTGCGAAAAGTCCTATAACATCAAAGTATGCTTTGGAAGAAGATCATCACTCGAAAAGAATAGCTTACTGAATATGGAGTTTAAGTCCCAGAAGAAAATGGCAAGATGAGAAAGGAAATTCACAATAACCTGTAATGTACACAGATCACCTAAACATCCCTTCTGTTCAGAAATAACCCCTTTTGAATAGGCTTGATTTGCCTATACTGACTACCTTTATTCCCTTTCACTGTATATTCATCATAGTGATCATTTCTATTTTTAAAAAAATGATATGGAAGAGTCTGGTAATGATATCTTTAATTTGCATTTCATATTTTTTACAGTGCCCTTCTTGCAGAACATGATTTTGGAAAAAAGGTTGGTGGAACAGGTCACAAGTGCTCTGGGACAGGCCTGAGCAACTCCAGCGCAATGGAGTGCTGGGGGCACTTGGGGGCAATGGTAATATAAATAATAATAAAATGCTAACAATTCTGCCTGCCAGGCTTCCTTCTTCAGGATATTACTGCAGTGCATCTGAATGTGCTTTGACCTGGCCAATGCTTTTTGCTTCCCTATTCTGGGAACTATTTGTTCCTTCCTACACATTTGTGACTTTCCATTAAAAGAGACATTAAATGATTGAACAGATTTAACCTTATTTTTGGTCAGCAAAAGTCAATGAATTGCTAAAGATTTCTTTTTAATTCTTCGTTTCACAGAAGCTTCAAATCTGCCAAAAGAAAATACTATACCAAACTTTCCTTCTGAAATCTTGGGAAAGCCATACCTTTAGTCATTTGCCTAAGTGTTAAGAAACCAGCCAGATGTGGTTGCCATAAAATTTATAACCAGAACCTACCTTTAATTAAAACCTTACTGCAACAACAGAGAAACAGTGGGCTTTTCCATCCAGCCAAGTGGAATCTGCACATTCTGGTTTATAATTCAATTCTTATAGTGCCCTTTTCAGAGGAGACTCTCTTCTCTTTCCTGTCTGTCTTCGATTATTGCTGGGCTGGTGCCACTATCATGGTCTGCGGGCTGCAAGACCAAATCTGCATTTACGCAACACAAAAGAGCTGGTCCAGCTCCTCAGTCACTCCAGACTTGCATCTGACAGCACTCTGGAAGCACAGACCTTGCACAAACTGCCAATAAAAGCCAACCTTCCCAACTGCATTCCTTTAAAAGCCACTATTGTTCTCATTCATGACTGAACAGCTCAGCCTTCGTTTCAAATGAAAAAAAGAAGTCCAGGCTGCATTGAACAACTTCCAGACGTTTCCTCCACCCTCAGAGCATTTCAATCCTATCACAAGGCTTTTGTGTGTAGTACCCTTGAAATGGGTATGGTTGTTATTATTCTCTCCAATAGGACAAAATCTCTCCAATTAATGCAAGCTCAACATTTCTTTAATCTTTTAAAAGAAAGTTTCTGTATGTATTAAGATGCAGAATTGGAAGGGCAGAGTGGTAAATAGATGCAAGGCATAATTTTACTGGCAGGCTGGTGGTGGATTAAGCCTGGTGATACTTCAGCTTCTTCAGTAATAAGCCATTTTCATTGTGATCCCACATTGTTTTTCTAAGTCACATTCTGGGCTTTAAAACAATGCAAGTGGTTATAATTTATTTTCATTTTACTCAGTGTTATGCTAGAAAAACAATCAGCTCCAGGAAGATGTCATGAATGGAAATGTTTTTAAAACAAAGACATCTAGATAGCCCTTTTCACCTATTTCTTGATTATGTTTCTTAATTTATCCCTTTACTATAATTACTATTTAAAAATATGCTACCAACTTCCAGTGTGCTAGAAACCAAAAAGAAGGCATGGTCCTTACCAAGGACACAGTGATCTAAAATAAGGGCAACTGGACAGGTAAATTGGTGAGCTATGAAACAAACATCTGCCAAAATATATATTAAAAAAATAAAGTTTTATTTAACTTCAGCTGCTTTCATTTTTTACACATTTATATCAGGAAAACAAAAATAGGGATATAGATTATTTATACTCCTTGACATAAATTTAGATTTGATACATATAAAATAAAACTGGGTTCTCTACGGTGAACCAGCAGAGATGGAAATGCCCAATATCCATGGGCAGGTCAGATAGTCTTTGGTACTTTGCTTCACATTGGAACAGGGAACAAAGCACTGAGGCCTCCCTCAGCTCAAGGGAAAAATTAGATAGATTCAAATACAATTATTTAAAAAATCCAATCCTATGAGTAGGAAAGCATTTACAGGAAAATGCTAAGTAGAAGGGCATCTTCAATCCTGCTTTCTGATACTTAAGCGCATTTTACTATGAGGAAAACCCCTCAATAATGAGAAGCCTCTGCTAAAGGTGAGTCCAGGCACAGTTTTTCATTAAGCATGGCCCATGGAGGATATAAAGAAAGAAAGCTTCTGTTGCGCAAGTTCCTGGACAGAATTAATCTCTCAGTATGGAAGCATTGAAAGTCTCCTTCTACCTGGAGGGACTCAGACCCAAAGTTCCCATGAAGCTAGGGTGGGAGCATGCCTCAGGCTCCCCAGTGAAGCTGTGCATAAAAATCACTTAAAACTTACTCTAAGAGGAAGCGTGGAGAGATACAGTAAAACTGTTAATCTATACCACACTGATTAGGATGTTCAACTGGGAGACAGGAGAGCAGTTATTGATTTATTTTTTGGATCAGGTTGCAAAGTCAAAATCCATATCCCCAGCAAAGAGCACTCCTATGAAATGCACAGACACCTAAGCAGGACATCTATACAGCCCTGGATGGTGAGCTACCTGAGCCACCTAATAGTAAATACCAACACTAAAGAGTTGGCCCATTGGGACATCATGTTCTCCCAAACAATCAATGTTTGTTCCAATGAATAGGGCACCTCTCCCAGCTATCTCTGGGATCTCTTTTTTTGGAATTAGCTTCCTGAAATAAACCCTTTTTACACAAAATGAAGGAACTAGCATCCCTGACATCTAATGGTCTAGTGGTTCAGCATTTACATGGGAAGTCATAAAGAAGGACAACCTTACGGACCAGCTTTCTCCCATAAAAGCAGATAAGCTGGGTTCCATTCCCCATATGCTTGAGTATTAAAGCATTTTATACATAGTGTAAGTAGCATTAATTAGTCAGCAGGAGAGGACTTTCCTCAGTGGTACATCCACTGGAGAGGAGGTGATGTTGGTTTAAATCTTGACAAGCAAATAAGAAACTGAACTGGATCCTGCACAAACTGGGTGAATTTTCTCTCCACTGAAATATTGGGAAAGTGAGGAGCCACTACTTCAGGCACAGCCTTATTTAGTCTAGATACTCAGAACACAGCTGTAAAACCAGTCCCTTGGACAACAATACCTGGGAGTGTTGATGGACAGCCAGCTGAACATGAGCCAGCAGTGTGCCCAGGTGGCCAAGAAGGCCAATGGCACCCTGGCTTGTATCAGAAATAGTGTGGCCAGCAGGACCAGGGAAGTGATAGTGCCCCTGTACTCGGCACTGGTGAGGCCGCACCTCGAGTACTGTGTTCAGTTTTGGGCCCCTCACTACATGAAGGACATTGAGGTGCTGGAGCGTGTCCAAAGAAGGGCAAGGAAGTTGGTGAAGGGTTTAGAGCACAAGTCTTATGAGGAGAGGCTGAGGCAACTGGGGTTGTTTAGCCTGGAGAAGAGGAGGCTGAGAGGAGACCTTATTGGTCTCTACAACTACCTGAAAGGAGGTTGTAGTGAGGTGGGGGTTGGTCTCTTTTGCCAAGTAACAAGCAATAGGACAAGAAGAAATGTCCTCAAGTTGTGCCAGGGGAGGTTTAGATTGGATATTAGGAAAAAATTTCTTCACTGAAAGGGTTATCAAGCACTGGAGCAGGCTGCCCAGGGAAGTGGTTGAGTCCCCATCCCTGGAGGTATTTAAAAGACATGTAGATGTGGTGCTTAGGGACATGGTTTAGTGGTGGACTTGGCAGTGTTAGGTTTACGGTTGGACTTGATCTTAAGGGTCTTTTCAAACCTAAATGATTCTGTGATTCAATGATTCTAAAACCATACTGATTACTGTGTCCTACTGGGACAGTCATGGACTAAATGTACCTACATTGGTTTGGCAGTGGAAGTTACATGCCTACAAGATAAGGTTGCAGCTGAAGGAGAGTTTTGCGCATGTCACAAGTACATGGTGCTGATGTAAATTCCTTCATGGTAAGGAGATGCAAGTTGGCTAGGAAAATGTGTACGTAATGGGATGAATAAGTTCTGCTATCCTAATCTCTCCAAAAGAATAATATAGTAAAGCATTGTCTATCTCCATCTAAATTTAGCATGAGGGATCCTTATTGTTTTTCTTTAGTGGATTAATAGTTACCTTATCCAAACATCCTCTTCCCTCTCACTGTTTCCGTACCTATTACCTGTTTCTCCTCCAGAGCTGGGAGGAAGAACCCCTTGGTCCCACAGGACTGTCCACCAGGTCACATTGCACTCGGCCAGTGCCCCTCACCCGAATTCAAGCTGAACACACATATCTTTGAGGTGCCGGAAGCCTAAAATGTATGGGCAATGGTAAACAAAGATTAGGCACCAGGAAGGGGGAAGAGAGGGAGGAAGTGTGTCATGAAATAGTGAGCTGAGAAGTTATTCCTTCTGTTCCTCTCCCTGCTGTCAGGAAGAAGGAGAGATGCTCAGACTGGTTTCTCATTCAATACAAGGTTCTCATCTCTTGTATTGCTAGAAATGTGTATCTGATAAACACAGAGCTGCCACCTGTGCCCAGGCTCTTCTCTAGGTGACAGAAGGGAATAAAGTCCCTCTTTCTCTTTCTCCCTGCTCCCCTTCCTTCCCAGACAGATGTCCCCTGGTCACTCTCCCGTTGGAGCGCCCTTCAGCAGCTCTGACTAAGGCTCCCAGGTCACCAGCACGTGCATGGGACTGGCTTCTTCCAGAAAAACCTGGTGACAGAGGGCCAGCCATTCTGCACACAAAACCTTGGAAGGTCCTAATGTGTTCAGCATGTGCAAGCTGATTAAGCTCTGACTACAGGGAAACGTATAATCGTTTGCATATAGTTGGAGGTAGTAAGAAGAGAAGTTATTAAACACGTTATGAGGGAGTTTATTAGGAGTAATAGGATGGAATTGAGAAAGCAAACACTTGAACATATGGAAAAACTGCCTGACAATGAGATCAACTCTAAGTACAAAAGGCTAGCATAAGGAAGTGGTAGAAACCACATTTAAAATTAGACTTAACACTAGAAAATGTGCTGCGGGGAACATGCCTGCCCTGGCAGAGAGATGTGCAGCCTGATCCAGTAAATCTTTTCTCTCTGCACCTAGCATTCCTGGATCTGAAAACAGGTCCAACCACAACAGACCCAGACTCCATGTTTTGAGGCTTCTCTGCTATGATCAGCAGAAAAATGTTATCTTTTAAGTATACGTTACCTGCTACTAGAAATTGTTGCTGAGCTGAAAGTCACGGGCAAGGTGGGGAAAACTCCCCTTGAGATGAGGCTGTCTTTGCAGTGATAAAGGCCAAAGAGCACTTTACTAGGACTGCAATAGTTATTTAATTCCAGACTTGCCATCACCTGTGGCTTTGTCTACAGATTTTACTATGCATCTAGCATTTTCTGGATGGAGAGGGAGGGTGAAAGGAAACTAAGATGTGTGAGATTAAAAAAGAAAGTCCTTAAAAGAAAGTCCTTAAAATTATGTTCAGGGTGTAGGAAGTGCAGGCAATATGTTTTGCCTTTCTTGCCTCCAGCATAAGGGGAAGAGAGCTGTCGGGAAAGTCTGGCTTGGTTATTTTTACAGCTACGAAAATTGCTAAACACCATGTGTAGACGCCGCCGACTGGAAATACCCACCCACCACCTACGTATTTATTGTGAAACCAAGGCAATAGCAGAAGGCACCAGTGCTGCTGTTATCAAGTCAGCTGGGAATACCAGCAATCCTCACGTCCTCTCAGCAGCCAGGAGATTCTGCAGCTCCAGCTAGGCAGCGAAATCTTGGTTCTCAGATGATACAGCAGTGCATATATGGGTCTAAGAATGCCTGAATTAACTGTCAGACGTTGCCTCAGGACGCAAAGATGCATAGATTTTTCCATTCTCCTTTGCTGAAATCTCTCTGCTTAGTCCCACACAGCAGTTTCAGTGAAACCTGATAGTTCATGAGTGGGTTGCTTCCTACAACTCCTGTTTTCTTCCTATGCAGACAGTCTCAAATGAAGCAGCTAAATCAGGTTTAAGTGTCTGGCATGCAAATACCAGAAAAGAGCAGAGGTTTGTGTGGATATATTAATTGGCATATTGATTTTAATGACTGAATAGTGCTTTTTAGGAGGTAAACAGGGAAATGGCTAAAGCTATTGTTGCAATTTGGTATTTTTGGAAGGTATTCTGGTTTTAGGACTAGGGATTTATATTTTTGGAAAAAATCTCTCTCTTGCTCTATTTTATGCTATGTTGCAGTTCTACACCCTCATATATGGACTCTGGGGGTGTCTTTGGCCTCTTGTACAATTTTTATGTAAAATTCAAGAGTAGTTCACTGTGTAAACACACACCCCAATGAGGCAAGTTGAAACATTTCTGTTCTCAGCCACCTGCTCTATCTCAGAGTCCCTACAAAGCAATTACACAGCTGAATATATTGTCTGTGGAAATTGATGCTTTTTCCTTCGAAAATCTTGGCTAAGAAATTCTGAGTTTATATTTATCATTGTTACTTTTACGGACTTTGGCAGCATTATACAAGGAAATCAAGTAAGGTCAGTTTCATTATTTCATCCAAATGATACGCTTTTTCATCATGTGGTTTGTAGAAAATACTGTAAGTAAAATGCCGTGGGGAGTTGATGGAGTACTCACTAATCAATATATCCAAAAAACAATGGCAGGTGGATGCTAAAAAACATTCAGAAAATGGTCTTAAGAATTCTGAAGCTGTGTAACTTCACTGCTGTTAAAAAAAACAATCATATTTGCATTAAACTCAAATGTTGTTCTTGATAAAACTTCTACTAAAATACATACATAGTCAAAAGAAAATTACGAAATACTACAGGTTTGTGTTTGCTCTTCTGTGAGTGAGAAAAGACCAGTGTGCGTTTACCTCATTCTTTTGAGTTATGTTTTCAGACAGCCTGTAAATGCAATGAATTTGTCTTCACTACCATGCAATCTGCAACACTTTTCTTCATCCACGTTCCAGATCTGGCCTTTGATGTAGGTCACAGGATGTGAAATGAGTTCCTCTTAACCACTGCAGAATGCATTCTTAGAAGGTTGTCAAGAGTTATCCCAGCTGTCCTGAAGTCTTTGGTGACTGAACTCCATCATATTTCTTGCTTTTCATTTTAACGTAGATGTATGTGAACAGAAGCTGCCTTTTTTTCTGCTGTGTTCCTGTGTCATGTGGTATTACCAAGGGATCAGTTAGAGAAGAAAAAGGCTTTGGAGGTCAGGAGTCTTGGATGGCAGGCTTAAATTAAACATTTAATTGAGTGACCCTCGGCAAGCAATTTCATTCTGCACATCAGTTTTCCCTCATGACTGTCATTTGTAATATCCAGGACACTGAGATTTCTGGGTGGGTGGCACTGTTATTAATTATTCGCATGACTCACATCCAAGAGCCCTGCTCACAGAGTCAACCCATCTGCATTGAACACAGCACAAAACTGACAAACACACATATACAGATTGTAAAACTGTGTGTTAGGGACAAAGTAACAATAACCCATAATGCAAACAACATTAACATTAGCTGTCTTTCATGACTCTTGCACTAGAAAATCCTGACGGAAGCAGAGCTTTGAAAATGAGACAAATAGATGAAACATCCACTAAAGATGACTTAGTCACAACAAGTTCCCTGTTCACCAGCAGATTGTTTTGAGAAGCTGCTATCTGGAATATTTGAGGCAAAGCAGCTGTTTCCAGCTGCCCCCCTCCACAGCAAGCTCTGCATAGAAAGCATACGGTGAGGATACGTGGAAGCAGCTAGCGCCTATATGATGTCACCCTGAAGTAATCAAACATCTGAGTTTTGTTTTATTTCATAAGGCTTTTTTCATTAACAAAGCCAAATGTCATATTCTGTTATCCTAGTCCTTTCCACAAAAGGATTATAGCTGTTTATAGTTTATGACCATTCATTTTTTTGCTAACAATGGCCACATTGCCTTCTCTTTACAGTATGATAAGACACTAATCTTGATTTTTTACTAATCAGTCTGAGAGTTTTAACACTTAATACTTTATGTGTGGAAAGCAAAAGAACTGTCAGCATGATATAGTTAAATTCCCTCTCATTGACCCTTAAAATCTTTAACAGCACCTCCTGCAGTCACATTATTACAGTAAATTGCAAGGAAGTGTCCAAATTCAGTCAGATCTCCTGAATAATAACTGCATTCTGCATTCCTGAACCCACAGCTGTTAGCATTGCTGTCGAGAAGTATTTAAAGAACCTTGAAAGAGTAACAACTGTATAACCATAGCAATACTAGGCAGGAAATCCTACTTACATCATTGGTGATTTGTTAGATATTGGAGACCTCACTGCAAAATGCTTTGATTTTCCGTTCAGAACACAGTATCTAGGATTTAATCAAAATAATTTACTAAATATTGTCTCTCTGATCTACTTTCTCAGTAACCAAATCTACATAAACAGATATCAGTTCCGAATGTTTCTGATTAGAGATATTCGAGGAAGTATCAAAGTCCTGGACCACAAGTTTCAGAAAAATGAATACCATTTCAGGCTATTTAGAGGTAAGATTCAGGAACAGAGGTATGAAAAATTAAATATCAAAGCCAGCTTTAAGACTGTCTGCCATTTTCACATGCATGCAAAGGATATCATGGTACTGATTGTCTCAGTCCTGAGACAGTCCACCGATGATGTCTGAGATAGTGCCACCTGATAGTACAGTCGCAGACATCCTAAATTAAGATTTTTCTTTTTTGGTATTTGTTTAAGATAACTAACTCCCAGTTTGAATCCCTATATATATATATATATATATATAGGATTGCACGGACAATTTTGTATGGAAAAAACAAGGGTTTTGTTTAGTCAAATGTTCTCTTTTACAATGCAGAACTCCCACGCAGTGACAGCCAGGATCACCATACACACCAGTCCCACCCCACCCCAAAACTGTTATTTAAAATAACTCTGAGAAGACATTGGTTTGCCAGCTGCATCCTCTGCTGGTCCATTTCCTGGCTATTGATTTACCAGAAATTCCTTCCCACTCCAAGTCCTCTGTGCAGGACTGACCATGCACAACTAATTCACTGAGCAAGTGAAGGGGAGGACCTGCATTTCAAGGGACCTCACTGCTGAGCGAGAGCAGCCACCCTTCTGATTCACACCAGCAAAGCTCTGTTCTCCATAAATCTGATTTCCCTAGACTTTTCCTGCTGATCAAAGCATCGCCCAGTGATAATACAGAGCAGAAATGGAGGTTTCTTGGCTGCTGGATGGAGACATGACAGCACTCAAGGTTAACAGATGTTTTTGCTTTATCAGAAAATGATCTCAGCTTCCACCCCCTAAATTTCTCATGCTAGAGGAAAATCAGACCAAATCAATGGAGCAGATATTTGAGGAGTGGGAGGAGAGCTACATTTCCTTTAACCTAGGCACCATCAGGAGCCCCAGCCAGCTCTGGCACGTCCATCTCCTTACTGCTGTGAGTGTTTAGGACGGGCAAAAGCCATTTTCCTCTCTGTCTTACTCCACAGCGTGTTCAGGGCAGTTTTCAAGGCGGTTATATGCTTCCCCAGCCAGACATAGCAGCTGGGCCTGGGGCCAGGAGTCCGCCTCATTGTCCAGAAATTTGATTCTGATTTGGACTTTGTGATGGGTGAGGGAGCTGCTCTGAGCTTCTTCGGGGAAGAAAGGAGTTTGGCCAAAGCCTTTGTAACACAATGCAAGTGTAAACCCCAGAGCTGGAGAACATATAGCGATAGGAGCTTTGGCCAGCCTCATTTATACCACTTGCAGCACTGCTATGACTTGCAGCTGTACCACGACTGTATTGCATGTAAA
This sequence comes from Platalea leucorodia, assembly GCF_965183815.1. NCBI lineage: Eukaryota > Metazoa > Chordata > Aves > Pelecaniformes > Threskiornithidae > Platalea > Platalea leucorodia. Next base: position 76,265,810 of record NC_138824.1, read on the forward strand.
TGCTAATAGATCATCACTGTGTTCACAACCATGAAAGGACATAGGAACCCTTCGACATATGACCTAGAGTAAATGGTTCGCACTGACCTCACAGCTGTTTGCCTCTGCTTTGGAACAGAATTAAAAATATATGGAGAGCAAGGAAAGGGGCTCCGTGCTGGTATCCTGCTTCTGTGGAGCCCTCCCCCTTGGAAGCTAACCATGGAAGAGCAGAGAGGCAGGGAAGCTCCCCTTCCCTGAGCACTGGCTCTTTGCAGACTCAGTGGGATCTTGGGTCGATGGGAACAGTGAAACTCAGTAAGCCAGGCTGCCAAGGCTTAGCAGCTTTAATTATTCGAGCTGTTAGCATGTTGTTTATTTTCTTATATAAATAATCTGTTTTTAATTATTTATTCCTTATCCTTTCAACTTCCTCAGGAAAGAAAGGAACAAAAGAAATTTAATAAGCAAAGAAAGGAACCTGAAGTGTTTTCAAGGTCTTCTGCCTACAGGCTCAGGACTAGAAAGAGATTAAGTTACAAAGAGCAGGAATTCACAAAGGTAGTTAGGATGCTGAGAAAGCAGGGATATGTGTTTCTGAGTTAGACGGGTTTACATTGCGTAGAAATAATCTCTGGTGCAGGCGTGGAGCCCAAGACTCCCTACCAGGCTCCAAAACCCTGAGCTTTTACTCTTTCTCATCTATTCGTACTAGATTCTTGCCCCTGTATCACATGACTTCAAGATGAACCGTGGTCAGGTGCTCTGTGAAATCAAAGCTGAGAAAGTAAACCGTGGTCTCTGAACTTCTGTTTTAATTTTTTGGGTAAGTAATCACTCTATTTTACAAAAGATAACAGTAGCACCATTTCACTGGGAGTCTGTGCTTTCATGGTTACCTGTACCAATCTGTAAAAGAGGATTTGAGGCTTTCACTCCCAATCAGACTGAGACATCTTGTGAACGTGTCTGTGTGTGCCTGTTTAAGCTCAAGAAAGGAGAGGAAATTCAGCCCAATGACGGCAATATGCCTACTATTTCTAGCAGGAGCACTTATTTGCTTTTTCAGATACACACCTAATTTTTGCCAGTTTGACAATCTTCCAGTAATTCTTACTATGTGAGTAACTGCGTGCCCCATTTTGGCACTTCTCCTAAGGCCAAGAAACAATAGTTTAACTGGGCTGGCCCTGCAAGCAGCCAGAACAGCATTTTGGAGAATCAGGGCTCCTTCCTCAGTCACAGAAATCTCTAGGAAATTCACAACTCCACGTCTGCAGGTTGAGTCTTTTATCAGAGATATCCTCTCAGGAATCATACTTATCTCTTCTCATGCTAGTGGGATCTTCTTTGACTTTGTAAGGTCCTAAAAAAATGGATCTTTCTTTTTAATTTGCCAAGATCATAGAGGATTTGGATACAGCTCTAGGTAGGATATGACATTTTATGCTAGAAAAAAAAAAGACCTTTATGTAGAGCAAGTACAAGGTCTGGGTTCATTTATACAGTAAGACTCTAGAATACTCTTTTTCTAAGCATATCCCATTGGATTTTTGAATCTCATTTTAAAATTTTTCAAATAATTGCCTTATAATTTATGCTGATCTTTGCTTCGCTCCTCCTGACCTGTACTGCTGCCACCAGACTGTCATTCTGCAAACAAGCAGGCACAGCAGTTCTTCTGTAGGCTGGGATCGGTCGGCGGGTGGTGAGCAATTGCATCATGCATCACTTGCTTTGTATATTCTATTATTATAATTATTATTACTACTATGACTTTATTTAAATTATTAAACTATTCTTCTCTCAACCTACAAATTTTCTCACTTTCACCCTTCTGATTCTCTTCCCCCAATCCTGCTGGGGGGGGGGAGCGAGCAAGCAGCTGCATGGTGTTTAGTTGCTGGCTGGGGTTAAACCATGACAGAAGGCCAGAAAAGGGATACAGAGAGACAGCAGGTAAGAAACAGAGCAGAAACTAAGGACTCTCAGAGGGTTTTTGTTCAGCTAACAGCAAAAGCTAGTTATTAGTAATTAGCCTGCAAAACCAGTTGGCTGCTTACCCCCTACTATAATTTTTCTCGTGTTTTCTCCATCTCTGGCTAGAAAAAAAGATTCGTCACCCCTAGCTCTAAATAATTTTCTCTTCCCTCCCACTACAGTATTTCTACATAATTTTATCCCAAGAGTACTGAAAAACATAAATTCTCACATGGCAATCAAGGCGCTTAAGTACAGGAATGTACTGCTACGCAAAGGTACCAGGCAGACACATTTACCCATAGGGGACACTGCACAGGTAGCAATAATATAGGGTATCAGTATAAAAAATTACTACAGCTAATGAGATTAAGCTATCTATTTATACTAGAAAACAAACTCAAACTTACAGTTCTGGTGCTGCACAATGGATAACTGATACCTAATAAGTAGGCTTGGTTTTCACAAGAAAATCTGTGAGAGTGAAGGAGAGAAGGCTATATTATTACATACGTAACTACAGTAATATATATGTTTATTTGTTATCCACAACATAATAAAATAGTATCCATTAAAAGTGACCAAAAGACAGAGGACTGCAAGGAGAGAACAAACAACAGCACACTGGCAGCCTCTAAAGTTAAAGAAGCCTGGGGTTCCCAGTGAGGCAATTAACTTTGCTAAACTTATATAAGCACCCACCAGAAACAGGAGCCCTACCTGCTGAAGTGAACAGGATTACACCACTGAGAAGCGTGGTGGGGTGAGATGGGTCTGTCCTCACTCCCCAGCTCCCCTCAGAAGCAGGGGATTTGTCTGAAGACTGACCTATGCCGTAAGAACAGGCCTACTCCTAGGGAGCAACATGCTAAAAACACTTAAAAATATTTTTCCTTTCTAAGGAGGTTGCTTCTTCATCCCTGAAGAGGCAAATGAAATCTCTCCATTTGAGTCCTTTCAGCCTCACTCCTTTTTAATTCATTTTGGCTTTGTGACAGCTTCCCTTTCCTACCCCGTTGCTCTTTCAGATCTTGCTCCTTCCCCAAGCTAGCTGTCAAAGCTCTGCTTTCTCTCTCTGGCTGCTATTTAACATCTTTGTGCAAACCCCAGACCACAGGTCTTTTTTTTTTTTCCCCTTTTTTTTCCCCTTGGATCATGCTTACAGACTCTCTTACTAAAATACAATGGAAAAAGACCTCTCCCTATTTTGGCTCCCATATTTATGCTACTGTTATAGGTCTGCTGAAAGACAGAAGAGACACGTGGGTGTTTGGGTTTGCGCCTTGCACAGCAGGATGCTTCTACACCTCCACCACAAACGTACCTACTAAAAATGCCCTCTTGGGCTGTGCGCTTGCAGTTAGCACAGGTTGATTCAGGTTTGGATTTTTTTTTTTCTTCACAGCACTCTGATGCTAGCCTAAATACCATACATTTTCTCTTCAAAATGCCCAATTTATACATTCAAAGCTATTAATCGTTGTTTCATTCAGTTAAAACAGAAACTTTATGACATTAACCCAGTATGACCGGCTTAAGGGAGATGGACTCGCAGACATGGGAAGAAATTTATTATCTTTTTTTTTGTGAAGGGCTTTGAAACTCCTGAACTATTACAGAATTAATAATCTTTTCAATCTCATTACCACATACAAGTATAAGCCAAGTTTACAGGTGCTGTTAATGTGATGACAAATCTATTTTTCAGTGAGTAACGGCCACCTAAATGGATAGCAGAGCATGTCAACATCACAGCCTTCTTAAATAAGATGTCAGAGCTACTTGTATGACCTTGACTTACCTGAATAGGGACTCTTTAATGATTACTCAGTTAACAAACAGCTGCATAGTTTTCATCTGAATAAACCTATGATTGCCACTCTAGGTTAGAAATTCTTAGAAAATACCAGAAAAAAAATGAAAAAGAAAATTACCTTTGTTTTGGAAAATGCTCCCATTAGATGCCTTCCACTTAAATGGACTATGTTTTGTGAGTGATGTCTACCATGCTCACTGACGCTAATGATGCTGCCACTTTCAGAATCACTAATATTTGCAGACATAAATACCACAAAATACGTACTTCAATTATAAAATATTAGGTTTGGTAGACTCACAAGGATACAATACAAAATCTCATGACCGAAGTCTCAAACCCCTTGAGCCTCCTTATACTCTAAGTCCACACCTAATGTCTCAAAGAAATCCTTGATGCCTCACACGAGTGGAGACACAGTCCCTCCAGAGGTCCATGCAATCTCCTTTCATCTAAGGACATTTTGAAGCTCCTTGGCTTAATTCTTAATTTCTTGGTGCAGAGTCTCCATCTCCCGATTCATTTATATCACTCCTTTTTGATTCAGGACCATCAGGAGGAATCGGAGCACTTGGTGCATGCCAGTTGATGTCCTTGTTATCTCACTGTGCCTTGCTGTGCTTTTATTGCTATGTATTATACTTCTAAGATTGCAATCAGCAGTATTAGAAGGCAATATATAATGTATTCAAAACACAGCAAGCTGAAAGTGGAATCACTTCTGTACACAGTAGTATAAAGCCATTAAAATGCTTTTAATAGCGCTGTGGCTCATTTTTAAAGAAAAAAACCCCTTTTTTACAACACACACTGGATTATAAATTCATGCTTTTCATATGAGAAGAGGACATTCTCCGATCCTTGACTAAAAAGACAGTTCATGGGGGAGTAATGCTTGCCAAGTTAACTAAAGAGGAGCCCGAATTCCCATCAATTCAAACAGGAAACGAGAGAGGAAGAGTGTTTTGTTTTCCTGTACATCTTCTCAAGATCAATTCTTTAACTCCAAATTTAGAACTGTTTGGAAATAAGCCTGGCTGAAACAATTGAATGATTTACTATTGTTTAAAAATAAATACTATGACTCTAGAGTATACTATAAAAGTACTTCTGTGGTTATTTTATTCCTTAACACATTTTATTTTTTTTTTTAGAGGGAGAACAATTCTTCCTCTATCCTCCTGTCACCAAAAGGACAAGAACAATTCACGTTCTATTAATTAACAGTGGTCAAACGCTTCTTGATTTTGTCTAGAATGTTTTTCTTTACGGTATTTCAATAGAGAGGAATTAAAAAAATAGATGGTATTACTACCGTATGTACATAAAATGATTGCTAAGTAAATGAGGAGTATATCATAAGAAAGGCATTACTTGGAAATGGCATCAGTCTTCCTCTGTTTTCAATTAAACATATTCCAGGCCAATTCCCATAGCACGATCCTCAGTGGAGGAGGAAGTAGATGTACTCTCTGTATTAGTAAAAGCCAAAATATTAGAGCAAATTATTTTGTTGACATGAGGAGCCCTGCATGAGCAATATGGTGGTTGTACATTTCGGGTGCCTGAACAAAGCTTGGTGGGTGCAGACAGTAGACCTACTTTAGTCTACTACCTAGACTTTAGACCTATTGTACAACTGTCACCCAGCCCAAGGAACAGACACGTAGCTGCTCCAGCCTTTGCCTTGAATGCCTTTCCTGCTTGAGGTAACATCTTCGTTTCCGAGAGGTCTTGCTATGCTCCATTCCTCCCTGCTTGTGATGAAAGAGCTGGCTGGCAAGTCAAACACCATCATGCTTGGGCTCATGGTTCCTGGAAGGGCTTTTTTGTGGTGACGTATTCTCTTTCCATGCTCCAGCTAGCCATACGGGAGCTCCTCAGTGTTTATGAATCATCCAGACAACCACGTCCGGTGGAAATGCAAGCACAATGTCACAGGACTTCATTATTTCCCAGCTTGTCGCATCACCATACCAAGAGCTAGGTGAAACTAAGTTTCTGGTGAAACTTCTTTATCTGACAGAGGCATATTTTGAGCAGCATCCAGTATTCTTTGGATGTAGTGCACATCCAGCAACATGTGAGCACACCAGTCTTCTGTCCCTCAGTTTGCAAAGAGCTGGGTCCTACACTGATTTCAACCCCCCTCCATGAGCCACAGAAAGGCCACACGAGCTTTCTAGACTTGAGAGAAATGAGGTTGAATGGCACGGCCATTTAAAACACTTCTGAGGTAAACAAGTTTATGAACTGCTGGAAACTTCTACACATGGAAGTCAATGAGGTAACATTTCTTCCTTCATGAGCTGGTAGACATACAAATCAGTTTTCTTCCAAATGAAAATCCAAAGCTGTTTATAGAGACAGCAAATCAGCACCACCTTCAAACAGAAGAACTTCCTTGTCATAAGCAACCAGCGTGCAGCAGTTGACATCAACACATAGTCCATTTCACAACTTCAGACCTCCATTAAGTCCGGAGAGGTTAAACAGTCCTTCCACAGCATTTGAGAAGACAAGGAACTGAACAAATTCCTTAGCTCGTTATTTCAATTCTACTGAAGTTAAAGTTCTGAGAATAATGAATTTATTAGTTTGGTGGATGTTTAGAAAACTTTAAAATGGAAAAAAACTTTATAAATAAATGCTTTATTTTTTAGTAAAATAAAAAAAAAAAAAAAACAAACCAAGCATTGTATATTGTATTTTCTTAACTTTGGGGGACAGTTCCTAAAATGTCACTTGGGATGAATGAAAAATACAGTTTTATTGTTTTGGCTCTAGGTGGCCATGCATGAGCAGGGGGATTGGACCAGGTGACCTTTGGAGGTCACTTCCAACCTCAACCATCCTGTGATTCTGTGAAATGGTCAAGTGAAAGTCAAAACTCTTCCTAAGTATTTCCTTCCCTCCCTCAAATTAATTTACCTAATTTGATCTTTGAAGTCGTGAGTCCCTCTGGTGTAACATAAGGCACCAAGTATGAGATTCAGATAGAAAACTTTTAAAACCAAGGAAGTAACACTTCCTCTCCCATTCCTGAGATGTTTCTATTCTTTAGTTTCAAGTACTCTCGCCACCCCTAGAAGCTGCAACTGCCTTAAATCAACTACTTCATGGGTGGTGGAATTTTTTTAGTTGGTTTTGATTTTATTCTTACAGAAGTAAGAGGATACAGTATCAAAGGAAATAGGCATTGAAGATTTTTATTTTGCATAGTCCCTTTTCCAATTTGAAAAAAATTAAGACCCCAATCAAAGAAAGGAACACTGCCTAAATGTGCTATGGCGATACCATGAAACAAATGCAACACAGTTGGGTTTTTTTCCCCTTCTTGCCACAGGTAAACATTTGTTATGCAGTGTTACATTTCTATTAGAGAAGTTTATGGAAAATATTGTTTTCACTTATTCCCTTACCCAGAGACCCTCTTTTTCCAGCCAATTACATACACCCCTGCTTACTGACTTCCCCCTATTCAAAACATGCAAAATGAAGATAGATTGGGTAGATAGAACAAGTGACATTAATAGGAGAAATTGTCTTTGATCCTCAAGCTTTGTATTTTAAGACCTTGTTTTAAAGCGTTTTAACTTAATCGTGTTACTGGAAATCCTTTTAAAGACTCTAGCATGATAGGGCTTTTTCTCTCCTTTGTTTGTCTGCTTCTCATTCACAGTCTTTTATGTGACTCACAATAATGCATTGTTTCAATCTGTAATTTATTGCTGCTATCTCCCATAACACCTTGAGAAGAAACAGAATCAGAGATTTTTTTTCGATAGAATAAACAGAAGTGAACTCCACTGAACGTCACCCTCAGGGCAACAGGGAAACAAGCTTGAACACGAAGCAAGCACTTCCAAAACAATACAGGAAAAACCAGCTATGGATGTCTTTAAAGGGAACTAGCTAAAAGAAGCCAGTAAATGCAACAACTTTTTGGCAATATATGAAACTATACTGTAACTCAAACCTGATTTTCAAGGTGGCTTGCATTTTTCCTTCCAATACATCATACGCTGTGGTCCTATGCAGAGAAAATAAAACCCAAACTTTTGGACAACATATGTTCTAGAAGTCATTGACTGTTTCTATAATCTTCTTGCAGCTTTTGTCTTTTTAGCTGCTTGAAGCTATGCCAGTCTAAGATTAAGCATGGAGATTTAGAGAGAAAAAAGTTATGGACTGAATTATTTCAACTAGGATGAAATCTCCACTCAGTGTACAGAATACATTAGAAGCTTAAAGATATTACGAGGTCAACGTCTCCTCATTTGCATTTTTATTGTATTAATTACTCTTATTGTTGACAGTTTGAAATCAGAAAACCCTAGAACACAGAGACTCATAACAAAGTTAAATAAGGAGGATACATTTCTGTACTGTTCTTGATTTTGGCCCTGGCATGATAAGAAAGTCTATTTGTTTTTATTTTTGAATTGCAATGACAAAAATCATCACTCCACTGTTTGATCATTGAATCTTCTTATTTTATACTTGCAAATTGGAAAAATCTTTCGCAACTGTTGTCTACCACCACAAGCCTAATGGGAGTTTTTTTCCTAGGCTGACAGGTTATCCTTAATGGAGGCTATTTTACTGCACGAATCCCATCCTCTGGTAAACTTATTACCTACTAAAAGGTATCTACTCTGCAGAAAACGCAGAAGCTGAAAACTTGCTTGTATTGGCATCTTCCCTCTTCCTTTGACATCTTCCTTGCTTAATACACAAACAGGAACAAAACCAGTGAAAAAGCCCCATATTTTAAAGCTTTAATGCCTCCTTTGCTTAAAAACTGTGACGTCACATGTTGAACTTCAAGCCATTTAATGTTTCATATAGATAATTACTAATTGTGAATGTAAACAAACAAAAAAAAAGACGACACAGTTAACACTATTAACTCAGCTGCTCCTTTTCCATCCAGGTAAACACTGCGTTGGGGGTAATAAACTAGATTTTACACTTCTATCAAAGACTTACACTTTAAAGTCATACAAAAGGCATTTAGAGTATCAATGAATGACAACAGCCAACAATTTGTTTTCAGGAGGTAAGTGACCCCCAACATACCTCATCTCGTCAATTTTTTAATGAAAGCACCCTAGTAAAATCTAGCACCCTAGTAAAAGCTTTGATATATTTAAATATCTCATTCTTAAATTGAATTAATGGATTTCTTTATTTGACTGCGAAGTCAGTGTTAAAATTTTAAACAAATGAACGTATTAATTTCAAACCTATCATATTCCGCATGTAAATAATCATGAGCTGTATAAACAAAATTTAAAATTGTTAATTACTGGCAGAATCTACAAAGCCTCCAAACAGACTTCACAGACATTTTCACAATCCAAAAAGTCATTATCTCAAAACCAAGGGTCAACAAGAAAACCTGACTGAAGAGTAATGGCCACTCATGTACTGGTGGCCTGCCTAGGAAAAAAAAAATTACAAATCTCCCTTTCCTCAATGGCCAGATAGTGAAATTAAAGAACAGAATCTGTCTCTAACAACGCTTACTTAAATGATCCACCACCACACTTCCATTCTTGCATCTTCAAATTTTTGCTGGGGATTACATGAGTCACAGGAGCTTTATGTAAAGATTTTAAAATGAGTTCAAAATGTGCTGTTTGAATTTTGTGTTACTTTATGGCATATTGCAATAGTCTTGCTCCCCAGTGGCAAATACCTGCAGAGAGAATAGAAGGACTTGAGCTACACTCAGTTATTGCAAATTCCTTTTCAGATCAACTAAGTAGAAATAGTGCTTTTGATTCAAAGTTCAGTCCGCAGCAGGGAAACACTGCTCATAGATCAGCTGAGTTCACGATGATGGCGGCTAACTGGTAGGAGGAAGCAAGTGTCATGGCACAGGACTGCAATGCTGCTTTAAGAGAGAGGCCAGTAAGAAGAATCCTAAATCTGAATACGCTCAAACCATGAATGCGTTAATCTGGAACAAAAACTTTGCTGTTCCTCAATAATGCATTTACATATGTACTCACAGCTCAGTTTTATTAACACAAAGACGAAATAATTTACCTACTTCTGTTTACTTACCTGTGCTTATTTTTTGCAAAATGTGTTACCAGAATGGGTAAAAGTTTGACCAAAAACTAAGCACAGAATGTTAAGTAATTTTGTCAGCGTGCTTCAAAGGAAACTGTTAATCAGTAGAAATGAAAAGACATGCCACATGTGAAGGTTTTAACATAGTAACACAGTCTAGCAGCCCTGGTTCAGTTAAATACTTTTGCAAGCACCTTGATTAGAAGAGGGTCCTAAATTAATTCAAAATTTCTTTTTAATTGAGAAACTAAAATCAGGTCAGAGAAAGTACTACATATTACGCACACAATTTGAAACACTCCATATTTATGACATTTGTTCACCAAACTTCAGAAGCACTGAACAGCTGATAATCTTTTCTTTTTGTATCCTAAATAAAAAACTGAGCTGTCTAATGCTTAACTTCTGAAGAAATGTGGACTTAAAGAAAGCTGCCATTGAAAAGCTCAGAGTTTTTCTAAGGCTCAGCCTTAATATTTGCTAAACTGTTCAGTTACACTCTCACAAAGCTGCTGAAAGAAAAAAAGACCTGGTCCTTCAGGGTAAGAAGACTTGAGTTTAGGCTCTGAAGGAAGCCTGACACACTGCATGCCTAAGCAAGCTGCTGTCTTCTTCATGTGATTTACCATAGGAGCAGCATTCAAAGCACAACCATCTCCTCTGCACAGCTTACACTTGTGCAGAACAGAAAATTAAGATGATGACTGTAAAGCACTTTTCTCCTTCCCTAACCAAGCGGTTTTAGTCTCAACAATTCTCTAAACTAGACTAATGACTGACTAAAGTTGAAATAAACTCTGGCTCCTACAACTATCTCTTTTTATACAATATTGGGAAGGAGAGCAGTTTATCGCTTAGCAGCCACCATAAAGCTAGAACAGGCACAATTTTCTTGACAGCCTTTAGTGAAGAGCAAGTACATGTACAAGTACATACTGTTCAGGCATACTAAGTAATTTCTTGGATTAAAGTCCCATTCAAGCTTATTTGGCTTCCCAAAATAGTTTTTTTCTCTTCTATTTGGCTTCTTTATTACCACAGTCCAGAATATGAACAATATGCTGGAGACAGGAAGGAACAAATATAATAAAAAATCAATCTCAAGTTGGTTAATTGTTTAAGCTGAAACAGACTACACTTTTCAAGGTATTTGTGATATACTCTTGTAAACTGAGTAAATCACTGCAGTAGAGACAGCACCTGTACAGCACCTTAGAGTTTCAAATACTAGAAGTAAGACAGGCCTACATTTTTGTGCTTCAGGTTACTTATCAGTTTTGGGATTTCCCTCAGAGACTTCAGTGACCAGTGTCCTAAGTTACAGATGCAGTAAGAGATGCTTGGCTCTCAACTGCCCCAACAACTCATTCTTATTAGCACTGAAACAAATGCAGCAAATCAGATAAAACCATACCATAAGTGAAAGCTGGTATAATAGCCCTACTTACCACTGAAATTTTCTGTTGTCACACTTTGGAATATTCTTCCATAAGACTCTCAAAAATATTTTGATACCTTGAAAGAAATTCTTACAATTCAGCTTGGTAAAATTTTACAATATTCCTGGTTTCAAGGATAAATATGAAGCTTGACATACATTAATGCGTGGCATTTTTTTGAAGGGTAGACGGAAAGGAGGAATGGAAGAGAGAAAGGAAAGCTAGACTCTTCCACTGGGACAGTAGAAGAGCCTGTGAAAAGCTGTCTAAATTCTGAAGCTGAGATTGTAGCAGCTAGCAGGAGTTCACACAAGGAAGAGCTCGATAGGTGAATTACATACCAATTCACAAAGCACTGGGCAAGATCCAGAGTTGCAACAGGGCCAGTTGCTTTCAACCATTTCGTATAATATCACACTGTTACTGGTTAAGAGTAGGTCACAGAAGGGTGGGTTCTTGTCAAATGCTGTTTTAACAATGTTTCGCAGTAAAAAGAGCTAATGAACCATGGAAGTGAGGCAGATTTGGGAGTAGCGAGTAATGCTATATGAGTATGGTCCAGGCAAAGTTACACACCAGCAAAACTTACCTGCCTTGCATGAGTGAAAAAGCACATTTAAAATGGCCTTTGTTGGATAAGATCCAGAGCTATATGTGCAGTCAGAAAATATGTAGTATTCAGGCTAGAACAAATGAACAAAAACTCTACCACATGGCAAAAGGCTGGGGTAAGAACAAGATGCCAAACCAAATTCTTTACAAACACCCTGGACCCTCGCTAACATTCAAAAATTTGTTATGTTTTAACTGAACAGTTCTTTTGATTCATGTCAAAGACATGACTAAAAGCTTGCCAGGGCTCACTGCAGTGTTCCTTCACTTCCATTAGCAGTTTCCTGAAGGACATGACATAATGGTTTACAAGAGAAAAACGTCAATGCACAAAATTTAGAATTCATCCAGGCAGAAAGCAAGCACAAAGTTCTGTGTTAAAAAAACAGCCCTTAACTAATCCAAACTGTATCCAGTTGGTTCTATGCCTACATAATTATCTCTGCAAGATTAAGCTATCCAGTGGGTATGAAATAAAATACGATTGACCCAGGAGAAGTAATTTAACACTAACAGCTAATCAAATTTTGTTAAAAACAGACTTTGAAGTTCTTGATAGAAGATGAAATGAAGATTTAGTTAGGTGTGCCTGACATCACAAGAATATTTTTTGATGCCTAAAGAAACATATTGAAATGAGCGTTCCAGACAGTGTTCAGGTCATTAAGTTGTGAAAATGTCGAAGCAATTAGTATCATAAAATCAAAGTTTAATGAGAAGTCTGAATTAACACTTTTCATTATCAGTACACTATCTGAAATGAATTTGAAAATATACTTTTTGGTGCTTCTTCCATGCCAATTGAAATATGTTCCACCACTTGTGTCTTGCTCTGGAAAGACTTAACTCCTGAAAAGAAGGAACAGTTGTTTTTCTACTCCTCTCCCCTTCATCATTTTTTTGGATGAAGAACGTCTACTTCCTCCCAACACAAATGGAAGCAAACTAGCTTTAAACATTTAAAAAGATATAAAGGTTTATTAAATGAATCTGGATTTGACAGCTATTACATAAATTAAACAGCAATAAAATTTTACTAGGGTTTATGTACAGATCACAGTGATTTTCATTGTGCAATGAGGGCTGACTTTGTAACTTTGAACAGTACTTATACATGTGAGCTACAACAAGCAATCAGCAACATACAACGTTAGTTGAAGCTAACCTCGCAAGTCTAGCAGTTCAAGCTGATTATGCAGTACACAAATGTCTGCTACCACTATCACTACTTACTACACAACAGAGTATTTATAAAGCAGTCAAGGTTTGCCATAGAAAAGTGCAAAACATGGGAAGTCTGTACACAGTACAGTACAAAAAGGAATCATGCTACAGTCATTGAAAGCTGAAAAATAATTCTACAGCATAGGAAGCACTGCATCACAACTCTTCTGAATGGCAAGCAGATGGGCTGAGGAACAGCCATATCTTAATTGCTTTCAAAACTGCAAAATCCCTGTTCATCCATTTAAACATAGTTTAGTACCTATATTTTGATCAATTAACAATGACTTTCTACAGTGGAAGATCACATTAGTTAAAGCTCAGTAGCACACATATTCATTGATCAAGCTAATTTACAGGAAAATCTACAGCATGTTCTCCATTGAAATCATGAAGCTTTTATATCATTTGGTTACAAGGCAATTGAGTTTACAATGCACGTTTATCACTTAAAACCTCAAATTGGGCAATTAAAAATATATATATATAAAAAAACTCAAAAATAAAGGTTGTTTTTTAATGTTTAACATTCTTGTTCACCGAAGCAGAATACCAAAGGCCTATGGGCTCTTGCAAGAAAACAGTCCTTAAGCAACAGTCTATATGCAAAAACACATGTTAACAGAAGCAACCATAATAAAATGAACTTCAGAGAATACCATACTTGAATAGAAAATAAAAAAGTGTTCTAGTCCGCTTAAAAAAAAAACCATAAATCCAGAGTCCTTAGTGCAGTGTGTACCCGGGGACTTCTCCGTAAGCACTCAGACAGAACTACATTAGTGGGCCATGAAGTCCCAGCAGACTTAAGATAAAACAGACTCACTTGTGCAAATAAATAAAATGGGCAGGTAATAACAGCTCATTAAGTCCAAGACTGTAGAGAAAATAACTGATCACTTAAAATAATGCTTCAAAAATGTTTGTGGTTTTTTGATTTTTTTTTTTTTTTAGTTAAGGACTTTAATTAAAAAAAATTTGACAGTAGTTTTGTACTAGAAAGTATGTTGACGAGGTCAGTAGTTAGGCATATGTACACATGGCTCTGGAAACAATGTAAAGTCAATGGATTAGCATTATTAATAAGACTGTATTTGTTTCTTTACTCTCTATCATGAATGTCAGTGCATCCACTGCCAGCAATGGATAAAATCCGTAAAAAGAAAATCCACTATCTCCTGTTGTTCAAGCATTCAAAACTTCTAACCACCAATGTGGCACAATAGTCAAATGCAACTTCATTTCCTCAGCTTTGAAGACTTCAACACAGTGCAGTTTTTAAATTTGAAAAAAAAAAAAAAAAAAAAAAAAAAAAAAAAAAATTTAGCACACTCAGCTTGTTGCAGTATGTACATTTTTAAATAAGAAACTGGTTTTGTAGTACTCAGATTCCATAAAATACTGTAAGCTTACACATTAAAAAAAACCCCTGAACTGTGCTTGCTCCCCTTAGACAAAGTAAGCTGTGTTTTATGTGCTTCAGTTAGTCCGATTCATTTGGAATAACTAATACCACAGATACAAATACAGTGGGCCAGATCAATTTTTTCAAGAGAATAAGGTATTTTATCAGGTTAATTATCATTTTCTAAGGATTTCCCTATATTTCATTATACATTCCTACACAGCATTTATTGAGTGGCAGCTGGGGCCATCAACTTGTGGCACTTGCATAACATCAAGATGACTTTGTGATATTCCAGAATTACCACTTTGAAGTACCCTGCTTTTGTTCCACATTGTGCATTTTTGCAAAAAGTTATGCAGTCTCTTAAAGTTAGACTTGCTTTATGAAGAAATAGATCTAATACCCTAGAAATTGCAAGTTCTCAACAGCACTTCTGTACTGTTAGAGCTAAACAAAAGAAAATGGAGGTCACTTTTCCATGGGGAGACTCCACCTGCAGGTCTGTCATAAAATTATAAACATGGTAATTTCATTAGCAATTACTAGAATGTCTACTTCATAAGCACTCAGGATTTAGTTCAGAAAAATGAATCTTTGGCCTACATTTCTCATGGCATTTCAGATCAAAAATGTGGAGAGCAGTTCATTGGAGAAACTGTCTCTATGATCTACTTCAACAGTTCTATGTAGAGCCATCAGTCATAGTAGTGGAAACTCCAGTGAGCTGATGTGCTTTCAAAAAAAAATATTTTTGGTCTAAATATCATAATTTCACTAAAAGTTATCTAAAACCACAACATCTGGAAGAATGTATTTACTTTTTGAAATCAAAGCACTTCAAAAATCATTTCTGCTACATTAACACAAGTATCATAATATGGAACATAAAAAAAAAACTAAAAAAAGATCCTGGCTTGTCTACAATCTACCTTCATGTTTACGTGTATTCATATATATAGATACATACATATGCACATACTGATATTCAGTGCTACTTAAAATGAAGCAGTATTGCAAATACTTCCTAAATACAGTGTACTCAAGCTGCTAGAAAGATGTTAGTACAGAAAACAAAAAAAAAAAAGAGACTCCTTACATCTAAGGTTTGAACTCTGTACATATGGAATTCCTGGCAGCAAAGACTTTAGGACATTTCCAAAAGCAGAAGCAGAAAAATTAGGCTCCAATATATATTCAGTCTTCCCTCTGATATTCTGAAGTGCCAGGCATTCAACAACAACTATTTCAATAATCAAAAAAGTCTGTTATGGCTCATGCTTTACATTTGGAGAAGACAGCAAGCTCGAGAGAGAACAACTCCTGGAAGAGCCAGTTAGTGCCCTTTTATCAGTATGCACTGAATTGCATGTTTACAGAGAGTCTTCATGTGAGGAATCTAATTTCAGACAGTGTATAATCACTCAATATCCTGGTTTGTGAAGAGACATCACTGTAGCAGAACTTCATAAATTAGACATTAAGATGCATCTTAATCAATAATAAAACATGCCCTTGTCTTTCTGCTTTCAAGTACTATGGTTGCAAGTGTGAGGCATTGGAAATTTTAGGTACAAATATTTTTTAAAACTCAATTATTTTTATTTTTTACAAAGAATTATAAAATGTATATAAGATGATGAAAAACTCATTTATCCTTTTAAGATTTTTATTCCTAGAGAACTTCTTGAAAAAACATTATTTGAAAAATAAAAATCATAGACTCTGCAAAATACAAAAATTTACATCTTTGCACAGTTCCTGTGCTTTAGTTGTATTGTTTTCATTATATACATATATACTAATTTGTGCTTTTAATTACACAAGTTTAGTATAAACTTATAAAATTAAGTCTATGAGTTAACTATGCAAAAAGGATCTGGGAATAGCAGGAAACTTAACTAAACCATAAGTTAAAAAAAAAAATCCCAAAATATACCATTTTAGTGAGTCTACTTCAGAGTAGACTATCAATATTACAATTTACTAAACTAATGTCAAATGTTTACAGCAAAAAATTATTCTTGCCTGCCTCCAACTCTTTAGATATTTACCATATACTAATACACGTATCTGAATGCAGTATCATTCTTATCCACAAAGAAAGTCTTCATTTACGTATGAACTCCATTTTTCTTCAGACTTGCTCTTAGCAATTCAATTTCCTTCCAGTTTCTAAGACAAAAAATAATGAAAAAAGAACACAAAATACAATGTGGAGCATGTGAATTGAGTAACAAGTATCAACCTATCACAGTTACAAGACAGAATCCAGGGTACAGAATTAATCTGACAATCTTATTCCTCTAACCCAAGTCTTCATTATGAATGTAAGTCTTGCATTCAAGAACAATCACATTTCCTTATCTGTCAAATCAATCTAGATATTTCCTTTAACACGCTATTTAAAAGTTTTAAGGACAGAAGGACTTAAATATCTGTATGCGAATAACTTCATCACTGTAAAACACCAAGGCCTCTGAGATAAATGATCTTTGTCACTCCGTAAGCCTGCTTTACAATATTTTATTTCAACAGTTTAATTATACTATCTATTACTGTGATTCATATTGTTTTTACAAGTTGTAAGGAAGTATTAATAACTGTTATGAAGCAGAAGATGTAATTTCTGCATACGGCTCTCGCTCACAGACATGCAATATTTTGAAGAGGACTCCTGACATTTGGACATACCTCATCTGGTGTAGATGTCGCATTCAGAAGTTCTTGAAAATTTCTAGATCTTTAGGAGGTACCGGAGGCGTCTTGTTCCAGTCATCTTCAGGATAAGCTTCAAAATTGGAAGTATCCCCATCGTTGGATACTTTTGGTACTATGGGAGGCTAGTCAGAACAAGCACAACAGAAATGTTAGTACCGTTTCCTCAATGAGCTCCTCTCCACTGTATTAACACAGAAATTCTGTAAAAGACTCATTAAACAGAAGCAGTACATATTTATAAAAGTTCACCTTTTTCACCAATAATGAATGGCTTGAGAGAGAAAAGCTTGCAGCACCATAGACATGTTCCAATGTTTTGTCTATATTGCAGTTAAATACTGTGGTTAAAAGACACTTACTATACAGGTACCTATTTTATTTTGCACTCAAGTTCTCGCTGCTTTGCACACTGAAGGTAACTACTGCAAAAGATTACTACAGCTAAGCTTCCAGGCACATGCCGTTCCAGCATAATCTGTCACTCTCCTTCCTTACTCCTCCCCTCTTCTGTGGCCTATGAGCAAAAAGGAGTGTAATCACATTAGGTTGCTTTCAACTAAGAAAGAGTCTTGATAGCAATGTGGGTAACTGCTTTCTAATTGAAGGAAAAAAGCCTCCTCTTCATTGCTTTCAAGTAGATTGATTGTTTTTAAGGAGGTTGAAATGACTAATGTGTATGCCTCACGCTACCTACAATGCTTTTTCCTAGCCTAGCAATAAATTCAAGCAGGTAAAGAAATTGCTGCACTGTAAAAACTCATTTCACAAGGATGTCTGTAAAAGCATCTTAATACAAATGGATCTTTTTAAGGAAACTTTGAGGTGCCAAGAGAAATATCTGTTTTCTATTTCTTTCCTCAAAGGATCCTTTGGATTTCTAGGACTGCCCACCAGCTTCACAGTACCTATAGCTTTTCCTTGTCTTATATCTAGCATCGAGATTACTCTGCCCTTCTGGCTACAGGCTATAAGATAAAGCTCCTTTCTGGAACATTTAACTAATTGCAGGGGTTAACATAGGGCAAAACCCTTGTCTTCTCTCAAGGGACATTCACCTCTCTATCCCCTTCTCAGTAACAGAGAACTTAACTATCGTCATGAGTCCAACAAAACACTTTAGGATGAGAAAGCCTTACGGACAATCACCAAACTGGCTAGTAAAAGTCATACCACAGACAGAACTATAAGGTACAGCAAAATGTTATTCTACATCTCCTCAAAAAGATAAAAATCTGGCTTCTGCTAGCTCTGAGATCTTATCTGATCTTTTGGGCTTCTCAGTTTGAAACAACGCTGTCAGTAGGTTTTCAATGGGAAAGAAAGGGTCCTGAGGGATGGTACTTCTAAGCTTCAGCCAAAAGCAAAGTCCTGCTTTTGCAATGTGGCAGTCACAGCATACTGCCCAGATGCTTAAGAAAACGTGCAGAATCTGCTCTGCTCTGGAGAACTATCTGCTCCGCTGTGCGCAGTACCTGGTACCCCCACCCCCCTGTAAACATTTTGGCAGGAAAACCAGTTTTGTGAAGTGACACATAAAGAGAGAAAAATTAAGAAAGAGAGAAAGGAAAATCCTCTATTTTAGATTAACAAAATTATTTTCTCTCAGCCATTATTATTATTTGCATAATACTGATATTTAAGAACTTTTCAGGGCTGTGAGCCAATGCTTCATTTGTACAATAGGCCAATTCACACTTTTTACAGGAAAAATGCAGCACTGTATCCATTATTCCATATTTTCAATCTCTTCATCAGTATGAAATAGAGTGAGACTGTAAAAACTAATTCTGAAGAGTATGGCTGCCTCTAGAAATAACAAAGTAAATTTCTGATCCAATTCACATCCTTGCTCTGAAGTATAATTAAGCAGCATCTCATCTTCTAAGAGCTTAATGTAACCAGAACACAGATTAAGAAACAAGTTTTGGATTCATAATAATCTGAATGCCACAGTGACTTTTTTTTTTTTTTTATAAAAATGCAACATAAAGGATGTTTGGACCTAGGACTTTTGATTTGTACCTTTAACATTCAGTTTTTAATACTATTTGTTTGTTATTTATTTGGTAATACAGTAGGTTGTCATAAACTTCAGGAGTTGAAATAGTTATAAAACATATTATCAACCAGTTTGTGTTCTTTGCAGATTTGTGTGACCAGAATTTACTGTAAATAATTTGAAAAATGTGACTTCATTACAACAGATCTACATAAAACATCAACTGTGTGTAGTAATCCTTAAAAAAAAAAAAAAAAAAAAGCAGAAAAATCCCAAACCCCACATATTTAAAACAATGTAAACTTTTTTTTTAAAGAAAGAAGTCACCTACAGCTTTGTACTAGGATGTTGTCTACAAGAAAACATCAAGAACATTTTCATCTCTTATCTATTCTGCAAGAACTCAATTTAGGATGTCTAGCCAGAAATTCATTGTAAGAAACTAATGCAAAGAAAACAAAATCCAAACATTTAATCGGTACTTGATTGACTGCGTATAGCAACCTATGTTACTGAAAATCACTGCTGTAAGAAACCGTACTAGTTAGAACTTTGAAAAAGGAAAGAAGGGAGTTTTACTTCCAAAAGGACTTTAAAAAGCATTTTGCAGTGTTGATAGCTTTTGCAAACATCTGCCCTCATATAATACTAGAATTCAGTGCTCTTAAAAAGTATGTTAGAATTACATTCATAAATCCTTCTCTCTCACCTTTCCTATTCCTCCTGCCCCCATATGCTTTACATTTTATGAAAGCATTTACCTGAATTGAACTTGGCACAAAAATTTAAAGCCCAGAGTAAAATACTTCCACGGATATAAGGGCAAGGGCGGGGGGCACGGAATCAAACCAACAAACCACCAATCCTCCACATCCCTCCAAGGAAAAAAAAAACACCTACAACAAGTAGTTACTTATAAAACTCTAAAACTGAAAATAAAATGTTGTATTAACTAATCAAATTCAGCAAAACAAAGCAGGGATTTTTTTTAGATATTTTGTATATAGACAAAAATGCTAGTAGACATTCATATAATTAATTCTGCAGTGTAAAAGAGCAAAAATACATGCGGTTATTGATGTGTTCATATATACACATGCTCTTACACACATATGAATACACAGACGCAACAGGCAACAAACCTCAACAGATCAGCTTAAATGAACAATGATCTCTTGTTGTGATGTCCTATATAGTATTTTGCAGAATATACCTTTAATCTCCTTTGAGGTACAGCGTCCCAATCTATAGACCTGAACCATCGATGTCTCTTCACATCATCCGCTCCATTCTTTAAAGAAAAAAATTAAAAAAAATATTTAGTAAGCTATATGTATGCCAAACCACGTATTTCATAATAAGAACTGTGCTATCAAGGCAGACTAACGGTCTGTCAAACCTTTTTCCTTTTCTCAGGTGATAATCATTAAAAGATTCTACAGGATAAAGTCGTAGTGTTATTTCCCTAGCAGATCCTGAGTTCCAGCAATAAGATCCAATTTTTTTTTGCAGCAGCATTCTTCTCACTTAAGCAAGATCAAGAATAGGCTTTAAAATACCCACAAAACCATTCACTGCAGTTCTATTCACTTGTTTTCTCCAACATTTTAGAGAATGCCTCTTATTCAGATGTACTTTCTAATTCTTAACCTAATAAAAAAAATAACTGAGGGTTGATGGTGTCTTAAATAAAAATGTCTAGGAAGCACGTAATTCTATCAAATATTACAAATGTTTAGTGCCAACAACAAGAGGTTCTCAGCACTGTTACAAAAGTGTGTGTGTGTATATATATATACAGACACACACTATATTACTATATATATATAAATAAATATAAAGCCACTTGTTTTCATTTTAGATATATGGTTAAAGGTATATTTGTCTTATAATGATTATTCTCTCTGGGCTGACTTGTTTGATTATGTACATAAAGAATGAAAATGTCTTTTTCTTTTTTTTTTTTTTTTTTTTTTTTCTTCTTTCTTTCCCCCCTCCCCCAGGATGAAGTTTGGTTCAAGCACAGGCTCATGCTCAAGGCATTAAGCACTGGGGAAAAGCAGCTGGTTCTCTGTCTCAGGCCTGATCACAACACAGTTTTAATGCACAGCACTCAAGCTCATACCACATGCACCTCCATGGAATGAAGCATACCACACATTTGTTTTTTTCAGATCTATATGGAGTGGGACTATCCATGCTCATATCCAAAGAGGCAACAAGGAGAGAGCAGTTTATTACCTAGTTCCCTCAAAAACAGATCTGATTGAATGCTTCATCAGAAAATGCCCAAAGGGATTTAAATCTTTTTAAACCAACTATGATTATGGAAAAGGATCAGACTTAAGACTGACCTACCGCCAACCACCCCAAATCCCGCTTCTGATTAGAACTATTTTTGATTTTGACATTTTAGCCAACTGTAGGGAAAAACTCCAAAACAAACCTAAACAACCACAGACTAAAAAAAATGAAAGCCAGCCGAACACATTTTCCAAAACCCAGGTTTGAATAAACCAAGGTTTGCTTCTGGTTTTGTTTTCCTTCAAAAGACATAAAAGTTTTCACTGGTCAATAACCTTCTAAATTTTAAGCTTACGAAAGTTTGGTTTTAATCCTCCTGCTGCCCCCCCCCCCCCCCAAACAAAAACAAAAACAAAAACAATCCAAAAACCAACTGCTGCAAAGAATTCTGAAGTATTAGGAAAACTTTTATTTCCTAGCTTTTCTTACCATCCTAAGTTTGTGCCATAAAAGGTTCTGAAAATGAACTTTGGACAGCAGGTTCTAGCATCTATACTTACATCAATATGTTCTGTTCAAGGAACCTGGATTACTGTACATCTTTTACCTTCTTCATCTATGTGCAACATAAATTGTGCTTTGTACACAAAAGCAAACCTCTAACCTCCCCTGCCCAGGGAAATGGAAATTTTAGCTGTTTCTAAAAAACTAAAAGATTGCACAGCTAATTTAGGTATCTGCAACACTGTAGCAACAATAACAAGTCAATGAATATAGGATTAATTTACTCTGCCAGAACGGTAAATTAACCTATACCAAATTTTGTGTGGTGCTTTGGCTAGCTTGTTAAAGTACCTGAGTTAGTTCACATGCAGCTAACTTCTCACTGCACTACCGACCATAGCTACATTGCACAGTTGCAGAATCAAATAAGGAGTATGATTTCCAGAAATACACAGTTAAACTTTGCATTTAGGACTGCACAACCAAAGTAATGTATGGGAAAATATATCTCAATTTCATGCTTATAAAAACAAAAGCCACAGAAGAGCTGTTCTTCATCTTTCCTACAGATTTCAACCTTGTGCTATGTTCTGCATTACACCTAACATTGTACACTGACCTTCATATTTCCTAATCGTCTTGTCCTGTCAACCACAAGCAGCTTCTTAATAAGGTCTCTGCAGTAAAGAAAACATGTTCTCTGTTAAACAAAAGAAATTTATATTTGACTGTCATACAAATGTTACAGAATATGAGCATACTTCCCTTTGACGAGCTAATACTGTGTATAATTTACCTATTCATTTCCTTCATATTTTAGGACACTTAAGAGTGAATGATGAAAAAGAACAACCTGTTCTAAAAGGAACTTGCAGATTTCCTGCAAGTTCCTTTTAGACTCTTTCAAGAAACAAAGGAGAAAAAACTTTCTCTCTCTGTCCTCCCCTGCCCCACAAGTACTACCATATCTTTCTTTGTATTTTTGTATTTTGCTGGGCATTCCAAATCTCAAAATGGATCTCAAACCTATTTGGAAGAACACAACTCTAATATATAAAAAATACTGATAAAGCTGCACCCTCAACTTTATACATTGACATTTAAATTCTGTGGCAGCTAAACATTCAGAGAAAACATGGAAGAGCTAGTCATCTGCCTAAAACTAGTAGGATCTATAAGCTTTAATTTCATTGAAAATGAAAAGCCTCCCCTGAGATTCTAGTTCATTGAACAGTTCTACATAAAGCTTAATCAACATTTTAAGAGATGAATATAAGTTTAGAGACATAAAGTACTTTAAGTATTAAGCACCAAAAAACTCCAACATAAGTCAAAGTGAGTGTCACAATTTATTGAGTTAGCTTGATTACTTATGAGTTGAGAGAAAAATCCGGCTTCACATTTCTATAAGCAGCTACTTTCAACCTCAAAGATTATTTTACTATTTATTTTCAGAATAATAGCATTCTGGTCTCATTCCATAAAGTACCAATGACAGGAAAGAACAAAAGCTTAGCCACCTTTCTTGTTTCTACAGCCTCAAATAGACCTGAGAGATGCAATGCTGCATGAAATGCTGGGTATTTACAGAGTATGGCTAATTCCAATTTTTAAATTTGCAGAAGGTTTAAAACAACAACAACAACAACCACCAACTTTATTTACAGAAAAGAATGCAAACATATTAATTACACACCTGCCCCTCTCCACCCCTAAAACTCTAACACCTACTACCCCAAAACAAAAAAAACAGTATTCTGTCACCTATCTTTGAAATCACAAAAGCATATGCACAAAGAATATATGAGCAGAGAGTGAATGTGCTAGACTGTTTGAAAAGCTGTTGTATTTGGCAGGAATCTAGTTCTAAATTTCAATTGGAAAAATATTCAATTGCCAGATAAAAGGAGAATAAAAAAGTCAAGGTAGAAAGCAATTTTAAATCTCTCATGATCATTCCAGCCAATCAATGTTTGTATTAGACTAAATCATGTGACTGACTCCTCTTACAGTCCCCTTCTGGTCTATAATTAGACTTTAAAACAGAAGTGGGACTGAAAAGAAATCCAGAAACCCAGAACTAGATTCACAGGCTATATGGCCAAACCAGAAAACATTCAATGGATCATTCTTCGCTTGCTTCAAAAATTCATCTTAGAAAAGCACAGTTAAGGGATGAGCTTGCTCAGTGATACTGTGTTGTCACTAAAGATGAAGACATTTGCTGCATTCAATAGAACAAATATCCATTAAATTGAATCCAGTAGTAGATAGTTTAGTGCTTCTTTACTACATAGTTTCTAAAGAATGATTTAGAAATAATCATGTTAAATTCAATCCAATAGATATGTTGCTGCATTTGGGGAATGAAATTCTAGACCAAGGTCTTCCAGATCAATAATCATTAAACTGCTGTAGCACTGATGTTTTGCTTGGTATTTTCCAAAACTGTCTTTGCAAAGGAAAGTTTACAAAAGAAAAAAAAAAAAAAAAAAAGAAAAATATAAAGAAATAACTTATAAACTCATTAGTGGCCAAAGAAATAGGTGGAGTGTAATTAATACTTATGTTTTATCAGAAATGAAGTAACACAAAACTGTGCTGACAGTCTTATTTTGGAATTTCTAGTTGGTTAATTTATCACCATCATGGCAGAAGCTGCTCTTCAGAAGAGATCTGAACTAATGGTCAAATGTGTCAAGGACTTCATGTACACAGGACAAAGGACTTGGAGAAAACATCTGATCAAATTGCAAGGCGGCTAACAAAAGGGATACAGTAGAGAGCAATGTGAAGAGATGCTAGTTCAGGCCAGAAGGAACAGCACAAGACACACAGTAGTTATACAGCACAGTAAGAGACAGTGAACATCATGCAGCAGGAGGAAAAGCAAACATGGTATAAATTCAAAAGGTAAAAAGTGCAGGAGAGTGATCGGGGGTAGGCAGGTAGAGAAATGTCAACCAGTAAGGTTATGTAGTATATCTAGGTAGAAAAGTTTTCTCAGAGTTCAAAAAGGAAAACAGTTTTCTGCCTAAGAGCAGAGAGTTGAAGTTCAATTGTTATAAACACTGTACGCACTAATACTTCAGACATAACCTGGATGTGACAGGATCGAAGATAGTGTTCATGCTTGCTGAGATATCAACTGATAAGGAAGAAGAGAGAGAAAGCAAATGGGATACAAATAAGGTTAAGAAGTAGACTGTCTTCTTAGGACAAAACAATCTTGGCACTTGCTTTAAGCTAATGGTGCAGAGATGTCAAAGACTATCCAGTTCTGCATATTGTGGTTTAAAAAAAGGAAGAGGGGTTGATGGAACAAGAGAGAGACATTATGCTAACAACTCACTGCAGAAAGCAGGTGAAGCCACGCAAATGAATGAGATCACCCAAAATGAAGGTGTGAAAGGAGGAAAGCCCAAGCTAGAATTCCATAATACCCCTTAAAGGCAGGAGTGTAATGGTAATGAGCTGCCAAGCACACACTGAAAGAACATCTGGATAAGAAAAAGTGAGAAAGAGACGTATCAACAACTATGTTGATTAATGTATCCTATAATTCATTGACAGTCACGTCTAGACTGAAGAGCAAAACCTGCATACGCATGCTTACTACCATAACTAGGAAACTTCACAGCATCAGGTGTCTTCTGGATAGTAGAAATCAGTGTTGGTCTGTGAATTTCGTGCACAAACAGAAGCTAACAGCATCTCTACTTTTAAATGCTTTCACCATGTTAGACAGGTTGCTAGTGATAATAACCTAATTTGAGCTGTTCATCTTCTGGTCACACTCTTATACTTTAGTGCACACAATACTATGTGAGAAACTAATTTTATCTATTTACCTAGTGGTGACAGTAAGCAAGTGCCATCTCTAAGGTGGCACCTTCAAAAACACTTCTTCAAAACACCTTGAATGATTAACCTGGGCATGTAAGAACAGCTTCCTGTCCTCACTCACTGATTCACTCATCTCTGCTTCTGAGGAGAAACTTCATGTTTAAAAATGCACTTCCTCTGTTCTAATATTTACTTACAATTATTTCAATTATGGAATTTCTGAATAGGGAAAAAAGCATTTCATCTGCAACATACCTGTAACAATATGAACTATGACTAAAACCCACACATGCATATATAAGACTGCATATTGAACTGGGGTGCAGCTATCAGGGAAGTCGATTTTACACTGAAACTTATCAGAAAGTTCATTCAAGTAGTTATGTTGAGAGTGACTTAACTGGTACATATGCATACAAAGGAACAGTTTAGTGTTCACTTCCTGCTCTCCTAATTTTTATTCATCTTAAATTATTTTCTCATATTTCTCCTCTTTTCTTTCCTCCACACACCAACCTGGTACTAATGAGCTTTGTACAAGGTGGAAAAGCATTTAATATTCCAAAATATGTAGGAAAGTAAGAGAGGCAGATACTGTCTTACAACTGTATCTCCAGCTTGAAGTCTACCAAAACCATAATTTTACTTGGACTGCAAGAATAAACTTAATTTAAAATATTTTCCAACATAGTGTTTTAGAAAATCAGAAGCTGGTATCTGGTGTTCCGTGAAGATCCTTTAGAATCCGTGCTCAGGAGATGTTTAGCATATAAAAGACAATGTTTGGAGTCATGGACTTACTTTACGTATAAATCCAAATGCCTCGGGAAATCTATTTTGCCAGCAAGAATCTTCTGATATATACCAAATGGATTGTCATCAAAAAATGGAGGAAACCTATTGTAATACAGCAAATTTTTAGAAGTTAGAAAAAGGATTTCTAAAAATCTTATAAACAATATTATGCTATAGTAATTCCCCTCAGAAATCATTGATTATATAGTTATTTTTGGTAGGGCATCATCAATCAAATACTAACTTAAGGCTGAAGTATAACTTAAGGCTGCTATTGCAAAACAGAAAACATTTTTATACGCAACACACTGAACATAGAATTAAAACTGAAGTATCACAATAGAGATTTCTGTTACATTAATATAGTAAAAATATCAATTATGAGACAAATTTGCAGTGTTAAAGTAAAAAACGCTTTGCCTTTATCTATAAAACCCAAGGGTGTGCTTTCTGAAACAGCATTACCATTATTGATCTTGTCCTGTAACTGCAGGCATACCCTTACTCACTAGTTTCTATCTAAAGTGTAAAAGGACCCTCATATGAATAGATTGTCCAGTTCAGTTATTTATTATATTTCTTGAATTCAAGTGTATGTTTTGTTAGAGAAGGTTTGAAAGAGACAGACTGTTCAGAACCTGAAATTCTCTCAAAGTGGAACTGTCTTTCTGTGTTGGACAGATGAAGTACTTATTTCATCATCTTCCCAAGATGATCAGTAAATCAAGATGCAATTAAAATTCTACATTTACTATTTTCTAAAAAAATTTTCATGAAGTTATGAGCTAACAAAGAGACTACTTCTTGTTTTACAGCTACAGTAAGAACTGAGAGAGTTTTCTGTTGTGCTTCCTTTACTAGTATAATACATACCCTGATTACTGCAAGAAGCTCAGAGTATGGGTGCATCAGTACAGGTGATACAAGCAGCTTGGCCCAAGTGCCAACAGGTTTTCAGAGTGACAGTCACCTTTTTAGAAGTTACCACAGGAAACCTTTTAGGGGAATGGAATAACTACCTACTCATTCACTAATCTCAGTCCCACTTTGACTTCCGTAACATGACCAAAGCATCCCTCTTACTATGCTTCTGTCTCAAAACCCCTACAGAATAGAAAAGAGGGATTTTGAGTATCAACCATATTAGTAACGTCCAACCACTATTACAGTCCAATGTTTAAAATATTTTCACATCTCCATAACGTTTTATAATTACTTCCTATGAGAATTTAACTGTGCACATACACACACAAATACAGTGCTGGTGGCTTTAAAAATCACTGGTAGCACAAACAAGTGTGAAAACAATGTTTCTTCATTTCACATTCTTTCCTTAATTTTACATTACTCAAACTAGCTTATTCCTCAAAAAGTACTATACATTATTGCCATTATGTAGGTGTTTTCAGAAGTAGCAATTTCTTCATTATTCAGCTGATGGTCAAGGGGATTAGCATTTCCTTTGAAATATTCTAAGTTTCAGCCATGGATAAAACCAAGTTCCATCAGAATAGTTAAACGAAACTGTTTGTACGCATAAGGTAAAAAAAGTAATACTTCAAAGCACAGAAAAGCATGACAAAACTATCTGGTTAAGGAAAGACTGAAGAACATTTGTTGGTGTTCAGACAGCTAGAGTAGTTTCATTGTGAAAAACTGAATAGTCTCAGCTGTAAAGAAACTGAAAAATATAAGAATCTCAAGGAAAAAAAAATTGTGTTTTTATAAATTCCTGCTTTGACACTAAAGAACAAGGAAAACATGATAGATACTTAATGTGCATAAAATTTTCCCACACCAGAAATACTATCTTATAAAGTTTCTTTTTTAGTCAGGCCACAGTATGTCCTTCACATTCTCCAAAGCAAATTGACAAACAGTACACTCAATTTCCAACTTCGTATTTGTTATTACATATTAGCATCTATAAATGCACAAAGCAATTAGAATCAGACTTTGTAACAATGTATTACAAAGGTACCAGCTGCAGTAAGCAGACTGATATGAAATGCAGGTTTTTTTCCTCTGTCTCCAAACATTCTGTACACTACTGAGGTATGAAATCAAGGAGAATAAGTATGTATATGTTTTTACACAGTTACATATGTTTAAATTGCTCTTTGCTTTCCTACTTTGAAAATCCAAAATTACTATGTCTAGAATTCTTGAGAGAAATTTAAATCACTCTTGGCTATAGAATAATTTAATGGCAATACTGCTTAAATACTGCTTGAACTGTATGCAAAATGAGATAGCTTTGAAAGATTACGTAGTTTTCTTACAGACAAACCTAATAACTTGACTTTAATACTACTTGCAAACGTCAATCTGCACAGGCTTTAGACCAAACAATGCAAGTATTGTGCTGGACGCTACCTAATAAATCAACAGAAGCCCCCTTGAGTTTCAGACTGCCTTCACACCATAACCCAAATACAAACAGCTGCCTTTTTTCCACCGACTGAAAAGAAGCTAAAAAAGAAAAAATCTCTGTACGTGGGACAACAGCTGCAAACCATTCCTTTTGCTAACTGATGCATAACAATGGCACTGACATTGGTCTCAAAGATAACAGATAGTTTTAGCACTGAAGAAGAGAAGTTGTAAAACCTAAAGGGAAAACACACAGGTCTGGGAATATGAAACCACG
Source organism: Platalea leucorodia (assembly GCF_965183815.1). Lineage (NCBI taxonomy): Eukaryota > Metazoa > Chordata > Aves > Pelecaniformes > Threskiornithidae > Platalea > Platalea leucorodia. The sequence continues at coordinate 76,295,108 of NC_138824.1, forward strand.
GACAGGAACCATTAGCTACCTAAAACAATAGACCAGCACATCACATATGACCACCAAAGCAGAAACGGAAAACACAAAGCCCTCATTAGATGAGAAAATTCAGTTAGCTACACATCTGATGACAGTACAGTTATGACCTAACATATCTAACATTAAATAGCGAGTATATTTTCCTCTGTGGTAGATTGTAACAGAAGACATGTAGTCAAAACAAACAGATCTTTGAACTCTTTCTAGTGACAGCTTGTTTAGCTTGCTTAGATTAACTCAATGAACTCGATATTATTAATCTGTTCTGTAAAGATTTCTTCTCATCCCTGGTTCTCCCTGTTCTTTCCCCTTCCTATGTTTTACTATCTTAAACCTAAATGGGACCTTGCCTTAAATCTAGTATGTGCAGAACTAGAATTCCATGGGCCTCTAGAGATTAAGTTAGAGAAATAAGACACTGCAGAACAGGAAACTGTGGTTTTGTTTGTTTGTTTTTAGAGAGACCGTTTCCTTACACACATATCTACCAATTCTTTTCAATTGCTTTTGGGGTTCAGAGAGAGTAACTTCAGGAAATAACTACCAAATGTCTTAAGTAATTTACTTGCAGACAATAACTTAGTCTTGAAGTCAGGTTTTGTTCACCTTCAAATATTTTCGTATTTCTTAAATCTTCTTTGAATTTCAAGGGATAAAGTTATGTAGGACTGTTTTCGCATTTATAGCTTTGATAGTAAATATCGAGCCACATCTTGAGTTGGTGAAGAAAAGCGTTTTAAAACACTACTGCCAACAACAGCGAAAAGCTGATAAAATGCTAAAAGCACATGCCCTATGTGACAACCTGCCCTTTTAAGCACACACAAGCCCCAAGCCCTGCCCCCCTCAACCCCCCAAATCCCAGAATCTTAAAAATCCTAATCACGTAGTATCAATCTACCCTCCCCACGCGCCCCCCCCCCCCCCAATAACCAAACTTGGGTGGAGTCCCTATCCCAGCTTTAGATAGGGACTCCACCGAACACTAAAAAAAAATAAAAAGCAGCATCTAATCATTATGAAGAGTGTATCTACACAAATACTGTAGTAAAAACCATTACAACATCACTTGCAGCAGACAGCTGGTCTGTCAAGCAGCCTATATAACATCTCAGTTGCCTTTTAGAAATGTGTAATTTATCTCTATTGGTTAAGAGTCTCTATAGCCAAAGTGTTTATATTGAGCTTGGGGAAATCCAGATCTCATCACTTGAGCCAGATAATTTCAGGACACAGAAGATCCTGCATAGAAATGACTGCAGCTGCTCCCTTCTTTTATGAAGAATATATATCAGTCATAGTTCAGTGCCCTGCAGTCTTGAGGTCTCACTGACTCCAGAGATAAGATCTTGCTTGACTATCACCTGTAGTCAGTATGGTAACTTTGGAAACCATGTTTCTATTACTGCTCTAGTAGAAAGAATCCTGTCAACACCTCTGTAAGGCACAGAAAGGAAAAACACCCAACATCCACTTACACTGAGACCACACAGACCAAACAGAGAGTGGTCCCACTGAAACTCACGGCAGGAAGGTAAATCACTCAGACTACAGCTGGGAGATGGCAGCACCTGCGCTAATGTTGCAGCACCAGACACATTTATCTACGCTCTTCGTGCTGTCTAGGACTACGATTAGTGGCAACAAGGCTGCTGGGAATCTCTTGCTCCTTTCACCCCCCCGAGAAGGATTCCCTTGACCAACTTGGGCTGCTCACCCTTACAGCGAGAGGTGGAAGAAAGATGAAGCCTGCCCTCTGCATAGATCAGCCTATATAACAACTTTTTATTAGACCAGTCAGCCAAGCCTACCTGGGTCAGTAGGGAACTATTAGTACATTTTTATGCTTTTTCTGTCCAGAAATTGCCTTGAGATTCAAAGTAAACGCATATGCAAGCCTTCAGGACACTAAGAAAGCAAGCACTCGGAAGCAATGATGTCCTGGGATAAAGTTTTGATGCTATTAGGTGGACTTCTTCACAGCAAACACACATGATGGATTGGAGCTCTGAAGTGATCATCCATCAGAGGAACTGTCTGCTCAGGCAACCTGACGAGCTTGTCCAAACACCAGAAGAATCACCAAAGTTACCCTGAGCTGACAATACCGTATAGAGAAAAGGAAGAATAAATCCATGCAAGGATGTTTTTGTTCTGACTTCACTCTATGAGGCTGCAGATCCACAATGAAAGGCCATAGAGGCAACCTGACACACACTCAGGGAGCGAGAAGGCACAGAGCACACTGGGCCTGGTACTGAAAAGAAGTTCTAATGACTATGAACCCAAAACAGACAAAATTTATACCATGTTTCTTCTGAAACTATGGAAGCCTTGCTTTCACCTGCATTTGTTCTACTGCACCAACCATGGCAAAATGAGTTTCTTTCAAAATTCCCTTTTTTTTTTTTGTTTTGTTTTTGTTTTTTGCAAGTATCCTCAAAAGATACAGCCAAAACAAAAAAACAAGGAAAAACATACGGATGCCTTGTTCAGTACACAAGCAGAATTTCACATTGTCCCTAAATCAGTCATTTATTTTACTGAAAACAGTATTTTTTTTTTTAAATCAGAGCAAATTAAGACAGTTATATTAATGGCAGAAAGTCTCTCTCCAGTTTTAATTTGTATCTTTTGGAAACACTGCTTATCAAGCAAATACTAAAACATCAGAAGTAGTGTTTGAGCAAACTGATTTCCAAATAGACCTTTTAAGCTTTTCCCTGTTCTTTTTTCTTTGGTTTAAAGAAAATCAGTGCTCAGTAGTAATACAAGCTGTACTAATAAAAGTCTTCCTACTTGACACTATGCATTTTTACAGACTATAGCTCCCACTGCAAATATTATTTCACTATGCTAGAAATTACAGAAGTTTCAAAGAAAACTGGTAGTCCTCTTCTTCACTCTTTAAATATAAACGATTTTATGTATAAAAATCTAAAATTCAACAAAATCTGAATTTCCAAAATGGAGACGGAAAAGAGCAACTGTTAAAAAAGCCTTAAATGAAAAAAAAAACAAAAAACAAACAAACCAACCACCAAACAAACAAACAAAACCACAACAACAAAACCCCAAACAAAACCAACAAACTCAAAAAACTAAAAAAATTCCAGTAACAACAGTGAAGTATCTTCTTTTGTACAGCTTCCCAATTCCTTTCTTCAGAGGCAGAAATGAAACTGGTATATCAATAATAAATTTAGCCCAAATTTGCTCTTCCAAATATCGTAAACAGAACTAGTAAAGAATCCTGTATATATATATATATATATATATATATATATATATATATATAAAATATTGCTGTGATAGAGTAATCATTATCACTTACCCTGACAACATCTCAAATATAAGAATTCCCAGGGCCCACCAATCCACAGCTCTTCCATGGCCTTTGCTTTGTATAACTTCTGGTGCAAGGTACTCCGGGGTGCCACAGAGCGTCCATGTCCTGGGAGGAAAAGAATGGGGGTGGGGAACAAACACACACAAACAATAAAACTAGACTGAAGTGAAACTGGAATAACTGTAACACAAAAAAACCAAACACACAAATAGGAAGTACCCAATATATGCCTATGTATTTATTGTATATAGGAACAAGAGAAAAAAGAAAGACTTCTACAAGATCTAAAAAGACGCTTTGATGATGCTCTCCAATCCTCCCATAACAGAGATACATGGAAATTAAGAAACTTCTTGGCTGCAGGAAACATCTGTGCCCTGAGTTTCCCGACTGCTGGTGTGGTACCCTGTCCATTAGGTTATACGATGCTTTGAAATTAACAGTGGTTTTCATCCTGTAAGCTGCAGACCCTGGGAGTTCATGGACTACTGACAGGCCCAGCAAAAGGCAAGCTTACTGCCACTTTCCAGCAAAAGTAAAAATTTTTTTTTTTTTTTGAAAAAACAAAGGGAAGAGGGGGAGATAAAAAAGTTGTAGTTTAAATCAGTAAATAGCTGCAGATATAAGTAAGATTCCTTTTACAATCTAAGTAATGTTTTTCAAATAGTATTGAAATGTAACCGGTCATCACTCCCACAATACCCATTAAAAGGAAAATTTTTTGTGGTTTTTATTATTTAAAATATTTACAAGGTGTAGTTAAGCAAGTGTGAGATATGTAAGTAATACTGTTTTTGATATATTTTAATGTCATTTTAGTCATATCTTTCTTAATATAAGCTCAGGATATAAAAGTGTTATATTGCTACCTAACTGAAATGTCTATTTCAAGTTCTATAAATTCATGAAATAAACTGAAGCTAAGGTTTACAAAGACCAAATTACAATTTGAAACACAGAATATTCTGAAACGATTTCTTTCAGAAATGTGAAATCTGCTTTGTAAAAATACCCATGCAGAATTTGCTTAGCTTCACTACCTTGACTTATGTTTTAAATACATGCTAGAGAAAAAAAGCGTGCTTTCATTCTGAAGAAATTACACTTCCCTGATAGCAAGTCAGCAGAGGAAACTTTGAAAAAGTGCTCATCAATTTAAGAGATGATGAAATAACAGCAGACAATAAGAAAAAAAAAAAGGCATATTGCATTTTAAGAAGAGTTCTAGTACGGAATGACACAGAAAATAGTCACAAAATTAATGGTCACTGCACACAATTTCTAACTTGCAGCAGAAGAAACTCTAATTCTTTTATTTGTGAGTGCAGGAAGAATCTTCTCCAAGGCGTGAATCAAACTGGTAACATGGTCCTGAACAAATGCATTAAGATGAATAGCAATCACTTTTAGAAGTAATACATACCTCTTTCAACTTCTACAGTTTGTCCTACCACTGTTCCGCTAAACTTAACAAAGCTTCTTTTTCCAAACCATAAATGGATATTCAAGATGCATGTATGGTACGTAAAATTTACTTTTTTTAAAGATTAAATAATACAATCTTCTGAGATTGCAGAATTATTTTAAACAGAGCTTTTGGGTGTTCCCCCCCCTTATTTTTTTTTTGTTTTGTTTTTTTTTTTTTTTTTTGTTTTGGTTTTGTTTTGGTTTTTTTTTTGTTTTTTTTAGGCCTTATCCTTGATTCATAAAAATACTTAAGATCAAGGAAGAGGAGCTGTACGGTCAGTCAAGACTTTAAATGAAGATTTATGATACCCAGAAGTGAATTTCTTTAGGCCTGATTTTAATATGACAAAAGCTAATTTACTCCAGCTAAACTGTCAGATTGTTAGACACACTATGCATCCAAGTGCTCTACAGTTCTTGAAACTACGTTCATTAGTGTAAAGAATACATCTTTAATTTTTATCATAAAAGGATGGCATAATTTTTATTGCTAGAAAATATAAACTCTCATTTTTCAAATCAAGCACACACAGGAAAATTCTTATGTACACCACTGCTTTACACACTACTGCCATCTAGCAGTTGCCTAGATCAGGACTAGGTAAATAAAAAAGAACAACAAAGCTTTGCTGTCTTTTAAAACAAAATAATCCCCCCTCCCCCAAATTTAAAAAGCCATATTACAATCCATAGTATGAATTCTTACTCATACTGATTTAATCAGCTCTGCAAATGAAGCAGCTACCAGTTTTACTGTATTTGGGAAGAAAGGCTGTACAAATAAAGCAGACATGGCAAGCGCATTCTTTTTAATAGACAAGCCAGATAGTTTGCAGGACAACGTCCCACAGTGGTCATCCTTTCCTCCCCCAAAATTGCCAACACCAGGAATGCACAAATTCAGCAAAGATGCAGACTTTGGTGGTTTTCATCCCTTATCAAGGTCATTTAGGATACAAAAAAATCAGCTTAACACTTGACCATGACTTCCAGGACCCACATAATTTGCTGTTGACAATGTAATGAAAATGACCCTTGATTACCTTTCAGATTAGTAACAAGATCTTTTTTATTCAAGTAAAAGGAAAACCACAAATTAAGGAGAGGCCAACATAACTTGAAGTCCCTTAGTTGCACTAGGAAATAAAATTTGTTACCACCAGCAGGTCATCTACTTCTCTTAATTTCAATCAAGAAATTTATGTTTACTAACCACAGAAAAACTCGGAGGAAGCTCAAATTCTTTGTCAAGCTGTATATTTGTGCCATATGATCATGCCTTGTATTTCCGCTTTTATTGGTCATGAAACTATTTAATATTTGGAAAACACATCAAGTAAATTCTATAAAATGTTCAAATGGTCTTAAGTATTTTTCTTTATCATCACTATTTCATGACTGTTGCATATTCATCTGAAACTCCAGATTATCCTTTTGAAGATAAATTATAAAGCAGAAAAACAAGAATAGACTGTTTCCTTCAAACTGCTACAAAAATTCCACTGCTCTGGGTTTTCAAGATGAACGCTGAAATACAGGTAAGCAATAGTCGATAAGGTTGAACGTGTAATTTTAAAACATAAAAACGAAACAAAGAATCTGCTCTGGTCACAGAGATACGCTATAAAATAATATCTACAGGACTTGTTAACAGTATTATTTGAAGAAGTTAAGTCTCGATGGTTAACATATTTTAGCGTTCTATGCTATTCAGCATCCACCTCTGTAGTCCCTCACAAGCTTCTAGCATACGAGCCACAGATTAACAACAATGCCCTTTTTGGTGTTCTCTTCTGGAAGTTTCTCCATAATTATACTCAATGGAGATTGCTTTGTTTACAGCCCACAAAAGTTTGTTCTGCAAGACATTCTTGCTTCTACAGTGACACACAATACACTTTACAAACAAGATTTGCTACATCTTGTTATGTTTTCTTCCTTCTCTTCAAGTCCACTCTGCAGAATAGTCATTAGGTACATCCATTTTAAGCAACAGTGCAGCAGTATCCCCAAAATCTTTAAGATCAATTTTTTTTTTTAATAGGAATTTAAACTGAGCAAACTAAAATTAACAGTGAATAACGTTCCTCAAAAAAAAGTTTACTTAAAACTTTCATAAAACTGAGTGAAATCTGTGCATAAAAAATATAAAATTCTAATGAACTTTTGTTTTCAGTTTCTCTGAAAGAACACAAGAGGGGGAAAAACAAAACAAAACAAAACAAAAAACAACAACAAAAACCCAATAGGAAAGATCAGAAACATATTTAATGGATATATTACACCTGAAAAGTGGTATATACTTTCTAGAAAAAGAAGGGTCTAAAAATGTAATGGCTATAAAGTTCAAAGCAAATCTTTTCTACATCCTTCAGGTAACAATAATTTATCCCAGTCCCCCTGCCCCTCCTTTTTTCTTGACACTGCCCCTTTTTTAAAGTAGTGGCACATCTATTTTATGTGAGTGTACTTACAAGAAACTGAAAACGTTATTGAGTCTTCAGTTAAGGAACACCAAGGTGGAAAAGAGAAGAAATAAACAGCAGCTGAGGCAAAGACACACTGTTTCGGAGAAAAATTTAGAATTTTTAAAAGTACACTATGACCAAAAATGGAAGAACAAGGATAAACAGAAGGACATATCAATAAGGAACAGAAGGAGACAAGAAAACCTCCTCCTTTTCCTCTTTCTCTACAAAAAACATTAAGAGTCTAGCCCTTCAGAAAAATTTACTAATAAGAAGGTAAATGTGCAGGCTGCTTCCCACAGTGGGAACGCGAGCTACAAGCCAGCCACTCCCTCTAAAGAGCAGCTTAATTGTAGACAGACATGGTGAACACTTCACCCTTTCACACACGATAGTGGGAAGAAAGGAAAATGCTTACAGAAAAATGTCAGTTAAGCAACTACAGAATCATTCATAGGAAATAATATGTATCAAGAAATGTGTACTCGTATTGAAGGTCTTCTGCAGACCATGTTTTATTTTACATCATGTTTCTCTAGGAAAAGGTTTGTTGGTCCTAAGAGGCATGCTTCCTCACAGCTGTTTGAAAAACATATATACTTGGTATTTTATTTTCACAATTCATATGCACTATATATATGTATACATAGATACACATACGTACATGTAAGGTTCACATGTATAGATGTTTGCCATGCATAAAAATGACAAAACATCTCCTATACTATGCTATACTTTAGGTCAAATAGTCTATGAAACAAAATAACCTACTGGAGTGCATTAGTGGATAAATTGCTGGCAACTGTGTATTTTTAGTGACAAAAACAGCATTGTGGAAATAGTAGGGTGAACACTATATAGTGGGGTGGGGGCAGGGGGAATCAGACTTGCATAGCTAACTACCATGCTCTAACTGATAAAGTCCTCGCTCCTTCCAACTTTGTGTTCTGCATTTTATATTACCTGTTGTACATTTATAGGTAAGGCAGGTACTAATATAGAACTACTATAGTGTTCTATGGTTCAGTTCAACACAAACTGATCAACTTGACACCCCCCCCCCCATACCTCTCCCCATCCCCAGCAAGACAGGACACAGAAAACGCAACTAAAAAAGTAGTGATAACTTGTTTGATGTCCCGCAACATATTTGAACAAATTTACTCTTATAGATTCTTCTTCAGATTGAAAAATATACTTTGATGTGAATTATCACCTTATTTAATCAAGGGTTACTTCTGTTGTGCCTGAAACCCACAAAAATCCAAATTAAGAATAACCACTAAGTGGCAGTATCTACATGTAAAAAAGATGTTGTAAAAATTTGTATGAAAACGTCTTTATAAGAGATCATCCTACTTTTTTACATGGAAATAGCATTACCTCTTCCTGCAAAAAGGTATTTTGATTTAAAAACAAAATATTTAAAAAAAAAAAAAAGCCAACATCTGTAGACTTATCTGCTTGCCCAGTGGAAACTGAATTCAATCAAACATACTGATATTAATACACTGTTTTTAAAACAGACTTTTAGACCTTAAGGGTGAATAGAACCAGTGTACTTATTCGTTGCCTACCATTCTTTTGTACCAAGATGGCCCAGCACTGGGAGCATGTAACCCACATGGAAGCAACCTTTATGACCTCTGTAACACGACTTGATCTGTCCCATCTGACTTGTACTTCGTAAGAGATCCTTTAGAAGTAGATCCCTCAGATCCACCATCATTTCAAATTGATCTTGTAGAATTCTGCCCCCACTGCCCCCCTCCTTCTCCCTCCCCCCCCAACCTGTTGCAAAAGCAACATTAAACAGGTAAAACAGATGAGTGAAGAGGATGAGCGCCTATGTAAGCCTAACTTGCTTACTAGGCTGCCTCAACTAGAACAATCAGATATGGTTTCCCTCAAGGGGTGGCCCTAGGGCATAATACCAAACCTTTTAACACTGCTTTTCTGATATGACAGGCTAGTTTTTTCCTCCCTTATTTTCAATCCTGATGACAGCTCTTCCTTCCTTTTAAGAACATATATTATAATCTTGGAAGGGTAGTTCAAACAGAGAGAACAGAGGAATCACTGGGGAAAAAAATTCTGCGTTATCAAAAAGCTTACATACGCTAGTAAAACAGACACAAGGCTGACAGTATTGTAGAAGTTACAGTTAAATAAATACTTCTGCTGAAGCTGGCCTTACTGTTTCTGTCTAGATTTTTTCAGTTTCATTTTAGCAACAGGCTAGTGAAAACCCAGTATCCAGTTTTAAAATGTTATTCCCACATTTCAAAAAATCTCTCTAAAGGAAAGCAGAAGGAAACAGCGGGTACAAAACATTTAGCAATTCAACTTGTATGGAAGATTAATGTCCCATTTAATGTATTGACGTGCACATCTTAATATTTGCTCATTTTACTTCATTGAACTCCCTTTTTACGAGATGACTGCTGACAACTTAAATCTACAAACCTGCTCATATAGAATATTTTTCTATGGTAGCTTATCTGTGATATTGCTCCTAGTTATACCTAAGGTGTAATATTGGCTTCCATACAGCCATTTTAAGATGATAATTTCCTTCATATTAAGGGATTTGACATGTGTGAACAACATGGAATATTAGGTGAAACACTGAGCTCTGAAATCAAACTTTTTTTCTTCCAACTCTCATTACATTTTGCATGTTAAACCATAACAAAAACCCACTTACCTATCCACCAGCTTTTTAGCAAATCCAAAATCAGTAAGCTTGATATGTCCTTCTTTGTCTAGTAATATATTTTCAGGTTTTAAGTCTCTGTAAACTATTTCTTTGGAGTGCAGGTATTCTATTGCACAAATAATTTCTGTTGAGTAAAACAGTCCTGTGCTGTTGTTGAAACGCCCCATGTTGCGCAGGTAACTAAAAAGTTCTCCTCCTGGCACATATTCCATTAACATGTATAAAAAACGTTCATCATGGTTGGTCCAAAATCTGTAATAAAAATATTATTTATTGAATAAACAAATTATCTCTCTGATTTGCTTGAGAAGTAAACTTCTGTAAAATAATCTCTGTTGCCCCAACTATGTACATAATTAATTCACGGTTCCTATTCTGCAAATATTAAAAACCTGAGAATCTAGCAGGATTACGTAACAGACGTTCAAGTAGCTGACTTACTTAACCTGGAAAGTAAAACCAGATAGTTCAGGATGCGCACAGCACAGACTAAGGAACAAACTCTAATTGATAGACTCCACTGCATTGTACAAAACTGGTCTCTGCTAAGCACTCAATAATTGACTTAGTTTACTGCCAGTCTGCCAAGACCAGACAATTGTTACACACCTTGCATTTTATTTAATTGGATATTGCCAAAGTGATGGGAGGTGAGCAGAATCTGCTTTTGTAAAGAGGTTTAGGACAATATGTTCAAAAACAGGACACCAGAGAGTTCTCCTTCCCCTCTCCTATCCCATCCTCCCCGGAAATACACAACCCCAACTGAAGTGACTTGTTACTTGATAGCATCAGATCACAATGCTTGCTCTTCTACGGTATCTTTAACAAAAGCAATAGAAAAGCAAAAATGCCAGCAAAACAAGATTAATTTCTGTACCTCAGAATTAACCTAATGATAAGTACCTTCCATTCCTCAGACTGTTGCCTTTAATTTAAGAACTATTATTGTGGTACATTCATTACTAGAGTGCAGTAAAGAACACCTAAGGAAGAAAAAAAATCATTCCACATGGCTTTCAAATGCTTCATTACAAAATACAGGAATCTTCTCTTCCACATTCCCCAAAACTAAGCTGTTTTCCTTTCTACCCACATTAAGGAACTCATATACCACACACCCAGGTGTAACTCAACAGTTAAGAAGAAAATAAGTATCTGGTCATGTCTTGAAGAATATTCTACTGTTTTAAAACAAACAGCTGTCCCTATTACTATGATAACAGATAAAGAACCCTGTACCCCTACCTAACTTTAATGATACAAGAATGGAAGTTACTTTAGCTTCTAGTAACTACTTCTTCAGTATCACAAGAATGAAAGATCAAGTATCTTTTTCTCCCCCCCCCCCCTCGCTCCCCCTTCATTAGCTGGTTCCTAATCAAGGCAGAGAGTCTCAAGAAAGATAAGCAGAGCAAAGTGAACTCCCAAACTGATGAGTGACTTTTGCTCAGTAAGATTTTATTTCTTGATACTGGCACTGAGGGCAACCAAGAAAATAAGACACACTATCAGACATCAGCAACAGCTCCTCCGTTCCTTCAAAGTGATGAAGAAAGCAGAGCCCAGGGCTTGCCTTTTGCTTTTATGACACTACTTCCCTATCACAAAGTCATTGACATCATTAATTGGCTATTGATGATGTTCGTAGTATCTTTACTGACTATGTAAAAACACTCTTGAGATGTATTTTAAGGAGTTAGGCAAAGTTGCACCTACAGTAAACAAAGAAAGAGGAACAGGAATGGGCAAAAATGAAGCAAACCACATATTTAAAGAAACACATACAGGGGAGAGGAAGAACAAAACCTGACAATGAATACAGAGAAAAAAATGGAATACCTAGACCATTAAAACACAGTATTTTTTACTGGAATTAATTTCTTCAAGAACTGACTCTTGAAGGATTGTCTATCCACAGAAAAATGGATACGTTATTTGGTATACATGAAAAGTAATGAAAAAAAAAGAACTTTAATATTTGCAATACAGATTGCTTAAAATGGTATTTTAATACACAAAAGGGAAATATTGCAGAAGCTGTGATTAAAATAATATGCATGGTGTCCGGTAATTTTAAAATTCAGCTTCACTACGTAAATTTTGGATGCCATTGTGAACTCTTACAGACAAATAACCTATTTAGCTTATAAGACTATAAGACATGGTTGATTTTTATTAATCCTTGTTCTCTTGAAAAAAATCGAAGATACATGTCAAAATTACAGCACAATATGAACTGCTGCACCCACAGAGTTATGACATGTCACTCAAAAATGTCAGTAAAGATTGCCTAGGAGTCTCCAGTGACCAGTTGTTGCAAGAGCACCAAACAAGTATTTCCAAAAAACAGTTTAAAAAATAAGTAGATAAATAACTTCAGCATCTACAGAAAAACTGATTCAGGACATCCCTACACACAGGCAGAGCATTTCTTAAAAGTAACAAGAAAAAAAATATATAAAAGTCTTTACATATAGGATTACATAGGAAGGATGAACACCAGAAATAAATTACGTACAGCATTACTTTAAAATTTTCCAACATAAAGTGCTAAAAAATACCATATTATGCTGCACTGGCACACATTCTTTGTTTTGCAACCAGAGGAAGATACTATCCACATTTAAGGCAGTGATGCTAATTGAAAATATAAAAAACAGACCATGTAGTTAACACAGTACAAAGGCACTGGAGCAGAACTATATAGAAAAATTTTTCCCCTTTGATAACCGTACATAAATGCTTGTGCAACCTAAAGCACACAAATATTAACATGACTTAAAATTTAACTACCTCATTTCAGCTAGGTTGCTTTGAGCCTCCTTTGCCAAGGGACAAAGGCAGCACATGGACAACTGCATGAGCATAGCTAATGCAGCATCTCATTCAACACGTCAACAGAAAAGGCAGAGAGCTAGAAGACATGAAGAATGTTTGCCTTGCACACAAGTGAACTTCCATTTGAATTGTGTCCTTCCTTTGGCAAGTTTCAAATCTGACATTTTGGAAATAAGGTATGAATGAAATCCAAGAAAACTTCGCAGTTTGGATTTTTGATCACTTCTGTATGGACACAAACCCTCACATCCCTTCCTCTGACTTCTCACCCGAGTTTCTCTATTCCCACATTTGCTGCACTGTTCTAGATGCACAGATGTACTAAGGTTTTTTTTTTTTTTTTGTTTGGTCAGTTGGTTTTGGTAGGGGTTTTTTTGGTTTTGGTTTTTTAAAGAATGTATGTATGTTCCCTCTGTTCCGTTCATATTTTAACCAGTCTAACCAGATGTACTCAGCCTCTCCATCTTGCTTTCCCACATGCATCTCAAACTCCACATACTCTAGAACTCATCTTACTGATACCACACCACACGCAGGATATCTAAACGCTGGCTGGAAACTAATAGCATCATGATGCTGCAAAAAGCAACAGCACACCAGGGAAAAAGCCTCCTTCTGCGGCACTATTTCCGTCTTTCGGATGACTACCATGCTTTTGCCTCTTTTCCCTCTGATACTTTCTTAGCCACAGGGGCAGGCAGCACTCCTGCAGCTAGAGATTAACTAAGGCTAATTTTGTCTAATTTTATGTAAAACTGATTAAGGCAGGTAAATGCAAAACAAATCTTGGTCAATGGCCCTGTATCCATTGCATGAGAAAATATAAATGGAAATTAACCATGCAATTACCCAGAGGTTTAGTTATCTCATTAATAAATATGGACTCAGAAACACAAAAGGCACTGTGGTACTGTGAACAGAAAAGCACGACACCTTCTCTCCTCAATAAATGGATTGGTAGAATCATCACAATTCCACTAAAAAGAGTATTCTTCATGAACTCTGTTTAAATCATATTTCTCAATAGGTTCCATCACTTAACCTCAAATATGGGAATAACAAAGCCCAAGAAGTGCTGCAGTCATTTAAACTCTTTAAAAATAAAGTTTGCAAAAGTAAAGTTCACAAAAGTTTTAAAAAGCAGACACTTAAATCTATATCTTTATCTAGATATCTACAGGAAATATATACGTAGAAATACTTCTTTTCTCGCCATTCTAACATCAAGAATCATTCTAGAAGTCATTTTGATGAGCCAATCCTAACATTTCTTCATTAGTATTTTCCCCTCACTTAAGAAAATTTCTCTACTGCAGTGTAAGAGACACAGTAAAGCTTATAATAAATTATTGCTTAAATGTTTAAATTATGCCTCTTGATTTTAAATTCTTGATTCTTCTATAATAAATATTTTAGTCTGAAGTCTATTTTAGTCTAGATTATATAATAGAAATTAAATGCTTGGTGTCGATTAAGTACATAAGAACTTGCAATGAGACTCCAGAACACTTTAACTGCTCTTTATATGTGAGTTAAATGAATTAAAAAATACAACAACTTACAATCTGATCAAAAACGGGTGGTTGACCTCTTTCAAGACTGACTTCTCATTATGCACATGTTGCTCTTGCTTCAGTCGAATGACATCGGGAATGCTCATTACTTTCAGTGCAAAGTAACGTTTGGCCATTTTTTCCTTCACCAGATGAACACGCCCAAAGGTACCGGTGCCTGAAAAGTCAAAGGAGAAACATCAACTTATTGTAAAAAAGACAAAAAGCAAAGATAATTTACTAAATTAAAACCTACAGGAACTAAATTCCTTTTTTTTTTTTTTTTTTCCTTCATCAATATATCAGTATTACATTTTTTACCTGTTTTCACACAATTTTTTTCTTGGCATTTCTCAACTTCTAGTGATACTGATTTAATAAAAATAATGGTATTGTGATACTGCCACTCTTTGGATAGATACTGGAAGCATTTCTTGCAAAGAAGAGAAATGGTAAGGGAGAAGTATAAAAAAAAAAAAAATAAAAAGTACACAATATATAAGATTCAAATGTAACCAATATGAATGGAACAAGCAAAACTGTTTTCAAGTGCAGAAGAAAGGCTGGGAAACACTCTCTTAAATTTCAGAGACTGTTTTTAATTTAGACTGGGCGGGGAGGGGAGGGATAAACTCAAAAGTAGCATTCAGCTTATTATACCCACAGTGTATGGCATAAGAGGAAAAAAAAAAAATCATCACTGTCCAAGAATGTAATGTTCAATTGTAATAGATTTAATAAATCCTCAACACAAAAAACTCCTTAACTTTCCATACATTATTTATTAAAACAAGGTAGCTAAAAATCAATCAGGGTTTAAAATGTAGGAACTCGTAACACAAAGAGTACAGAATATACAAAAATAATGACGACAACAAAAAAATATTCAAAATATTCATCTACCAAGGTTCAGTGACTGAGAACAGCTGTCTGCAATTATTCAGGTGAGGAGATTATTCCCTTAAATGTGCGCAGAGAGGTGAAGTGATTCAGCAGGATAAGAGCGTGACGGGAAAAATACTTAGAAGTTGCTGACCTTTCTAAAAACAAATAATAATAATAAAAAAATCTCCTTATAGTGCTGCATCAGTATATTACATGGAAACAGTAGATTTCAGGCACTCTTTTTTGTAGTTAATGTATTCCTTTTTCAATTCACTCTTAAAAATATAAAAGGAAAATAAAAACATATTGTCTTTTAAATCATGTATTATGCATTTCTCTATTCAATACAGTAGTCATTAAAGTTCCTTTTAAGTGCACTGCACTCAAGACAATTATACATAACTGAACTGACTATTTCTTTTAGTTTGAAATGAAAGTTAAAACTAGCATGTTTAGCCACACTTGCTATTTGTATTGCAGCACAGTGTTACACAGTTGAAGACGAACACACAGTTCAGCTCGTTGGGTGGTTGCTCATTGTTTTTTCGCTCATTACACAATGCCATGTAGGTTCCATTAGAACAGTACACCAGATATTTTTAATCCTATTCTCTGACAGAAATATGTGCCACTATAAAGGATTCTTGGCATTCAAACAAATTGCCTAACTTGTAAAAGGTCACTCTCTTGTTGAAAAACACCTTCCAAAAGAATAAAAATCTTATACTTAAGCTCACAATCATCCCGTTCTTTGCACATACTCTAGGAAGGCAGCCCATAGAGCTGTTTCAGTATTATTAACTGTTACATCCCTTGATTTCAGATTGTGCTGACCAGTTATGATCAACCTATACTACAAGACAATTTTCTAAGACATGTAGTCAGGGAGGTAAGTATGTACGTGAAAAGAAATAGATTTTTGAGAGAGGTGGGGTGGGAGGAGAGACCAAAAGATGAACTTCCAAAACAGCATTACTTGAGGAGGGGAGAAAAAACAAGGGAGTTGTTGCTTCTAGTAGGTTCAAGAACTTGAGAATTTATAAAAAAGTGTTTGTGTTCTGTATGTGTATTCTCACTTAAAACATTTACATTTTATTTAACAGTTATTCCTTCCAGTCACTTGTAATATTGTTTAAGAGCACCATGTTTACTAAAAACAAAACAAAATACTCATATTTCAAACTAGAAACCAACAACTTCAGCAATCCAGTTTTATGAAACTTGCAGCTCCATTACCAAATACAGCTTTCAAAACCAGCTTTTGAGATAAAACTTCTCACTATGCAAACCCACCAAGGATTACAGTTGTCCAAGCACAAAAGATTCTATCAAAGCAGTTTTACATTCCCACCTGTCCTGAGTTAGAGCTCTTTAACCATGAAAACTGTAAATAGGTCTCAGATAAAGCCTGCTGTTACAGTGAAGTGAGCCACCAGGTTACCCTAGAAAATTTATCATGCAATTAAATCCTTTAACAATGCAGTCACATTACGTGACTATACCTGTAAACAACCTCAATTTCATGGGGATGTGGTTCTGCAGTAAAAAAACCCATACAAAAAAAGGCCCAAAAGCTTCCAAGTAGAGCCATCTGTTCAAGCTACTTAAAATACTGATTATTTACGTCTTAATTTTTTGTCTATACATTCAATAAACTTAGGTTATTTCAAAATTAGGAGCTGAAATTTAAGTTCTGAGTATCTGGAAAACCACTGTCAAGAATAACTATACTCATATTGCACACCGAAACTAAAAATCACTTTGCATTTTTAAGACTTCTAAATGTGGACTTGGGGAAATTAACATTACCAACCCCATAAGTAAATGCTGGTTTTATATGCATTTAAATACTTGAATGAACAAAGGGCTTCCATAGACATATTCAACACGAAAGTCATAAGTGAACACATACCTAATTGTTCCTAGGGCTTTAGTGATCTTATGTTTCATGACTTGTTCTACTTGTCCTAGAAATTTTTATTTTAGAATGCTTTAATTTTTCATTATGCTGTTGGTCTAACTTTACAAATGGTGCTGCTCAAAAATATCAATAGTATTAATAGTAATAATAGCAATCACAAGTTCCATCTATTTTCAAAGAAGGACCTGTCGGGGACTTATTTAGCAATAGTTCTAACTTTAGAAACACGGCCTCTTTAAAAATGTCTCTGCCAGCAGCAGCAAAGCCTGGCAGGCTATTCCAGAATAGTGGCAAGCACCTAATCTAGAGAGCCTCTGGGAAAATCAGAAGACCACACAGACAGGCTAGAACATACAACCTCCCTAACCAGTTTTGTTGAACTGATTGCAGGCAGTCTTTTTTCAAAGATCTTTAGCCCAGTTTCAAGCAATTATGGAAATCAAGATGACAATACAGACCAAGACATTTTCAGACATCTCTTCTCATAATATGAATTTTCTCCCATTCAAGTCTTCTCAGAAAATCCATTAGGCCTACATCAGTTGGCAGTGACAGTACCCAGACACACAACCACCACGCTTCCAGCACTTTTGACAAACAATATGCTCTCTTAAAGCCCTAAAAAAAAAAGGGGGGGTGCGGATGTTCTGGAAATTACTTACACCATTTAAGCTGTTCAGTTAAACTCCTCTCACTGCAAAGAGAGGCAAAGAGCAAACGTGGTGAGTACTATGAATTTTTTCAACCACGGAAAAAAACCATGTGGGGCCCTTAACAAGGAGGAGAAGGGGAACTTGCTGAAACTTAAGAACAGTTGTATAAGAGTATGCAAATGGGGTTTAATTTATGCTTTTCACAGCAACGTACAGGATTAATTGTTCAGCCTTTTTTTTTTTTTCTTTTTAATGCTTAGCCAGTCTTCAGACAACCAGATAAAGTTTGCATACAAAGATGACTACAATTCAAATATCTCACTTCAAACATTTGGTCTGGATCTCCTGCTCATGCTTTTAGCCATTTCTGCAAAGATTTTTAAAATTGTCTCCCTTGCAAATCGGAGAGGAGGAGGGAGGAATGGGATGGGACACGATCGTCAATGTGGGAGGTTGCAACAAGGTATTATGGTTGTTTAGCACAGTCAAGAAAAATCTAGCTGTTTTATAAAAACAGGTCTTATTGTTGTGACTAGGTGGAAATTCTGCCCCTCACATTCATGGAAAGAAAACTAAAAAAATCAAAGCAGCGAAGTGGCAGTGCGTAAGATGGAGGCCCAGCTCCATACATTTGAGGAAAGGTTTTTGGAAGCAGCAAAAGGCAAAGTTATCAGTCTTCTATCAAAGCACCACTGCCTCCTGCCCTCCAGGAAAGAGACACTAAGCTCATGGAACAGTTTTTGTTAATCCCCCTGAAAGAATTGTTCAGTTTTTTTCTCCCTGCTCACCTCAGAGCTCAGCTGCATGAACCAGCTAAATGTGACCCCCTGTGACAGATAAGTAAACATTCCCTAGGATTACCTTAAAATAGAAATATTCTGTACTTGTCCATCTTGCACATAATAATTAAAGGAAGTACAGTGTTTACAGATTTGCACAATATTCTACTGACATTTATTTAATGTTTAGTTCAAAACAAGAGAACTTCAGGGACTGTGCACTGTTCTGGATAGGTCCTGGGACCCACCAAGTACTATCCTGCTGAAGGAAGAGCAATGGCTACACACACACACATGCACACACATGCACGCGCATCCCCACCTGTCTCCATTATAGCATGCAATGCTAGGGTTTTAGAGCAAAAATGCACTTACATCAGAAAATTACACCTCATGAAAACAGTTGTTATTAGAAGGTAATAGTAGTTTATTGGCACAGTCCCCTTCTCCCTGCTAAGACACATAGCAAATGAAGGTTTCCAGCCACCAGTAACAAAAGCAAGTGAAGAGTGCCTGTGCTATCTGCAACATGCAACAACGCAATTCAAGATTTTCAGGACTAAATGGGCAAACAGAACAAGCATGAAAAATGCTAACCACTAATCCAGTATAATCTGTTTACAACAGAAACAAAATTTTTGGATTCCTTTGCAAATTCAGTGTGGTTGCAGAACTTGAAGGAATGCCAGCAATCTTCTCAATTAGGTAACCTTCTCATGTTAAACACGCACAAAGGGAGGAGGCCAAAAACTGCGGAGGACCAGCTCGGCCTAGGTATCAAATGCAAGAAGGGCATTCTCAGCCTTACAAGACAAGCTGGATTCCCTAACACCATGCCAAAACACCACGCACAGCTTCCAGGATTTTACTCGCTTTGAAGCCTAGTAAAAAGAATAAAGAACGTGGGAATACTTCTGATGCAATTTTAGATACTTTTGATGCTAGGAAAACCAATCCTGCAACTTTTGATCAGCTAAACCAACTGAGTGAGTAGTCATGTAGTGACTATTTTGCTATTGATGTAGGTGACTAATGCTCAGTTTGCCTCTTATTTGCTCTCATTAATTAGGCCCAGCTGTTCCAGCTTCCCATCCTTCTAATCCCCAGCTCTTTCTTAAAACCAAGTCTGCCTTGCTCAGATAGATACCATCTGTTTTAATGAAGAATAAAGTAGGTCATGTGAGATCCATAACCCTGAGGGCTGCTTTCTGAGTCCCAACGGGGTTGGTCCTGACTTCCACAGATGCCTACAAAAAGCATCAAATGTATTTGCTTTTACTTACAGTTAGAAGAAATGTTTCCTACTGTGCCACATATTAGTCTTTGTTGGTAGCCAAGCACGACAGGCTGAATTCTGTTGAATATTAGAAATAAACTAGGTGAACTGTATCAGATTACAAACTCACTATTAAACGTTGAGTTTGACTGCCATTTAATCTCTGTCTCATCTCAGGATGGAACTTGAACAGCCTAGAAGTACGTCTTAAAAGGAGGAGTGGGGGTTGTCAGTAATTCTTGACAAAGAAGGGGAAGAAGTGGCACAGCAAAGGAAACCAGCCTGCCCAAACAGACTGGCAATGAGAAGATTAACACTTGAGAGAAAGATATGGGGAAACCACATGACAGGAGCGACTGTGGCTTCTACAACAGAAGATGTGGTTGGCACATGAACAGAGCAACATAGAAAAGGATAATGATTTTGGACATCACAGAAGCCAAGTTCACTTTTTTTTTTATTTTTAAACCCATAGACCAGTGCCAACTGAAAATGCCTTGCAGACTACCACTCAACCTTCCCAAATTCAGTGTCTTCACACTACTCCATGAACGAGCTGTGGATTGATCACCATAACTCTTAGACCGCTGCATCTGTACTTCTATACTACTCCAGAGGGTTCTGATCTAAACCTGAAAAACACACCAGAGAAATAAAGAAATTTAGAGGAGGTTTTTATAGGCTGCCTATTGTTCTGCCTAGAACTGCGTATCTCATATTACTGAATGTAAGAAGTAAACGTCAGACAATACTTTTTGCAAAGCTTTTGTATATCCTTCAATGATCATATATCTGAGGAGGCAGCCTGATCAAAAGAGCTCAAAAGCATATAAAATAGAGATGCCTCGTGTAGTGTTCACCACGTGCAGCTCTGCCAGAGCAGCTTGCTTCTATGACTTTGTTCATTCACCCATTGTGCTATGATTCAGTTTACACCGGGAACTCCTTGGATAGAGAATATGTCTTTCTACTTAGCAATAATGTGAGATACTACACAGCAAGAAATATGCCCACTACATTCCAGGCAAGATCATCACTTTTCAGACTACCTGTCCCAGAAACTTATTGCCAGTGGCATACCAGTGGTTCTCTCTTACTTCTGTTTCGGATTCTAGGCTCATCCCTTGTCAACCCATTTTTCAACTGAAAGCTCAGGATCATTAATTCTTTATCCCAGCTCAGCTGAAAAGAAAGTAGCAATGCATGTTCAAAGTATAGACTAGCTTTTGACTCAAACATGCCGCTGCAAAAATTTTCCACCTCTTTGCTGCTTCCAGATTCCAAAGATCTGACATACTTTCAGGTTCTTCATAATAACACACCACAAAAACTACATTTAACAACCTGGAATTTCGTATAGTCTCTTTTCAACTTCGCACAAGATTTGATATGCCAGAGAATACCAAGGAATTGTGTCAACAACTCTTGTTGTTGACCCACTCATTTAAATCTTACTGAATTGCAATCCTGAAGAATTAAGAACACGGGAATCAGCAGGCTAATCAATACCCATCAGTCAAGCTTCCTGTTTTTCACATAGTTCAGAAACAGATTCCTGATTTCCAAAAAGTGCCATTCAACAGAACACCCATGATGGGAGTTCCTTTCTAATTCCAGATAATTTTTTTTTTTTTTTGGCTCACAACTTATTGGGTGTCTATAAAAATACTGTAACTATTGGGGTGTCTTTAAACAAAATAAGCAGAATCCTTCAAAGTTTCTCCTCGCTCTCTCGTCTTTATTTATTTATTTTGAAATACCAGGGACCAATAAATAAATGATACCAGAAAGTCACCAGCCTGCTGCTGGTAAGATAACCCTTCATAATTTCCATTTCTAAACAGCTCTTGGAACACTGAATTTAAATGCATGTCCATGCCCCTTCACAAAACTTCAACATCCACAATTTTCAGAACAATTCTCATAAATCTGGTATTTCCCCACTTGATTCTTCAATGGTATTTTTGTAACTCTTCCCATGAGACCTCAACTGCAAAATTGTAAAGATGTAAGCATCTTATAAAAACAGCTCAAATAGAAACCTTTAAGGATGTACTCCTTTTTCACCTAGAAACTAAGCTCT
This sequence comes from Platalea leucorodia, assembly GCF_965183815.1. Taxonomy (NCBI): domain Eukaryota; kingdom Metazoa; phylum Chordata; class Aves; order Pelecaniformes; family Threskiornithidae; genus Platalea; species Platalea leucorodia. Next base: position 76,317,132 of record NC_138824.1, read on the forward strand.
ACACTACTTTTGCTGAACTAAATTTAGGAGGCCTGTTGAAACAGTGTATTTTAAATTATACCAAATCCCTCCTAAAAGTGAAGCATATCAATCTGTATCGACCCGATTTTAAAAAAACTTGGTCTGTCACATTTTAAAAGACAAGTACAGTTTAAGCTAAGAATTGGGTACCTGTCTGGCTAGCAACACATTCCAAGTTAAAACACTAGAAAGCATTAAATTATATATTTCATCTGATAAGAATTTCAGGCAATTAAAGCATTATCAAAAAGCATCACCTTTTAATAGTTGGAAAAGAATCTGTGTATTAGAAAGTATACTAGCAAGATAGGCCACCATTGGACTTTTTAAAGTTATAAACCATCATTCAAATCCTATTCACAGAATTGCTTCTTTCAAGTAGGGAGAGATTAAAATAAGCATGTTAACCGAGAGCTTCTTGGAATGCAAATATTAAAGAGAAGGATTTTTTTGTGGTGTTTCCCCTCCTCTCCCCAAAAGTCTCTCAAACAACAAAAGCCAAACATACAAAACTCAACATCTAGCCACCTCCTGTTCATTAACTAGTGCTCAACATTCCCATTAAGTTTAGAGTAATTCAGGATTGTTTCTAAAGGAATTTGTGCTCAAAGTTAATCTTTTATAATTGTTTTAATTATTTTTTTCTTTACGTGTTTAAAACCACTATGAAATAGCTTCCTTAAAATGAAACCTAAACCAAATTGATGGACATTTAGGCTAAAAGTTACTATTTTTAATTAAATTACACTTCCACTTACAACAAACAAAATAATACATGAATGCCTCACAAAGTAACCAGACTAAGGCAAAGAGAAAGAAAACCAAAAATATGAGTCTAGTATTGCTCTAGGTATCATCAAATCCCAGATTGTAGGCTGCAAGATTCCTTTTGATTGGTTTAAAAAAAATAAATTAAAAAAAAAGCTGTGACAGAAACATTTTATATTATAATGCAAAACAATGCAGTCTCTCTTCAGATACTGTTTAATTTTGAGTCTGCTGTTGTGAATACATAGCTCCTACTTCTTGAGTTGGGATTAGTACCACATTCAAAATTTTGAACTCGATGTCCCATAAGCAGTCTAAGCCAAAAGGGATTGACCTCTAATTTTCTATGAAGAATAATAAATTGCAGTTTATCTCTGGTAGTGCATGAAGAATCAATTCTGGTAAATCATTAATACACCATTTTTCACTTATTCTATTCTAGTGAAGAGCTAGAAGTACTTCCCCATTGACTTTTTTCCTCTCCCAATGAAGGTAAGAAGAAAGATGGTGAGTAAAGCCTATGCAGGGACATACTAAATTGGAAAAAAACAGCTCTGTTGCTAAGTTTAATTCCCACAATCAAATCTTTATACAAGAGGACAGTAAAGCTTTCTCTCTCATTATTTATCAGCACTTCTATCTTCACCTTCAGTTTCCCTGTTTACAGGAAGCATTTACAAAACTGATTTGGCTAGTTGCTTTACTCAAACTCAGCATGGAGATATTTAGAATCATAGAATGTCCTGAGTTGGAAGGGATCCACAAGGATCATCGAGTCCAACTCCTGTCCCTGCACAGGACAACCCCAAAATTCACACCATATGTCTGAGGGCATTGTCCAATTGCTTCTTGAATGCTGTCAGGCTTGGCGCCATGACTGCCTCCAGGGGGAGCTTGTTCCAGTGCTCCACTACCCTCTGGGTGAAGAACCTTTTCCTAATGTCCAACCTAAAACCTCCCCTGGCATATCTTCCTGCCGTTCCCTCGGGTCCTATCATTGCTCACCAGGGAGAAGAGATCAGTGTCTGCCCCACCTCTTCCCCTTGTGAGGAAGCTGTAGACTGCGATGAGGTCTCCCCTCAGTCTCCTCTTCTCCAGGCTGAACAGACCAAGTGACTTCAGCCGCTCCTCATATGGCTTCCCCTCTAAACCCTTCACCATCTTCATGGCTCTCCTCTGGACCCTCTCTAGTAGCTTTGTATCCTTTTCGTACTGTGGGGCCCAAAACTGCACACAGTGCTCAAGATGAGGCCGCACCGCGGCCACACCGCGGAGTAGAGCAGGACAATCACCTCCCTCGACCAGCCAGCCATACAGTGCTTGATGCACCCCAGGACACAGTTGGTTGTCCTGCCTGCCAGGACACACCGTTGGCTTATGTTCAACTTGCCATCGACCAGAACCCCCAGATCCCTCTCCACAGGGCTGCTCTCCAGCCTCTCGTTCCCCAGTCTGTATGTACATCCAGGGTTGCCATGTCCCAGGTGCAAAATCCAGCACTCGCCCTCGTTAAACTTCATATGGTTGGTGATTGCCCAGCTCTCTAATTTGTCCAGTCTCTCTGCAGGGCCTCTCTGCCCTCGAGAGTGTCAACGGCTCCTCCCAGTTCTGTGTCATTTAGTTCCGTTTTTCACAAAACAAAATAACAAAAAAAACTTGCTGTGTCACAAAGTCAAGGACAGACTTAAAACCTTTTCAAGTAACTTCAACTAAAGGAAACAGTCATTAAGGTCCTAAAAGTTTAAAACAGCACCTCTGTAGAAGATAACACCATAGTTCAGGTACTTAATAGATTGTTCCAGCAGCTTTTGCTCTGTCAATTGCCACAGTTTAACATACTAGGTCCTATATGTTGCTGCGAAACTACTGTATGGACAAAACTTATAATTATACCCAAAGGAAACAGAAAACCTTAAAATAAAGTTGAACCAGCCAAACAACTACAAAACATGGCTGTGCCCAAAACTCATGTTCTCATCTAAGAAAAATAAATAAAAATAACATTTTTATGACTAAGAAACAAACACACACAAATGCAATAATCCGTAAAGGATTTAAAGAGCCGCTTTGTTCCATAAAAGTTAAAGTTGCACGGAGTCTAACAAAGACCAGAGATACATGCAGCAGCATGGGTCGAAACTTGAACAGCAGTCTCCTCTGAACTATGTGAGGCTAAATAGGGGTACTTAGTAGGTATTTAACACCTGATTAGCCACTTTCTTTTTCAACCCATAAATATGTGCTTCTACACACTTCTAGGATTCTGACATAATCAGCATATTTTTGTCTGTCCTGAAACTCAGCTCTTGCAGATTTTTTTCTTTGTTTTCTCCGAAAGAACTACTTGATGCAAGTTCAGTCCCATATTAATGCAAAGAAAATATCAGGCCTCATAATCTTGACTGTGTCCTTTTAAAAAGCAAACAAAAAAATCTTGTTAAAGTACAAAGGTTTATTATTGCTGAATGAATGTAATAAAAGCCACATTGTTTGTACTTGAACGATTTCCTCCTTCACCAGTGCTGGACAGAAGCCTTTGAGGGACTGGTACCTCTTATAATACATTCCTTTTAATTACATTTCACTTCCATCTTCATCTAAAGTAGTGCTAAAGGAGAAACAAATCAAGGGGGACATTTCACATAGTGCACAAAGACTGCATTTTAAAATACTTTTAAAACAGATTACCTATTCACTACTTAATATGGTATTTCTACAATGCTTTTAAAGTATAAGATTGAAGAGTAAATTATGTTGAAGAGCTCCTGGATGGAGACAGATCAAAGACTTTGACTTAATTTAAATGCACTCAGCACATTTTAGTTCTCTTGTATGTTTCAGGAAATAGCTAAATAGGCAACTAATTGAAAACTGTTCAAGATCACCTATTCCCTGCTATTTTGCATGTTACCACAGAATTAGGCACAGAAGGCCCTAGTCTGGAAACACACTTGCATTATTTATTTATGCACATGTATACCAGCAAAATTGCGATTTAGCTAGAAAGGCCAGGTTGAAATCCAGATACACTAATATTCAGAAAGCAAATTCTATCAAATTAGCAGTGAAATTAAAGTTCAGTGGTGGCCAATATCTACTTTTCCAGGTTTTTTTAAGTTTAACCTTTTTTCATTCAGAATTTTGACTTTCATTTTTAAAATTTCACTGACCTAAAGCTAACTCAGGATAACAAAAAAAAAAAAAAAAAAAGCCAAACCTCTGGACATTCACATTGAAGACAAAGCCTATCCACTGAGTAGTAGTTAAAGGCCTTGAAGCATCAGGAAGTTTGTTCTTCACATGATACCCTCAAACCTTAAGACTGATATTTTCGAAAAATGACAAACTAGAGTTCTTTCTTCTTTCAAATATAGAAGATTACCACAGAGGACCATGTAGCCCCATATCATCTCTTTATGGTTGGACATTGAAAGATACAATGGATATATGTCCTGAAAGGCTGCCATTGGTCTTGGCCTGTTGCAATTTATGGTGGGAACGTATAAAAAGTCTTTTCACAATACAAAAAACCAGAAGTAGTAAAGTTGCAGGCTAACCATGTACAAGCAGTAACTGACCAGCTTGTTTGTACCCCTAACACAAGCTGAGAGAGAATTTCTCCATCTTTTAGGCAAACAACCAACAGCCTCCCCAGACACCTTGAGTTGGAACTTCCTCACTTATTACAGAGCTTACCTTTGGACCAGCCAGGTGGAAACCTTTCCAAGTCAACAGAGGGGAAAAAAAGGGCACTTCTATATTCAATTGAGCAGTTTCACACATCCTTTATGAACCCAGAAGGACTTATTTCCTTCTGCTGATTATATATGGCACTTACATAAAGTGATTCTACACGTGTAGGTTTGACAGTCATTTACACTGCATAGGTCTACATTCAGATAGATGAAACCAACCTTGAAGTTATATGGTCTAAGTGCAAGTGGGACTTCATGACATGGAAATTATTGATACAGAATATGCTAATTTGTATAAGGAACTATACATTTGTGAGGTTTAAAAAAAGAATTGTTAGCAACTCACTAAATTCTTCATACGTCTCACAAACTATGCCACATGATACCTATGCAACTTTATAATCTTCAGCACTCACCCAAATAAAACTTACTGGCACAATACCATGAATGTGCTACTAAAAAAGTCAGCTCATTCATCTAGCAATTTTTTAAAAATACTGATATAGTTAACAAACAGAGATTGCACACAGGAAAGAAGAGATGCAGTTTTTACAAATAATCACAGCTCAAACCACATCCAATTTGCAAGCTTGCATTTACCCACGTAATCTGTAAATTCACGTATGCTATTCAAGTTTATACAGCACAAAATAGTCTTAGGAGGTACTTGAAACTATCGTTATGTTTACCTTACACTTGAGCTGTTATGCAGTCAAAAACAGAAAAAAAGATTTCTGATGCAACTAAGCACTTTTCTGAAAACTTTATTTAGTTTGATCTTTGTTTTGAACGGGTTGTACTGAGTACTAAAGATTTTATTATAATATGCACAAAGGACTTAGTGTTGTAACTATAGCAAAATGAATACCTTCTTGAAAGACTCAAATAATTTCTTTGCATCTATAAGCTATGAACAGTGTGCTGGGACACTGAGACCCTGTATTCTGTCTTCCGTAAATCAAGTTTTACAGAACAAAATCAAGCTACAAGCCAATAAGAATCTTCTCCTAAAACACTATTTCAATCTGGAACAAGCACTGCAAATGGATTTATTTTTGGTTAAAGGTTAATACAGGGAGAATTCATGAGTGGAACAAAGTATTCCTCAAAGGGAAGGCTTTGTTTATATTCATAAGGCTGTATCAACTGATATTCCTGAGACACAACAGACTAAAGATGCATTATGTGTCTAGAATTTACTTCACGTGTTCATTACCTTTCCAAATTCTCTCATACTACACCATACAAAAAAATAGTGTAACACTGTCCCAGGAAAGGTGATGAAATCACTGTTATTTGGCATTAGAATGGACATCATAATATTCTCCACATAAAGAGCTATTATGTGAGAAAGAGGAAGTAAGTCTAGAATATCCAAATAAGGTTATATCTGATATGGAACTGGAACAAGTGCACTAACACAAATATTAAGTTTCAAAATCCCAGTCTCCAAATTCCATTCTCAAATATCAAGCAAACATTTCAGAAGAAAATCTCTGTAGTGCCCAGGAATTACATTACTGATAGAAGACTGAAAATATTCTTTGTATTAATACCTAATGTTACTGAAGACATGCCAGTGTTATTTTAACAGTTATGTCTAGTGTAAACACTTAAATACTCTAGCAGAAAAGGACTGTGGTCTGTAATTTTTCACGCTATTCAGGATTGTATGGACCACTACACAGTTTTTTCTTCTACAATGCAGAAACATAGGTCTAAACTCAATTAAAATTCTGCTCTGTTTTCTAACTTCAGTTCAGCCTACTATGTGACTGAAAAACACAATGGATAGATTCGTTTTTTCTATTTTTACTATACAGCTTCTTAATAGGAAAGAAAAGCCACTCTACAAAGTTTCCACAGTTAAAAGCCAACTGCCCTTTTTAGTTTTATATACACACTTTTCTTTCCCTCCCGTCTCCAAACTGCGATCCAGTCTCTCTCCAATAGTATACCTCTGAATATCATACCCAAGAAACACATTCAAGCCAACGAATAAGACTTTAAATAGAAGGTTGTACATAATTGACAATTATTTAAATGGACAAAGATGAACCAGGATGAGAACATTTGAGAATTTATGAAAGAGTACACCCAAACAACCTACAAATATATTCCTTTCATGAAACAACCTTGATTTTCAAAGTGACTCTCAAGAAACAAACTGTACAAGAAAATGGAAATCAAGGGGTGAGTGGGTCGCTACAGTCAACACTGAAGTAAGTTTCAGAGGCTTTGGCATATATTATAACAATACAATTAATTTTGCAACAGTAAGGATAGACTTTTTGATACGAGATGGCATTTTTGTGCTGGACATTGTTTCTGTACAGTTCTTCCCTATTTTTTTTTATTTTTTTTTTTTAAAAGCATAAAATCATCTAAGGTACAATATTTATTTTAACACCATTTTCATTAAATATAGTGTGCTAATTTCATACATCTGAAAACACAGGTGGGAAGATGCAGTATGTCACGAACAGGCAATGATATAGGTGAACTCCCTAAACAATAAATTTTTCCCCATCCAAAAGCAAGCTTGACATACAAGGTTACGGAAATAAATCCCATTGGCAATGACTATTAGCTGCCCCTTAACAAAAATATTTTAAAAGTAAATATATAATAAAGAATTTATCAGGTTCAAAATTATTCATGAGTCACAATATGAAACTAAGAATTCTTCATACAGTCACATGAAGAGCAAAGAGAAGGATAAGGTTCAAAATTAAACACCAATGACACATGGAAATAAAATATCCTACAGTACATATGCTTCAATCACACATAGGCCAAGGCTGTTAAGATTGCCGAAAGAATGCTTTGTTTGGACAGATGAGCACAATTTTGCTTACCTTGATTTACACTTACCAAGCTGCAATATTCACTCCTAAATTTCCAAGCTAATATGAACACTGGAGAAGAGCTAAGCTCATTACTTCTTGGAATATTTATATCAAAATGCAGGTAAGTGATTTCAGACCGATTTTATACTATTTGATAGCCAGTTTTATAGAATGACCTACTTACCCAATATAAAACAGTATGTGTAGTGTGAGAAGGCTTAAATCTAAGAAAATCAAAACCTGTATTGCAGAACACTACTAAATCCCATTATGGCACAGTATATGCCTCTTTAAATTGCATATAATCTTTCAAAGTAACAGATCTCGAGTAATTTCTGATGGCAATTGTTTTAAACTTTTTCTAACTTATTTACGAGTAGGCCTTTCTTAAATATTATCCGTCAATTCAAGGACTGGCTCCATTAAAATAAAAAAAAGTCACCTCATCCTCATGTTGTAGGATTTGAACACCACCACAGACAAAAATCCATATAAATGCAGAAGAAGGAAAACAGTAGGCACGTATGTGAGCACAGACCCTACACAAATCTTTCAGTAAGACCTGAGAACTTGCCATAAAATCTGAAAGCACTTCAAACACTGACAAACAAATTTAGTTCAGTTTTTAAATGCATTGAGAAGAAAAGACCACATTACTGTTCACAGGTATTGAGTTTGGGCTGATAAAATCTCATCCTTACTAATGACCCAGTGTTCAAGACTCACCTCAAATTGCAGAATCTCAGCCTAACAATTCATTGGATTCACCCACTAACCTGATGGTGACTAAGCTCAAAGTAGAACAGTGGCAAATCACTTAAGTTGTGTACACAAGAAAAGTCAATTGAGATGTTAACAACTGCATTTCAGGACAACTGTTTGGACAATACACTGACTCAATACACATGAACAGCTCTCCATCCTAAGTGGACTGGCTAATCTAAACAATGCCTCAAATGGAAAACAAAGCTTTAGAAAGAAAACCAAACAAAAATCCCAAAAGCCCCTCTCCATTATCTGTGATGGTCAAAAGCATCAGGAGATCAGAACCTTGAGATCTAAAACTGATCAGTCCATGATTAGTGTCACCTGTTTACACCCCTTCTCACAAACCTCTCTACTCTAGACACGAGTTTAACTTTTACATATAGTGCATTTAGAATACTGCATGGAAACGGATTTTCAGCATTAAAGATTTATCAATTGCTCTATTCCACAGGCCCTGAGGAGTTATTTCCCAGATCTTAACTCATAATGCTCTGTATGGTCATAAAGAGTACCAAGTGTATTATATAGTAGTAATAACAGTGAAGACTACTAGATAGACCTTACTAATAGAGACACAATTTCCAATCCGTCATATCACAGTTACAGTTATGAGCTTGTCAGCTGTACAGAGCCCTTTTTATGTCCCCAGTGTTCTCACCTTCCAGTCACTGAAAGCAGTTAGTCATTAATACCCAAATCTTGACAATAAAATCAAGTTCTCTTTTTTTCGTAAGAATAAATACTTTCTTTTAGATTTTCTGTTATTTCACTGTGCTATCCTATGTATGTCTTCATCGTACATCAAATTTCTTAGCAACACAAACCCATAGATGTAGATATATGAATATATATAATATATATACACATACACCACCCCCCCCCCATTTACCCAGCCACAGGTTAATTTATTTTGTTGTTTACTGCCATAGTTGTTTCTCACTTCTACTCTCTCCCATTCTCTTGCCCCATAAAATCTCAGAATTAATTATATGAACCTAGTCTGACATATTTAAAAATAGGATCACAGTCTGCAGTAAAGAGAGCAATGAATAGAAAATCCAACACCACCTTGATAGAAGAGATTATATTACAGCTAATTGAATTCATGAGCTGTAGTTCACACACCAAGAGTAGTCGACATGCCCTTGTAGACTCTGTTTCTCCAAAATTGTAGCATCATTGCTTACTAAGAGGTTCATTCGCTATTATAGTTGACATAGCACACCTTTCAACAGAAATGCATTTTAAATTATTCATTAAAAAGAATAAGCATTTAAATATAATTTATAATTCAGGACTTACTCTTAAAGAAATAGTGCACAAGCAATGTGCTAAACTTAGAAGGCAGGGCCAGATATAAGGATCAGAAGTGAACACAAAAACAGTCTATCTGGGCCGGGTCATCGGTTCATTTATGACCCAAACCAGTTGTAACTGAAAGTTACTGGTACCTGACGGTTATTAGTTTATCATCCAGCAACACTTTTTACAGAAGCTGAAGCATGTTAAGTTTTAAGCAGCAAAGATAAAAGGCATACTTCTGCCCTGAAGAGAGATGAAATATGCCAAACAAGAAAAATTATTAGGCATATTAGGTATGTTCTATGAAGTGAACTGCAGTTTGTTTCAGATGCTTGCACATTTCCTAGGAACAAGTAACAGTCTCAGAAGTCAGAACAGAGACTGATGAAATTATTATTTCATATATAAGAGGTCCTCCTACATCACTGATTGAAGAGGAAACTAGCATTGCACTATCCAAAATATACCTCCTCAGGAGGTACCAGAAGAAAACTGTGCCAATGACTAATACAAATATCTTCCTTCTTGACATAAAAATTAAATGTTATCCTTAATAGGATTTGCCAGTACACAAGTGCCATCAATGTTTAAAGAGTCCCTAAGCACCTATTTTCACTGTGCTGCCCTTTTTAGTCAAGTCGAGTTTACTGAGTTTCTGTGTCTTTAAAATGAGGTCTGTGTATGACATGCAAAACTCTTTAGAGATGACTGTACTTTATGGTAAATTATTCAATAATTTGCACCCAAAAAAAGGATTTTTCTTGCTTACAAAACTAAACCAACTATGCTATGGAAGGATCTCCAAAGCAAAGTGATCAAACAGTATGGCTTTTTTCCTCTTCTCTGCTCTCCCCCTCCCACAAGTGTCCTAGCATTTCTAGGTTGGGTTTGGTTTTTTTTTTTTTCCTATTACTACAATCATTGTTTAATTTTATTTCAAGAATCATACTTCATAGAACCAAAGGAGGCCAAGCAACAAAGTTGTGTTTGCTCTCAAACAATGCAGCTCCTAACATCTCTATCAAAAATTAAAGCCAATTAGGCTAGAAATCACAACTGGTCTGGGAGTATCTGGAGTTCTGAATCTCTCCTTAGCTGTTACATCCAATTGACATTAAGAGACTTTTTTCCTCCTACAAATATTTTAAATGCCAAAACACGGGAAGATTAGAGAGAGGTTTATCAACGTATTTTATTACAGGAGATAAACTGGCAATATTTCATGCCAGAGTGCCCAACTTTCAGATACCAGTGAATCCATAGCTGGCTTATTTCCACATAAAGTTGCTGACATTGCACACTCAGTATTAACAAGCAACAACTACAACTTCAGTTACACCTACCAAATCAAGCACTAGTAACATTTGTTTCTTCACATATAATCCTTTAAAATACCCAATCATGCTCCTAGCCCGACTTTCACTCTGTTCTACTTGTTTTGCTCCGGAAAGAAACAATATCGAGGAAACACAAACCTACCTAAACAAAATGGAAGAGTGTCTCAAAAACTGCATTAAGTCCCCTTACCCTACTCTCTTTTTCCAACATAATTTTTAAATAGGGATTCCAACATTCTCAACCAAAGGTATAGACTCACCTATGCATTCATCTCCGTTAACTGCCCACCAGCCTTCTCTGACTATTCATCCACTTTGGTAGTCCCCATTTCACTAAGAACCATCTTTATTAAAATACTAATAGCAACCATGCAAAAAAAAAGTCAGTAAAATTAAAAAATAATGTTTAAAATTAAGACATAGGTGTGAACCCTTGCCTCCAAATACATAGCATCAAAGCATTTCACTTGCAATTAAACATTTAAGATCAAGATTCAAAGACAAAATTATTTATATTGCAAGCTTTTATCACTGAGGTACACTCCTAGGAAACTTTTAAAAGCAATGTGAAACAGGCATAATCTAAGCTATGAAATCAATAACTATGCAATCAACTCCTGTTTTAGTTTTAAGTTATATGGGTTTACCTGCAGACCTGTCAGAAAAAAATACAGATTGCTGAGGGACTGGCTAATCAGACACAAAGCCAGCTGTCTTCCGTGTTTCCCATTTCACAATGTTGCTTCTCTGTTTACTATTAGCATGTATCGCAAGCTTTTCTCAACAAATAAAGAATTCACTGATAAGTAACATAACCTGCAGTATAGTACAATTCATACATATTTCATGTTAAAAGAATATTAAAAGTCCTTGCTAAACAGGATTTTGAGATTCTATGTCTTAATCTGCCTCTGATGTCAGTCAGATTGAATATTTATGGAATTACACCCTAGCCACATCTTATGCTCAACTTCTGCTCACAAAATTAAATCATGTTATACTTTTTTTTTTTTTTTCGGGGGGGGGGGGGGGGGATTCCAAAATATCTTTTAGATTTCAAATGTCAAATACTATTATTTCACAAAATGCACATGACCCACTCAAATTGTCCTATCATAGATTTCCAGAGCATTGTTTTCCCAGAATTAGCCCAAATCAAGCCAACAAGGCTGTACTCTGCCTAACTCACAACAATGCAGTAGGAGCATTGAAAAAATTTAGGCCTACCTAACAACAAAGGCAGCAAAAAATCACCACCACCAAAATAAATCTTTAGCATACAATAAGTGTTGCAGACAAAAAGAGTTGAGATAATTCTAGAACCTCTCTCCACTGAGACATTTAGAACAAAGGATACAGTTTATTTTATTAAACACTTAAAAGGGATAGCTTTCACAGGCTTTACAGCACCAGAAATGGATGTGCCCCAATTTTTTTCTACTTTTCAACTGATGAAGGATGAAGTGTATACAACTGAAATCCAAAAAATTAAAACAACACCTTTTTCTCCCCCAAGAGGAAATATGTTTCCATGTCTTTTAAAATATTTTGCATTAACTTTGGCGTTAGTTCTTTTTTTCAGATTCTTTCCAAATCTCTTCTGTTACTTTGTTTTCCTTCTAATGGGTCTGTCTTGTAGGACATACTGTCTTTCTCACAGCTTCTTCCCAGATGCCTTTTCTAGCAGAAAAAAAAAGTAACAAAACCAACATTAATCAAGGAAAATTTTCCATGAACAGATCCAAGGAATTACTGCTACTCACTGGGAAATTACTAGAAGACATGCAGAAAGCTTTAAAACAAAACAATTTGAATGAAGTTGCAATATTGCGAAACTTTTAGAAATATTTTTAAATTTATTATACCGCAAATGACATCCAAAGATATTAATCAATGAGCAATTTCTACATATATGGATGCTAGCATGAATTTATTTTAAGTGGATTAAACTATGTCAGTCACTAAAAAAGGAGGAAGAACAATGCTGTTGATTCAGTATAACTTCTATGTCCATCACTTCTGAGTGTGACAACTGGGTGGGTTAAATAAAGACATACTGCAGAAGTCTTCATAGGCCTTTGAAAGTCACAGAAGTCAGGGAGAGTTTAGTGCCTCAGAACACAAGTTCAGCATACTGACATGCAACCTGAAACATTTTGATGAAAGAGGGGACAAGAATCCCAGTTTAGAAACTGACCAGCAGCTGTCCTCATTGTTCCTTCTCCAGGGACAGACAAGGAGTTACCTTCTAATCTTCCTGAAAACAAACTAAAATTTTACAATGCATACTCTGAAGTTATTTTTGGCAGGCCATGCAAATTAAAACTGTACAGGCTATCATCTCCTGCACCCATGGAGCTGTAAGAAGCCAATACCAAGCTGGGAGGAAGAGGTCTGAGGCTAGAAGTCTGTCATCAGTTTTGGGGCAGGTGGCTAGAGAAGTCTGCTATTATAGCACCCAGAAGTTTCACATAAACGCAGTCAGCTCCCAGCTTCTTATTTTTTATATTCACCATCCATATAGCTATTACAGTGCATCTTAATTAGTAGATCAGCAAAGTAAAAATCTTACACCCAGTTTAGCCTGTTTTTGAAGAGTCTATGGAGGGAAAGCTCTTTTAACATCTTCCTAAACAATTTTGGAGCATTTAATTTACTGACTGAAACAATACCTAAGAGGCATAAAAAGCGATACTAACTAGACATTTTGCTTTAATCCAGAGAGCTCCCTGCACCTTCAACAATAATGGCAGTGTCATTACCGTAAATATTTCAGATTGCTCAGAGTCCCCACATTCCCCAATACAAACAGAACAACACTTAAGCAAATGCCAAGAACACTGTGTAAGAAGCTACATTTTAACTAAGAACCATACCAAAACTCAAAAAATACAGCATAGTGGGCACCTTAAATCATCACTTTACATCATTTTGGTAACAAACCATTACCTCCTTTGTAAGTATCACGTGGAAAACAAAAATCCCAAACCTTGGCAGCTTCACATGCTTTCCTCTTGCATTAGACAATGTCAGAGATTATATAGTCACATTTTCCAGGCAAAATAATGTACTGCATTGGTAGCTTTAGTGCTTTTTAGAAGTATGCATAAGACAATGCCAAGTGTACACAAGAAAAACGGATGCATGTCTAAATCACACGTTACAACTGCTAATAATAGTTTAGATTATATAGTTCTTCTGCCTTGAGTTGCCTTTCCCAGGTACTCCAATAAATACAAAATAGAAATCATTACACCTGAATTCTTGCAAATTGTGTGGTAGAATCAAATTAACAAATACCAGATATGTGACCTTTCCTGAAAAATTAGCTCAGAATCAATCCTTTAGGGAAGTAAAAAATATCCTAGTAAAAAAAAAAAAAAAAAAAAAAAAGCTACATGCTGTAGATATACTGTATGAATAGTTTGTAGAAACAAAGATCTGCTAAGTACAATTAAGAAGTCCTGTATCTGCTGACAGAAAATGAGCAGAAGACTTCCATATTCTCACTCTTCCTACATCAAGCTGTAGAATTGTAGAACTTACGGTTTATGAGTTTATATAATTTTAAATATATATGCATATGTGTGTATATCTATATAAAATTTATAATCCAATAGAGAAAGCTGTAGGTGATATTCAAACTGAATATCCAGAAAAGAAACAAGAGCAAAGAAGATTTTACATAAAAATTAGTCTGTTTTAGACACCATAACTTGTTGGCATAAGGGATATGAAATACATTGCAAGCCAAATAAAACCATATAACCAATCTACTTTTACTTTGGTATTAAATAAACACTCCCCAACAAATAAAGAGTCACAAGACTAGAAATCCAGATATTTCACAAAGTACTCAAATTGCCTGAGAGGTGCAGTTCAGATCTACTTAAGCATCATGTAGGTCAAATTGAGCTGGACTTCCTTGCTCCCTCAATAGACTAAGAAAGTTGAGGTCAAAGCAGGACTTCGGGAATGGTTCTACTGACCAGATCAACCCAACCGGACAAGTCTAACATCCCATGGCCATTGGTATTATACAGATATGTTATACCGTGCAGTTTAGTCACGTGGAAATGATGCTTCCTTCATTAATTCTAATGTGTTTCAGTTATAAATAAATAAATAAAACACACACACTAGCAATTTGTCTGAGGTGAAGCGCATCGAAGCAGACCAATTGATTCCCTGGAGAAAAATGACAACACATTTACACAGAAGTTACTCTCAATCAATTAACAGACCAGCTATCAGCTGCTCTAAACTGGGATGGGAGCAAAGACAGAGGGCAGCCGAGTGGAAAGTCTTCATGAACAAATGTCACAGATCACCACAATTTAAGACTGGACAGGGCAGCTGTCACAGTTCACCAAAAGAACATTTGAGCATCCACACATTTGAAGAGCAACTCTGCAATGCAAACGTCCTCAAACTACCTCAAAATAGGTATAGATATTAATACAAATCCTTCAGTATGAGCATTACACAGCAGCTCAGGCAAGCTTATTTTACTAACAATACAACTAGCAGTTGTATTGAAATGAAGTGAAAACAGTTTAAATCTAGTTTAGGTATGTCTAAAAAGGAGAACTGTAATTGTATATTCTACAACGTAGATATGTCCAGAACAGCACATTCTGAATACTTCTAGTATGCTAGGACTTACAGTTTCAACACTATTTTCCCTGCTCCAGTCATCTTTTGGCCTTTCGGTGAAAGACCTTAGGTATTTATATAAAACAGTTAAGTTGCTTAAATTGAACTGTAAAACCACAAAATTCAGAGTTCATTAAGACTGTGGCCCTTAAAGTGTGTAAAAACAAAAGTTTAAGTTAACCCTCATAATGAGATTGCTATTTTGATATTTTCAGAATGTTCTTCAGAGTAGAACAAGATGTTTTCTTCAAGTTCAAAGAAGCTTTCCAAAACAATAAATCTGTATTCTCAGAATATTTTTTTTTTTAGATTATCAATGGGTTCAGGGCAAAACTGCTCACAGAAACACTGTATCTATTTTACACCCTATCCCTCTAAACCTTTAGAAGAAAACAAACATCACTTACTGTTTCAGAGGTAACATCTTTTCAAACACCATTCCCTGAAACGCCTCAAGAAAGAAGTCTTTAATTTGCCAACTTACAGTCTTACCATCACAACTGAAATTATTTCAATACCCTTGAAATATATTATTTACCCAAATGGTAAACATAATACAAAGGGCAAAAAATCTTTTAACAAAATTAACAAAGCAAGACTACAGTTATCCCCAAATCCAGAATACATATCCATCCATATTGTATCCAGAAATACAATAATGAGACTGACATAAGTGTTTTTTGAATATTTCCTCATTCTGTAACATTCCACTCACTTTCCAAATATAATGTGTTTTGGTAACTACTTTCACAATTTACTCACCTGTCTCTCAGGTGACTTTCCTTAGCACTCTAAATTTACAATCTCTCTATAGTAAAGAAGAGGCTGTACTAAGGGCAAATCTCTGATCCACCTTCAGTATTAAAAAAAATAATAATAATAATAAAGCATCAATACATATTTCAAATAAAAACTGAACCACTGCTCTAACATGAAGTGCAAACAGTAGTGAAAAGAATGTTTTATCATATACTTCCCCTCCCCCCTTTTTTTAATGATCATTTTTTCATTTATTTGAAAGATAGTCTTCCTGTGGGAAAACAGAAATACAGTCTAATTTTGAGAATTGCTCTTTCCTATTACCTGAATATCCCAGATGCACACTAACACACAGCACTCAGCAAAATTTTACTTACCAGCATCTTTGAAACTGCTAAAAAACCTCTAAAACTGTGTTGAAATGGGAGGACGCTTTCCCAAGTAAAGACATTGTGTTAAACTACTCCCGAGTAGTACAAGCTAATGCTGAAGATCTGTTACACTTATAAGTATCAACTATAAGAGAATTGTATTGTTTAACCTAAACTAATTTGGTTAATAACGGCCTCTGCCCAGACAAGCCCTTGCAAGGTAAACACAAAGTTCCCATCTTTTACTTCACAAAAATTCACTCTTGTTGCTGTATACATGTCTATGCCTCACAGCAAACGAAAGTGGTACGTAAACTCCACCCCCCTTTCCTTTCTTCTAATATTTGTACATTGGGCATCTCTGGGCTATTTATAGGACTTAACAAATTATTTATCCTCAAGAAATATATTTGAGTGTCAAAGCTCATTCTATAATATCACATCAAGTTCACAACATCAGACAAAGAATACTGAATTTCTTTCTGCAATCAGTTAGATATCTAAATCAGATTAAGGCAAAAGGAACAGGTGACAGGCAAACCCTAGCCATTTACCTCAACACTGATTTTAAAACACTGAAGACAGAAAAGCAGAAATGTGAACTTTCAGTTTTCACACGTTCAGGCTTCTTCCACATATTCTCACTCTTCTGACCTTTCTGAAAGGAAAAGAGCATATTTGTTTCAATCCATTTTTTCCAGCCTAATGAGAACAAGAACCTCATGGGAAAAGAGCTGTTGCTGCCTACTCCACAATGAACACTATGCTCCTGAAATTCACCTCGGCAGTGGATAACAGGAAAAGCAAGAGAAGAAAGCTGAGTCACACCTGGTCATTTTCTCTCTAGAACATCAGCTACAACAATACTAAGGATTTATTTTGGGACAAGTATGATCTTGTGGGAAGGAAAAATGAAGCAAGAAAGACATTCCACAGACAGAGAGTGAAAACAAAATCTAAGTCACTTAGCTTTATGACTAAAGTCTCAAAGATGTACAAATGTAATGGTGAATTCAGGTCACCATTACAGTCACAACATTCAGACCATGTTTTCTTTCAAAACTTGTGGTATTTAAGGACACTGCCAAGTAAAATCATGGATTATTATGTACCATTTCAGTATCAAGAAAAGGTAACAAAACAGGAAAAAATGCTCACACATCCCTTAGAATACAGTATTTTAAATAGGTGAGGACCTCAGTAGTGAAACCAAAAATAAGATTTGGTAAGAAACAGAACTGATCTGAGCCCCTTTAAAAAAACAACAAAAAAAACGCACCAAGCCACCAGTGCTCTTTGCTAGTGAAGAAGAACTTGGCTATTCTGGTGCAGAATTTTTTACATAAGACTATACGCAGGGGAAAATACTATTGTAATGTCCTATACAGGAGCAGCTTCCTTCTTACAGCATTAGACTACTGTTCTGTACCCACTGTCCTGCTGATATAATGCCATTTGAAATATATTTGGCTACCATATTTTGTGTGTGAACACAGTGGAATTAAGTATTTAAAAATATGTTGCGCCTCACTTTTCCCATGTACTTTTTAAAATTTTCCCATGCTCATAAAAATTAAAATACCGGTTTGCCCAATTTTTTATTCTGCATTTGTTTAGTGTAAAGCACTTCATGGGAACAGTTGTTTAAAAGCATCTTTTCACATGAAAACACTATTATTAAAATATTTCAATCAATTGAATAGATTTACAAAACCCAATTTACATTTACAAAGCCTGCTATGGAATTCATTACACTTTGAAAAATAGGCAAGAAACAGACCTCACAGGAGAGAGGGGAAGAATAAGTTTGTCATATTTCTTCTCCTAGAGTTCTCCTCCTTCCCCCTTCCCTATTACCATACATTTCATTTAGGAACACAACATTTGTTCTCCCAACTTCACCTACCCAAAACTGAAGAACTATCTTCTGGTTTTCTTGTATTTATTATTCTGGTTTACCTGAATTACTTCAAATTTAATATCTCCATTTCAGGATATATGTCAGGTGTCTGACTGCAGCTGCTCTGGCTACTGGAATAGGAAGGTTGCTCTTGTTACACGCTCATCAAAAACAAGGATGATTCAGAAACTGTGCCACTAATGTTCATAGTCTCTCTCTTCCACCAACCAGACCTACAAAAAGTTTGAAATGGGTTCAGATAAGCATGGATGGGCCATGAACTTTCAGCAGTCAAGCTTCAATGAACATGGTGGTCATGGCATATAAATTTTTGCTTCTGTGCAGCACAGAACTACCTCAGTCTTGGCACAGCTGAGTACGTAACTTCAACTGAGATTCACAGAATATTTCAGCCTAGTCTGAGCAGCAGTTTCTGAGCATACTGAGAAAACATTCGTATTTCGACCTCCTTTGAAAGGAAAATTAATTCAAAACAGAAGTGGACAACCAAGCACCTTCAACAGCTTCAGAGCAAGAATGCTCACCTTTCATATAAGAGGACTAGTTAAAAAAACCCCACACCTCAAAGTTTCAAAGCCACAACTTCAACCTCTCGGGAAGTACCCTCAAAGAAATATTCTTCTTGCTCAACCTCTCTTAGTTTCAGTATGCACCCCACTCCTATGCCCTCCCCAAACCCATAGCTTTGCTTTATCGACTAAATATTAGGGCACTTCCCCTAAAACCATACCTGTACTCTAGTCTCTGCTCCCAATGCCTTTTACCAAAGGGGCCACAAACACGAAAACAAAGGCTGAGTCCCCAGATGTTTGGGGGAGATAAGTGTCCTCCCAATCATTATGCTAAACTGCTCTTCCCTTTTGCTCTTTCTTCTGTCACAGTGAGTTCTTTGCTAAACCAGGCACAGTGTCCAACAGAAATCACAGAGAACACATCAGTTACGGTGGCTGGGTTAACAGAGACATTTTAATCCTCTTAGACTGTGAAGGATATTTAAAGCAGTAGTTATTATATTCAAAGCAGGTACTGCTTCCGATTATTTTTTTTTATTTATTTTTACATGAACTTTATTCCATTCTCTAAGAGAAGGTGCCTAAAGTCAGGGATGGCCACAATGTCACAGACACCAATGTCATTTTGTTACCTTCAATATTACCCATAAATGTCTCTAAGAGCATGGAGCTCACCTCCCTATTTGGCCACTTTCTTAAGTTGATAGTTTCCAAGACCATACTTTTTCTAAGCCTGATTATGTGTATAAGCGACAATGATTCTAGTAGCGAAGATATCGGAACTTCCTGTCTTGCCATTTCTGGGTATCCCCCTCCCCTCCACAAACATCTCCATGTATCTCAGATAGAGCACATAGCTTTTGAGAACATCAGCAGAAAGAAAATGGCTATTCTTATCACAGCAATCAATCTGCAGACGACTTTAAATTGCTGTAGTGAAACTGATGACAATACATTAATCTCATCTATTTGTGCAGGGAGATCAAAACAGAGGATAGGGTAATATTGACTTAAACCACTGCTAAAAAAAAAAAATGTAGATACACTCTTTCAGTACATGTGATATAAACCTAAACTGTACTCAACTAACTTAATTAAAAAAGGTTTAAGCCAAGCAAAAATGAGCTTTTTAAGCTAAACTACACATCTACATAGTATTCTGCAGTGTTCTGCACTGATTTTAACTTGCAGCCCATCTAAATCAGGAATGCAATGCAGCATGTTAGTAGATGTGTACAGAGAAGCCCAACCTCATGCAGTTACTGGCTCAGATCTGAGAAGTACTACTGACATCAGGGGCAGGGCACTGCATCTTTTACAAACTGCCACTCAGAGGCAGGTATAAATGTGTTTAGTTTCAGTATCACTTTGAGGCTGCTGTATCACTTCCTCGTCAGGAGCTAGATCCCTTCCCTCCTCACAGCCTTCTATTGAGGCACATAGGCATGTCATAAATTCATTTTAAAACAAACTTACAATAAGCCAGCTCAGCTTCTTTGATAAGGTAAGGCCTTATGTATTTATCTGTGCACATTTTTATACCCTTCAACTTCTGTGTTTTGCCTTCCTTCTCCCTACTAAACAACCAATGCCATGGTTCATAAGATATGCAAAGAACTTCATCTTCCCAGAGAGAGCTATAAAAAAAGAAAGAGAAGGAAAAGGAGACGGAGAAGGAGACGGAGAATCAAGCTGGGGAAGACAGAGAAGGAAGGGAGACTGTTTAAGTATTCTGTCAGTGCCCTGATAGGCAGCTATCTGCTCCTTCCACATTTTATTCCCTTCTGTGTCTTCATATCAAGCAAGCTCTCTTTTTTTAAGTCTCTCTTTATTCCTTGTGGAATCATGACTTTCCTCTTCCTTAACCTCTAAGGAGCATGTTAAAGAACACTCTAAAAAGATATGCTGTTTAGAATTGACAGGAGGATTACTTCTACATTTCTTCATTGGCCTCAGGAACATTTCCATGACTATTATGCCTTCTTTAAAAATTACTATTTTTCTGCACTCTATGCTTCACTTGAAGTCATAATCCTCTGTGATGACAATTGTATACACAGCAACTAGTCATGATGTAACAAACCAGATCAACTACTTCTGGTGGAAAAAAAGCATCACAAACATTTCAGGCAGTCTCTTAATAATGTCAATTAATTTCTCAATAAAATGCCTGTTCACATTTCAAATTGGAAAAATTATCTTAAAAAACTACGCACTTCAAGAGATGATAACATAGTCTTCACTGATCACAACATTCTTAGGCCTCTCCAACTCCATTTTTAAAGACCTATTAAAAACATCAACTTCACTAAGAAAGGGTTTAAATCACACCTTTTTTGCTGAAGACAGCTTAGGGGAAATTGAGATTTACTCCACTTACTGGAATAAATCTATCCAAAATAATTTCACAGAATAAACAACAAAAAGAAAAAAGAATAAAACTTCCATATAGTTGAAAATAAAATCCTTCAAAAGAGGTGCAAAAATGCAAGTAACTACACGTACGTATGTTCAAACACAATGCACAGACAGATACAGTGGATATGAACACAACGAACATCATCACTGATATCTGAAATGCCAATTTACTAAACATAGGAATTTACTCTGCAACGCCGTTGACTACTGGCAGTTTTTAGTAAGCGTAGTAGATGTGAGACGTAACCTTGTCCTCCACCAAAATTCTACACACGCAAGGCATCTTTGCATCAATATTCATGGCAACAGCGCGTTGGGGTTCTGAAATATACTTAGCTGTATTCAGTTAACCTGTTTGATCTCTTCACTGGCCCGACAACTACATTTAAATGATGAATTTTTTATCACGATGCAGGTAAATGAAGTTAAACCGGATAAATCAGGTTTTTACACTAAAAGGTCTTTAGGCTTTAGCAGTGACTGTCCCCCGTCTCACAGACAGGCCAAACCCGGTTACGGGCTCGTTCAGCTGCTGATCAAAAGCACTGGCAGCCAGAGACGATGACACCGGCAGCGGCGGGGCTCGTCAGCGCTCCCGCACAACCACGCCGGGGACAGACAATGCCAACAGCCTCCCGCAGGCTCCGAGCGCCGCTCCCAAACTACACGAAGGCTGCAGCGCGTCCTCCTGAGCGCCGCACAGCCACCACGGGCAGCCCTGAGCCGCCCAGCAGCCTCAACACCAGCCGCCGGCCCCCTCCCCAGCGCCGCGCTTGTCTGCCTGTGTCGATTCCTCGCCGGTTGCCCCCAACGGCACCTGCCGGCCGTTAAACGGCCGACGCTCCAACCCCGCTGCCTCAGAACGGGCCCACAGCGCCCAGCGGCCGTGGCTCCGGGCCGCGACGGGGGAAAGGGGCGGGGGGGGTGCCCAAAAAAAAGAGGGCGCCCGGGAGAGGAAGGGGGCTGACGGCCGTTAGGGTATCTCCGGGGGCCGCGCCCGACGGGAGGAGGCCGGCTAGCGCTGCCCGCCCTCCTCCCGCCGGGCACGGCCGCAGGCAGGCACCTGGGCAGCTCCTTTGTTCCTCCCCGGTCCCGCCGCCTCACCCCTTCCCGCACTCACCCACGGTGGCCAGGGTCTCCAGGTCCTCCAGCTTGTAGGCGGCGGGCTCGGGCGCGGCGGGAGAGCCGGGGCCGGCGGGGCTGGGGGCCGGCGCGGCGGGCTGAGGCGCGACCAACCCCGCCGCCGCCGCCTCGCCGCCGCTCTTCGCCCCCATTTTGGCCTTGGCGGCGCTAAAGGCGTCCATGGGGCCGAGCGGGCGCCCCGCGGCCGCTCAGCGCATGGAGAAGGGCGAGCCGGGCCGGCGAGGGCAAGGGGGAGGAGAGAGAGCGGCGGGGACGCAAAGTTTCAGTCTTCAGCAGGCGGGGTGGCTGCTCCCCGGGGCTGGAGCCCGTTGCCGCCGCTGCCGCCTCTGAGGGGGCGCGGAGCCCTTCAGCATCGCGGCCAGCCGCCGCGCCGCCCGCCACTCGCAGCAGGGACCGCCGCGCAGACAGACAATGGCGAGGGTGAGCCCGGCCGAGCCGTGCTGAGCCGAGCCGAGCCGCGCCACACGCGGGGCGGAGGGGCGGGGTTTGCCTTCCTGCCGCTGCGGCACGGTCCCGCAGAGGGCTGGCGCGGCGGGGAGGGGGTGGAGAGGAGGGAGGTGCGGCCCCGCCACACGGCGGGAGCGGGGAGCTCGCCCCCCGCCGCGGGCGCAGCCCGGGGGGGTCTGGTAACGCCAGTGCCCTTTGCTCGTCCTTCGCCATCCCCGCGTCCCGCCTGAGAGGCAGCGCGGCGGGGGATGGAGGGGGCACCGGCGGCTGCCGCCCCTGCCCCCGCGCTCCCTTAGTGCTGCGGCTGCCGGGGGACGGGAGAAGGGCCCGTCCGCTCCCCAGGCAAAGTTAAAAATGACTGATGGGGCCCCTGCAAAGCGGCTTCCTGGCCCACCTGGTTTCGCACTGACAGCTCTTGGAAGACTCAGTCGTTGCCCACGCGTGGGGGCACGTGTGGAGTAACTCGGCTGTTTCAGGGTTAGCGTGTGTCCCTGACCCGCACGTTTCAAAGGGTTTCTCATGCATTATTTTACTCCCTGTTTTCACGTAGGTGTAGATATTGCGCCGGCCACAGCCCCTCCGTGTTCCCTGCTCGAGCCTGCAAAATATTTAGGTGACTGGGAATGGCTGGCTGGTGGGTGAGCTGAGCTGCACCGAGCTAAACTGAGAAGGCACCTCATGTAGCAGCAGTCGAGTACTGAATATAGCTCCTTCCACGGCGGCCAAGAAACTGTTGATGATTATGCTGAAAGACAGGGAAAATTAGTGTGTGAGCCAAGTCGCTGAGAAGCGTTCGTGTCAAAATTGGGAAGGAAACCCTAATTTTTTCCATGCCTTGTCCTGGCCCAGTTTTACACTGTTCACAGCTCCTACCCTATGCTCCAATCAGCAGGGTATCTGTAAAGTTGATGTGGAAATCAAGTCACACAGGTGCTATTTTGCATCTCCTTTTTATTAAATGTGAAAACATGGGAATATATAAGGCCTACTAGTTTCTGTGTGGAGTAAGTTCAATAATAATGAGAAATAATTGTGTGTGTATACAAAAAATGAGTATAAACATATAAATTATATATAAGAATTATAAATTTATGTACATCTTTCCTGAACTTTCAGAGATTCTTGCAGTCTTGTTTATAGTCACGATACTCAGAGGATATAACATGTATTTTTATCTTTTAGCTTGTTGACGTGAAGGGTTATGACTAATTCGGAAAAATGCTAGGTCATCTCTGCTTCCTGTCAGCCTATGAAAAGAATCACCAGTCAAGGAGGATGACATCACTTTAGCTACAAAATTTCAAATTTTATGTGTGTACTCTTCGGAATGCAAGCTTGGCACTTCTATTTTGCTTTCTACTTTACTTCATTTCCTTTTGTATTATGTTTTGTACATTGTATACAAAAAGTTATCGTGATTCATGCCTTGAATGGAATATTTTAAAGATTCCTTAAACTGCATATTGTAAATGTTCTGTCAGGCTGTAAATTTAGTTCCTGCTTGGTCAAAAGATGAGCAAGCCAACAAATCTCTCTTAACAATAACAGAAAATTTTTTTAAGATAACAGTTTGAAAAATAAACTGTCATACATTGAAGAAATCTCAGTGTATACAAAAATGTAACTTTGTTTTTTAGCCTTTTTTCACTGCTCAGATGTTAAAAAGCACATAAAATACTTTACAGAAGGTATTGATTACTTTCAACTGATATTTCTATTTATGCTACAAACTTTACTTAGTGATTAAATGACTTCTGTTCAGGAACTTAAAACTTTCTTTAAAGAGCCTCCTACTGCCGTGCTTCAGCGGGTGGTGGCCTGTATGACAGCGTACATTCAAAAAGGCTGTGATTCAGGAAGGTTCGTAAGCAGGGGATTAGCTCCGTTCAATGCAGTGTCTCTTTTCTTATGATTAAAGTTAGCTTCCTACCTTGCCAGACTGGCATCCAAAGCATTCGCTAGCTGTAGTTGTAGCAATATAATTGCAATGTTTATATTTAGAATGTCAACATATTATTAGTGTGCTTTACCACCTCTGTATAACCTACTTAGAATTTATCTTGCAGATTCTGATTATAATTCACAATATTTCAGGGGAAGAAAATGCCGTTCTTTCTAAATACAATGAGGCTGAGAATCAAAACTCATAACTACATAAACTGCATGTGGAAGTAGAGCTGGCCACTGGGTTGCAATAGTGGATATGAAACTTAGTTTCTTGCCCAATTTGGCCACACTTCATAGGAAAGTCTGCAGCCCTGTTCTCCTTTTGTCTTTCATTTTTGCCATTATTTTAACTTAATATGTGAACATTTAGTCACAGGTACTTTTTGAATAATCTTAGCCTTTCGCTTGCCCTCGATAATTCATAGTTCTCATCTTTTTCACTTTCCCCACACATGCAGTATATACCTACAGCCAGGTTCCTTTAGCTTAAAGCAGGATTTAATGCCTTACATTTCTATTCCTTTACTTTGCAGGTCCTTACACCAGAGGTTAGCTCTGTTTTCATTTTCCCTTAAAAGTACCAGATGTTACAGGTGATTCTTTCCAAGGACAGTCAATGCCTTACTAAAAGAGATTTTTTTTTTTTTTTTAAATATAGAGTACAGTAGTTTAAACAGTTTTCTCAATACTCATGATTTTAGGTGAGGGTTTTTTTCTTCCAATTCAGTTGCAAAAAGTGTTCAGTGTACTCATATTCATTTTTAAGCTCAGAATTTCGAGGGGTCAAAAGGGTCCCAGGTGTCAATTTGGTTACTCCATGCTGCCTTTCATGTCGGTACGTTTGCCAGACTTCAGTTTGCTGCATGTACAGCCACACCGGTATTTCAATGATTCTTTAGGTGCTAAATTACTAACCTACCTCCCATTCCTTCCTTTTTGTTTGTTTGTAAGTTTTTTATTTCCCCACAGGAAACCTTTGGTTAACAATTTTAAACTAATGGAAAGGATTACAAACTTTCTACCTGACTATGTATGAATTGATATAACAGATTATTTCTCTGTCATTTTGAGGGGACATTGTGATACACATATCATGCAAATGGAATATGATTTAAGCACCTAACTCTTGGTCTTTTGGTTCTCTGAGAAAGGAATCAGTCATTTTAATGTCTCCGTAACTGCAGACAAAAAAGGCTCTCCTGTGGCCTGAGAGCAGGTTTGCGTTTGTCTACCTGAAAGCGTGCTTTTTTCTTCCCTGCAAATAAATAATTTTCCTTAGAAATCTTGTTAAAGCATACCTTTATCATCACCGTCGTAGTAAAACTACTACAACAAGTTTGCTAAAGAACCTGTTCAAACCTGTAGGGAGGAAATGGGGAAGTCCTTCAATGGTGGTTATTACTAATAAATATCTCCACATCTTCTCCTTTTGTCACATTAGGTACGGTGCCTAAAAATGTGGGACTGCTCTGAGGAGGAAGAATAACTAGTAAAGATAATTAGTACTGGTATGTGTTTTTCGTTTGCTTTGTTTTGCTAAAGAAGCTCATGATCAGGCAAGTTCTATGAAGTAAACCAGCACACTTTTGTGCAAGAAATCCCTGCCTGTGACAAAGGAAGGGGGAAATTGTTCCACCCCTCTGAAGTAGTTCCTTCATAGTATGGAAATAAGACCATTTGTATAATGAACAATCGCACATCATGTGACTGTATCTACACATTCATAAAGCAACTATCACACTTGTATTTGAATATGATTATGTTTAATGTTTTTTTAAAAGCATTGAAATTATTATGAGTATAGTAGCTGAATCCAAATCAGAATTGAAGCACCAAGAATATAACATAGATGCCTACATCCAAAACTGTGATTCTGTCGAGTCTGGCCGAGTTGATGCCTCGCTTCGGAAGTGCATTGACTTAGCCAGTTCAAACATGGAAATGCTGTTTCTAGGGTGTCTAGACTTCTGCCCAGTCTGAGCAAGTTTGTGCCTAGCTTCTGCCAAAACTAGATTGAGATCTGGAAACAAGACAATGCTTTGCCTACGTTTGCTGAGGAACTTGTTCTGTTAAGCATTCTGAAAGCGTATCTCACACATATGCAAAACTGCTCCCCTCACGAAGTTAAGTCCGCAGCCACCTTTTTAGAAAAAAATATTGGAGGAATGATGTCTTATCTAATAGGAGACACTGAAATACCAGTGTGCTGGTCAAGCTCTTCAAAGATAGATGGTGATATTTTCTTCAGATGGAAGACAGAATAGAGTAGCAATGCACTAGGACATCTTTTTGTTCATTCTTTTCCCCAGCTAGTTATATATATTCATACTAGCGTATCTCATTTTGAATACTCAGGATAGCATGCTGGTTATAGCAGTCACTCAGCAAATGGAACATCCAGCATTTTTGATCTTAATTGTGTCAAAGGAGTTCTCATTCCAGCCTCCTTCCTTTAAATTACCGGAGGCAACTGCAGGACATATTCTCCCATATTGTGTATTCCTACTTCACAAACACTCCTTTTTTACTGTGCCCATGAGATGAGGTGTTTGATTCACTGCTCTGTGGAATGCTGCAAAAGTCATAGAAATTAAATATAGTACAAGTTACATTCATTTATGCAATTTATGGTATATAACTGTGGTGTGTTTTTACAAGCTTTATCAAAGTTCTGCAAAGATTACTGTAAAATAATAAATTCCACAAATGATTAAATTGGTATGAGCTTTATAATATTTTTTTTTTTTTGTAGCAAGACATGCATTACGTGAACTTTATAACATTCAGGGTAATCAAACAGAATAATAAAACCCATCTGTAGCTACCAACCTCAGGGAACTAAGCCTCAGTTAGATAAATATAAAATTTCTGTGCCAAACCATTTTCCCCCTATATTTAGAATAGTTAAAGGACTTCTAAAGTGAAATTGCATATAATGTCTTTTCTAAGGCACACACATCTAATGCATGAACAGAATAAATCTTTTAGTTCAACATTGTTTGAAATCCTGTTCGGTTTCATGTTGGTATCTTCATATCCAAGACTAAGGGCTTGTGTGAGGAAAAAAGAAACAGCTAAAATCTTCCTTTAGTCACAGGCATCAAAGTGAGAAAGATGCCAGGCTTAAGAGTCCATTGTATCGTCATTGACTTAGTGTCAGGTTTTCCCCATCTCACAATTTATGTGGGCTTCAGGCTTCGAAAGGTGTGGTTCGTTCTAAGCTCATCCAAATCCAGGCTGCCACAATTCTGTCATCCTCCTCCCTCTCTCACATCAGCAGTCCCACCCACGCCTTTGCTTTTGCATTTGACATTTAGGTAGCTCCCTGGTGAGCCAGTTCAGGGATTAGTTCAGGGATTTATTTATTAAATAAAGTTATTAGGGGTTTTTAGCCAGATCAGTTCCCAAACCATTGCCATGCCCAAGGTTTTAGGGCATTCAGTGCCCTAATCACTCAGCTGTGGGGAATTCTGAGGCAGGCTGTGTTTCCATCAAGCTGGTTCAGCTTTATCCTCCACTTTCTTCTGCTTATGCCTTTTCTGTCCCTCTCATTGCCCCTTGAAAGAAAAAATCAGCACTTTGAACGCTCCGTGGATGTACGTGGCTGCAGCTGAGGTTAGTGTTTCCCGTGAATGGTTTTTAAAGAGATCTCCATTCAGTGTTCTGGACGAATCAATCACTTCACGGTGGCATTGAGGCTGGCCATAAAACCAGAGGAAAGAGATGGACACCTCATTTAGATTAGCAGGATTTCTTGTATTCTGGAGGTATCTGCCTGGCTCTATCAAGAAATATGTAGTTAGCTCCAGGCAAGACGCTGGCATTCTCTCTGTTACTTCTGTAACGCTTAAAAGCAACTAAACAAAGTCTGACCCTTACTTACTCCAAGTTTAGGCAAATCTCTACAAAACTTTGCAGTTTATCTCTAAAATGAAGATGACACCACAGTCCCCAAAGTTTTACAGATACTATGCAAAGATGTTTTATAAATACTTATATTTACGGCTAAATGTAAGAAAGTTTTGTTACTTATTTTTTGAAAGCAAAATGCTTGCATGTGTGATAGGTACATCTTTAAAAATGGAATAGAATTGTGAAAAGAAAGGACATTATCTGTTGAATCCAGCAACATTAATTACGCCTTTATTATCCATAACTAATATCTTCTGCTGTGAAGCAATATATTCTTTTCTTAATCTGTTCTCTGGTGTTCTGTAATTCATTAATTTAATTTAATTTAAATACTATAAATTCTGTAAATTCATTCTGTAATGGCACACTTACCACTTTAACACTCCAAGCTGGCCTGATTTATACTTTTATCTTTCACTATCAGTTAATATCCTTGTAGAAACATGAGCTAAAGCAGATAGAAAAGCCTTAAAAATATTTCTGCTGAGACTCCTATAATCTGACAACTACTGAAGGTGAAGAAATAGATTTTAGGTTTCTTAGAATTAATTTTTGTACTCTTACATATGAAATAAAATTTATGTATGATTTTTTAACTCTTTTTCTGCTAATCAAAGATGTTTTACCAAACAAATATAAAGTGATATAGCTGTGATTCATTCTTCTGTTTACAGTTCAGTTTATGAACTGTTCAGTACATGAGAGTAATTGTAGACTCATTAAGCAAAGTATTTAGGTACCTACTTAATTTCTATTAGTTTTAAGCAAGTGCCTAGATTCTGTTAAAGCCAATGGAATTAGTCACAAGGTGCAATGTTTCAATGACTACAGCTGAGTTTACATACATACTTAAAGTCATGCATGCACTTGTGTGCTTTTATGAACAGGAGCATAAACCAAAAAACCCTAAACTTTTCAAGCAACGAAACTGAAGAGGAATCTATTTTCAAATATAAAATATTCAAATATAAAAGGAAAATACATTTTACTCAGGCATCTTACCCATTTAACGATGAACTTCAGCAAAAAAAAGCATTGTGGCTTTTTGGAAAAGTCAAGCTAATATATGATCATTATAGATCTGTGCAAACCCTAGGTTATGTCCAAGCATATATACTGCATAGCTGGTCACATTCATTCCAAAGAAGGACAATTTACCATCAAGGGCTTTACAAGTGAATTCATTTAGTGCTCTCACATTTTTTGCTAATTTATGGTGGATTTTGTTTTTCCTTGTATACTGCTTTTGTGTAGTATAAAATCTGCAAAATAGTCAATATAACAAATATATAGCGCAGTGAACGTTGGGCAATACAGAATATTAATGTAGATGAGTTCAGCAACATGTAAGCAGACCATTGTTCATTGATCTTGCAAAATACCTAATTATATAACTCCTCTACTGTACTTAGCAGCTGATCTCTGTCTTTTGATCTTGTTTCCAGTCTTTGTGTTTGTTAGAAGCCAATGGATCATTTCTCTGGAGAGCTGGAGTGGATCACTCGTTCATGGTTCTGTTAAGGATGAGAACTTTTAGAAAGCCAAGGTTTGGTGCACAGCCATTCTGTTATCCAGGTTTCAGACTGACGTAATTTTACAAACTTTATACAGATGAAATTAGGATTATTTAATTAAATGTAAAATGTGACAGCTGGAATTGAAGCTAATAGCATTTCAGGAGATAGGTAACTGCATTCAGCTGACACACTGTCAATGCAATTTCCTGCAAGTCCGAGGAGAATGAGGAAGACAGTGGAATCAAAGTAAAAATTCATTTAGGAAGAAGAGATGCTTTAAGTCAGCTAAAAATAGATGGAAGCATTCTTTGCCAGCTTTGAGATTAGTATATCTAGGAATCAGATCATGTCCATCATGACGCAGAGAAGTTATTCTCATCATTAACAAATTCACTTTGTCAAGGCTTATACCCAGTATTTTGGAAAGTTTCTCAATATTTTTATCTCTTTTTTGCCATCATTATTTTTCTTCATCCACCCATCTACTCCTCATAGGCACAGGGATATTTTTTGTGATGACAGAGGCTTTGTATGAGGTATAATCTACATACACTTGGGGTAGGTTGGTTGGTTTGTTTGCTGTGATTAGTTAATAATGACACACCTCAAGTATTAAAAGATGGTTGTTTAGACACTGGTTCAAACCTAGTGGAAATTAACATGAATCTTGCACTTATGGATCTCCAAGATTAGTAGATAACATGATTTTGTAAAAAAAAGAAATTATTTTTGGGAGCCTCACCTTACAGAAAAAGGGTCTGTAGTTTTGATGTTTCCCTATCTCCTTTTTAGTAAATTTCTCAAAAGGTATTATGTGCTTGTTCACGTTTCCTGTGATGTGTATTTATCTGTCTATCTATCTATCTATCTATCTAAAAAAATGACAACTTCAAGTTGTATCAAAATTAGATTATTGTAACTTGTAATCCAATTTTAAACATTACCATTTAAACATACCAAGTGTTTTCCTTGCCATTAATGTAGACAATTCTTGTAATACTTTAAGCTTGTCTGAAATGCTGTGGATACCTTTTTACATGCACGTGGATGTTCCTCTTGTGCAGAAGGCTCTCACTGGCTCTGGCTGTAGCTTTTTTCCTGTTTTGGTATGTTTGCAGGTAAAGGAAACTGCAGGTAGAAGAGATGTTTAGGAGATTGTACTGAGACTGCAGATAACCCTTTGTTGCTGCTGCTGTGCTTTATAAATGTGATGGGTAATCCTGCTCATGCTGAAAACAATAGGAATTTTGCCACTGATTTCACTGGGCTCACCACCTGAGGCATGGAGCTGACTGCTGATCAGCACACCACAGAGGAAGAGAGACCCCTCATTAGTTTTCTATTGGAATGAATTGTGAGGGTTTGTTTCCAGCCATGGCTTGTCTCTTCACAGTCCCCAGCTGCTCCAGACAGGCGTCACAAAGCAAACACTGGGGTCCACAGCCTCTGATGAACATCCTGCTTCTCCATTTCTAGCCATGCTTGAGAAGAGGACACAGCAGTCCCCCAGAACCCCTATTCCTTTTGGTCTGATACTGTGATGCATAAATGGATACAGAAGAATAAGGCAATGACTTTTCTTTTAGGTATGGTATAAGGTATGGCATGTTTTTTTTATTTGTGCACCATTAATATTATGTATTAATTTTTTAAATCTATTTTACATAATGTATCTGTAATCTGTTTTATCTAATATATCTGTGCTCACTTTTTTTCCACATATAAGTTTAGCTCTTGTTGCTATTCTGTTCTTGGATGTTCCTGAGTGTCTCTGCAACCTATTAAACTAGAAATGGAAGGGGAAAAAGTAGGATTTGAGGCGGGAGAGAGAACAAAAAACATAATAATGTTCTTTCTGCACTTATTTTAGAAATAAATGTTTTTACATTTAATCAAATTGTTTTCATTTTGAACAGTTCTATTTTCCTTCTTTCTCTTCCCTGGATGTTACACGTGTCATGGAAGCCACACAGATTTACATAACCTATTTTACTAAAAAAACCCAACTATAAGTATTTTATTAAAAATATATTTTTTGTTAACTCTGTTTTTAACTTGGGCTGCATTTAACTACTTGGTAGGCCCTGTAGCATGGGGATAAGGATTTGATCTTTGGTTACTCCTTTTTTGTGACTGTTATTCTTCAGACACTTTACTGCCTTAACTGCTTTATCAGTGGTGCTGCTTTCATGTTATAAGAAGCTATTCTCCTCGTGTTTATATACTGTGGGTTTCTTATCTACTTCTGTTTTTACACACCCTTTCATCAGACAGCCAGGCAGTCTCCTTGCTTGGAACAAGGTTCATATCTCCCAATGACACACAGCTGAGAAGGTTACTACTCGAGAATGAATAGAAAACTGTGCCAGATGGCTTCATCTTTTTCACAGTCTCCATTAAAAAGGATACCCAAATTCACTGTAGACAACCATAGTATGTGAAAAATGACAACTGTAAATAATAAATCATAGCAGACATATAGGCCAAGGAGAAAGAGTGTTCCTGTTTGAAAACTAAGTGAAATGCAGGGTGGGTAGGGGTAGTGGGAATCAGGGCAGCACTTCCAGGTGAAGCTGCCAAATAGGAGGGCTGCAGAGGATTTCTGAGGCCCGGAGACAGCCTCTCAAAGGAGAACGTTGGCAGGGTTTCCTTTTTCAGCTTACTTCTGAACTTCTAGCAGGGAATGGCAGATTTACATTTCACTAGGGACTAAGAAGCCCAGTCTATATAAAATGCTGAAGAGATAAATTGGATCAGAACATACCATGGCTCATGACATGACTTTCCTGGCCAGCTCTGTCGTTTTCAGATCCCATAGGTGGAACGGGCAATAAATGCACATATGGTAGCACATGACTTTTTTTTTTTAACAAGGCATCTGTTCTGCCTGTAGTTTATGTAAGCTTTGGTTGATTTAGACTCCAGATATGAATCTAACTCTAAAATTAATGGGAGAAGGATGATGTTCTTTGGGGATGAACTAGCTGGGTTCATCAGTTGTTTTTAGTATCTGAATTTGAACAGCTGGAACTTGGGGAATATTGAAAAGAAGAAAATTACTGTAATTCAGAAAGAAATGTAGGTAAGGGGGTACAGGGATTTCACAAAGAAACAGTGGTGAAGAGACAGAAGTGCTTCCCTGAAAATGCAGAGGTACAAGTTTTCGGGTACAGGGGACTAGGGGAACACCTGGCGAGGTGTTTCTGAATGAGCATATGCTCTTTAGTCTGGACAGCTGACCACCTCATTTTTTGGTCAGTGGTAATACCTGACTGTGCCAGCATATGTCCTCAGTGGATGTCATGTAGGATGAGCGAGGATTTTAACAGAGGGACATGCAGGCAGGTTTTTCAGAACTTAGGAAATCAAGAGCTGAATATGTGAGTATCATATTATGATGATGTTACAGATAGCAGAGTAACAAGGCTAAATTGGAAGATGGAGACATCAAATGTTTCTTCAGGTTTATTCAGTACTCTTCTACTCTGTTAGGTGGGGTGGAGTAACTCTTACCTGACCATTAAGAGCTATTCTGTTCACTATAAATATTCAAGATCTTCAACAGTGTAGTCTGCTGTTCTACCAAAATTATTTCATTGATAATATTTGACGGGGAAAAAAAAGACAGCGCAAAGATGACTTGCACGTTTGGGAAGAGATGCAAGAATAATTGGTGATATTATTTCTGAGATTCAGTGAGAGGTGATTATCACTAGATAATTTGAAACGCACTACTAGCATTTATTTGGCAATATTATACATATTGCGTATCTTAATCTCATTATGTCATAGATTATTTTTATTTCTTAAAAATCAGTAATTATTTGCTGAACATAATATGACAACTTTGATACTTATTTAAAGCTTTTTGACAGAAAGGTTTTAACTTTAGATAAGGCTTCAAAGGTTGACAATTTAATCTCCCCAGCTATACTCAGGGATTTTGAGAAGGATAAAATCTTTAATGAATTTTAATGGAATCAGATGGCATCTTTAAGCTTTTCTTGGATAAGTACATTTAAAATTTATTTCTCAGTTTGGCCCTGTTTTATGAAAGCAAATATATGTGTTTCTGTTTAAGCTTATATATGATTTGAAGTCAGTAGGAATGAGAGAAATGTTTAAAAGTGCTTTGTTGACTAACAAAAACCTAAGCACATACTTAACAGTAAGTGCTTTACTATATTGAAACTCTTATAATTTAAATGTTTTCTCCAGTTTCTCCAAATTACCTTTGATCTCACTGAACCATTTAAATTATAGGCATGGGTCTCTAGGAACCATTTGTACCAAATCAGGCTAATTCAGCAGAATGAAGCTTCAAACTACACATTCTTATTACATGTAACACTAATTTCAGTGAGTGTGAAATTGTTTTCTGCTAATCCAAAAGCATGAAATAAGCAGAGAGCAAAGAATACCTCATAAAGTACCACACTGATGGTTTCTGACAGTGGGTAATGATTTGACAGAGGGAAAAGGTGCGCTCATGACATAGGTTTGCTGAAAACTCAAAAATTCGCTTTCCAGTATTTCTTTAGCACCCCAATTTATTCTTTTCCGAAGACGTACTAAAGTTTAGTTTCACAAAGCAGTAAAAGTGTCAAAAGTGGAACTATTGATGCAAAGGAAATATGATATTAGAAATGTACATTTTTGTGGTTTTATACATTTGCTGAAAATATGAAATAATTTCTTGCCAAATGCTCACTACAGTGAGCACTACACTACAGTGCAGTGTGGAAATAAAAGGCTAGCAAATGATAAGGCACCTGCATTTCCATCCTGATTTTGTATACTACTAATCTGCATATCAAAGTCATATGTTAGTCATTGACACAAGTAAGCCTGTGTGCTAAGACCTTCCAAAGAATTAAAATATTTTCTGTTAGTCCACACGCGTTAGTACAATCTGAAGAACTGCGTTCCCCCATATTACAGAAATACCATAAGTTGTCATTAGAAGTGATTATGCATTATACATCTCAAAATAAAACTGCAATGATATAAATAACCTGAAAAGATTATTCTTTACATGAGAGGAATGTCTGTCTCTCTTCTGAAAAGTGGTCCTGCTCAAGCTGTGACAATCTTTCAAGGCCATGAGAATACCTCTGTTGCAGTGAACCCTGGTAAGGTCTAAGTAGGGAACTTTTTTAAGATGGGGAAAACCATATGACCTCTGGAGCTCTTCAAGGCCTCTTGCTATATACCAGAGAAAGATTTCTGATGGTATCTATTTGTCCTTATTTAGCAAAGTTTCATATCATTACAATAAGGAAGTGTTCATATCAAAACTTTTACGAGAATTTTATACGCTGCCTCCAAAAAACAACTCAAATTATTAACTCACTATTTTATTCTTTAGTTTTTTATTTTGTAACATGTAAACATGAACATAAAGTAGTCTACCACTTATTTCAGTCTATTTCAGTATTCCTGGTTTTGTCTAGGTTTATGCTAATAAAAATCAGGCATTTTCTGAGTAGTTCATTTACCTGATGCAGGGAACTTTAAAACTAGGTTAGAATCAGAATTTATATTGCCATATTTTAGTTTGAAACAAAATGTTTTAAATTTAAACCAAACCTTGCTTAAAGGTCTAACATTTTTCTTCTAGAGACACATCTGATAATTACTTGAGTGCCTCTATGACAGTTATGCTTTGCACTTTCTCAAAAGCATATAATTACAACATAAAATGCCATGCTGTCTCTTTCATTCTCTTTTAGAAATCTCATCTAAAATTGAGTTTTTTCACTGTTTAAATTTGGAAAACAGGCACATTTATTCAAGATAGCACACAGCTTTCTGGACAAAATTCCATTTCTGTGAGTGCAGAGGAATGACCTGTTTTTTATTTTCACTCTGCAAAATTCTCTTTGTTTCTCCCTGAAGGATTAGATTATTTCTGTGGCATAAAAAGAAGAAAGAATGAGCACTGCTAACTACACTAACATAATACTGAAAGGAGAGTTGCAGAGCCCAGTGCGCTGAGTGAGGAACTATTAGTCATCCATGAATTAGTGGAGGCAAGAGGAGGCAAGGGCAAGTGCGGTGTGGGCAAAGCTAAGACTTTACCTTTGATATGAAGATTAGTAGTATACAAAATCAGGATGGAAATGCAGGTGCCTTATCACCTCAGCCATTGGGGCAAAATGGGATTCAGGCCAAGTTAAGCAGCCCTCAGCTGATTGTTTCATTTTCCCCCAGCCCCTTCCGCTTGTCCCCTCAGTTGCACAACCACACAGTGAACTGTCCTGGCAAAGTCATCAGGCTGAAAACTGATGTAATAAAAAGAGAGGGCTTTTTTCAGCCTCACCAGTTCCTTGGTTTGGGTCACCACACAGCTGCAAAAATAGATCTCCCAGAAAAATGGAAAAGGTAGCTAGGAACAGAGGATGTATGTGAGCCATGTGCGATGGTGCTGCAGCTGAAGAAACCCACGTAAGATGATGACCTCACAGACATATTTTTGTCAAACTATTTCTTGCCATTTACTCACTACAGAATATAGTGGAGTCACAACACCTGTGTTTCGTCCTGAATCTAGATATCATCTAAAGTCATTAGATATCACCTAATCGGTTACAACAACCCCATGCAATGCTACAGGCTTGGGGAGGAGTGGCTGGAGAGCTGCCTGGCAGAAAAGGACCTGGGGGTGTTGGTTGACAGCTGCCTGAACATGAGCCAGCAGTGTGCTCAGGTGGCCAAGAGGGCCAATGGCATCCTGGCCTGTATCAAGAGTAGTGTGGCCAGCAGGACCAGGGAGGTGATAGTGCCCCTGTACTTGGCATTGGTGAGGCCGCGCCTTGAGTACTGTGTTCAGTTTTGGGCCCCTCACTACAAGAAGGACATCGAGGTGCTGGAGTGTGTCCAGAGGAGGGCAATGAAGTTGGTGAAGGGTCTAGAGCATAAGTCTTATGAGGAGCGGCTGACGGAACTGGATTTGTTTAGCCTGGAGAAGAGGAGGCTGAGGGGAGACCTTATTGCTCTCTACAACTACCTGCAAGGAGGCTGTGGTGAGCTGGGTGTTGGTCTCCCAAGTAACAAGTGACAGGATGAGAGGAAACGGCCTCAAGCTGCACCAGGGGAGGTTTAGGTTAGATATTAGGAAAACCTTCTTCACCGAAAGGGTGGTCAAGCATTGGAACAGGCTGCCCAGGGAAGTGGTTGAGTCTCCATCCCTGGAGGTATTTAAAGAACGGATAGATGTGGTGCTCGAGGACATGGTATAGTGATGGACTTGGCAGTGCTGGGTTAACGGTTGGACTCGATGACCTTAAGGGTCTTTTCCAAATTTAACGATTCTATGATTCTATGGTTAAAGTTGTTTTATAAGACTGCTGTTCTTAAAAAAAAAACCCAACAGCTTACATTTGCTTATCTACATTTAATTACAAAATTGGTTATTTTACCTAAGAAATAACTTGGTTCATCAAAATTGAGAATAGTCAGAAAAGACACAAAGTCTTTAGTGATTTCTAGCATTCTTTGCACTGCATTCACAGTTGAATCTTAAACTGTAGTCCTTGACGCAGTGTATGCTCCATGAGTTGATTCCAAGTGATTTCTTTTGTATTCCTTTTGCTTTTGCATTCCTATAGTGCATTATCTACTTTTTATAACATAGACATGTCTTTTGTTGTCTTTTCTTTTCTGTTGGCCTTGTCCTCACAAGTATTTGGGAAGAACACATCTTCATGCAGTTGAAAAAGAAATCTGACATTCTAATGTGTATTTGTTTTGTTGTAATTTTATATACTGCAGTCTCTCATCAGAGCCAAATTCAACCCAAGATTTTGCCAGTCTTGACTTCATTTTATCATTCATAGTTCTTTACTATCTTCCTTTGAAACACATTGCCATAAATATTGGACAGGTCCCCACATGAATTTCTCAACAGTTATTATCAAGGTGCTGTTATCTTTTCTGATTTTTGACATTTTGTCATTCCTTTTTCCATTATTTCACATCTCTGTTTTTCCTGTCTTTAACAATCTCTTTTCTTTCTTCTATAATTGTGTCTCACCACTTATAATATAAAATATGTGAAATCTGTCATGGCTGTTAGTTTGAAGACTAGACCTTGCATTACTTTAAAATACATCTTAACTTATCTGTGTTAGGTTTTGTTCTTCCTCATGACGTATTTAACATTTCTATTTCTCCGTATTTCTCCCTATCTTTCATCTATTTCATCATTCTGGAATACAAACAATCTGTTTTGGAGCTCTTGCTACTTTTTGTTGTTTAGTAGCCTACAAACTTACTTACCCTCCATTCTATCTAATTTTCATTTCTGTAAAACATGTAACAATTTCTGGCATATTTCAGTCATTCTCACTCACAACTGTCTTCCCCACTGCGGTTTTAGATTTATTTCACTTTTCATAGCTGCACTTCTATCTGTTGATGTCTTGCATACGTGTTTTTAAAAATGTATTGATCTCTAATGATTCAATTTTTTACTTATTTTGCAGGAATATAAATATTTAGCAGATTTCCTATGCCGTTGTCCTTCTCTGCCCGCCTCATCCATTTCACATATATTTATTTTATCATCAGCTGAACCCTTAATTTTTTTCAAAATCTGTTTGGCAAAAATTCCCTTTGAGTGATTAATGGGTTGATTAATTGTTGCTATGATTGGTGATTAATGAGCATAAGGTAAATATAGCAGCTGGATTTCCCTAAAAAGGATAGCAAATCAGGAAAAAGTTAGAATATAATTTTACTGTGGAGTGAAGGGTAGACCAGAGTCTGTAGTTATCCTTACTTTGTAAGCAGTGAAGTCATGCAAGTACCCAGCTGGCAGGGCTTTCTAACTCAGGTGCAATGATAGCTAATGCAGCAATGCTGCTTCTATGTTGTACCAGGTGAATATATTAATGCTATTGGGCCCTATAGTTGTGACCTTAGCATGGGAACATTTTTAAGAAAACATCAATGAGTACCATATGGAAATAAAAATTCAGCTGAAGAGGAGAAACATGCTGACAGAGTATGATATAAGCTATATGAGTCATTATAATGTTTGCTGCTTTAACTGCATCTTGCAGGCCAAGGTATCCATTTCCACCTCTGGCCTCACTGTGCTCTTCACAGCAATACTGCAGTCACTTCACTGCAAAAGGCCCTGGAGAAAAGCCCTACAGATCTGATCTGAATTCTCTGAGTGCCAGGAGGCACACAAGGCACGAACATCGTTCTTCCACTTCGATCGGTCTGCGGCTGCGTGCTCTGGAGTCCCAAGGGCCACAGCACAGTCTTCTGTTGGTTTTTTCCTCAAGACATGACCGATCCAGTTCCATCTCCTCCTCCTCACTTCATTACTGATTTTCTCCATCTTCGCCATTTCGGGTTTTTTTGAAAGTTGATGCTCGTCGTTTCTGCAACTTTTTATTTTTTTTCCGGGAGGAGGTAGTTGAAAGCCCTACAGAGAAGGTGTAAAATATTAGCACAAAATGAAAAGAGATAGCCTCAGGCTTCCTGATCTTTTTTTTTGAGGTTGAGAACAGCCCTCTGTTTTTGATCCCTGCATCACTAGCTCCAGAAAATGGGCTATTCAATAACCACTTCTTCTCTGTGTGATTTCTAGGCCCATGACATTTCTGTACCAGGTTAAGGAGGCTGGATGGTGCCAAAGGGGCAATGAGGCCAGTCTTCTGTGCTGTAGGGGGAAGAACTGTATGCGCCAGGTCTCCTCCCAAGCCGACTCTCAAAAGAAACCAGAGAGTTCTAGCGTTTCAGAAATAATTCCTACCTTGAGTAATGGAAGATTCACAGATCAAATGATACATGTCCTGGTTCTATAAGTGCTCTTCACAGTTTATGAGAACTGCTAATTGATAAGCAGAATTCAGCCTTTGTGTAAGAAAGACTTTCTGAAGCATCTTCCATAGGGCTAAGCAGCACTGGACAGTTTAATGATGTTCCCTACCACGTTCCCAAGTCCTTATTCATATAAGAATGAAGCATGCTGTGCTAAATTGCTCACTTCACAACAAGTCTTTTGATCTTGTTTAGCATTTATAACTAGAAGTTAAAAGTCAAGCTGGTTTAGGCAGCTACAGCAGTATGGTCCACACTCTTTCCATGTTATTTCTCATTAGATGTTTTTTCTCCCACACTTTATTCTTTTTAATAGTATTTAACTTTTCCATTCTTCTAATTGCATTCTGCTGAGTGTATACTCTGTTCCATTACCTCTCTTGCTCTCTTTTCATGCTTATTTCAGAGTCTCTATCGATTTTAAAGATAATTGTTATTGTTTTGCATGGCAGTAGAAAGCAGACATCGATAAATGAAGGAGTGGATATGGCAGTGGCTGTACAAATGTTCTCCTCTATTGCCCAGAAATTACCCACTCTTCTGGTTTTCCCAGGAAATAAATTATCATTGTTTTAAAATAATCATGCAAAAATAGTGCTTGATGGTAATTTCTTCTGAGGATTGGTTGTAAGGCTGTCTAAACTTAAGACCAAAAGTCCACTTTTGGCTCCTAAATTAAAGTCCAGGTTTCATTAATGCTTAGTCTCTGGTAGTTTGACCCCAGACTGTTGCTGCATACCCTGCCACATCAGAAAATCATACTATTGGTGTCCCTGTGTGGACATAGGAAGCCAATTTTTTATTTGGTTGAATCAGAAAATCTCGTAAATTTTATTTTTATATTTTCAGGAAGAATTCACTTTGTTTTTAAGGACATTCTCTCATTTGAAAGAACAGAGATTGTCCTATACATTGCTCACTGGAATTAATTAGGAGTGACAGTTGCAAAGATACCATGTGTCCATCATACTTTTTAGGCTTTCAAATTTTCTCTGAATTGTCCTTTTTCAAAATTAGTGAAAATGATACAGATGTTTTTATGGTTGTGGTCATTCAATAAATCATGAATAATATTTTTTACTAAATCCTGTGCTGATAACCTACCTTGTGGTTTTTCAAAAATATTACTTGCATAACTTATTTTTCACTATTTTGGAGAAATAATGAAAAATATTTTGTTATGTTTATTTCAATGTTTGATCATGTATACAATTCTAGGACATGCTAC
This sequence comes from Platalea leucorodia, assembly GCF_965183815.1. NCBI lineage: Eukaryota > Metazoa > Chordata > Aves > Pelecaniformes > Threskiornithidae > Platalea > Platalea leucorodia. Next base: position 76,358,540 of record NC_138824.1, read on the forward strand.
GCCTTTAATTTATGTACTTTTTGCCAGATGATTCCATGGTCATTAGCGTGCCTTCAGATTGCTACTATAATTAGTCACCATGTAATCTACAGCCTAATAATCATATATAAATTCCCTACTAATTACCCTGTAATCTACTATTTGTTGATTAGAAGAGCACGGGATGAGTATTCCTGCTATTATTAATCTCAGTTTACATGATAATTATAGGGCTGTTACAGATTTTTCTTGTTTACTCTCTTGGCTATGTTGTGCGGCATTTTGTTGTGTTAATAAAATACTGCCTTTTTATGTTCATACATTTTAATCCCTACTCAGCCAGCTTCTCCTTATATGCACTTCTAGTCTACATTGTTCTTGAGCTGGTACACATGCAGGTCACTACAATAGGTCATCCTTTGTTTTCTCTGAAAAGTACCCAAACAAGTTTTGAGGCTTCAGGTTATAAATCAACGTTTATGTGAAATAGTTACAATGCTCATGTCTAGTTTAAATACAGGGTGAAACCTGCCCATGCTGAAGGAGAAACAGAGGGAACTGTTGCTCTGTGGATCAAGAATGTACACATACCTGCTCTGAAGTTCAGGAGGAGGCAGTGTGGTTGGACACTTGGGTGAAGATGAAAGGGGAAAAGAATAAGGTTAATTTAATGGTAGAGATTTACTATAAACTGCCAAACAGAAGGAGTAGGTGGATGAGGCTATTTTTGTGTAGCTATGTAATGCATTGAAATAACAGGGTTGTAATAGCTGGTTTTAATTAAGTTTGTATCTTTGGAAGACTAATTTTGCTTTTCAGACAAGGAATACTAACTTGTCAGGTGGACACAATATTTTTATTTGAATAAATGGTTAGTACTAGCAGTTTTAGATATGATTCTAACTAGCCAAACAATACCACTTGAAAATCCCTACAGAAGACATGTTGACGTAAGTGGTTATGATGTATCTATCTGGGATTCTAGGAAGAGGATGCATGGATGGAAGAGGAGGATAAAGACTGACAGAAGTATATTTCTACAAAGGAGACAGCAAATTCAAAGTGCTGTTAGGTAGGGTGTTTTGGGAAGATAGAATGAAAGAAGGGTAACTATCAGGGTAGAAAGTTGTAACTCCGCTAAAGAGCTGATTAAATTTTGCAACAGCAAAATATCTCAATACTAAAAAGAGTGAGAATTTAATGATATGATAAGTTAGAGAAGTGATCTGAAGTCTATAAGATGAAATCCAATGAAGAAAAAAATGCATATTAAGGCACTTGAGGATCAAAAAAAAAAAAAATTACACAAATACAAAATGGGGAATCACTCCTTAGGCAGAAGAATTACAGAAAAGAATTTTGGAGCTATAGCATATGGCAACATAATAAATGTAAATCAACAGTGTGATGTGGTTAAAAAAATGTAAATTTCATTCTGGGGGGTATTAGCAGCTGTGTTATACATAACACAGGTAGTAATTATCCTGCTTTTGCCAGGTCTAGTGAGGCCTCAGCTAAAGTGATGTGTCTAATTTTAGGAATTACTCTGTATGCAAGATGTAGGCAAGTTAGAATGAGTTCAGAGTGGAGCTAAAAACGCTAAAAGATTTAGACAATGTGATCTCTGAGGAGAATTTGAAAGCACCGAGTTAACTTAGCCTAGAAAAATAAGACTCTTAAAGGATACATCCTCCAGTGTATACAGTCTGTTACATAGTGGTATTCAGTTATCTTCCATCTCTACTGGAGGACAAGGACAACACTGGCTGAATTTGCAACAAGAGAGGTTTAAGTTAAAAGGAAAAAGATAATATTCAAAACACATTGATAATTAGTAACAGAAACAAGCTTCCTAGTGTAAAAATAGTATTTCTATTATTGGAGGCTTTGAAAGAGAGGCTAGGTGAACATCTATTAAGAATGGTCTAGCCTGACTCAGTAGAGGGAGATTGACTCAGTAACTTTTTTGTTCTTATGCCATTCTGACATTTCCAGGGTTCTTTTAAATTAATGGCAGTAGCACCTTGGACTTTGGAGAGGATTTTGTGCCCTAAATGAGTTGGTTGCGGCTAAGAGTGGAGCTACAAAGTGGTATAAAACTGGTATGCTACATCTGGACCCTGTGTTGACTAGGAAGTTAAGGATGTGGTTCAATACAAGGAATATGTAATGGCAGAATACATGAGTGAGATTTATGCCCCCTTACCTCTTGCCAGTTTTTGTACTGGATCACTGGATCACAGGATTTAGTGTATGATCCCCCGAAATAAATAATTAGATGGAAAATACACTGAGTGTGTAGTATGAAATTGCATAGCTCAGCTACATCATGGTATTTGAAATTTTTGTAATTATAGGAGTTCAGATTGATGCTAACAATTTAAAATAAAATAATTTCCACTTGAGTGCCTTTTTTCAGATTCAAATTATTATTCTCATTATAATTGACTCATTCTGATAAGCTTTTATTCTTGTGAGTGATATGTTACCAATCTTATTTGAATCATTGGGAGCAAATGCAGAAATTAACATAAATAAATGAATAAATCCAAATGAAACTATACCTTTGGTAATCAGATAATGTTCTAAATAAAAAAACCTACCTTAAATATTGAAGAGAGACTGACTTTCGACAAAATGCTTGGAAAATGTGAATGCTAGAGCCTTCCTCATCTTAAATTTTTTCAGTGTAAAAAGAAACTTTTACTCACATCTTCCTATCAAGTCAATGTCAGTCATGAATTACAGAGATGTCATCACTCAAGAGCTAGCCTTGTACAATGGAAGCCACCAGCACATAACCAGTGTTATAATTAATACAATGATTTAATAGTCCATTCAGACCGTCGTCTGCTTTTAGAGAGGGTCGGAGCTGCTACCCAGGAATTTCCTATTAGCAATTTTTATGGTTCTGACACTGAGTGTCCAGTGATGCTGCCTGACTACAAGATATTTTAGAACTTTGCTCCTGAAAAATAGGTGTCACCCAAACACATTTCCACTTACAACACTTATTATGAAAAGAAAAAAAAAGCCAACATAAACCAACAGTAAACGTTGCATTACTAATGGAAAACAAAACCGTAAAGTGTAATGCCAAACAAATTGTTGATTTGCTCTGAATAAATACAAAAATGCCACACCGTGGCAGGTTTTTATGCAAGTAGTGATATATTAATGTACTCTTACTGTATAAGATGTTGTGAATGATCACACTAAGATACCTATCTAGAATAGGTTTCCTATTAACTTCTGTTATGTAGAAGAAAATACTAGGGATATTTATTTTTATGATAACATAATTGAGTCTCTTTAAAAGCAACGCACTCATTAGTACCAGGGTGTGAAAGGAGGAAGAAAAGATGTGTCCTTAAATTGCTGTGAAATTTATTTCTTAGAGGCAACTCAATCTGTGTGTATGGTTGATTGTTCAGATATGATAGCAATATTCAGAATGTTCCTTCTTTTTGAACATTTGCTTATGAAAACAGAGGTAGCCCGCTGTGCTAATTTTCCATCATATTTTGCTGTCCCTTTTGAAATTCAGCCATTCTAGGTTTTGAAGAACTGTTGTATACAATGAGTGGGTAGATTTCTTAGATTTCATCAATAAAAAACTTAAGATTATATCCCGGGATAAATAAGGGAACTCCCAACACTGCTGTCACTGCCCAGACACTATAGTTGATGTATGTACCACCTAAAATTAGGCTTGCAATTTGCAAAGTCATTTTGTTTTAAAATCCTGTAGAGTTCATGAAGAGAGAGGGACTTCTAAATGAGGCCTCTTGCCTGAACTGGAGAATCATTTTTATGAAAATCTCTCTGAGTGCCTGCCTCAAATATAGAGGTGGAAAATCGTGCACTCTCAGCTGGAAGTGAAGGAGGAGGCCGCTATATACAGCTCAGCAGAACTGGGACAGGGAGGGAGGAATCCAAGCTTGGCAGTTGGGATCATCAGGGACAAATCTGGTTATTAGTCAAGTATTGAGACAAGATGGACAAACTGTGGGAGTGAGGTGCTGAAAGGGGAAAATCATCGTTGTGCAGTCAAGAAGAATGGAAAAGGGAAAAAACTGGGGGGAAAAACCTGATGTGCTACAAATTGGAGAAGATGGAAAAGAGTGGGTAAAAACTGCAAAAGGCTCTGCGACCAAAGTCACATTCAGAACCAAATTCAGAAATTAAGGTTGAAGTAGATACTCCTTGAGTGTCATCTACCCTCTGTTGAAGTTCCTGATTTTACTGACAACCTATACAGACCATCACCATGATACAATATTTTCTATTTTATTTTGTTTTACTTCAGTTTACATTTTAGAAAATTTATACAGAGAAAGACACATTAAGGAAATACAAAGTTTCAGATTACTCAAAATTAAGAAATGCCAGACAGAAGCTTGCCTCTTATGCTATAGCATTACCTTTATTTGCATGATCACAAGACCTGCTCCCATGGGCCTGCTCTTACAATGAAGGTGATTGTAATGACAGTACCTGCGGTTTAAATTTCACTGCAGCTGGAGCCTTTGAAAAATTAGTGTCTCGCTTTCTATTAAATAAACACCATCTACTCCGTGTACTCCAGTTACTCACTGAATGTAGCAAAAGAATAAGGAACATGTAATAACATCCATGCTAATGCAGAGGATATAGTGGAAGCCTAAATCAAGGTGGCATAGGTAACCTTAATTTAGTTGCTTGATTTTTTTCTGAAAGCTTGATTTTGTCCATTGAGTTCTTCTAGTCTGGGCTGTTCCTTGCCTTGACCTTAGATTCAGCACTCTAAAATTGCCTGTGAAAAGTATGAATTATCATGGGTAAATATCTCTCTGCAATCTAACTGGTTTTTGTTTACCCTGAAGATGAAAGTTGGCTTTCAAAAGCTGCTTTCTCATCCAAGTTTCACTGGAGCTTGTTATACTCATCCTCATTTCTAGGCAATTTTATACCAAGGTTTTTCATCTATTTGTGATTATTTCTTTTTCTGTTTATGTTCATCCCTGCTTGATAGTATGATGGTTCTAGACAGTTCCATTTTTATGATATATGTATTTTTTCAGTCAGGATTTCAGATTTCTTTTGCAGTGCGTTGTCTCCTTGGTATTGTGACATGAGAATATTTTTCTCTGAATACAAAAATTTTTATTATTTCTCTTTTGATATTTTCCACTATTTTCCTTCTCTCTATTCCAAACCAACCTACTTTTCAAGAAAGCTATAAACACTTTATCTGGCAGAGTCGTTGTGCCTTGCTGCCTGATTTGTATTGTTCTTGCAGCTTTATTGCTGCAGTCATAGAGTTTTTACTAGTCACACTTGGGATGTGCATCTTGCTTGTAATTAGACAACCAATGGCAAGATTTTATTCTTATAAACAGTTCATGAATGCAAAGCTGAATTTTTGATTCGATTGTGTTCTTTATCCGTTATATTTTCCTTGACCTGCCCTCCTAACATCATGGGAGTAAGAAGCAATCTATTTTCACATTTAGGGAAAAAAGTCCCTCAAGATTCCACTCCCCCCCCCTCCCCCCCCAATTTGAAAAAAATAGAGTTGATTGAAGGAAGAAGTAGCAGCAACTGAATGAAAATTTCCTTAAAATGTTAGTAAGAACAAGTAGAAAGTGAGAGTGTAGATGAAGAAGGGAAGATGGAAGAAACCTGGTGAAAAGATGAAGGTGTCTCATGGGGAAAGGAGAAAAAGAGGAAAAGAAGAGTTTGAAGGACTCTGACTGAATGTCTGGAGGCCTCAAAATTTGCAGCATGCAACTTTACCTTTTCCTGAACATTTCTTCTGTACACAAGTGGACGAAAAGCTGTCATGACACATATCTTTGGAACTGTTGTGACAGCACAGGTAAATCAGAGACAGTTTAGCAAAAAAGAACTTGTCTCTGGAAGACGTATAAAGTCATCCTTTCCAAGGCTCATTTCCCTCCTTTTTAAGCTGAACGTCCCTCTGCCCTCTGGGAATACTGCTGCCCCAGGACTGTAACTGTAATCCCAAAAGTTTGCTCCCATTGTGAGCGAGTCCTTCATTTAGTGGTGCCTATATCTAGCTCATAAACTACTTTGTTCAACTCATCCTCCACAAGCATAAGAGCTGCCAAGGATGTGACAGGGCAAATGTTCAAAAATGCTCTGTGTAATGCAATTTCACTCATGTTACAAAAATAGTGACATGTAAACCCTGTGGACAATAAAAAAATGAATTATTAAATAGTGCCAGAATAATTCATCTACTGGTAGATTTGCTGTGTGGGAAGAAAGAAGATGACTGGAGCTACTGTGATAGCAAAACACAACTGAACAGCAGACAGACAAACAGACAGAAGCTGACTTGCTAATTATCACTACTAAGAAACTGTTAGTGAGTTGTCTGTCTGCCAAATGCTGCTTTCAGAGGATAGGGCACAGTTTATTCTACATTGCTTGCTCCTTCCTTTTCCTCCTCTTTCCCTTATGCTAACCAAATGAAACCAAATGATCTTCAAGAAAAAGGCAGCATATGTTTTTAGTAAATAAGACTATTTCTGGCTTTTTTCTCCCACAGGCACAGTAACACATTATAGAGTAACCCATTCAGCTGTTCTTGAGGAAAGTGTGGTCATAAATTTGGCAGAAAACAGAAAGGTGGCTGTGACACATTAATGGCATGCTGCAGTAATTGCTGCTTATTAGAAAGCTGAAAAGTTTTCTGGGGAGATGAGGAAGGTTTAGATGTGTCTGTGGACCGAGCAATAACCTCTCCTTGGAGCAGTATCTATCCGTGGATATCACTGACAATTTAGATACAACAGATAAACAATGACTTCTGACACACATTGGATTTGAAATGTATGGTAGGCACCATGAAATTAAGTAGCTGCGTCACTCAGTGTGCTTTCTTTCTTGTTTTCCACTTTCTTGCACAGTCCTGTTGAATAGGTATCTGTTCCTCTAGTATTACATTTATATTAGATATAATTTAATTAAATTCAACAACACAAGACATTTGAGAAGCTAAAAGAAAACTGAAGGTTGGTAGTTAGAGAAAGGGTAATTGGGTCCTCAGGCACCTAAAACAGCATAAGACAATGTTTGGTTTTCAGTATCAAGTGAACGTTTTGATTCGGAAGAGTTCCCTGACTTTGCTGGCCAGGTAGGGAATTGCTTTAAACATGCAGCAAAAAGATGTGAATGTCTTTAACCTTGCACAGCAACCATTTACCGAAAGCTGTAGGTACATCCAGTGTGGGTGATGACCTAGTAGTGATCTAGTAGAATCAGTATTGAAATAATTGGTGTTAAGAGAATTGTCACCAAACTTCAGCAATAATATCCTGCCAGGAAGTATGAGGCAATTTATGCCATTTCAAGCCATTGTTCCAGACTGCAAACTCAGAGAGACATCGCTGCATTGATTACACACTAATTTTATGTTTTAAAGCACTGGGACTAGAGGTGTTTTAAATATAAATCATGAATCTGGAAGATGGCAGTTTAAAAAAGTATCTGACATAGTACAGCAATGTGCACAGGTCCATAATTATATTATACACCTTCCCTTGCAGTAAGACCTAGGCAAAGTGGATGGGGTCTATCTGGCAGTGATTACCCTTGGCTTTATGTGGGCAAGAGAAAAATGAATGTCATTCTGACCGGTCTCTCTGGTCCTAATGATGTTGTGGATCTTGTAGCTAATTATTGTCAGGCCACTGATGACTTTTTTAATAAACTATATAATGTTTTGAAAAGCTTCTTTCCATTTGGACAGTGCTCTGGTAACCAGAAACCAAATCTGCAAAATCAGACACTTGGCTCGGTGGAGGTCCTGTGACCTCAGTAGCTGGTGATCAGGTTTGTTACCTGTCTGAGCATGGATTTAAATCACTAGTGTTAGATGTACAAGCTTGACATTTTAGAGCTGCTTTTTTTTTTTTTTCCCCTGACTTTGCATTTCACTATGGTATAATTTTGCTCGGGTGGATCAGAACTATAGCAGTGGCCAAATACCAGATGACTTTTTCATTCCATTTGTTTTCCTCAACCAGGAGAAGGCAGGCCAGTATACCAAAGCTTATTATCACCTCTGACTACTCCTAAAGTTATCTGGTTTGTAGAAAGATTTAACGGGCAGACTTACACTATTAAGCAACATTTAATAGTTAGATATAAATCATGCTAAATCTTGTATTGAGATCTGTTGCTTGCAAGTAGAGTAGGGACAGCATGTACCAAGCTGGAAGGTAGTTTGGACTAGGAGCTCCTGAAGCATTTTGTGCACCTGCAGGCCTGGAGCAAAGTAAAATCAAGTCTGATAGCTAATATCAAAGAACAGGAGGCACCGTGTTTTGATGCGTACCACATGTCAGTGTCACCCTTGCTAGCCCTTTGAAGGAGCAAAAAGTGAGCTGCTTCCACGTCTTTGCTGGGGTGATTCTTCTGGCCAAAGCAGAGGCAGGCAGAGCCAGGATCCTGACCTTTATTTTTGCATCTGTTTCTTTGTGAGAAGGCTCTGTCTGTTTTCAGTATTAGATTTAAACAAGCTTCATGAGGGGGAAAACCACCTTGTATTCTGACCTCTGCATCTTTTATAGGATTGCTGTAACTTGAGGTATGGCGTTAGGTTTATGATTCAAAAGAGGAAAGACTGGCAATCTCAGAAGCACATGTCAGAATTTACAATGAAGATATGTTATTATTACATGTTTTTGTATTCTCTTAACTACAAGTATGTTGTCTTTCAAGGCCGATGTTTACATTAAAACTCTTATCAGTGCCAACAAAAGCAAGGCTTGCCTCTCTAACAGGAACCCTGTTATTACATCTTGATGAGTGCTAGGAAAAAAATGCCTCCCTGCTGCCATTGCTCAATTGGGCAGGAACAAGCAGCACGAAAGGAAAACATGTGACTCGTCACAGCTTATCTCTGAATGTGACTGTATCAAGAAAGGGGGGATTTTTTTTCAGCCTGTCACACAGAAATACTCCAGCGTCTCTGCCTGTTGTTAAGGAGCTGTCAGTGCTGTGGTAGCCTGGCTCCACTAGACTGCTGCCCGGAGAATGTTAGCAGTAAGGGGTTAATGCAAAATAAAAGAGATGGAAAATGGAAAACAAGATGAAAGAAATGAAATTAATTAGTCAGCACAAATGATGCTGAGCCCCTTTCCAAAAATACCAGATTTAACATTTCTTACGAGCAAGAGCAGAAGTATCTCAGGGACATTGGTTTTGCGGTAGGAGAAATATAAATAGAAGCAGGCAGTTATGAAAGCTGTTGAAAGGAGAACTAGAAAACACATGAAAGACCTTGGAATCACTTAATCTGATTACAAAGAAGTAGGAACCTTAACATTAAAGCTAATGTTAATATTCTCAAAATTAATTAACAAAATAAAAATAATTAAGATGAAATAGGAAACAGGTGGCCTCACTAGTCTGTTGACCTAATTTGGTTAGAAGAGGTTTGTGGTTTTTATTTCTTTTTTAAATGAATGAGTTATAAAAACCAGAAGGATAGATGGACTTGACTTCTTATTTCTTCCTTTGTCTGATGTGGACTGTAAACTAGTTATCTACTTACCATTTCTCATTTGGATCACCTCTTTGTTCAGTAGGAAATGGGTTAAAAAACTGCTCCCTCGTTTTCTTTCTGTTTCCTAAAAGATTGTATCACTGCAATTTTCTTTTATTTAGGAAAAAAAATAGAACAAGGAGGAAGATGGTAAACACAATGCAGAGTCTTATTTTTAGGTCTCTGGTTTGTTTTGGCACAGTTCAAAAATGACAGTCAAGTCTTTGGATGTGAACCAGCTCTTTGAAACTTTTGCTGAGGTTGAAATCTGATGAATCCCACCCTTAAATGCTACCCACCCTGTTCAGTTTGTGCCCATATTTCTCACATTATATCTTGCGGCAAGATCCAGCGACTTTCTGGGAAGAAAAGAGGCTTACACAGAGCTGCTAGCTTCCCCACCATATGAAAAGGTAATGCATTTTTATCAGTCTTTTTTGAGCTTAGTCTGAGGTTTGAAAAGTCATTTAACTTCAGATGCAAAGCAACAAAAACAGAGTTGGCATGCTTTTGGCTGAATCTTTGGCCATAGATTACTTTGGCACAGAAGCAAATGGCTCAGATGATACCCTAATTAGGTTGTAGGGAGAGTGTTCAGCTGATCAGCATTTGTGGATGTGGGTGTGGTATGTTCACAGGAGGTATGGTTTTGGGATTTTTCTAAGGTACTCTTGGGGTTTGGACTAATAAATTATTCAAAATAAAGGATGATGAGCATGTCAGTTTTTAATGCAAGAAATCCATCCTCTTTTGCCAACAATAAACTCACTTGTAATATTTAAAAGGCTTACGTTAAAAAAAAGGAGAACCTAATAAATAGTATGAAAAAACCTACATAAAAATGGGGAAAAAAATACACACCCCAAAACCCATGGTAGAAAGAAGTATTAATACAAGTAGCCGACAGAAGAATGCAGAGATGTCCGATGGATGGAAAGTCACCATAGAAAAACAGCTCTAGTTTTCTCCAGTGATGAAGGACCGGCAGGCAAGTGCAACATTAGACAGGAATGGAATCTAATATGAGGGGTGTGCTCTATGTATGGTGTTGCAGAGAAGCCACAATGTTTTACCGTAGCCTAGATTTACTGAGAGTCAAGCAAGGGTCAGCCTAAGGTCATGTAAGGACTCCTGCAGTCACAGTGCTTACACTTGTCTAAAGCTCCTCAGACCACAGGCAGCCAGCTAACTTCTAAAGATAGCTTCTCCTGGCTAGAAATGTGGGGAAAATTCAAGTGCTTACAATTACAGGGAAATTTAAAAAATTAAATATTGATTAATTAAAATTATCAAGTAATTGCTAACTACTAAATTTTAGTAAGGTGACCCAGGAAAAGTTCCAAGATTTTCCATTACAAGTGCTGTTTGTGATAGACAAAAGGAAGCAGGCAAATGTAGGCTCTATATGCTTCTGCTCAGGTCATCCTCATACTGCATCTTATTCTGGATTTGCAGTGTCTTCTGATTGCTCCGACTAGAGCTGAGTTTACACCTTGTGCTGGGTGACTGAGGCAGTTAAAACTTGTTGCTGGGATAGGCCCATGTGTTCAGAAGGCAAAACTTTTAGGTTTTGTGCTCTGCTTCCTGTCTTTCCATAGTAAACTCAGGAAAAATATAGGTGACAGGGAAATCAGTGCAATAAGTTGATGTTTAATAAGTTGCTGTTCACTTGAATGAAATGGAACAATTAGCATCACTGGGGTGATTTGCATTTTGTCTCATTCATCCTGTAGTCTAAAGTAATGCATTTTGGCTATTTAGATAAAAGTAGTTCTGCTAAACTAAAATAGAATTTAGTTCTGCTAAAATGACATAGAACAGTGCTGCTAGGGTATAATACTTCAAATATTCATATATAGTTAATAAGCAATTTTCAGCTGCAAATAATACAAACTTCACTATACCATAATTGCACTTTCAAAAGGAAGTAAATGATGCTCATGGACATCTTTGAATGTTGCTGCCTTCTAATAGAGCTGCAATACCCTGCAATGTAGATATTGCAAAGAACACAGCCCGCTTACAGTAAATATTTTGCTGATCAGAACATGCCCACTGTACCCAAATGGATCTTTCTTTCTTTCTTCTCAGATAAATGTTTGAGGTATGACCTCCAAACTAAGTGAGGAACACTTTAAAACGCTGAAGCCTTAAAAAAAAGAGAGAAAATCAAATTTGTTTTGGACTTTTGTCTCCTGTTTCCATTGCTAGAAATAGTCATTCAGCATCAGTACATGAAAAGCCATCTTTGCATTCAAGGGATTATGAGTTCAAATCCAATTGCAAGTTTCTAAACGATTTTCCTGTTAAAAACTATCATGGCCATGTAATCGCATTAGTTGTTGACTGGCTTCTATCTGGACAAGGCAGAATGTCATGACTGATGCAGAAACTTGGCACATGCTAGCTCAGGCCAAAGCATTCTTGAATGGATTATCCACAGAACAGCTCTTGATACAGGATCACACAGGAATCCACAGCTGTGCTCGCCCATCTCTATGCCTAATGCTTTTTCATGGCTATTCAGTGGAGAATTACTGAAAAGCATTCTGTAGAGCTATTCTCGCTCTCTTGTGTATGTGTTTTGGCTTTAGGCTTTCTTTGTACCTTTACAGTGGATCTGCTATACCACCAGATACTCTTTTTTAGGTCTAACTATCATCGCATGGCTTAAGGCAGGCAGGGCTAAGAAACTATATTTAAAATATGTAAACCTTCATGCAAAATATACTTATGTATTCACAAAATAGAGGAAAAGTTGAATTCATGATGCTGTGTAGATTACCAAATAGCTGTATGGTATAGGCTAACCCACATCAAAGATATAGAATAGATCAATTCGTGGTCATCCTGTTAAGATACAAGGGTGACTATTAATTACATACATGTTTCCATGCATTAGTCCTTCCAGCTTAATACCAGACCAAACTCTATTAGCATATATTAGCATATTCTAATACACCTCACACCAACCTAACTCCAGCATTCCTTTGTAACATCAACACTTCCAGGGGGAATGAATCCTGGTGGCATCAGTCACATTCTCTGATTTTTATGGTGGTGGCTTACATTTGAGAACATCTCCAAGCTTTCTTTTCCTTTCGGGGTTCTGCATTAGTATAGTTTTACCTGTGGTCTTCATGTGGGTTAACCTAAAGTACATATCTTAATCCTGGCAGTGCCAGATACATTCACTTCCCAGGCCACACCTGTAGTCCTGGAACTATAATGAGTGTGCTCCACCAGCTCAAAATTGTCTGCATATGACTTCTTCAGAAGTGCAGTATGAGGAGAGTCCTTTTAATTCAAAGGAGCTCTAATAGAAATTGGGATGCAGCCTGTCAGAATGGATGACCCTCTTTTCTCCAAGGCACAGCATGGAGAAGAGCAAAATTACACAGGAGACACACAAAAAAGAAAAAAAGCAGTCCAGGAGAACATATGGAGCAGAGTAGCAGGCATACAGAACAGAGCAGGCACACAGAAAGCCAGTATGCTGGCAGGATCTTGGCGTTACATTTATACTTCAAGAGAAGCGTGTGAGAAGAAGGGCATTTTTAGTTCCTTTAGCAGTTTACTTATTGAAAGAGCCTTTATTATGCTAACTCTGTGATCACTGCCCTCTGAAAAATTACCTAAAGAATGTATCTGGAATTACCCGGTGAACTTTGTTCTGTGTTGCCAGCATATTTTGTTTGAACTTCATGCATGAACATGCCCATTTCTCAATATAACACTCTCAATTTTCTTTCTCTTCTTTCTGCAGCTGCTTAACAGAAAAAGCAAAAAGAGCCATTTGGTCTTGACACTTATGAATGCCTTGTTCAGTCACCAGGAGAAAAAAATCGGTGATAGGACACTCACACTCTGTTTAATGCATCCAAGTCTATAACTAGATCTTGCACTAAAAATAGCATCAAAACTAGTGTATGTTTATGTGAATAATTTACATTGCTCTGTGAGTGTATAAAAGGAAACACTTAAATCACTGATTTTACAAGAATAGAAAACTTATTTTCTGTCCAACATTGCACTGTCTCTAAATATTTCTAAATTTATATCTTTGGCATAAAAATCAGAGAACAAAATTAGGTGAAAGGATGAGAGAAACTTGACTCATGCAGTAATGTGATTTTTCAGGGTTCAGCATGTGGATGGTCTGGCAGACAGAATTGGATTAAGTTTGTATTTTGAAATACTTTCCAAAATATTTTGAAAACATTTATGTTACAATATAATAAAAATCCAAATAATTCAGAATTACATGGTAAACGTGATTAACTTTGTAGTGGAAGCTGTTCAGAAAGTTTTAGATGAAAATTGTTGCCATCCTGCTGAATTAAGAATGGGATAATATCACTGTAATAGATATTTTTGTATTAGTATATGTCGTAAGGGTTTGTAATTAAACAGTCTATGATGAAATTGCATATGCCTGTTTTGACAACATGTTGTTTTAAAAGTAAATTCCCTTTCATCGTTATCTTCAGACATCTACACACTGATAATTTGTAGATAACTTTACCCTCTGCCCCTTCAAAAAGACCATGCAAAAACCCATATGTTTTCCTCTATCTCTGATCAAGACCATATTTTATCCCCCAAACTACCTTTTAGATAACTGTTCTTTTTTCTTCTGAATTATTTCTGTTTTCTTTTAATATGCACACAAATAGACAGATGGGCAATTTGATCAAAGATAGCCTCCATTTAAGCTATGAATGTGAATCAGAGTCAGATTACCCCAGACTTTTTTGCCTGTATATATATATGAACTATTGTTACAGATTACAGCTAGTGAAACTAGTGACTTCTTTGCCTCAGAGGTGCATAGATTTCAAGGTGCCCTTGTGAGATTGGAGACCAATCTTGCAATGAATGTGATATTATCTAGTGCTAATAAAAAGAGCTGATTAGGAGCTTTCACTCACATGTCAATACCACTGGGAAAATATCAGTACAGCCTCATGTGGCCAAATCCTTCCACTCTTAACTACAGAAAGAAAGATTTTCCTTTAGTTTCTTCAGTTTATATCACAGGGAGTTAGGTACTCTTTATATAAATACACAAAGCAGAATAAAGTGAATACGAATGACAAGTGTGACTGCATTTTTTTGCCATGAGGGTGTTATACTTCAATAACAGGTGAATAATAAATAAATGACCATGGATTCAGAGTGGCTAAGAATGTGAGGCTGGACCAGCTGCCCAGAGAGGCTCTGGAGTCTCCACCTGTGGAGCTGTTCTAACCTGGGCTGGATGAAACCAGAGCAACATCACCTGCCTTGGAAGTTCACTCTGATTTGGGACCTCCAGAGTTCCCTTTCATCTTACATACTTATATGCTTCTACATATGTATGTACGTGTATTTCTTAAATGTTCATCTTGGCAAAATCAGAAATCTAATGATCAGACTTTTCGCCTTTCCTCTTTTCAATGATGTATACGTCTGGATATTTGTAATGAATACAGTATTTGACAATAATTCAATAATTCTTATGAACTATTTGTGATCACTGCTTTCTTTTTTTTTTTTTTTTTTTGCTACTACTACTGTATTTTCTCCTCACTGCTGTCCAACTAGCAGTCTGTGCTAACAAATAATCTCCTGCTAGTTTTGCTGATCATTCTTTCTAACTATTCCTACAGCTTTAAGGAATGGTGATGCCTACGTTCAGTCATGGAAGGACACAGACAGGGACATTTTGGCCATGCAGTTCAAAAAACTATTTCAAAGAAGTTATAGTTGGGGAGTTAACTGTGTAGCAATGATGTTCCTCTTACAAAATTCAGCGATTAGGCAATGTTACTGTCACTCCTGAGCTCTGCAACAGGAGTGCCGTAGGACCATCCTTAAATGGGGTTTGATCCAAAACTTGTGTGTGTAACAGGAATCATCCCAAGCTGTTCAATAGTTTTTGTATATGGCCGTATGCCAAGCTGGTAATTTATCCCTTTGTTCTAGTTCTGTTTCTGTGAAAGGTGCCGGAGTTACGGCAGAGGCACAACTGGCTTTTTGGATGACAAAATATTAGCATGCTGACTTGGCCATCACAGAGAAAGATATTCAAAAGGAAGAACTGATGTTCATGTCGTAATGTGAAGTCCTTGGGTAGAAGAGGACTGCTTCATTATTATGTCACCTTTTATGAGATGACATTTGATTTATACGACCTCTCTAAATTGCTTTCGGCACAGAATAAATTGGATGGAGCGCTCCATGTTGGTGCAAAACGATTTTGGAATAAAAATTTGTTGACAGAGAATAAGAGATGAAAATAAAGCACAAAAGTAGAAATGGCAGTGATGAAGGTAGGCTGTTACTTCAATTTTCTGCCTGCATGTGCAATATAATACTGTCTTTAATGAAATAAACACAGAGAGCAATATTTCTTAACAACACAAATCCTAATTCTGTTTTATTACAAATACAAGTTTAATACAGAAGTCCTCTCTCGCTCCCTTCCTCCCTCCCTCTCTCCTGCAGCCCCCACAGCCCATACCTCCGCTTCCCCCATGCAGGACCTGCCTTTGCTGCCTCCCTACCAGGGCTGGTGTCTCCAATGCTGTTCCTGAGCTCCCCGGGGCTCCGGTGGCCTCCCTGAGGGGCTGCCCTGTCCCCGCGGCAGGGTCCAGCCTCCCTCACCAGCTGCCCCGGCTGCCCCCACTGCCCAGCCTCCCTCGTGCTGTGGCCTGTGACCACGGCCTCCTCTTACACTGGTGTCCCTCACCCCAGCAGCCTCCCTGGGCCTCCCGGCGGGCCTCCACCTTGCCCTCCAGCCAGGGCCTCCCTTGCCTGCCGGCTCCATCGCTCACCAGGAGCCATTTTGGCAATGGGATTTTATTAGGACATGCCAGGTTGCGGATGGATGTTTAGTTCCCCGTGCGCATCTGGCAGGTTCAGGGTCCTGGGGACGGCTGTCACGCTGGGAGCAGCCAGCTGGAGTGGCAGCGTGCGGTGCTGGGCTTGTAACCCAGCCGGAGCAGGGATAAACATCTTTTCCTTGTGGTTGCTTTCACAAGTTAAATTGTCAAGGAAGGACATTGATTCTACTGATTAATTTCCTCAATTTTTTAAAAAAAGTAGTGCTAGACAAATGATACATTTCCATGACTTACCACTTGTAGTGGCCTAGGTGTGTATAAACTGGATGGGACAAAAGTAATTATGTATATCAAAGTTTCCAGCTACTGAATAAAAACTCTGCTTAAATTTATTATATTGAAGCCATTGAAAAACAGTATTGCAGCTTAAAAAAACAACCTCTTTAATAAAATAAAAGCATTTCAGACTGGGACAATCAATTCAGTCTGACAGGTGAAAGAAAGTAGCTGTTGGGCTTACTGTCCTTCATCACGAGTCTGAACCTCCATGGACAGGCATTGGCTGATGTTGTGTAAATCATGTTGCGTTATTTTGGATGTTGCATAAAAAAAGGGTGGCTTCAGTCTAATATTTAGGGATGAATGTCCATGTTGCTTGAAATTTAAGCTAAAATTATATGTGTTGTTGCATTCATTAGAGGACAGTTACATCCCAATTGGATATTTCAGTTACAGTGATAGAGTGATACTGATTATTTGGTGCTATCATTACTGTGTTCTTGCTTTATCTTTCTCTGAAAGTAAGAAAAATATTTCATACTGTTTCTCTTTATTATGAAATACAGCAAAATATGATAACAGGCAATTTTCAGTTCTGCAGTCCTTATGACTGAATTGAGATATTCTGACCTCGAAAGATAAAAACAAAGCAAAAAAAAAAATTAGATTATATTTGGAGCTGTTCAAGAGGGAATCACCTACTCACAAGTAATGAAAATGAATCTGACAGTCTGACTACCGATCCCTAACCTTGTGGTAGCCTTCTGGCAACAGCTAGCAATATCAGTTTAATGAGTTTGAATTGCATGAATACAGAGAGAATTTGACCCTTGCCAAGGGACCAAGAGGCATTAATCTGTGATCACTGTGTTAAATGACGTTGTCAATGGCAAAGCAGAACTATGTCTTTCCATCTTAGTCTGAAGAAATTTTTTCAGAGGAAAAGACAGTAAAAGTGCAACACCTTTCCTGCTGCTGTGAACCAGCGTATGCATGTTTTAATAATTTTGTAGGAAATTAATATTATATTGAATAGTCTCACTTGAGAATCTACTTCTGCTTAACTACTATTTGTTCTCTTCACTGTGTCAGAAATCTTCATTCAGTGAAATTTGTATGAAGTAACAGCAAAAATCCATTTGACCAATCCAAGTATACAATATGATGCATAGAGCATGCCAGAGCCTGCTTTATTTTCTAATGTTCTGTGCTTTGAAATAGGCTTTGCTCTTCATTTCATTGGCACAACAGACAGCACAACTCCTCACAGCTCTTACATTTTTATGGCAATGCATGTTAGTATGGACCCATAATCTGTGCCTTATATGCATGACAGATTTTTTTAAAAAATCCTCCATCAATAGGATTTTATCTACTTTACACAAAAGATCACATCTAATCCATGTACAGTAGGTATAAACATGCCTAACATTTTAATAAAAAATGGTCTCTGCACAGTGATCCTATTGTTTCTTTTAAACACTGAAAAATTTTGCTCTTGGATTTTTATTTGTGTTCTGAAAAATTTTGCATTCTGTTCTGCTGGTGAGCTGTTCCTTATGTTCATTTTCCACAGAATTTAATATGGAACTGCATTCTTTTGTACATGATTATTAAGCCATCCCACAAAATTTTCTGTCTGAGGCAATTATCTACAAAATCTTAATTGATTCAATAATCACTACAAAATATGTTTAATATTAATAGAAACATATATACTTAATTTCTAATACATTTTATTGGGTTTTGCTGTAAGGCACAGCACACAATTTGTTTATTTGTAAACAAAAGCTAAACAAAACACCTAAATGAAACATTGATTAATTATTCCCTTCCACGTATTCTAAGCTCCCATAAGAATATGTGCAGCTGTGAGGCATTTCTGAACAGAGACATGCAAATAATTGTTTGGGTTTTCTGTTTGTTTATTTGTTTGCTTTGGAGTCAAAAAGCTCATTTCAGTCTCTGCGTTGCTCCAGTGGAACCCTCTGTGTTTTTTGTTTTTAATGGAAGCAAAATAGTGGCCTTCATATTTCAAATTACTTTTCAACTAACCTACTGCTAAAAACTACCCCTTCTAAATCTCTTTAGCTCTTCTTGTGATAATATGTAAATTCATTTTGTTAACAGATGCTTTAAAATAGTTGACATGGCCTGTTTATGACTGGAGCTGTATTTCAGGAACTGTAAAAGCCCACAAACAAACCTCTAAGAGGAAACAACTGTCACAATTATAGTACTTTTATTTTGGTTTTCTGGATATTAATTCGAGTATTTTGCCTTGTGCATGCTTTAATAATTGGGCACATAAAAAATGAAGATTTCAGCAGCAGAAATATATATCCATACTGCTGTCTGACACAAATATGTGCAGCAGTGATTATTTTTGTTTGCTCATCCATGAAGCTTCACAGATTTGAAATATGCAAATACTTTGCACTTCTGTAGACACAATGCAGCTTACACCTCCTCAACAGGATGGTTTGTAGGGAAAATGAATCTATAGTGTTACAGTACTAGTGAAGGTATATTTCATTTTCCTTAAATAAAAAAGCCCCAAACTTTAGGTAGCTGTGTACGTTATGCAATTATATATTTAGCTGATCAATACCATAAATTTAAACAGGGAGAGAGAAAATGTGTTCTACTTGAATAAGCTGCTAGCTACAACAGTTCCACAGATGAGGAAATACTTTAAGGAAGGTATAAATGATTTTTTTGTTTTGTTTACCTCTTTCCTCTTATCCAAATTATTTAAGCATTTGTTACTGGAAGACCTTGAAAAATTAATGGGACAGCCTGATAACTTGTAAAATAGCAGAAACTCCTATATTTGGGTAACATATTTGTCTATCAGCAATCTTTGAGGAGATTAAGAGGTGAGTTATTTACACATTGGAGTGCATATTATTTTTCACTGTGTGACTCTGAGTTCATGAAAGTAAAATTCCTTTTTACTTTGGCCAGGTTAACTGGTTTAAAACTACATGCATACAGAGGGGATGCAACTACGCCATTTTGTATTGCTGAAACATGGGATAACCATACCTATTTTTTGCTGATAGCAGCAGTCAGCTCTGCTACTGTCCAGCAGAAAGTTTGTAGGAATATATCCATAATCCATGGATTTTTTACATGCTCATTTTCCCTTCTCTGTTCATGACTCTGCAGAACTAAAGTATGAAGCACATCCATACAACACTTCATGGGGAAGCTGTAAAACATTGGCATAAAAGTTAGTACAGCCAAAAACATATTTCTTTTTAAAGGAAGTCTGGATATAATAGTACACTTGGAGACCAACTGGAATCATATTGACACTGAACCAACAAGGAAATGTGTCTGTAAATATGTAATTCATAGCTCCTGTAGAACTGTATAGCTTCTGTTATATCAAAAAGCTCATTCAAAAAACCAGAATTATCAATATTTTGGTACAAAACACAAGTGCTGGACATACTTTCTTGCACAAATTTTTCAGAGATATCAGAGAAAACTTGAGAGAAATTTTAAGTTATGTGTTTGCTTAATAAATGCAAGTGTTACCATACTGCAGAAGCGTTTGCTGGGTATTTGACAGAAAACTTCATTATTTGTGTGTGTGAATATCTGTGTAGTCAGTTGTGGTTGCCATAAATGGTAAAATTGTTTGCACTGGTGTTTGAGAAGTCTTTTTTATACTTGAAGGTATAAGCATTCAAGCAAAAAGGGGCTATGAACTCTTCCATTCACAATGCATAAACCAGACTGCATGGCTAAAAGAAGTAATGCAGATTGAACAGTGACTGCTTCCACTAAAGTTTTCATAGTCAGCTCCAAGAATTAACAAGATCTACTCCCCGCCTCCCCTACCCCGGCACCAACTGGAGTGATAGAGGGTAATAAAACATTTGAGAAAAATATGTATTTGGAGAATGTGGCATGTATTTCATAAGCAGCAGAGTTCTTTGGAGAAATTGTTTATTAAGAGTTATTCTCCCAGTTGTGTTACTACAATATTTCATACCGATGCCATCTGTGAATTTTCAGAGTACAGGTCTTGGCTTATCACTGGGGCATTATGTTCAAAGTCTAGTTAAAATGCTGAATTCTCTGGATATATAAACATGTAAGTCTTATAAATATAAATGACTTGTGTTCCCACTGTGTCTTATTTTGGTAGTGGTCAGAAAAGAACAGATTATTTTTCTTTGTGCAGATTAGTATTTATTGTATTATTTCCTCTGATTAATGATAACAGATGCTGTGATTCCCAGCGGTGTATACAAAAATGACAGGACTTAATTGCATTGATACAGCAAAATAAGCACATTCATTTCAGTATTTATGTGTGTATGAGATATTTTTTATAAACTATATCTTCTATAGGACTCATTTATTTAACACATGATAAGCAATTTTTCTATGACTGCATAGAGGCATTTCAGAATGCATTTAGTGAAGAAAAAAAAAAAGAATAAAGGTCGATTGACTAGTAGATTTAGTCAATTATACATGATTAGTGTACTTAAAATGTAATATAATTTTTATTATGAATAATAATAGAGTGATCTAAAAGAAATATTTATGAAGAAAAGTAACTACCCTTATCTCTTGGCTATATAGTGGTCCAGCTACAACGCAGAGGTGAACTGTGTTCCCTCTTAGTCAATCCTATATTTTGGTAGCTGGACACTTTCCTAGAAGAAGAGACACTGAGAAAAGACAAGAATCTCACACCTCATCTAAATATGTTAACCACTAGGGTATTAGAAAAGCTGGAGGGTAACATGCATGGCTAAATGATGTCTTCCTTCTGTTTACAAACCATGACCCCTGCTAGTCTGGGGGCAAAGGCCAAGAGATTGCTCTGGTTTGAATTCCCCACAGGAGATGGGCTTAATCTGTCCTATCAGGCAGCTTCAGGCAGTTTCCTTGTTAGTGTGCATAAATGCTGAAGTGCTGCATTGGAGATATTTAGATTTTTCTGTGATGTATTGTGTCCTAACTATGTTTGAAGTCCTAACTGTATGGGTGGGTACAGACATATCCACGCTACTCTGTCCCTACTCTGGAGTGTATGGACACCCACAGGGACAGGCCCATATCTAAACCAGTAGTCAGCTTATCTGCTGACTAACTCAGAAAGCAAGTAGAGGGGCTCTCAGAGCGATTTGTAACGTTAAAAAAAAGAAGTTAGAAAAAAAAAAAGTTCTGCATGTTTAACAGTATCAGGACTCACCTTGCTAAGGAGAGATGTCCATGGTTTAGGTATTACAATAGTAGTCTGCTGCCTAGTGCAGCCATTTAAATGTTGGCCCAACGCTGAAACAGGTTTGAGCTAATGTTTGTGATACATGAAGTTGAATTGGGACTTTTGGTGGATCTCGTCAATGTGTATAAATATCTGAAGAGAGGTTATAAAGAAGGCAGAACCAGACTCTTTTCAGTGGTGCCCCGTGACAGGGCAAGAGGCAATGGGCTCAACGTGAAACACAGGAGGTTCCCTCTGAACATCAGGAAACACTTTTTTACTGTGAGGGCGACTGAGCACTGGCACAGGCTGCCCAGAGAGGTTGTGGAGTCTCCGTCCTTGGAGATATTTAAAAGTTGTCTGGACATGGTCCTGGGCAACTGACTCCAGGTGGCCCTGCCTGAGCAGAGGGGCTGGACCAGATGACCACAAGATGTCCCTTCCAACCTCAAACATTCTGTGATTCTGTGACTGTATAATGGGTGTTTTCTCAACAGGATTTTAGAGTTATGGCTTGTTTCACTGAACCATTGTTACAGAGATTGATATCTAGCTCTTAATACTATAGGGCAGGGAGAAGTACTACCCAAAAATATGCATGTGGCACTATTTTTATCTTGCAATTTAAATAAAGATATAATCTCAACACTTGGCTGGGTTTCTTGGGCAGGAATGTATCTGCTAAGTAGTGCAATCACTGGAACTAAATGTGCTGTGCACGTTGGAACAGGGACTAGGACAGGAAATGGGATGGGGTTTTCCCTGTCTGAAGGTGTGGCAAAGAAATGGTTTTCCAACCAGTAGATTCCAAATTAATGAGATTTTTCAGTCTACATTTATTTTCATTCAATGTTTTTAAAAAATATTTTACATTAGATTCTTAGACGTATTTGTGTTGTATAACCAACTTGAGCTTTACATTAACTGTGCTTCATTGGCAGAAATCCTTTGATGCTAATCGACTGGATTGCCATTAGAAGAGGTGCACTGTGAAGCTAGTATTTGGTTATTGTTGAGTTGCAAACATGCAACATCATCTCTACGTTGCAAATGTCTGTGGGTTTTGCATATAAGTATATGGCAGTTAAATTGTATTACATATTTCCATCTCTTAACATGCTTTTTAATTTTTTTAACATATTTTTCATTGCTGAAAGTTCTGATCTCAAATACTCTCTGCAACTGCCTTGAAAAGTCCTTGCTCTTAAATTGCTTGCATATATTCTTAGTCCTAATTCTGTTTTGCCATTAAAGTCAATGGATTATGACTGTTTTCTTCAATGAGGATCAGTTGCATAGTCTTTTCTTAAAAATGCCAGTAAACAGCAGAGAGCTTTCAAACCAGTCCTCAGCTGACAGATCAGTGATCTACCACACTGAAGGCACAGATAGACCCTGCTAAACAAACATGGCTCAGGTAGAAAATGTCATTCCGCATATACTTTGCACCTTGTTTTTTGTAAATATACCAATTTTAGTAATGTGGATCAAAGTTTCTTCCCAGCCATAAATTTCCATTACCGTGTTCTGTAATTTTATGTTTTCTGAAGACTGCGATACTCTGATTTTAAGAGAGCATATGACTGTTTAAGCTGTGCTTACTGGCTTTGGTGAAGTTATTTACAACTCTGCAACATGACCACAAAATGAGAGTGATTCATGACAGCTCTGCTTGGGTAGCGTTTAGCATCCTGTTCTACCTAGAGGCATAAATGATCACATAGGAAGAGACTTATAGGCATTAGCAGATTAAGAAAATCACAGAATATTCAATTTTTTTTTACTTAAATAAGACTTATACCAAATAGGTGGAGAGGAAAAATAAAGCCACTGTAACATTAAAAAAAGTTCCATTATACATGCAATTTATCACTAATAATCACAATTGTACAATGGTGATTTAAATAGTATTAGGGCAGATTATCACTCTATGCACTCCTTGCATACGTACACTCACAAATATCCATGTGCACACCTGTCTGGGAATTGCAGGCAAACGCAGGCTATGATAGGGTGTACTGATCATAAGACAGAGCCTGAGAGGAACACAGTTCTTCTACTGCATGAGAATGAATAAGAAAACTTTCCTTATGACAGTTCAAAATCTGAGCAAGCATCAGACTCCTCTAAGTGATGCTTTTTGTCTGCATGGTATTCAGGGTTTGCTGAATTACTTCACAGTTAAATTATTCATGAGCAGCTGGGCTTGTGGGTGAGTGCGGTATGTTTTTGTATTTGCATGTGATATACACAAAATGTGATGCAACACAAAAAAATAAAATAACCACTCATCAAGAGCAACCAGCCCAACAGAACAGGATTGGTGTGACTTTACAAGAAATGCACCTAATGCAAAAGTATATGTTTCAACAGTGAGAGCATTTCAAAATGTTTGGCTGTGGTTTGGCATACTTGTTAATTAGATCCAAAGAGAAAACTCCGCGTTTCTTTTGGTTTTTTTATTTTTTTGGTTGTTTTTTTTTTTTCCTTTTCTTGTTTTTGACCCCTTACTCTGGTCTTAACAGAACAAATTGCAATACTGACATTGGACATACAAGATTTTCACTTTATGTGAAAATGTGTTAAGATTCAAAAGAAAAGGAATAGCTATTGTTTCACAAGAATAGCATAATTTTAAGCAGTTGATTTTTGCCTGTATTCCCTGGAAGGGGAAGAGGTATAATGATGTAGCGACAAAATTATTTCTGTGTAGTGTCTGCTATGGAGACTTAATGGGTAATGTGCAGTGACATGAGAACAGAGCTGCTGCAGGTGTGCAGCTTTGCAAAGTGGTAATTAGAAAGCAGGTGAACATAAATAAGGAGATGGTACTTATAGAGGTGATTGGGAACAAAGGTACAGTACAAACTCAATGTCTTGTAACTTGCAATGATAAAAGGGTCCTGATTTTTCTCTGTTTTACCTGAGGTAGCTACAGCTGAACAAATTGAGTGCAGGGTAGATATTCAATTATAGATCTTAGAAATGAGCAATCCCTACTCTGTTATAAAATTCTGGCAAGAAACAGAGAAAAACCTTTCTTATTAACTCACACGTGGGAAAGAATGTCAGATTTAAAATCTGTTGTGGGAAGGGAATGTTGACAAAGAGATTACTTTTCCCAAATTTGTGCAATAGACTGTTTAAACTTAAATTGTCATTTGAATGCCAGCTGCCAAACAAATCCAACCTGATATTTCCTGGAAAAAAAGCATTAATTTTATCTATTATTAGGAAAGCTAAATAGGAAGAAATTCTCTGCCATACTTGAGTATTCAAGTCTAAAATAAATGTTGCCAATGAGACAATAAATCAAAGTTCCAAACATTTTCATGATCCAGTAATCAAACAGAAAATTGTTATTGACCAATCAAATACTTAATTTTGATTGTCTGAAAATCCTGAATTCCAATTTTGATAGCTATTTATTTATTTTTCATAGAAATAAAATTGACATTTAAAAATCATATTCTGAATCAGAAAAATGAACTTTTTATTGAAGATATGAATTCTGAACTATAAAGTTCAAACAACGTGGAAACATGGCATTATGTCTTCTTTTGAAACTTCATGTTCAGCATCATCTGTCATACTTTTACAGAGATCAGTTTTGAAAAGAATGCTATCACTGTGCCTTGATGAGTAGGCAGAGTGTATTTCCTTTGGGCTGTGTTCTTTGCATATAGTATTTTCACATTCAGCTTCTGTATAACAATTGGTGAAGATAACACAATGAAATAAAGCAATTATTTTATCCTTTTTTTTCTTAGAATATCTATGAAGGAATGTAATCTATTATATTTTACAAAAATGTATTTGTTGCTGTCAACAGAATTTGATTTACTCAAAAACCTGTGTAACTTGGCCATGTTTGAATGTTTCAGAGAGTTAGTTTGTGTGGAGTGTTTGTAAATTTGCCAAATTGCAGTGATTAGTTTTTGTTAGTTATTCAAGTAAGCTATTAAAATGTGGAGTACATTGATTTCAGCACCTAAACTTGATTAATATAACTTTCTCAGATGAAAGTATGTTTATTCTTGCAACAGTTCAGTTAAATAATAAAAGTCACCCCTTTTCCTAGGTGAAGAAATGAGGCATGGAATGATTTCAGTTCTGATGCATAGAAAACCGTCTAAGGATAAGTAAGTACTGGAATAGCTTTTTGAGGGAAATCAAGGAATTTCCTTAATGGACTAGGCATAAAAGCAGGTCAAACAGGTGGCAATACCAAGCAAACATCTGTAAGTAGTGCAATAAATGGAGATTGTCTTTTTAAGCAGAATAGGAAATATTCTGAAATATCATAAATCCCTGGTTCTTTTCGTAGGGTTATTTTTAGTTCTGTGATTTAGGCAGCTGACTGAGATTGAATGAGATTTTAATGGCAGATAATGAAATACCTTTCAGAATCTGGGTATATACGATTCATACAAAGTCACAGAGGAGGTACCTGGAAAAGCAAGGAGCTGAGTGGCAGTCTCCTGAGGCCCAGATTAATGCTCACTCCATTGCACAACCTTTCCTCCTTCAGGTAAATTAACAGAACTGGTCATGTTTCTAATTAGAGGGATATTAAGTCCTTGCCTTGTGATTGAGTAAGTGTACATTTCACCTTCAAGGTCTTTTATATAAGAATTTGAAATAAAACCCTGTGAAAATTTTGTCTATGAAATCTAAATATAGAGTCCAATTCAGACACATGTTGCAAGTGATCTCAAAAGACCATGGCTGAGGTAAAGTCATATTTAAGGGGCAATTATTTTCCAATTGCTCGTACAAAATAATAGCATTAACAGTACATTGTGCTAACATGGAGTCTTCCACCACAGGACCTTACAGAGTTAACACTAACTAATTAGCTTAATGATAACTCTGAGAAAACCAAGGCAGAGTTTGGTGCCCAATGTTAAAATCAGCAGAACCACATAGTAAGCAGGAACACAAATGTGGCCCAGAGAGCAGAAAGTTCTACGTGAACATCTGTTGCAATCAATGGGAAGCCCACTATGAAATCTCAAGTCTTTCTACTGACTCCCAGGGAAACTAGTTCAGGGTCACGCAAAACTGATTTTTCCTTTCAGTGTTGGCTGACTGATTACAGCAATAATGTTTCTTTTTTATTTATGTTATTTAAAAGACTTTTCCTCAATAGCGAGTAGCACAATCACATATATAAGCAAGGCAGACCTACCCTGAACTCAGAGAATTTCCCTGAAGTCAGTGTCAGTTGTATGCACTCCATAAATGTCAGGATGGGGGCATTAATCAGTGACTTGATTCACAACTCTCCTAAGCCAATAAAAAGAACTCTAAAATATAAGATTTTGAATCAAGACCTATTTTCCAAAATCAGGAACATTCTTTATCTCTTTTTAGCACAGATATTGTCTTCTTACTTTATGGATTTAAACCAGAAAAATTTTGGCATAAATGCATGTGTATCCACAAAGGCTATGAAAATTGGTCATTAAAACATGACATTTCATCCTGCAGGGTTTTAAAGGGAATTAAAATGAAATAATTTAAAAAAAAAAAAAAAAAAAGCAAAAGGAGGACACACAAACCACCAGAACCAGTTCTTCTTGTGCTTTTGAACTTTCAGTATTTTTAAGATGATACAATAATTTTGTGAAGAACAATCAAACCAGTCCCACTGACATGTAAGTGATTTCTACAAAACAGGTGATAAATGAAACAAGCATACATATGTAGTGATTTGCCTGTTAAGGTAGATATCTCACGCTGAAACTCACTGGAGATTTTCACTCTGTGGAGCCACAGTTCTTCTTTCTCCCGTGACCCAGTGGGGATTAACCAGTTGTATTCCACTACTATTAGTTAAGCATGTGATAGCTACCATTTATTTGCAGAGCTTGTGAACTTTCCAAAAAGTGACAAGTTTTTAATTCCTATTCATGCAACCCGCATTGTGTGTGCCATTTTATAAGCTGTGAAAGCTGAGGATCCTCTTGTATTTTACTCTGTTCTCAGCTTCTCAGGAGTGTGTGTGTTTGCATGTGTCTTTAAGAAGATCAGAATGCAAGACTGTAAAGTGTTTTTTGGTTTTGTGTTTGTTTTTTTTTTTTTTTTTTTTTTTTTTAATGGGCTAGAAATTGAAGAGAAATAAAGGACCATGGTGCAGAGAACCATCCAGGTGGTCAGTAGGTGATTGTGAATTGTACATATTGTGAGGTATGGATTGCTTTATGAACTTATATGCTTTTCCTAGAGAAGGGTCAATATTGCATAGCATTCCTCCTGGTCGGGATGGGAATACCTACCTCTGATCTAAATTAATGTTCAATTCTTAAAAGTAATGTACCATGCAGTAGTGGAGCCTTTGGTTAGTGTGGTAATAAAAAAAAAGCTTAATTGGAAATTCTTTTGAGAACTTGCATGTAGTGTACGTTATTAGCCTGGGGTAGGTCATTCTCACCTCCATTAGTTTTCTGACTGATAGAACACATTTACATTCTGCAATCTCTGTAAGTAGAGGATATGTTTGGTTTTTTTTTTTTTTTCCCTTGCTATTTTACTCAATACCCTTGCACTTTTTTCTTGCTCCAGTAAAACAGGCTGATGTAACAATCTGGTATGTATTGCTTAAAACTACTTCCATTGTCTTTAGGCAGGTTGGCTGCCAGTTCAAATGGATTTGTTGAAACAAAGTGCTTTTACCAGGCTACACTCACTTCTTCTCTTAGCAACAAGAGGTTCTGACGTTAGCAAGCTTATTTTGGAAAGCTGTGCTCTGTTCAGTGTGGGATCAGAGCACCCCAAGGACTTGAAGTCAAACTTTGTAAGTTGTACATTAATTGACAAGCTGCAGAATCCTCCTTGAGACAAAGCAAATATTTGTTTCCCCTTAAAAAAAAAATAAATCTGTAAAGATGGTAAACAAAAGACTTAGGGTAACAATTAAGATGCACTTATGGGTCAAATATCCAGTTTGCTATTGATTTATGCTGACACATTAGAATCAAAATAGTATTAAATAGCCTACTGGCATTGAGAAGGCTGTAGCTGAAATTAAGCAGTATATATTAAAAAAATCAGTAGGAGATTCTGGTAAAAATAGAATAGAATAGTTATACAAAAATAATTTATTTGTAAAAACAAGGGGGGAAAAAAAAAAAAGAGAAGAAAAAAGTGGGAAACTGTATCTTGCCATGTTACTGACCCCTTTCTTCCCCCCAAGAATCAGGTGAATAAGATTTTAGTTTTCAAAATGTTTACAGGAGGGACAAAGCTAGAAATGCAGATAAATATTCCTGAGAATTCTCAGCCTAGGAAAGCTCCCAAGGGCTTTCAGAGCTTGTTCTGTGGGTCTCAGGGAAGGGGAAGGAGAATTTAACTAAGAAAGGATAGAGGAGAGAAAAAATCCTAATAATAAGGGACAGTAATTGTACACATTTCAGTATGATTTGAGCATGAATATTCTCACACCTAAATTTAAGCACTTTCCTCAATTGTTTTGCTGAGCTAGAGCCTGAGGACAGCCCTGAATAACTGAGAAATGACAGACTGTACATGAAGGAAAATACGTTTTGTGTCTGAAACTGTGTTTTGGCTGCACCTCTAGCTTTCATAGATATTATTCATGTCTGAGTCTTAATAATGACTCTGACCACCAATTTGGGCCTCCCTTTGGCCAGGCTTTGATCACTCTTAAAAGCAAAGTGCATTTCAGTTCCCACTGACTTCAGCAGGACTTGAGAGCACTGAGCGTTTTAAAGGTATGCACAGTACCATGAAAAGACCAAACTCACATAGTGCTTATGCAAGAGGTGGTTTTTCAGAATTGGAAAGAGGTGGTCATTCTTTGGGAAGAGGTATCTGAAACAATCAGATATTGCCTCTGGTGTGCCATCAGAGGTATTTCCCTTTTATCTCCAGAGCATGTATACGTCAGCATCAGTGCTAGAGAAGGAGCAGACTTGATAAACCCTTGAGGACTCTATGCTCATAGGAAAAATATTGCTATGGAAGAGACTTACAGCCACTGTCTACAAACAAAGGAAATTCAAGGGGAAAATCCCTCTGAGCTAACCCTTTTAAAGTAATCCTTTTAAGATTTAGTGTTACTTCTGTTTTACTCAATTTCTTTTTTTAAACATGTAAGACTGTAGTTCTGAGAAAGTTATTTTAGAATAAAATGAATGATAACAGGTATTTCCAGGGCTTTTAATCTGTAAGCTACTGCACAAACCTACAGCTCCAGCTGCTGGCAGATTTTCCTGGATTTTCTCAGCCATACGAGTAGGATAAAACATGAAGGTGAAAGAACCCTGAGAAAACATCCTTTTCTGCATAGAAAAAAATAATACATAAATAATAGTAATAAATGTTCCTAATCTTTGCTAAACCCCTGTATGTTTAGAGACCAACCAGTTCCGTTTTCAAGGGCAGCCTTGCATAACGTAGCCAATGGATCAACAGGAAGTATTACTAGAGTGGCACAAATCACAGACTAGGCTGATACACTGAGTCACAATGCTGATGTGCACAAGCTATGTATATGACTTATCTAGATATCGTTAAAGTCTCCTGATTCATCTTTGTGCCTGGCTGCCCAGAGGAGTGAGTGGATTACAGGTTTCAAACTAAAAGATAAACCAAAGCTTCTAATTTAGATAGAACTCATTGCTTTTATTGTCTCTTGACAAAATAAAAATGCAAATAAATAAATTCTTGCATATTGGAGGACTAGGTTCATGGCACCTGTCCGCATGATAAATCAAAACCACAATGACATCACAGGAGTTGTTAAAGATAACAAGAGCAGTGACAAGGAATAAAATACCTTCCTTGAGGAATAAATTAACCAATAATTAGAAACATTTTTTTTCTTATATACTTATTATTTCTTTTGTGGTTGATGTTGTTTTTTATAAAAGACTACTATGAATCTATAAACAAATTAAATATATTTCAGTACACAGAATAAATATGTGGTTTCTATATTCAGGTAGATATTTGTTGCAATTAATTTTAGACTAGCCCTATATCATTGCTTTGTTAGCCTGGTATTGCCTGGTAATAAAGAAAAAAGAGATACAGCAATTAATTCTGATTGTGTTAAGCACCACTAGTAGAATATGTGCTACAATAACACTGCAGATCATGCGACACTAACTTTTTGAACTCATTTTTCATCAACAGATTGCTGACGAGCACTTCATTTTGCTTACCCAAGAGAGGATATTTCTTTGTCTGTAGAAGTTCATTCAAAAGTATTCCCAGTAGACTTCCCTTCAGGGAATATAATGCTGAGTCCTAGGAAAAGAGAGCAGTGGGTAATGTGTGTGCTTTGCCAAATGTACAACAGTTACGGAGTTCTTGAGAAATATGCAATTTGTCCCAATGTGGAGCAAAGCCTTCCATAACACAACACATACAAAGGACTTCTTTTCTTAAATGTTCTGTTTCCTAAATGAATTTGTTTTCCCTGTAACAGGTTAATCCTATACATTACTCACTTAAGCAAACAATGTCTGTTTCTACAAGAAGATTCATTAAGATTAATAAACTGTTTTATTAAAGGCAAGCCTAGCAATTGTTGGGCTTGCCTCACTCTTCCATTTGTCTGTGTTTTTCATTTTCTTCTAGATTTGCCAAATATGAATCATTTGGGTGCATATTTCTGAAGATGGGTTGATCCTGGAATGGGATTATTTTTTAAATTGAAGCCATAAAAGTTTAGCCATTATTGAGACAAAAGCTAAGGAACAAAATATGGACCCCAGTCTGTCTATAAATAATCATAGTGCTTGAAAAGCCTTATGTATAATGGATTGTTATTATAGTTGTACATATCTACATAGCAATAAATGCTGTTGACCTTTTTTCCTTATGCTTGAAAAACGAACTCAGCATGAGAACTGGGTATACAATGTTGCCATGTCTTCTGAAACCCAGGTTAGAATTTGCAGACATTTGGCCATGTTCAAAACCTAAGAAAGAAAAGTGGTTTGTGAAGTGGAGACTTCTTCTATTTTCCTGTGGACTTCCTTGAACCTTCCGTATGTGGTAAATGTGTGGGCTTTGATCCGCCTTCCTGCAGCTATAAGTTTTCTTCAGTAGCTATCCTGACCTGGACACTTGAAATGAGGGAAGGGGTTCTGTCTGTTTCCCCTGAGTTCTGAAGCAGATGCAGGATCAGTGTAGGAAGAAACAGTGTAATCTGAATGAAGATGGGATGGGAACCGGACCCTCTTTAGTCTGTGGTTGAGTGTGTTGAGGTGGAATAAGGAAAGGTGTGGGTGAGGAAAAGTGTGGGTGAGGAGGTTGGGGACAATGGAGCTGATGATAAAGAATCTGAGGAAAGGGTATGAAAGAAGTCCCCGGGAATAGATTGGTTATGAAAGCAGTAGGCATTGAGTTGAAGACTGAAGTTGATTATTCAAGAAAATGATCAAGCCAGGGTAAAAAATTTGAAAGGCTGAATGGAGTGGCAGTAGGAAAGGAAGAGCTATATCAATAAGAAGAGGAAAAATGGGAACTTCTTAGGTGAAACTGAAACTGAGTAAGATGTTTGGGGAGTGACATTGCAACAGGAATCCAGTGAGCTGGAGAAATGTAGGCAGGTGAGTGACTGTCAAGCTAACAGAAGTGAGCATGTGGAAATGGATGGACAAAAATATGCAGGGTAAGTACCTGGGGAGGGGAAAAGGTCAAGGAAAATGGCCATTGGAGTGGGAGCAAACTGAGATTAGGGGAATCATGAGCCTGATGGGACACTATGTAGCACATAACTACATTTGTATTTCCTTTGTAGTGTATTTTTAACTGTATTTCTTCAGTTTCCTGTCTCTGATGCCTTTATCTCCTATCTGGCAATTCTCCTATTTTTCGACCAGGCTCTGGAGTACACTACTCTGTACACTAACTGTGATTGTCTAGTAGATCTGACAACGTGCAAGATATGGGTTTTTCATTTAGGAGTCTGCAGGCAATATAGTACTGTTTAACTACAAGCATAAGCAAAGTAGGAGGAAAAATGTCTTAAAGTAGATCAATTTCTGTGTGTTGATCTCACATGTATAGCAGCCCCAAACCTTCATTTTGGGTTTCAGTATTTCCCACTTTATACCTCTCCACAAAAGAGTATTGCTCCAAGACATCCTGCAACTTTTGAAATAGGATATTTAATCCTTTGAAAAGCTGGTGAGCCACTCCAGAAGAACCAGGCCAAGTCTTCAAATTAAAAGGATCTATGAATTGTTTCTCAGTGAAATTGCCAGAAGATTAAATCCAAATCCAACCACCTTAACTCTCCTTCCTGTATGCATTACCTGAGAATTCTGCTTTTCGATTTAATGAATTAAAAATAGAGAAAGCACTCTGCAGTGTTTTATTAGGAAGTTATTAAAAGCAGCTCAAAATGTATATTTTCAACAGAGCCCAAGGTGCAAGAAGTGGAACATCAATGGTCATATTTGGGAGACTGAGAAAATCAATGCCTTTCTCTTCAAAGCTGGAAATAAAACTAATGATATCTGTGTCTCTGATGTTATAAAAAATCCTGTGAAACCTGCTGATAAAACAGTATCTCTGGAACTAATGCTTATCCACAAATAATATAACAATTTACTGCTACTACTTTACATTGTGGTTTCATAGCACCTGTCTACTGTGAGTGCTCATTCACCCTTCACTGATAATCCTGGAAAGAAACTGCGCAGTTTTTTTCCTCTCAAATTGCCTTTTAGCTAGCAGCAGGTGGGTAGCAGAAGTGCAGCCTGTGGCAGCCTAGGTGTTGCAGGACTATACCATGAGCCTGCAGGCTTACACCCTTCTGGTGACTGGTGTGAAAATCAGGATAATGAGATCTAAAGAAATTTCTTTTTTTTCTGATTTTGTGTGTGTGGGGTTAATCCTACAAATATTAGCTGTACTAAAATAACATAATTAAGGACCAGAAATTAAGCTTGAAAGATTAGGAAATGTCAGAATTACAGCTGATTGAGTAACCTGCTTTTGACCCTGTCGGGCACTTGTGGTATGACTTAGTCTTTAATTACATGCTCGCATACTATTTTTCCACAGTAACCCTACCTCATTTAGTTAATAGGTCAGCCCTGTTCCAAGAATGGTCCAAGCTTGTGTAGTTAAAGATGTTGATAGCTTACACGTGGAACCACAGTTTCTCATACCTTAGTTCTCCACATCTAAATTGGGTATAATAATACCTTGTTGTCTCACTGGTGTGTTGTGAAAATAACTTAATTGGTGTTTGTACATCACTTGGCGACTACAGCAGGCTACAGGAAAGCCCAGGAGGAAAATAATAATTTTGTATCTAGGGAAGGCCTTGAGTCAAGTGCATTATACAGGGTGTGGGCCACATTTGAGGCAATGAATAATAAACAAGATGTGGAAAGAGAACAGATCAGCAGTGGCATCAGATATCACATGTTGGCTGCACCTGATTTTGGCAGGTAAGTGGATCCTGGCTCATCTACTTGGAAGGTAGAGCGGAGGAAGGAGCAGGAGCACAAGAAGTAAAACAGTTCAGTCTGCGCACTGAAAAAGACAGACATTTACTGGAGGGAGAAAAAAGCATATATGGCCAGGGTAGTAGAAACTGCAGTGTAGTCCAAGATTTGCACAGGATACATTGCTTTGCCATTCTCCAGCTTTTGAGTGCTAAAGCTTATAACCTAACCACACTTATTTGAACATATCTTTCTTTCTTTTGTATATACTTACTTAGGTTCCATCTACTCAAAGAAACTTCTTAACTCTGCTCTAGATTCTTCTTTGGCAATCCTTAAATAAACAGCTGTGAAATACAAACCTCATTCCACAGAAACCACCGATAACCACAAGCATTCAAGATCTATATCATAATCCATCCCCGCTAACGGAAACCTAGCTAGTCTTGCAGCACTCCTTGGAGTTTCTCAGCTAAGTCTTTAGTCAATTGTGCAGATGAGATGGCTGATGAAAGAAAGCCTTTGCAAAAGCTGAAAAGCCCTACAAAAGATTAGGGTGTCTAGCTGAAACATCTTTGTAATCATAACTGGCAGGATGGTTTCAGGTAAGTCTCACTCCTAGGAAGTTCCAAATTGTAGAAGACAAAACAAATCCCTGAAAATCCACTTGTTTTTTCAGAAAGCCAGAAGAAAAGCCAAAGGCCAAGTCAGAAATAATAGCATAAATACTCATAATAAAATATGCCAGGGCAAGCTGTTAAATTTTGCATCCCTTTCAGGTATCAGTAAATTGTCTGTTTGGCAGTAATTGTCTGTTTCTTCACCTCATTGACATTTTGGTGAAGAAAACATACTTCTGTAGCTGCTATGTGATTTGACAGCAGTTGGAAATTAAATCAAAGGAAAAATCACTGCAAATAGCAATGACTGTGTAAAAAAAGATAGGGTCATTGTCTCATAACAAGCTGAAAGAGAGAGAAAAAAAACACTAAATATGTTTAAAAGCATTATCAATTTAATCTCAGTTTTCTCTGTGCTTTTATGTAATCCTTATTTAACTACATTTAATCCTACCTATTTCTCAATAATTGTGAGAAACACCCAAGATGACTATCTAAAAGGTAAGAGCTTTATTTCCTCTCTTCATTATATTTCTGTCCAAGTCTATAGTGGATTCTATACTTTCCATTCCTTTTTTCGTATTTGTCTTACATAGAGTAACAGCCAAAAAGACTATTTAGAAATGAAAGTATAAGACTACCAACATTGCCATATGTTAAAGGTCCTTTTACAGTTATGTGTAGCATCTATGCCGTGTCATAAACATCAGTTACAGTGCTCTGAGTGGCTGGAGGAGATTCAGGTTTTCTTCATCCTGTATACCAGAGTCTATATCAACCCCTTTACACTGTTGCCTAAGGGGCAAATCCCATGTTTCAAAGCTGTATGTGTCAGGAACAGCATGTACAGATCCTAGGATGGTTTTTCCAGGAAAAAGAACACCCAAACCAAAACAAAAAAGGAAACATTCAGTAATTTTCTTTCCTCTGTTCTGTAGAGAAGAGGAAATAGTCATTGTGAAGCTGCTATAGCTTTGCCTCTGTGTTCTAGCAAGCATTTCTGCGTAGCAAACAGGTCAGGGTTTCTCTTGTGTTCGCTGTGTGCCTGGCTCTTCTCCTGCTCTCTGGCAAAGGGAAATACCAAAACTGAGGAGGAATTTTCTGCTGTGAGAACTGTGTCACCCCAGATGTGAGCTGGGCGAGGGTAACTGTAGACGACAGCCAAGTTGGATGGAAACTACACGGAAAGCTCTGAGGAGCCAGGCTGGTAGACTCCGGCCATGGCAAAGGGAGAAGCAGTGCCAGTGAAGAGCACTTCTCCAGGGGCAGTGCTCTGGGCAGGAGTCACAACCTCGTGTCCACAGTGGCCAGCATCACTTTCCAGTATCCTAACGCAAGCAAAGCCAACCAAGGAGACATGGCTCTTTTGTGTCTCTGCCAATTAATTTGTCTTCCTCTGCCTAAAGATTGTGCTGCTTCTAGCCTCAGCCTGCCTTGACTTACAGACCATATGAGTAGGGGATTTTTTTTTTCTGTGCTGTCTGCTTAAGGCAATAGAGTTTAAGTAAAGTCATTTTAGTTTTGTTTCTCAACTTCTCACATCTGAGTTCTGCTTTTAATTTTTAAACTTCTATTAATACCAAGGCAGAAGGCAGGGGAAAACCAACAACAGCAACTCAAGGTCTAATAAAGTAATTCGCACCCTAAAAAATGATCTTTTTCGGATGATACATATTAACACTTTTCTTTTGCCATGTATTTTGCTTACCATTGTATTTTAGAAAGAAAATCAGTTTGTCAGGTGTTACGTAGCGGGTCTAAATTCACATTACTGCACACTTAAAAGAGGTATGTATTTACTGGCTGAGGTGGAGAGGATTTTGACTTTCAACTGTTAGATCCCAGAAGCCCAACCTGGGAAAAACATCTTCCCCATTTCCTCCCCAAGTAGGTTAGGCTACGGCCCAACGTATAATAACTAAACATACATCTGGAAAAATACCTGCTAATTCACCCATCCAAATTGTCTTTGCATTTTGAACCTCATATTTGAAGGATTATCTTGTGTCTCAGAGGGTGTATGTGGAAATGCAGATGAGAGTGCCTGAAAGGAGATTCTGGTCTAAGAGAATTGCATGGCAAATAACTGAACTTTAAGCTTACATGTCTTACACAAATACCCTCACATTTATTATTTCCCTGCACTGCTTCAGCTATTGGCATTTTTATTCATCTATAAGGAACTGGAAAGTTACATCACACCATGATTTTCTTACTTAAGTAAAAGTATAGTGGTATAAATTAGCATTCTTTTTTTTCCCCCCCACAATAAGTGGGAAGATTAATGAATAGGAATTAATTCTCTTTACTCCATCAAGTAGTCAATTAACGAAAATTTGTTCAGAATGTAAAATGATTCCTCTCCTATATCCTGTGCTTGACAGCATTATTTTCCCTGTATTTCATAGAACCACAGAATCATTTAGGTGGAAAAGACCCTTAAGATTATCGAGTCCAACCATTAACCTCACACTGCCAAGTCCACCACTAAACCATGTCCCTAAGTGCCACATCTACACATCTGTTAAATACCTCCAGGGATGGGGACTCAACCCCTTCCCT
Source organism: Platalea leucorodia (assembly GCF_965183815.1). NCBI lineage: Eukaryota > Metazoa > Chordata > Aves > Pelecaniformes > Threskiornithidae > Platalea > Platalea leucorodia. The sequence continues at coordinate 76,396,036 of NC_138824.1, forward strand.
GGGCAGCCTGTTCCAATGCTTGACCACCCTTTCGGTGAAGAAATTTTTCCTAGTATCCAATCTAAACCTCCCCTGGCACAACTTGAGCGTATTTCCTCTCATCCTGTCACTTGTTACTTGGGAGAAGAGACCAACCCCCAACCTCACTACAACCTCCTTTCAGGTAGTTGTAGAGAGTGATAAGGTCTCCCCTCAGCCTCCTTTACTTCAGACTAAACAACCCCAGTTCCTTCAGCTGCTCCTCGTAAGACTTGTGCTCTAGACACTTCACCAGCTTTGCTGCCCTGCTTTGGACACACTCCAGCACCTCGATGTCCTTCTTGTAGTGAGGGGCCCAAAACTGAACACAGTATTCAAGGTGCAGCCTCACCAATGCCAAGTACAGGGGGACAATCGCTTCTCTAGTCCTGCTGGCCACACTATTTCTGATACAGATCAGGATGCTGTTGGCCTTCTTGGCCACCTGAGCACACTGCTGGCTCATATTCATCTGACTGTTGACCAACACCCCCAGGTCCTATTCTGCCAGGCAGCTCTCCAGCCGCTCTTCCCCAAGCCTGTAGTGTTGCCTGGGGTTGTTGTGACCGAAGTGCACGACCTGGCACTTAGCCCTGTTGAACCTCATACCATTGGCCCCAGCCCATTGATCCAGCCTGTCCAAATCCCTCTGTAGAACCTTTCTACCCTCAAGCAGATTTCCACCTGTTTTTTCTTCCACCTCTATTTTCTCTGACTTTACATTGCAGAGAAGAGGTACACATGCTATAGAGGAAGAGATCCCCAAGATCCCCAGTGTCACCAGCTGTGAGGTTACCTGTGTGTCAGAGGAAGAATATGAGGAGTTACTTTGCTGCTATAAGAAGAGAGACCTGTAAGGGCTATAGGCTGACTAGCTGCGTAAGAAAAGTGAGGAGAAAAAGTGATGTCCAGCCTGTATCTCCACTCCCTCGTGATGACTGAAATACAGGTGCCCTCACAAACACATCTCTCGCTTAATCTCCTGCAGATTGCTGCTGCTTCTCCTCCCCTCTCTTTTGTCCAAGTTTCCTTTAACCACTCCAATGTCTTACTCTTTTTTAAAATAAAAAAACAAATCCAACTTACTTTAATTTTCTATTTGGTGTTTGTTTACTTTATGCCTTATGTATAATCCCCTGTGGTCTTCAACTCTCCCACTACTTTCCTTTTATGAAGCTTGTTTGTAGGGACTGCCCTGTTAGGATGTGTGGGCTAAAAGGTAATGATGCCTGGGACACTCTGTGTGAGAGCACTGGGCTCTGTCCATTTTGAGCACACAAAAGTATCCTTGCTACCAAGGGTGATGAGAGGAAGAGTGGCCTTGTGCACCTCCAAACCCAAAACAGGGGTTCCACTTAAAGGTATAGGTGTATCTGTGAACATTAATATAGGCTGCTCCTGTTCCACGTCAAGCCCTCCGACCTCAGAACTGCTTCCCATCCTCTTGACCTTTCCATCCAGAGACCCCTTACTTATGCCACATCTCCCTGCGCACATGTAGCCACTTTCTCCAAATTGCTGCCAGTGAGCTTTCATTCCCATCCCTACCTGAGCAAAATTCCCAGTTCTTGGGAGAGTCACCCCTTCCTCTAGAGCTAGTGTCCTCTCTCCAGTCTTTGCAGCCCTCAAGTTCTTTTTCACTTATCCTGTAACAGCTACCATCACTCTATTTTAGCCTTTCTGTGCTCCCGTTGGTTGCAAGCCACCATACGCTCTTGGAAGCAAACCATTAGACCTTATTTTGGCAGACCCCTAAAAATGTAGACACAGACTTTGCTGAACACCAATGTGTCCATATGGGATTGATTCTGAAAAAGGATAGACAAGCAGATATTGTGGCTTCTTTTTTGTCTTCTGTTCCATAATGGCTTCCCTTTCCACTTTCCCCTTTCCCTTTTCCCCTTTTCCTCTTTTTTCTTCTGCCTTTTTCCTTGTCCCTTTTCCGTTCTCCCCTTCCCTTTCTTTGGTTTTTGAAGGTATTTTATGTTATATTAAGGAAACTTCTAGCTCAGAGTTTTCATTAGACATTACAGCTTTGTCTTTTGACTCCTAGGAGAATCGCTAGAAACTTGATAGGGCCAACATGTATGAAATTAAAGACTGGTAATTTGAATGAAACACTTACAAGCTCACCCAAATTAGGGAGACTGGATTGGCTTTCCACATGCTTTTACAGCTGGTTATGAAGCAGCCTTAGCTTATTAGTTCTGCTAGGTATATCAAATCTGTTTCTGTATGTTTCCTGACAATTTATGAGTGTTTCTAGTTCTCAACAGTAAAAAGCTTAATAGGAGTGAACAATTGTAGTATGATACAGTGCTCCTTTACCAATGATACCATTTTCCTCTCTGTTGCCAAAAGGGTAGTTTTGAAAGTGAATTTTTACATTGAATAGAAGTGACATTCTCCAAAGGCATCAGATGCAAAAAATGTTTTATGGAACTATAGTGGCAAGAAAGATTAATAAGACAAAATAAAAACACATTTAGCAGGGCTTTGACAGATTTAGGCAAAACTCAAACACTTTATTCTTTTTTTTTTTTTTTTTAACAAAAATTGGTTTATAGTCTCAGAAAACATTTTTAACAAAATATCCTAGTGCAGTTTGTCCAAAAGCAAAAAAAAAAAAAAAAAAAAAAAATTAATTGAAAACTATAGAAATATTTTGCAGATTGTCCTGGTTTCAGCTGGGATAGTTAATTTTCTTCCTAGTAGCTGGTATAGTGCTGTGTTTTGGATTTAGGATGAGAATAATGTTGATAACATGCTGATGTTTTAGTTGTTGCTAAGTAGTGCTTACACCAGTCAAGGACTTTTCAACTTCCCATGCTCTGCCAGGTGCACAAGAAGCTGGGAGGGGGCACAGCTGAGATAGCTGATCCAAACTGGTCAAACGGATATTCCATACCATATGACGTCATGCTCAGTATATAAACGGGGGGAGCTGGCTGGGGGGCAGTGATCGCTGCTTGGGGATGTGCTGGGCATTGGTTGTTGGTGGTGAGCAATTGTATAGTGTATCACTTGCTTTGTATATTATTATTGTATTATTATTATATTATTATATTTATTACTACTACTATTACTACTATTCTATTTTATGTTACTTCAATTATTGAACTGTTCTTGTCTCAACCCATGAGTTTTCTCACTTTTACCTTTCCAATTCTCTGCTCCATCTCACCAGAGGCGGGGAGTGAACGAGTGGCTATGTGGTGCTTAGTTGCTGGCTGGGGTTAAACCACGACACAGATGTACTCATAAAGTTTCCTCATTTCTATTTGTGGCTGAGTGAAACTGAAGGAGAAAAATTCATAGAGTTTGGTTTTTTTTAAAATAAATTTTCTTATGCATCATTTGATTAATATTCATCCAGTTCTACCAAAAAGTTAATAAGAATACTGGTAATAGAGTGTTGACACGGTGCTAAGAAACATGTTTTTGAAAAGCCTACCACCTTTTACAACTATAAGTCAAATGAACAATACAAAACCAAGGGAACAGTCTTGGTTCAGAGAGCAAACTGAAATAAAAATAAATGTTTTCAGCCCAAATTTTATATCTGTAACAAAACTATAGAGTTGCAAACAACACTCACATGCACAGATGACTGAACAACTCCTCCTGGGAACCTCTACTCATCTAGGCATTGGGGGAATCGTGTGCTGCACGAAAAGCCCATATGGCATAACCTGAGACCTGTGCCACTCCCCACGTTCACTTGGGGAGCACAACTCTCAGCTGCACCTGCCCTCCCGGTTCCCTCTCTCAGCTCGCTGGAGTTCAGCTGTTCATGCAAGAAAGTTGGCAGGTTTGCAGCCCAGTCGAGCTCAGTGCTGCTCAGAGAGAAAGAACAATGACAGATAGGCAGAACAGAGGTTTGGATGGGAAGAAGGAAAGAACAATGGCAGGCGGGAAGAGGATGGTGGTGAGCCAGCAGAATGGCCTGACTCTGCAGGAGAGATATCCACTGAGCAGAGGGTGAGAGCTGTTGTCCCCTTCTTGATCCTACAGGACCAAGACTCAATTTACAGCACTTTAAGAACTTCTCTTCATCTTGGCAGAGATAAGCTAAATCCAGTTGTGTGATCAGTGAGGATTCAGGCCACGCGTGTTGGCCCCTTGCGCCTATGGCTGAGCAATAGGTGAAGCGGTGAGTCACTAGCTCCGAAACAGTGCTGACAGCATGAGCTGAAAGAGTATCAGCTTTGATGTGTGAGATTTGAGTGTTTTAAAAGGCCAAGCATCTATCAGATGGCCAGAAAGAGGAAGAAGAGGATCCAGAAAAAGACCTGGGGCCTGATGAAAATCATCATAATGTGTTTTTCTAGGAAATGTTCAGCTGTGACTTGTGAAGAGGTTTTTGCTACAGCAGTTTCTTATTTCGAGGAACTCATCACACAGGAATGGGGAAATGGCAATGCACTGGCTGTTGAGGGCAGTAGCAAGGGCCCTGCTCCCTTGTAGCTGAGGTAGAGCCTGCTGAGCTGGGGAGTGTTGAGCTGCAGAGCACTGAGCAGTCTGCAAAGATAATGGAAAGCAAAGATGAACCCTATGAGCCCATTAGATCTTTTCCTAGAATTCACTTTTCCTAGTGAATTGCTTTCACTAGGATACTTACCAGCCAGTATACCCCATTTGTAGGGAGCCAAGACTGAACTCTTTTTTTCCTCTTTCAGTTGGCGTGGACTCACTTCCTTGGAATAACTTAAGCCACTGACTACCAAGTGTATCAGCTGCCTGAATATTTCATTTATAGCCCCACCCAAGTTTCACAACTCTGGACATCATAACCTCTTGTTTTGTAAGAACTCCCACCAACTGAATTGCCTGGAGTTTCGCAACAAGGACTTTACATTTGCATAGTTTTCCCTATAATCCATCCTGCATAATCAGGACCTAAAGCCTTACTAGATTAATTCCTGCAGTGTTTCTGTCCCATCAAACCCTGCCACAGGCTAAACAAATCAATACACTATTTTTTTTTAATAATGTCAAACAGCCTGGGAATTTTGACTTGCCTTTTTGGTCTTGAAATCAATGTACCACAGAGAGATACAACCTGTTCTTTAAAATCATGTTTATTTCTTGCATGGACTAATTGCAAGTTTGTCCTACCTCATCAGGGACTTTGTAAAGGAAAAATTAACTTTTTTCTTCCTTTTGGAGAACCATTGTTACTGTCCCCAGATGAAAATTAGTTTCTCAAGGGAGTTAATTATCAAAGTAATCTGTAATATATTAGCTCGATTCACTTGTGCTGCACAATTTTTGCAGAGAAATATCAGCTGTTGTTAATGTGTAGTTTTATTGTTTGATCAGCCAAAAGTTTGATGCATTTCTCAAGTATAGATGGCTTCTTTATTTTGGTAACAAAGTACAATAGTGCTTTGTCTGCAATTACAGAAGTAGGAAAAGCGAGAGGAGTTTTGGGTGGGTGGTGGTGGTGTGCACTGAAAGGAACAACAACATAAAGGGCTGGGACTGGGAAAGTTCTCTGAACTACATGGCATAATACAAAAGTTATGTAATGGGAGGGAAATACTAAAAAATTAATGAAGAGTGTCTGAAAGCCACCAATCTTTTCATGTTGCTGCTTTTTTAGACATAGTTACTGCTTTTGTTTTGATACCAGCATGTAAGTGAAAGAGGTTGCAGGCAATGCCTAATTAAAGCTATAGCATCCTTCATGCTGGCAATATGTTTTGTGCATGACAAGTCATACTTTTAATGTATTGAGTTTCAAATAAAAACATAATAATAGAGGAATATAGGAATGGGCTGGGAGAAACAGAAAAAAAGCCATCTACTCTGCTATGCTCTTTCTTTCAGTAGTTAATGCTGGATATTTCACAGCAATAAAAAAAGAGAAAACAACTGTTCCCGACTCATAAATAGGCTGATCACCTCTATATTTTTGTGCTATAAAGGGTAACTTAGAATCTGATGATTCAGGTCAACATGATACATAATGTGGTATGAGTAAAATGAAAATGAGCTTGAATCTGCTGTTTGATACCCAGTGTCAACAAATGTGGCAAAACTATTTGTGAGTCAGAAGCTGTGTAAGCAAACAAAATAGTTGTGATATCTTTCTCCCAATCAATTACAGGAGAGGTGCTTGCTGTTCTGGTACCTAGAGAAGGAATTAGTACTATAATACAACATTAATATATCAAGCAGCAGATTTAAAACAAACAAAGGAAGTAATTTTTCTTTTGACAGATAATTAACTGATGGAACTCACTGCCACAGGATGTTGTGGAGTCCAAAAGCTTAAGTGGCTTAAAAGGAGTTGGGAAATTTTGCTGACAATACATCCATTGGTGGCTGTTAAATAAAATAGTCCAGTCACAGCCCTGGGCTCAGAAATTCCTTGAACAACTGGATGCTCAGAAATGGCAGACAAAGTGATAGAAAGATTCCTGTTTTCTGTGTTTTAAAATTTTTAATGTTTTGGCATCTGCTGCTGTTCGTTGGCGGAAAAATGATACTGGGCTAGATGCACTTCTGGTGTGACACAGTGTGATAGATAATTTTTGTGCTGTTGTTATGAAGTGAGGGAGCACACAGCTGCAAAATCCCAAGCCTGACTAGCAATAGTGTTTGCCCAAGCTTATTGCACTTAAAAGTCTCTGAGTTTTGTGCAGAAGTACTTTGTCAACCTCCTCCAGCATGGCAAGTGGATTAGAGATTTGCAGTTGGATTCAGGAGGATTTGGTGCCTTCCTGCCTCTAACAACGGCTTGCTGAGTGATTGGTAGAAGATGTTTTCCATCTTCGCATCTCAGTTTCTCTCTATCTTCACATGAGGGAAGAGAACACTGACCTGCAATTAGAGATCTTCTTGTCAAAAAACCTGCAAAAGCCCCTCATTTGTGTTATTACATTAGTGTGAACTATTTGCCGTAAGCTACTTAACCTGTCTCATTTTGGTAAAACTCACACTTGTGTAGAAAAGTCCAGTTTACTTTGAGCTTTAAGCTCACCAAATATTCACAAATACTTTATTTCAGTACTCACTCTGAATTGCTGGGATCACATCCACAGAAATGTGGACCGTAAAAGCACTGAGGCATCTCTCTCTTCTGGATTCTGGCTGGTTTTTGTCTTATATCTAATATGTCAGTTTTTTGTCGCTGTTACAAAAGACGTTACCTCCACCACGACATGACGTTCCTCCGCCGAGAGCAATCGGCTCTGTCCAGCTATCAACCCGGCTCCCGCTGCCGAGGTCGGCGGGGCTTCCAGCGCCGAGAGCCGGCCGGGGAGCCGCGGGCTTGCCCCGCCGCCGGCTCTGCAGGAGCAGCAGCACCCTCTGCTGGGACCAGGCTCTGGGTCTTGGAACAGTGCAAAGAAAACACTGAGAGGGGACCGCTTCCTAAAAGGTGGACGCTTTCCCTTCCGTGCATTCCTCTTCTCTGTTACCCCGTCTGTGTGTTACAGAAATGGGGAAGTCTGGGTCCTTTTCCATCGCTGGAGGAGGACCCCGAGCAGTAGTGTGTTGTGCAGTTGGGCTTTACAGGCTTCCTCTGGGTTAGATTCCTTGTTGTGGAGTCAAAGGTTTTTCAGTGTTTCTGTAAGAAGACTTAGAGAAAGAAGTGGCAAACATCAAAGAAATAAGCAGTGTAAGACTGACTTTGAGAGTCTTTTTCCCACATGAAAAGAAAACCAAACAGGATAGAAATCAGTCTCAAAGGTTACTTTGTATAATATCAAACACTTTGGATTTGCATGGAGGGATAAAAAAAGGAAGATGGATCCAGCTGAAGCAGAGATAAAGCTTTTAAAAATCCTAAAGAAATTAATTAATTAAAAATGTGTAGCAAATTGAAAAGACACATTAAGGCCTTGTAAATGCCACGTTGTTCAGCAATTAGTGATTTGTGTTTTGTGAAGTTGCAGAGGCTAACACAGTAAGGTGTGGTGTAACTTAGGATATCAAAACCCCATTGTATTGCAAGCATATATTCTTTTCCCTAGCTCACACTCCCTGTGGTCTCCATGGTAAGAGCCCCAAGAGGAGCTCACAGACTAGTGTCACCTCAGAGTATTTTTCTACTAATGCAATAGAGCAGTTTGTCTTGCAGGAAGAGTAAGTGTCAACCATGATAGCGAGGAAAGGGGAGGGGAAGAGGGAATCAGGATCAAAGATTTAATAATGGGTTCTCTCAGTCTTGGCAGAGGTGCCTCTCCTGTGGTGTCCAGAGGCCAGACCTGCAGCTGGAATGAAGGATGAAGATAAACTGGCTGGCTGAAGAAGAGGAAAGTAGTAAATGGAAAAGAAGTGTGAAATTGCTATGTGGAAATGGATGGATCAATGGCCTAAACCAGCTTTTAAGCAGCCATTATTTGTGACAAAGTACCAGACCTTGTAAGTGATGAACTGAGACATTGCCAAAAACTTTTTTCAAGGACTGGCAGAGATACTGAATCCCCACAGCTTCTAGTGGCTTTGGTAGGACTATCTTCAGTATCTGAAAATTAGTCAAAAAAGCATGTTTCTTAATTAACCCCAAAATACCTTGTGAAGAAGAAATTAGTTTCTGTAAAGCTGGACATTCGCAAGGAAGTGATACATGTAGCTTTTTAAAATCTGACTCTGAGAAAGTATGTTCAAAGTCAGATCAGGCACGAATATCATTTATTAGCACTATGGAAAATACAGAATAAAACCACCGCGTGTGCAGAATAGTGAGTCTGCCACAAACAGGAGCATTTAGACAAGTATTGGAGGAGGAGTGTCTGAATGCTGCAAAAAGTCTTCAGAGGACAGACTTGATTTGATACTAGAAAGAGGCATACTATTGTGTGAAGATAAGAAAAAAATGTATTAAGAAAAGCAAGTTAAGTATAATAACAGGTATTTAATAAAGTTCACAAAATATCACAACAAATTATGAAAACTCTCATTTAGGATTATTAAAGCCTATACAGAAGAAAAAAAAAAAAAGATCTGAGAGATGATAGAAAACTGTAAATGTTTACAGAACTTAAGTTAGAGGGGAAGAAGGAAAATGAACAGGATTATCTAAGTAAGAATGAAACAAAAAGGTAGCAATAACTGTAAAATTGAGTAAAAGGGCGAATGAAAAGGAGAAGAGCAGACCACTTGAAGACGTTTAATTGATTTAATGAAGTGGTTTGGTAAAAATACTATAATATTTGGATAAAATATTCAAATGCTAATTTGAATGGTGCCAAGTGGTGCATGTGGCATTTAGTCTTTTAATTAACTTCAAGGCTTGAGTAGTAATAGCACTTACAAGCAGAATAGCACTTATTTGCCAGGAATATATGTACAGCCTCCCATCTATTTACTGAAGAGTGGCTTTGATCAGTAACAGTTTGAACAATTTGAACAGTTTTTGTCCTCTAAATACGGTTCAAATGAAGAACTTTCAGAACCTGCAGAACCACCTTTTTGGCAAATTACAGATATACTACCAGACAACTGGTGTACTTCAGGCTATGCTAGTAAAGTGAAAGTTCCTGAAATGGTTTATTTCAGAAAGCTTTTACTTCATGGAAGATATGTGGCTCATTCAGATTAGGTCAAATTGTAAATTACTTATTCACACTGATGAAAAATCAATGAGTCAAAGACAGTGTTTCAGTGAGCAAACGTTCACCAATAAAAAGAAAGGTTCCACTTTATAACTCTGACCTTCAAAGGCTGCCTGTTCCTGTGCATGTCACTGCATAAAAGCACGTATGAAGGAAGCATCTCAAGGCTTGCAAATCTACTTCAAATGTTTTTAACATTTGCATTTTCTGAAATCTCTCTTGGAGTACATTTGTGCTTTCAGTTTCTTCTGGGAAGCAATTTCTGGTAATTGCACTAGTCTGAGTTCTAAAAAGACGTTTTGGACTCTGGTACTGTGGCTATCAGAGTTGGATAGGAATATTGTATCTAAATGCAATTTCTGAAAAAACTGCATTAAAAGGAAAGAAAAATGTAGTTTCAATTCTGCATAGCTATGTTGTTCTAAACCCATTAAAAAACTTTCTTCATGTAACCCACAAATTATGATACACCACCTGAGGGACCTGTAGCTGGAATGCTTCATTTACCTTTGGAAGGACATTCCAAAGCTGGGAAGGAGAGAACTTCGACCAGGAACAGATTTTTCATCTTGATTATGCATTTAATAAAAAAGCACACAAATGTCACAGTGTTTTGTAGAATAGGTGGCTGGTTATTTATCTCCACTAAGCAGCAGATCATGTATCATGATGCATAAATTGTGTTTGTCTCTTTCTTTTTAATAAATATGAGCTTCACAGATTCAAAATTATGCATCATTTTCAGACTCTCTGTGTCCAATAACTTGGCAATAAGAATTTTGCCAGTTCTTTCTACAGAGTGTTTTATTTTTCAGCAGACAAGAACAGAAGAGAGCATCCCGACACAGTATACAGCTGCATAACTGTGCAAACTGACCCCACTACTGGGAGAGCTGTGATTCACCAGAGTTTCTGTATATCTGGGTCACCCAAGAGAGAAAGAGTCCAGGTGTTTCAGGCATGAGCTCCCAAACCTCTTGCCATTCTTGAAGCACTTCTCCAGCTTAGATACCACAGCACTGCTTTCAATGGGACTGACATAAGTGGAAGGTAAACATATTCTCGGAAGAACAGCTTTATTGGGCTAGTAGCCTAATCCACAGGGTAGGTCATCTCAGAAGCTGGAAGAAAATAGAGAACTCACTTTAAACAGATTTGTGCTGTTCTTCTGAGTGCTCTGGAGGCCCTTGGCCATAATATAAAGTCTCTAAGTACCATCCACAGCCTTCTAGCCGTTGCAATGATAAGACCAAATGGATTCATCTTAAGTAGTTCCCCCCCGACATTATTGCCATTTGAGAGGTTTTGCCACTTAGGCTTATTTTATCTATTTTTGCCACCATGGATCATTATCAGATATGAAACCCTAATATTACTGAGACACAAGGCCTCCTGCTGAGAGAAGTATCAAGGACTTGCAATTTTTCTGCCTGGATAGTCATCTAAAACTGACGGTAAGTGACAAAATAATTCAGTCGCTCATGTGCTGAAGGGACATAACTTTTTCTGGCTGAAAACAGCAAGACTGTTCACCTACAGAACATGGGAGAGAGCCCAAGGAAACCTTCAAGGAAACCTTCATGTGTTCCATACCCAAGATACAAAGGACCAAAGAGTTTGAATCTCTTAAATTTCCCTGTGTCAGGACATTTTCCCTGCTAGTCAAGAAATTTGTCATTCCTGTAGCATTGTCTGGGACTCCATCTCTTAGCCCATACCAGCTTCTCAAGGTAAGCATCTCACAGAGGGAAGAGAAACAGCTGCTTATAATGTCATTGCTCAGACAACAGTTACTGGAGACCCCTTGTGTTTCCTTTATGCAGATTTAAAGGAATAAGCTAGGAGCAGGAAAAAAGAAACAGATTAAGGTGAGTAACAAGTATGTGGAGCTCATGTAGTACCCAGCAGATGCACGGCCAGAATCTATAAAGACTAAAATAAAAGATCATGGGCATCACTGAGCTCTATGGCCCTGGTGTTGACAGATTTAGAGCTTGGACATCTGTCTCTGCTATCTGTCCATCTTGTGCTATCATCAATTGTGGAGTCAGATATGGAGAAAGGAGGGTTAATTTGCCTTTTCCAATCCATCATTGTTTATTTGATCCATTGAGTGGGGGTGGGAAACCCTACTGTTTGTAAAGAAAAGCTCTTATCCAAAGTTATTGCCATTCTGAGCCTATGCCAAGCCTGCTAGTGCGGCATGGACACCCCTCCCCTTTCTTCCCCTATATCACTTTTGCTGTTTCTTGGCTAGACTCCAAAAAGGAAAAGACAGTTAGAGCAAAATGTTTTTCCAAGAGCTGTAACTTGAAGGGAGAAGATAATGTTAATTATCTTGAGCAGTGTCATGACTTCCCTAAGGGAGGTTGCAGAAACATTAACAGGGAGTTGCAAACTCCTAGAAGAGACTTGTAGCAGTGTAGCTTGTTCAGTGTGAGACAACAAAAACAGGCTGTAATTACTGGCTACAGGTTTAAAAACTTAATCTGCCCTGGAGGAAATGCACTGCTGCCAGAAATAAAATATAATTAGTAATTCTCTGCTTGTTTTAAACACTTCTAGCCAGTAGTTGTGACCTGTTTTCATTCCTCTGTCCTGATGATGTGAACTGATGATGACTTCCAAGCCTCTTTAAACCAAAAGATCAGTGGTTTAACGTATCATCCAGGAGACCTGAGTTCAAATTCCTCCTTTTTGCAGGTTGTTGTTTATACATTAAAAACATTCATGGCTGTTTGATCTGCAGGATTCATTATTACACTGTGCCCCATGAACTGCATTCTGGGTTAAAGTAAGAGGCAAGACCATGCTGCAAAAAACCCAAATTATTTCTTCTTTAGGAAAATTACTGGTGCCATGGACTGCTATACTGATGTATGCAGAATGGCTACTTGGTTTCTCTTTGAAATGCTTTCTTTCTGCTACCTGGAATTCAGTCTTTGAACATCAAGATTATTTCTCTGTTTCATATTGACAACTATTGTTTTTAGTAAGGTTTGTTTGTAAACAATTAGTTACTTTTGGGAAGGCAGAGGTTGCTAGGTGTGTAGGGGATGTTAGTCTGCTGCACAGTCTTTTATCTGTGCTGTTTTTTCTAACCAGTATGCCCTTTCCTGCTTGTAGTGTTGATGTTGGACACAGACTTAGTCTGCCCTATTACTGCTTACACTTGTATTGACTGGGATCTTGCTGAATCAGTCCTTGCTGTGGCTCATGTACATAAATTCTGATCTCCTGTTGTCCCACCTGTGTCCTGACAGTTCTAGCTTTAGCTTTGCTTATCCATGTACACCAGGGATTTGCTTTTATCTATCTATGAAGTCTCTGGTTTTATTTCCATTACTGCTTGTGAGTCTGTAGCTACCTCATACAAGATATCTCAAAAAAGCTTTGTGTTTGTGCTCTTCCCTATTTATAGACCTGCTTGCTGATTAGACCCACACTTGCTCATCTGTGTATAGCCTCTGATACTTCCTTTTCTTCTTTGGGTTGTTAGAGGAAGCTGCTTACTCTGGGATTACCTTAAATGCTTCTCGGACTTGCCTGTTACTGCTCTGCTGTCTGATTTTCAGAGGTAGCAGGCCCTAACCTTTCATTCAGCCTAGCAGTGTGCTACTGTTGGCTCCAGGAAGATACAGTATAGTGGCCAAACATTATGCAGTGTCTTATTTTATCAGTCATCTTTGGCTGTTTATACAGGTAACCCTATTTTCCTGGAAGAGATGCAAAAAGGGGTTCTCACTAAAAGAAAGATGACTTATTTATAATGCAGTAACATTAACATGTTACTTAATCATTTTGGTTCTTTTGCAGTGCTTGCAGTTGACCTGTTGTCTGAGCAGAGTGTATTACTATACTATATTTTTCAAAATATGTCTTCTCTTTCCATCTGTCATCTAATATCCTTCAGAAAACCTGCCTAACACACATCGAAGAGTACTAATTTACTGTCATCATACAGTTCTTCTCCTTAAGTCTTTTCCAGTGTTTAGCTGGTACATCAGGATTTCAGGAGGCTGAACAGTGAATCTGTTATATCTCACTACATCATTTGTACCTTTTCTTTTGTTTAATGTTTCTTTTGAATTGTGCTTTTGCACTTGGCTGGTCTCTATTGGCTTGGTTTAGAAAAGTCTTTTTACTCAAAATTCGGTCTCATGGGGTGGGTTTTACCTAATCAGATGCAGATGTCTTCCATATAAACCTGTGTGTCTGAGCAACTCACCCAAGACTCCTTTAATAGCTGTTAAAGAAAAATGCACTCTCAGGGTGCTCTTCATCTCATATCATCTCATGTAGGCAGGCATTTAAAACAGCTCAGATGAATTGCACCCTTAAAGTGCATATTTCTCTCATGTTGACATCCGAAGTTAGGCAGAATAAAATTTCCTCATGATGTCACACCTTAAATCTATTGGAATAACTGCTGTCTTTCTTTTAAGCAAAATTTCATTTTTCACAGACAGCTGTAGTAGTGAACAGTCCACTGTGGCACTTGCTTCTTGTGATTGGATTAGCCAGGGAACATTTATTATTTTAATGTCTTCAGAAGCCTGAGCTGTCCAACACTTTATTAGATTTTGTGAGGTCTTCCTCTGAAAGTGCAAAGGTATTTTTGCATCTTGTGAGACTGTATCAGTTGTTCCAAAGATTTATATGTTATACTTAAGTGCCTGCATTCAGCAATGGCTCTTTCCAGATGTGTGTGATCAGACATCATAGCCAAGGGTGACTTGGTGGCACTGTGCCACTCCAAAAGCATTCCCTGGCAATGCATTTTGAATGCATTAACATGATCTGTTTCTGAGGGTTGTCCTCAGAAGTGCTGACACATGTTGGGTTTGCATTTTTGCTGCTCTTAAGCTACTTTTACTCGTTTCCAGTTCAGCAGATCTGTGAAGTTGCAGTACTGTAGGACTAATGTGTTGCTTATGGGTTTCTTGTCCTTTTCTAAAACCTGTCTTTGGGTATCTCTACACAGAGCACTATTACACTGCAGCTATTATGTAGTACATAGTCACAGAAATAGACTGCTTATAAAAGAAGTTTGTTTTTTCTTTCTTTTTTTGGGGGGTGGTGTGTGTGTGTTGGTTTCTTTTTTGTTTTTTTAAGACCACTCAGCACTCTCATGCCCCTTCCAAGTTCTAAACATTCATAATTTCTTCTCACTTCTTTAACTTTCAGACAAGCTGCTTGATGCAGTAGAACTTCTGGACCTTCTGTCTGGATAGATCTGAATTAGTTTCTGTGACAGAATACCTTTATCCTTTCAGCAAAGATCACGAAGTGATTCTTGTCAATACGCTAGTGTGGCTTTCCATTGAAGTTACTGAATGCATGGCCCTCAGAAAGCCTGCCTGCTCTGTTGTAGTTGGAAGGTGTGACCTACTACAGTCATACAGTAATCTCTATCAAGCTATACTTTAATAACAAATAACATTTAGCTTTTCCTAACACTCTTCTGTAGAAAAGATATAGGTACATTTCAGAGAAGGTAAATATTATGCCTCTTTTACGAACAGAGACAGTAAAAGAGAGAAAAGTGAGGGAAATTGTCTAAGACCAGTCAAGGAAGAATGGAGTGGCAGAGCTGGGAACTGAATTCAGAGACTTGATCCGTTGGTCTATCTATTAGACCCCAGTGTCTCCACATTATTTCATTAAAATTTATAAGGTCTTAGTGATCACTCATAACACAGGCAAATGCCACAGTAATTAAAATTCATCATATTCTATACAATCACCAGAGTAATTCTGATCAGTCCATAGAAGGGTAGAGTAGGTTGTTACAAGTCTGTTAAGAGTGTCTTATCATAAAAAGTATGCAAGCATTTACCAGGCATAATTACTGTGTTAAATATAATGGTCTCTCTTTCATTGGTGTTCCCTAACTTTTTAGTGGATATGTTTGTTCCAGTAGCTGTTTAACGTCAATGGTGATAGACAGATTATAGCCCATGGGTTTTTCTTTACATCAAACAGACTGCAATGTGTTTTGCCCAGCTATCCTAACCTTAGAGCTGGTAGCAGGCCATACATTAGATGCATTATTACGAATACTCAGCTTTCTTTTCTAAGTCTTTTCAAGAGTAGATATTAACCTTGTCTTTGTTAACAAACCAGCCCAACAAGATGAGCTATGCACCTATTGTTCTCTCCTGCCAGAAAGGGAATAAAGTTATCTGGTCACCATCTCAGTGATTTTCTCTGTGGCTGCCCAGGGCATGTCTTTTCTCAAGAAGGCTTTTACAATATTGAGTGGAGCAAATGTTGGTAATGATTCATGCAATCTTACCGTTTCCACAGCACAGGACCAGAAAGCTAACTAGCAAGCCTGACTCAGCAGGAGCAAAGCCAGTGTTCATTGTGGTAAAGGGGAGGAAGGGCAATGCGACAGAATATGGAACGAAATACAGAGTAATGGTGAAATAAACAAATAATAACTAATATGGGTCAAAAATTGACCACTGAATGAGCTACCTACACCAAATGGCAGGATGAGATACTTGCACAGAAGGGTAGGTAAGTCCTAGGCAGTGACGAATGTAATATATATTCATGAAAAATAAGGGAAACTTTGGAATAAGTACTAAAACTCCTGCTTCAGGTTTGGGAAAATCTCAGATGTAAAAGATGAGAAAGAGATCGGTTCTATGCAGTAAGTGTACTGGAGATAACTAATCAGAGAGATGAAATATTAGTTAGACTGCAGTATTTTCACACTGCTGCTAATGAAGTGAATTTGATACTATGCTACTGTCTCCACCTGAGACACTCACAAGGGTAAGTTAGTCTTACTGTGTGATGCTGTTTTTAGGGATTCTTGAACATGAAATATTTTCTAAAGAATTCTCTAAAGAAATGTTTGGATAAATTGAGTGTATATGAAGATATCTTCCTCAATGGCAGGACAGAGTTTATTGGTGGAAAAAAAGAAGGTAGAGGTTGTTGCAGGGTTCAGTGTCACAGGAGAATGCTGTGTTGGCAGGGGAACTGCTTGTGTTAGTGTTACATCCAAAGTGAAAAACCTCTCAGCTTTGAAACAGCTTAGCAGAAGCTAGGGTGAGGACAGTTCAAAACACTGAGTGCATGGGAGAGACACAAGCAACTGGTTTGCATGGAGCACCTGCTTATATACCCAGAGGGCAGATGGAGGCTGTTACAACAACTCTTCTTTCCTTTCACCATGGAAAACTTCCAGAAGTAGCAGCAGCAGCAGTTTGGTGACTCAGTGTGTCGCAAGGTTCACCTTTTAAATTTGTACTCCTTTTGTGCATTGTGCTGATGTCTTAATGAAGGAATTAAAGACAATGAGACATCCCTGCATGGCTCACTGGAAGCAAAAGCAGAACATCTCCCCTATCGTTGTTTAAGTAGCCTGGATTATTGCCCATCAGGGGAGTTTATGTTCTGAATGGTCCTTCATGACATGGCAGGAAATGCTGCAGTCAAGCAGTGGATCAGAGATTGTTTTTTTTAAAATTGTTATTATTTTTAGCAAAAAAAGGCCAAATGACTAGAGACATCTGAGAGGGAGCTAACCATGGCTGAATGAGATGGAAGTGCTCATGAGTGTGCTGATCTAATGAATTGCATGATGAGGAAGCCAGTATGAGTTAGACTTCACTGACTACAAAGTTCTTACAATTTATTGCTTGCTGTATGCTGTCCATCTCCTCCACAATGATGTTATCACCTCTGTAAGGAATGCACAGCCATTTCTGATCTGCTCTTCTGCTCCATCCCATTTTTCTTTCTTAAGAAAAGACAGTGATAATTTGAGAGAATTAGCTTTACTGATTATTTTGCTGCCACTGATGATTTTACAGCCAAGAGTGAACAGTATTCTTTTTTTCTCAGAGTTACAGCTCCTAGTTAAACTTAAATCCAACAATTATCAACCCTCTCTGTGAACTACCACAGGCTGTTATAATAAAGAAATAAACAAAACTTCCAGTCAGAAAAGTGACCTTCTGATATCAGGCATGGGAACTGAATAATTCTTTTTACTCTGAATAGTCAAGCAATAAAATAATGGTTATGGTATAATAATGAAGTAAGAGAAGATAATTTCCTGATCTTTCACCCCAGGCTCCACAGAGTGCCTCTGTAGTGGAGTGCAGGTGAAGGAAAGGTACTTCCTACTCCTGGGAAGAGAGAGAGAGAGAGAGACCCATCAAGGAAAAGGAGAGAGTAGGAAGGAAAAGGAGTCAAAGAGAGTAGGGAGGAGAAGAACTAGTCTCCACCTATAGAGTGCATAAGGAAAGATCTGTAATTTCTAATCAAAGAATTTGAAGGACAGTGTGTAAATCATTCCTGTGCTATGCTGACATAAGTGTTTACACTACAGCTAGTGCTAAAACAGGAGAAAAATGCATATGGTACTATGACAGTGTACTTGATGGCTATGATATTTAAGGTGAATTTCCTTAGAAAATGGCATAATTTACCCTGGTAATGAAAAATTATTTTAGAAAATTTGAACATAATTTCTGCAACCTTACAGTTCAATTTTGAAAAACTGAGGACCAGCAGCCTGAGTTTTTACATTCTTTTAATAAGTTTGAGCTGTTATTACACTTGCTAATGATTCCTTCTTAGGATTTTTTTTTTAGTTTGCAGACTTTTTATAAAGAATAATTTGTGCTCACCTTTAAGCAGGTTCACAAATACAAGGGGACATGCAAATTTGGGAGCTGGGGATTAGTTTGTGAAATAATTATGGTCAGAATCGTCAGAATTCTATAACGTTGCATTGCAATCTTGCCTGAAAATAGGTACAGAATATAGATTTTCATTCGGAAGAAATGCAAATGTAACTCTGTCCACTAGAGGTCACCAAATACTGTGAAAGATCTTTAAAAAAGAAAATATGCTTCAAACCAAAATAACCCTCAGAATCTTTCAGTTTCTTTTTTCTCAGTTTCTGCACGTTTATTGTTACAAACACCAAACAGTGGCTGATAATATCTCAAGGCTGGAATTAAGCTGGTCAAAGCTGCTCCTTTCCCTGACTATGTCCTGTGATCATACAATTCAGCTCCACAGGCTGAAAGCTGCAGCATGGTCTCCTCAGTCTTTCTTGAGTGCATGATAATATAAGGAGATTCGGTTCATACAGGAGTTACTCGCTCTGTCTGACTGGATTATTTTCAGGAAATATTGTTCCCTGTGGGAGGCACATGATGCATGTGATTTAAAAATGAGCATGTCAGCTACACACAGGTGTGCACTGCTACGGGTTCAGCTTTTAACTGTCGAGCACAGTTGGCAGCAGAGAGGGAACCCAGGGAGCCCCTTCTTGCCCACAGAAAGGCTGATCATATTGATAGCAGCTGGAAGCTGTAAGGGGCTTTATTGAAGTAGAGCTACAACAGCTACCTTCTGTTTCCAAACTACCAAAACAGGGGCTATGAAGAGACCTGTCAAACAGTATCAGTTCTCTCTCTCTCTTTTATGGTTGCCTTTCTTCTATATGAGAGAAAAAGTGCAATAAACAGTAATGAGAAATAAGAATTTAGGTGAACAATAATGAGAAACAGGAATTTAGGTGACTAGTGTTTGTGTTTTTACTGGCATTCAGATACAAATGTATATGACTGTCATTTTTATACCTTTTTCATGAATAGAGGCTATAATAGCAATGCCAGGGCAGTTTTAGTACATTTTCCTTATATGTGTTGCTTTGTAAAGAATTCTAAGAAGTTTTTCTTGTGACAAACACATTTGTGTTTGTGATCGATCTAATGTAGGGGAAAATACTGAGTATTCAGGCTTGAGACTAGAGAAAAAAAAGATTTGTTATATTTCTTTTCTTTCTCACTCATGTACATTTTAAAATTTGAGTATTTGGGCTCTGAAGTATGTACCTAGGCCATATCTTAAGGGTATAAGATGAAGAATCAATATACAATTCAGTAAGAACTTCAGAGCTTCAGAAAAAGAAAGTCACAAATTCAAACAATTTTTTTTTTTTTTTTTTTGGTTGTTGTTAAAATTGGTGAGAAGAATGAAAATAATTTTATTAATCAATTACTATAGCACTTGGAGATCAGTGGAAGGTGGGTGTTAAAAGTATCCCTCTCTAGCCAAGCAAGGTGACTAGAATCATAGAATCATAGAATCGTTAGGGTTGGAAAAGACCCTTAAGATCATCGAGCCTAACCGTTAACGTATCACTGCCAAGTCCATCACTATACCATGTCCTCGAGCACCACATCTATCCGTTCTTTAAATACCTCCAGGGATGGAGACTCAACCACTTCCTTGGGTAGCCTGTTCCAATGCTTGACTACCCTTTTGGTGAAGAAGGTTTTCCTAATATCTAACCTAAACCTCCCCTGGTGCAGCTTCAGGCTGTTTCCTCTCGTCCTGTCACTTGTTACTTGGGAGAAGAGACCAACACCCAGCTCACCACAACCTCCTTGCAGGTAGTTGTAGAGAGCAATAAGGTCTCCCCTCAGCCTCCTCTTCTCCAGACTAAACAACCCCAGCTCCTTCAGCCTCTCCTCATAAGACTTGTGCTCTAGACCCTTCACCAGCTTCATTGCCCTACTCTGGACACACTCCAGCACCTCCATGTCCTTCTTGTAGTGAGGGGCCCAAAACTGAACACAGTACTCGAGGTGCAACCTCACCAATGCCGAGTACAGGGGCACGATCACCTCCCTGGTCCTGCTGGCCACACTATTCTTGATACAGGCCAGGATGCCATTGGCCCTCTTGGCCACCTGAGCACACGGCTGGCTCATGTTCAGGCGGCTGTCAACCAACACCCCCAGGTCCTTTTCTGCCAGGCAGCTCTCCAGCCACTCTTCCCCAAGCCTGTAGCGTTGCCTGGGGTTGTTGTGACCCAAGTGCAGGACCCGGCACTGAGCCTTGTTGAATCTCATGCAGTTGGCCCCGGCCCAACGATCCAGCCTGTCCACGTCCCTCTGTAGGGCCTTCCTACCCTCCAGCAGATCGACACTTCCACCCAACTTGGTGTCATCTGCAGACTTACTGAGTGTGCACTCGAGAATCAAAATGTATAAATGCTTTCACTGATCCCGGAGAGAAGAGGAAGCAAATACCACCCAAGCCGCAAGAGAATAAGATCTTTAATGTACTGAATATTGCCTTTGGATCTCACTTTAACTGAAACATATGGCAAAACTTTGGATGTGGAAATGATCCAGTTCATGAATTTACCCTATTAGATTATTCCAAAATAGAGTGAATTCTATACTTTATATAAATAAGTATATATACACAGACAAACCTTTTAATTAAATGCAAGTGTTTTAATTAATATATCAAATGAAGGCTGTAGCAGCCACTTTCTATTTTCTGCACTATTAAAATGGTAACTGTAAAGAGTTTTGTCAAATATCTCTTTTTGCAGTGACAGATGGTAACAGCTAGAACTATAAGGAATACCTAAATGGCATAGCACAAGCCTGTATGGGTAACAGAGTCAAATTTCAAAGCTTCACGGGTCTCATCTGATCTGATAAAGCTTGGCATGCACAGAGGAAAGCTAACCTTTATGCGCCTGATCAGCTGTCTCCCAGGGATGCCAGGCATTAGTTGTCTGCTAGATGTTTACCTAAGTCTCAAAAATCTGTTGTGAAGCTTAATTGCTGAAGATTTTTGGAGATAGGAAAGAAACTACAGAAATCCCTGGGTTTGGGGTGGGGGGTGAGGGGACAGGGAAAAAAAAAAAGAAAAAGAAAAAGGAAAAGGAAAAGGAAAAGGAAAAGGAAAAAGGAAAAGGAAAAGAAAAGGAAAAAGAAAAAGAAAAAGAAAAAGAAAAATAAAAATAAAAAGAAAAAAAAAAGAAAAAGAAAAAGGAAAAAAAAGAGGGGGAAAAAAGAAAAAATAAAAGAAAGAAAAAAGCAGGGAAACTTTAAATTCCAGTTTGTCATTCCCGCTTCTCAAGAAATTGAACCAAAGTCCTGAAGGAGATGAAATTAAATTGAATGCTTGAGAAGTGACCCGTAGGTACTGTCTGAGGGGGATGTGAGCAAATTGTACCTCAGGACCATTCTGTTGACCTGCTTGATTAATGAAGCTGCAAAAACAGCACTGAGAAAGAAGTCTACTACCCATCTCCAAAAGAAAAAGCCATTTGGTAGCTGGAAAGATTACGTAAGTTCAAGTACTTTAAATTTAAAGACAAGAGTTTCTATTTCTTCTGAAGCAGAAGGCTCCTCGCTCTCATCAGTAGTGCTGAACCATCCAAAAAACCTCGAACAATTTAGTTAATCCACCTTATTTCTTGTTACATTGAATCAGACATTTTTTCCAATGGAAGCTTGACAGAAAGCCAAATCTACTTTTCTTACCTCTTGTCCAACTGCTGCACACCTCTAAGAATAAATTAATATTTAGGCTACTAGAATATTTATGCCACAAGGCATGTTATTCAACATAAGAATCAAAGCCTACAGTAGGCTTAGGTGCAATGATATTTAGTCTTAAATATCTTTGGGTCAATTTAATTTTACAGAGAAGTCTTAAAATATAATCTTTTTTTTTTTTTTTTTTTTTTTTTTGTTAAAAGTGCCTGAAAAGTATTTATAGCTGATCCTACAAAAGTGTGTAAGCACAACAATTTCTATTATTTCTTTTTTTAATATTCAATTATTTTATCTACTATTTTCCTGCTGCTATCTGTATACTGATTGCTTATTTTTAAATTATATGATTAAATTTAATTTAAAATATATCTCTATTTTAACAGGGATAATTATCTCTTTTGACGTATGAAATTACTATTTATGTTATTTTTTGTGAAGTATTTTTTAACATCCTACCTATTTTATTGCACATTAAAGGTTTTTTACATTACATATTAAATATTTAATTTTTGATTTTTTCTATTGGATCACTTCTTTAAAGTGGCTAACTTTGAAGGGATGGTTGGGTATGGAAGGCACTTCTGGAGGTCCTTACTCCCACCTCCTGCCCAGAGCAGGGACTGCTGGAGCAGGTTGCTCAGGGCTGTGTCCAGTCAGGGTTCGACTCCAGTCACAAAGATGGAGACTCCACAATCTCCTGGGCCAACCTGGTCCAGTGTTTGACAACTCTTACAGTAATAGGGTCTTTCTACTATTTAAAAGGAATTTCTCTTATTTCAGTTTGTGCCCACTGTCTCTAATAAAGGCATGCCTTTATTATTTACTATTATATAAATACAACCTGAAACATTACAGGTTCTTTGAATATATAGATTTAGATTATTGTTTTTCCCTCTGATAGTCCTGTGAAGGAGCTGATACCTATTGGAATACTACCATAACATGTGGCCTGATTTCTGTAAATTAGCCCCCAAGTTACTTTTATCCTATCCAACATTAATAATGCAATTTAGTGTTCTGAAGGAAATTTTAATTCTCTGCAGAACTTCTTAAATTTACTGAGCAGTATCCTGAGTGTCACTTTGTGGTAGGATGGACTGCCTACAGTAACTAAATGAAAAGAAGTTGCAATAGACTCACGCACAAGACTGAAATGTTGCGGTTTGCTTCAGAGTTCTGAGCCATAGGGAAGTGCTAAGATTTAGCGTTTGCTATTTTAGAGGGCTGCAGATAGATGACAAAAAATTAAAAATAATACATTTGCATGACTACTCATAAAACTGTTCTAGGAAGTTCAGTAGCACAGAAGCATGTATGTCCAATATGTTTATTTTTCCCCAAGAAGAAGTCAGAATTTCACTAAAATCTCCTTGAATTTAAAACAGCAAAGGATGTATTTATCCACATATCAAAGCTGAAGTCCCTTGATGTACTAGCTCCTAACTGTATATGGAAAAAAAAAAAAAAAAAAAATTTAGCTAGAATGTGGAAGAACTCAGATCTGGTCTATATAATATGGAGCTTTTTCTCACTTTTCGTAGGTATTTTCTTTCACTGAGAAAAAAAGCTTCCAAGAAAAGTATGCAGAAAGAATAAACCTAGTTATGTGAATTCAGCAGAGGATTTTTGCATCTGTAAAAAAGGAACTGATTTTTTGATGCTCAGTATTCATCTAAGTTTGAACGAAAAGCTATAAAACAGTGCAGATTATGAAAACCCTTAACTATTCCAAATTTAAGTTCAAGATATATTTCAAGTGTATGGTTTCTTATTTTAGACAAGATCCACTGATTACTCAGCTTCATCTATTGCAAACTAACTGCCAAATTACAAAAAACATCATTGACGTCAGTGATCTTAATTTTCTCAGCAAAACCTAACTTCTGCAGTTTTTTGGAAAGCTTGAGTTGATAAAAGAGATTTTGGTGGTACTAGCCAGCAATGCTCTAAGTTATCCTAGTTCTAGTCCTTTCTTTTGTATTAATGTATGGCTTTGTTCCATATCAGGATACAAAAGACCTATTTGCCAGATCTGTACAAAAGCTTATGCACAGTTCATTCCAAAACCAGAAAAAATCTGTAGTACAAGTTTCTTTTAAAACTTCTTTGCATTTGTAGATTTTAAAATGTTACTTTAAAAAACTGATTTAATAAATAATTTTGTATTGAGACTGAATGTGTCCTCTCTTATCCAGGACATAAAAATCAGGTTTCTTTTTAAACTGAACATTTTCTTTATTCTGGATGTATTCCTAATTTGTATGTTTAGAGGAGGAAGTGGCATTTAGAGGGGCAGAAGGAAAGTCCCATGACTCCCTGTTATTGTGTGGAGAAACACTAAACACTGACCTTGGGGGAAGCAATAAAAATTGAAGCTAACTTTGTTTATATGCTGCATTATATTTAGAAAGTAATTCTCTGATGTGGTGCCAGAACAAACATGGTAAAAATTCTTTAATGCACAGCAAGGTTTAGCTGTCTAATGAGGTATGAGACAATTATATTAATCAATTATGTCTTTTCTTACTCTCTCAGGGTAAATACCTGCACATTGGTTATGCCTGATGTTTATTGGGTCTGCCAAACTTAACCACAAGTTAGAGTTCAGGAAGCTCCTAGAGACATCTATCTGATATTTGTCTTGCTACAGTTGGTGTTTAATTTCTCTAGGTGGAGCAAAACATTTATACCTGGTACTAGGCAGCTTCCCTTGCCTCTTCTTAATTCCTAAGTTATGACAGTTGCAGTTACCTTTATTCTTCAAATACATATGAAATTACCTTGAAACCATCCTGACATAATATTTTTCCTGTATATATCCCAATTCTGACACTGTTAATAGGCATCCAGAAACAATCCAAAACACACCCCAAAAATATTGGTTTGTATTGGGTTTGCGTGGCAATGTTTTGGTACTGGGGGGGCTACAGGGATGGCTTCTGTAAGAAGCTACTAGAAGCTTCCCCCATGTCTGATACAGCCAATGCCAGCCGGCTCCAAGACAGACCTGCCGCTGGCCAAGGGTGAGCCCATGCACGATGGCTGAGCCCATCCACCCATAGCGCCTTTGTGATAGCGCATTTAAGAAGGGGGGAAAAAAAAAATCTGTGCAACTGCAGCCAGAGAGGGGAGTGAGAATGGGTGAGAGGAACAACTATGCAGAGACCAAGGTCAGTGAAGAAGGAGGGGGAGGAGGTGCTCCAGGCACTGGAGCAGAGATTCCCCTGCAGCCTGTGGTGAAGACCATGGTGAGGCAGGCTGTCCCCCTGCAGCCCATGGAGGTCCATGGTGGAGCAGATCTCCACCTGCAGCCTGTAGAGGACCCCACACTGGAGCAGGTGGATGCCCAAAGGAGGCTGTGACCCCATGGGAAGCCCACACTGGAGCAGGCTCCTGGCAGGACCTGTGGACTCATGAAGAGAGGATCCCACGCTGGAGCAGGTTTGTTGGCAGGACCTGTGACCCTGTGGGGGACCCACGCTGGAGCAGTCTGTTCCTGAAGGACTGCACCCCATGGAAGGGACCCACGCTGGAGCAGTTAGTGAAGAACTGTAGCCCATGGGAAGGACTCATGTTGGAGAAGTTCGTGGAGGACTGTCTCCCATGGGAGAGACCCCACGCTGGAGCAGGGGAAGAGTGTGAGGAGTCCTACCCCTGAGGAGGAAGGAGCGGCAGAGATAACGTGTGATGAACTGACCGCAACCCCCATTCCCCATCCCCCTGCACTGCTGGTGGGGAGGAGGTAGAGAAATCGGAAGTAAAGTTAAGCCCAGGAAGAAGGGAGGGGTGGGGGGAAGGAGTTTTAAGATTTAGCTTTTATTTCTCATTACCCTACTCTGATTTGATTGGTAATAAATTAAATTAATTTCCCCAAGTTGAGTCTGTTTTGCCTGTGATGGTAATTGGTGAGTGATCTCTCCCTGTCCTTATCTTGACCCACAAGGATTTCATTATGTTTTCGCTCCCCTGTCCAGCTGAGGAGGTGGAGTGATAGATTGGCTTTGGTGGGCACCTGGTGCCCAGCCAGGGTCAATGCGCCACATGGTTATGCAAAGTTTAATGTTAATGCTGTATATTCTGATACTATTTTGACTGGCACATTGTTTATTAGCTACTTGTTCATATACTGATGTCTTCCTTTTACAGAACATTTTCGTAGATATAATTTTTGCTTGTTTGTACTAAGTCCAATAGTCCTACAGCATGCCTTCCTACTGTGAGACCAAGGGAGAAACATGCATTTGTGTGAAGCATGCAGGAGTGCCTTAATATCACTTACACCGCTTTTCAGTGTGCGCTGGTTTATCTTACTCAATTCCTTGCAGTAGTCCATTTCTCATGGGTAGTACACAGAGTCCCATCTTCAGAAAATACTCGTGGTAGCTTGTCAGCAGAAAGCTTCTTATTTAAATGTAGCAGTAATTATTATTTTTCTTATGATGTAGATAATGCAATGAATGTATGTGGAACTGCACAAACTGCTGCAATACAGACACTCCCATGCCCTCCTTGGCTGCCTGAAGAAATGATGTGTTTGAGAACCAGAAGTGAGAGCTTTTTGGTCCTTTGACCTCCACAGGAATGTGTACAATTAAACTCAAGCAACTAGAAAGGAACTGCATCGCAGGAAGCCCCATCAGATGATAACACCACCTTTATTTCAGCAGCAGCATTAGCAACAATAGGATCCAGCTGTCTAAAGCCTCCCTCTGTTCATCTCATCCTGAATGTTGTCTGAAGTGGGATCTGGAGAATACTACATTCAGAGAAAAGCAAGTTTAGAGGGATTTTGTTGATATCAGATTTGAACCAGACCTGATGTGGTGTGCTTTTCTGAAGACAGAAAATCTTCTAGCTGACAGCTAATGCAGGTATCCATGGTCAGATATAGTGGAGTGTTAATGTATCTACAGTGTAAAGAGAGATAATACCTTGCTTATGTTCTAGGCACATATATGTGTGACAAGTATTATCTAGAAGCTGCAGAATATGATGCCAACAAGTAAGTCAATAGGCTACAAAGAAAAAGAGAGGGGAAAAAAAGGAAGTATTTTCATCCTGGTCCCTCAGAGAGCTGAGGAAGGATACTTACAGCATCAACTTTGGGCATCTGGTTTAAGTTCCTAAATTAAGAAACTCAGCCTATACTCTCCTCCAATGGGACAAGGAGCCAGAATAATGTCTTTTTCTTTCCTTTCCCTGTTCAGGTCCCTAATCTAGTAATTTAATTTGGTGTCTCCATTAGCATTGTAGTTTGGGTCAGCAGAGTGCTTTTGAAATAAATTGCCTTATCACTCTTGCTTGACATGCATTTGCAGAAAGGAGAGGTCTTGGGGTTTCAGTTGAGACTATCCCGAAAGATGGGGTCCAGGAGTGCTCCAGCAGCCAGGAGGTATTCAGTCTACAGAAGCACACTAGAAATGATCTGAAGTAACGCCTCCAAACTGCAGGTCTTATGGACACTTTTGCCCTCCAGATCAGTTCTTGCTGTGCTGCCCTGCTTGCTGTTGCAGACACAGCCTAAGATAGCTGCCTAATGTTAGTCACTGTAAATACCCCCACCAGCATTTGCTCATGGTGGCACAGAAACCTGCACTATTGCCAGAACCGAACCCATGTGTCTGAGACTCAGTTTAGAGATGTCCAAAATCATCTTGAAGTCAGATCCCAGTGAGAGCTACTTCATGATTACTGGTTTCCTGAGTCTGTTTGTGGGGAAAGGTATTAATCAATTTATGTTTAAACAATTTCTCTGAGGCATTAGAAACAAACAAAACCTGCTCAGGAAAGGACAGCTGGCCGATCTTCAAAGGCTCACTCCATAAAATAAGTTTCCCCCCCTAAACAGGAGTGTGATTCCTCTGTTAAAGCTTTCAGGATGCAGATTATGAAATACTGACACAGAGCTGCTGAAGCCAGTAGCCCGGCAGAGGCAGGGCTGCTGCAGCTCCATGCCCCCAGGTTCAGCCAGCATCAAGGCTGAGCATGTATTCCCAACAGGCACATGCGTGCACATGCACACGATTCATATACATGCACATATATATTAAAAAGTATATACAGCTGGCCACATAGAGTGTATGTAGGTGGCATTGGGGGGCTCCCCCCACCTCTGGGTCTCCCGCCCCGGTCACACTGCGCAGGGATCAGCTTTTTACTGCACAACCTGGCAGATGCAATGTGAGGTGCTGAGAGGACTGGCTTCCTGTGTAATTGAAATGTGTGAGCTGAAGTTATATTCCCAGTGTGCAGCTAAGCAGGTGAGAAATCCAAAGACGTAAACAGGAACTGAGAAGTGTGCTTGTCCCCGGGTGAGAGCTGAGACCTGGCTGACACAGAAATATCACCTGGGAAGCCCTGCGTAGCACAGAATATATAAAGGATTTTTTTTTTTTTCTGTTTACCACTAAAATACAACTAATAATATTTATCTTTTTTTACTGTAGGTTTACATTCACCGCTCTAATGTGGCTATAAATGTCAGTATCTTTTCTATGGCTTTGAACAGAGGTCTAAATTGAAGCTTTTAGTCAATATAAACTCTCACTCTGGGGTATATTCCTTACTCGGAGCTTGGAGAGGTGGAAGAAGCAATCCAATTCATTGCTAAGACTCATCCTAGGTTCAGGCAGTTGCCCACTTGTCCTGCCAGCACTGCACGATGTCTCAGTACCATGTTGCCCACAGGCCAACAGAGCTGGCAATGTTGGAGCTCTGAAGGAGGCTGAAAAACCCCAGATGTGCCCCTAATTGCAGTCAGATTCCTTCTCACAAAAATGTGGGTTGAATTTCCCTCCTCTGTATTACAGCAGATGTGCCTTCGAACGTAGTCGCCTTCCCTTTTTCTTCTGTTTCAGAGCACAGGACCAGCAAGTCACTCACCAAAGACTTTGTGTTCCAGCAGGGTACTCCAGAAGACAGGGTGTTACCCAATGCCAAAAAACTAGTCATGTTCACCATCAGGAACTTTTATCTTTAACTTCATGTCCTCTAAACACGCAATTTCCCTGCATTTCAAGGCATTTTTTTGTTTTTAGTTTACAGTTGTACTTACCTAAAATGGGTGTCCTGAGATGATGTGTGCATATATATATATATTTAAATACTAGTTTCTGAACGCTTTGCATCTTTGAGAGGCAGTTACGTTTAGACATGCATGATGGCCAGAAATTTCATTTCAAAGACTCTCATGTAGCTGTCTCTGAACACTCACATGGATTTTTGTTTAGGTTAATGTTAAAATGTCATACTGACATCACAAGATCAGGCAACATCGACATGAACGAAAATGACAGCATATATGATGGTGGGGGGGTTGTAAAAATAAGTAGTTGCTTTGACTGGCAATTGAAGAACTTGTGGAGCTCTTGATTTAATAACAAGCTTTTTTTTTCTACAATTAAAACAAGTTATTTTATTAAAAAACACTAGTCATTAGGCTTCTTTTTACCTAATAGTTAAATTATCCCCAACATTTCAAATTGAGGTTCCTAAAAATAGCCAAAAAGAAATTAATAAGAAGTTTTGGCCATAATTCATAAACACTGACTTCCAGTGAAGATAATGTGCTTTTAACATTTTTAAAGACTATTTTAAATTTGAGAAAGTCTTCCTAAGACTATTTTTTCTGATAACACACTTGAAAAGTAAATGCAAAAAAAATAAATCTTAATTGAAAGAAATTAATGTAAGACTTGGTTCTTTAGGTCCAACAAAGTTGAGAGATTTGTACCAAGTGTTTTTAACAAGAATGTTAATTAACTGCTAAGTGCTGTGGTTGTTTTGAACTTTGGCCATTAGTTTGCTATAACTATTTGCTCATGTTGAGGGGTCCTTGAAACAACCTTCACACTGAATGGCCAAATGTTAACTGGATTTTGTGACACTCCTGGGGATGAAAAGCTTTCTCACCCTGAAATAGGAGATTGGATGTCATTACATTGAGTGTGCACAAACACAGGTTTTTGAACATCAGTGTTTGTTTGAAAACAACCACAAGCACAGTATTTGGGAGCTCTGCATCTGGGGAGAAGAAATCCATCTCCTTCAGATCTAGGGCATACCCTGTGCAGGAGACTGACCTGGGTAATGGCAGTGACCTCCATGCCTTTAGTCTGTTGATCCAACTGATCATTCATTCCCTAACCCTTTGCTTCTTATACCTACTGTTTTCTCTGTCTTCATCTCTTTTACAATTATTCCTAAATTCATTTTGCCATATGTATGGCCTGACTTGTTTCTGGTACTCTGCAGTTTGATTACCATTACCCAATGACCCCAGAAATTGGTATATTTGTGCCTGGGTTTGAGGTTTTTCTCTTTGATCCAAGACTTTGCTATTCACAGGCTTCTCAAATAGAGATCAGAACAGCACATCTGCTTATCCATGAACCAATCTGATCAATCAACATTTAGTCAGTTTAAATATTTATATACTCAGGGATGGCTGTTATTGGAAAAAGACAAATAAATAAATTACCAGTAAGTCAGTCTCTACCATCAAATCACATATAAATCTTTGAAACACTGAAAAGCCCCAAAGGAGTTTGTTCAATGGAAGCCAGTTTCAGTAATATTTATGGTCTTTTTAATCACATCGTAATTGTTTCATACTGTTGATAAAGCCTATTCATTGGACGAATATAAAGTCTCTAGATATAATTCTTGTCGGGTTGAGCTTTGGTATTCATGTATTCACAACACAGAAGAATGGCCAAGGAGACCCCTTTCATCAAATTGTAAGTACAACTTGAAGGCTTTTTTTTCTCCATCAGAAAATATAGGGGAAAAAAGACAGAGAACATTAGAGGGAGCTGTTGCACAAAGGAAAAAACCAGCAGTATTTCAGAAACCTTTCCTTTCTTGAAGGCAGAATAATAATAATAAATACAATGCAGAGGAAAAAGAGAGGGAAGTGAGCATGTAGGAAAGAAGCCATGACAGTTATAAAAGAAATACGATTATGCTCAGTGATTTGATGAACATGTCCCATAACGCAGATCTTTGGGATGGCACGGCAGGGCTGCTGTGCTACAGACAGACTGCTTAAAAACGTCAGTGTAACAGTCACCCTGCAGCCACCCGAGTCCTCGACCTAATTAATTTTGCATGGCTTGGCAGAGCATCCTTCAGATTCATTCATTACTTCTAAGAATAAAGCTTGTGCTGTTCTTCGTGCTGGTGACAAAGCGTGAGAGGTAAAGTCTGAGAAAGACAGTGTTTTGAGGAACTCCCCCTGGGCAATCAACATTCAAAAGCAGAATGGTGTCACCCGGCAGACGTTTATTGACCTTATATTTTCTGCAGGTTATTCTTTCTGTGTGCTGTACTACTCTGTACAGTGGGTCTGATTTCAAAGGATACACCCACTGGTGAGTAAAGAGTGGCTCCCACTTTTTGGAGGAACTGAGCTTTATTACAATTTACTAAAACACCATGAAAATGCTTGTTGCTTTCCCTTTCATGCATGCAAAATGCAAAGCTTTGGGCTTGGTCCCCTGCTAGAACATCCTTTTTTTTCACTCCCTTCATCCACATGAAGAATTCACACCATAAAAATGGGACAATTTTCGGCTGGACTTGATAATTTATGACTGTTCTCCAGATCCTGTAGATTATTAATGTAAACAGGACTGCATGAACAATTAAGAACAAAGATCCTTAGCAGACTCCACAGTTAGGTTTCAGAGTAGTAGGTGAGACATTTTTTAGCACAGGATTCTGTGAAATTGGGTCTCAGCAGAGAACAGTAAAGGAAGTCACTTTTATGTTCCACGTGTTTGTGGTTTTGGTTTTTTTTCCTTTAAAACCAGTAATTTACAAAGCACAGTAGGGACCCACACTCATTTTTTTCTGGTTCAGGATGTTATTTCCTGGAAAACCAAGAGAATACATTTTCTAGGCTGAGATTAATTCAATCTCACCTTTTTGGTGAATGGTCCAGTATCCAATAGTTTTCTAAATTTTCCTTAAATTGTTCAGAATATCAGGCAGTTGTGAACTTCTGCGATTTTTTTTATTTTTGTGAATTGTCAATATTTTCATATACATAAAAGAGATGTCTGTATTTTGGAATTTACTTAGATTGTGAAATGTACTTTTTTATCAAACCCCTTCTTTTGGTGTAAATTTGCTTTTCAATTATCTTGGAGACACTCCCTCAGTCCACACACTCATTTTGAAACAGGAGAATCTATAGAACTGGGATTCCTTAGTAGTAACATTACAATCCCGACAAACTTCAAGATATATTGAACTCTTAGAAACAATAGTAAATAAGGAATGACAGAAAATTCTGTTCACTCAGGACTGCAGCTTGAAGGCCTACGCACAGACCTTTTGAGGACAGAAAATAAGATGGAGAACAGTGTTTCCATCCCTACATCACAGTGACTAACTATTCCATTCTGTCCATTCTGAGTGTGCTTCTCTGCTATTTAGGCTTTCAAAATGAATTTCAAATAAAGATTGGTCTCAATTTCTTTTTCTTTTTTTTTTTTTTTAAGGAAAATAAAAGCAGAAGAAAAACACTAAAATA
This sequence comes from Platalea leucorodia, assembly GCF_965183815.1. Classification (NCBI taxonomy): domain Eukaryota; kingdom Metazoa; phylum Chordata; class Aves; order Pelecaniformes; family Threskiornithidae; genus Platalea; species Platalea leucorodia. Next base: position 76,428,501 of record NC_138824.1, read on the forward strand.
AAACCATGTGGAGAAAGAACACAAAGTCTCTCTCAATCTGTAAATCCCTCTATTTTGAATTCTCTCACAGCTTTAATCTTCCTACACATGGTAAGCAGATTACTTAATTTTACATTATCTCTGTAAAAGTGTATCAGTAGCTGCATTTACCATACTGCTGAATACATGAAAGAAACATATTCAAACAAAATTAAAAATTATCTCAAAATTAGAATGTTTAAGTGTGGCTTTTTGGTATTCAAAGGAATAGCCCATATCAGTACCTCTGATAAAGATATGACATTGTCTGGAATTTTTTATTTATTGGTGATTTTGTACCTTGCTGGAATCACAATTTCTATTCAATGCAGTAGCTTTAAGATTTTTTGTATTTAAATACAGTCAAATTTAATTAGAACTTGAATCTTTATATTATGGATACTAGCTTTCTTGAAACATAATGGCATTCTACACTACTCACTTCACTTCACTATTCAGAATCTGAGTTCTTCTACAACTCAGGAAACAAATGGAATAATGCAAAACTGTAATGATAGATAAGCTTATTTTTGTGTATTCAATAGCACTAACATATTGGGGGTTTTGTATCCAAATGATGAACCCTCTGGTAAGATACCTAAGCCTACGGGGAATTTGATTTTAAAATATTGATAATGAACTGGAATTTCTGCATGTTACTTTGAAGTAAGAGCCTCTGCTGGTCTTTACCACCTTTGTGTTCTGATATTTAATACAATGCTTGAGATACACGTGAGAATATCATTATGTGCATGGAAGAAATATCTTTTATTTAATTGTCTTTATTTCTTGCACCTTGGGTGGAGACTCAATTGCCCGGCATGGATTGTTCAAATGGCAATTAGGAAACATGAAATTAATGCAGTCTTGCTGACTTAATTAGCCCTACCCTGCCACTTCTGTTAGAAGTATTAGACTAGGATACAGGAGACAGAATGGGAAGCCCTCAGCCTCATTGATGGTGGTCTGGGGAAGCAGCTCTGTCCTCATCCCTAGGCAATGGCTCACTGAAATTGAGCTCATGGAGCTCAGCACTACTGAAAACAAATTGTGCTAATGTCTGGAGCTGCAGTCAACAGTGATTCTCTGATCTTTTTCATTTTATCCCCTTTGGATTACCTTTTGAGCACTGATAATGGACAAAGCACAAAACCCTTGCAAGCAAGTGTGAGCTTTAGATCTATCTTTGGAAGAATGGGGTGAATTGGTTTGGGAATAGGACAACTTAGAGAGACTGAAGCAACATTTTCCTCTTGCCATTCTGTCAGATGAAGAAGACAGACCGAGTGAAATAGGTTTCTGAAGATGCTGAGTTTCAAAATGTAAGAACGAAGATTACATGATGTGCACAGAATCTTTCCCTTCCAACTGATCTAGTCCCACTTTTCTTACAGGGTTGTGGACATGCCCACTTTTAGACAGTTCTGTCTGGGACGTGCAAATTATTATCACTTAACAGCTTTGAGCATATGTCAGAAAAGTACTTCTTATACAAGACTAAACGCAGGTCAAGCATAGACTCATTTTATAATCACCATGTTGCTGAAGTGCATTTAGGAGAATTTTGTTGGACAGGTATAATCAGATAAGATATGCTATTTGCCAGGCTTCATAAATAACTTTGCCTAGGTAGATGGAGGTAACTTCACTTTGTCTTTAGTAGGACTAGAGTTATTAGATATATATTACTGAACACAAACCATCTGAAATACCTTACAATTATGACATAGTGATTAGAAATATGGATATCTCCAAATCCCAAAGCTGTCAGTCTGGCTTGCTGCTGAGGCTTGCCTTTCTTTCTCCAGCAGAAGGAGAGGTAGGTGGTGCCTGAAGCTTACCAAAGTAAGCTTTATTCTTCTACTTTTTATTTATTCTCTTTATTCTATCTACTAGGGATCTTCTTCTACAGTGATATACCAACATCCTTCCTGAAATAGGTTCTCTCATCTTTTCCTAAGCAATCGCACCTGATTTTTCCCAAATAATGCTATATTACCCCATTATGTATCTCTGTTCAGCTCTCCTGTTTGTCACATCTTGTTTTACATGACTTCTATGTACTGCTTCTATGGACTGGAGAGACCATTTGAGATCCACATGTGAGGCTGTAGGGAGAAAAAGGTAGGAAGCATAGCTGCAGTCCTTATATAAAAAGTTTTCTTTGTGTAACCCATTTAGGAGTAGGTGTGACATGAGGCTTCATCTTGACTGGAGTCAAGATGAAAACTTGACTCCAGTGTGTAAAGCCAGGTCAGGATAATCATTCTTGGATTCGTGTGAGTCCTGAACTGCCCTACACAATGAGGTAAGGAGGGGATACTGAACTCAGAGCATGTGCAGTTCTTTCTGTCATGCCTCTGAAGGAAATGAGTTAAACTCCTATGAAGGTAAATGAGGAGTATATCAAGTGAATTAAGATATTTAGACAAAAAAAAAAAAAAAAAAAATCTTTCTTCAGGGCAAGATCCTCAGCTGAAAGCAGAAAGTAAGAAAGAAATGACAGCAGACCTCTAACTATGTTACTGGCAAGACATTCACTATGCCAAGAGTACTGAAGTCAGTGACACGCTGGCTCTGTGGACTATGCTGTCACTGAATAACCCTGTCCAGGTATTCAAGCTGTTCTTACCGAAATAGAAGTTACCTAGCAGTAACATGCTGTATCGTGTGTTCTGCATGCCAATTTGTTTTATGTGAGAGCATGGTCAACATATTGTTACCTTGATTGTCTACCCAGTTTCTCATTTGGAAGAATTTTGATCTTTATTTTCATTACTGTGACTTTTTCAGTCTTTGTAACTCATTTGCTCTAGGTAGATCTGGAAGATCATAATCTTCAGTGGATGAAGCCCTAAATATACTAGAATATTGTGTAATTACATGACAGACTGATGGATTCTTTGAACTAAAATTATGTCAGAATATGTTTGAAACACTGAGAAAAAATGGTAATTTTAAACATTTCTGGCAGTAAGAATTAGCCTCTACGGGCTACATTTGTAGTATTTTTTTACTCAGTAATCACTGTCACTGCTACTCTAATCAATAATATAACCAGTATTAGTCAATAATCAAAATCAGTTAAGTATTAATTACTCTTGCTGCTGACTACCATGGAATTTTAGATGGTAGTTATTCGCCATTTGTTTGAAATAAATAGTGGAAATCAATATCACACAATAAAGTAATAGAACAACAGAAAGAAATGGGTTTATACTACTGGAACTTATAGAAGCAGATGAAATTTGGCACACTGATCAGCAGGTAGAAACATCTACAATAATATTATTACCCATGCATGGCTGCAAGTATGTGAACTAATGCTACATCGTTCATTCCTGTGATTCACCAGAAAAGAGATATTTGAGACAGTGAAGCCAGACCTCTTCCAGTTATGAATGTACCTCTGCAATATGAGCTACCTATGTGAAATTCTGTGTTCCAGTCAGTACCCATTTTAGCTCTTTTGCACCTTGGATTACT